>NC_136070.1:1277913460-1278513460 GCF_964261635.1 Lissotriton helveticus
CAAGAATATACACCCCCCCTCTCAGCAGCCACAATTATACCCCACCAGCAGCCACAAGAATATACACCCCCCCTCTCAGCAGCCACAATTATACCCCACCAGCAGCCACAAGAAAATACACCCCCCCCCTCTCAGCAGCCACAATTATACCCCACCAGCAGCCACAAGAATATACACCCCCCTCTCAGCAGCCACAATTATACCCCACCAGCAGCCACAAGAATATACACCCCCCTCTCAGCAGCCACAATTATACCCCACCAGCAGCCACAAGAATATACACCCCCCCTCTCAGCAGCCACAATTATACCCCACCAGCAGCCACAAGAAAATACACCCCCCCTCTCAGCAGCCACAAATACCCCACCAGCAGCCACAAGAATATACACCCCCCCCCCTCTCAGCAGCCACAGGAATATTTCCCCCTCTCACCAGTCACAAGAACCCCCCTCCCCTTCTCACCAGCCACAAGAACCCCCTCCCCTTCTCACCAGCCACAAGAACCCCCCTCCCACTTTCTTACCACCCACAGGAATCTTCCCCTCCTGTTCCCAGTCACAAGAATCTTCCACCTTCTCACTAGCCACAATAATGCCCCCCCCTTCTCACGAAACACTGGGATCTTCCTGCCTTCTCACCAGCCACAAGAATCTTTCCCCCTCACCAGTCATAAGATTCTGTCTGCTCTTCTCACCACCTACAAGAATCCCCCCACCAACAGCCACAAGAACCCCCCCCCCCCGCTTCACCAGCCACAAGAATCTTTCCATTTGAGTCATCAAATCTCCTTTTCTACAAGTCAAGTCCAAATTAGGGGTGGGCGGAATTTGAGAAATGAACTTTCGCAAATTATTGCTAAATTGCTCAAACTCTCCACGAGCACGCGGAACTTTCTTGAAGATGCGGAGATTGCATTTCCCGCCCGTTCGTGATGTGTTTTTGCGTGCTCGCGGGGGAATTTATCTCTAACTTGCCCATGCGGTCGCTAATGGGCGCGGCCATCTTGCTCGCGATGCTTATTTCCTGTTCCGGGTCGAATAACGTGTTCACGATCGCAAACTCTCGCGGGATGGTGCGACTGGCTACCAACAATCCAACATCTCGTGGCGCACGCGAACGGATAGGAAAACACGTCGGCGAATGGAGGGACCCGGAAAGTCGCTACCGCGCGTGAGAGGACGCATTTTTAAAGTGCAAACAAGACAATACTTACGTTTCGCGGCAGATTGCGAAAGTTTTTGCGCTCTCCGCGGAAGGCGAAAATATCACAAATTCCGTGAGCGGAACATAATTTACCATCCAGGCTGTCCAAATGCACGCGCTCTCTGTACTGCGCCCCTCTGTTTGGGGGCTGA
The DNA here is from genome assembly GCF_964261635.1 of Lissotriton helveticus. Lineage (NCBI taxonomy): Eukaryota > Metazoa > Chordata > Amphibia > Caudata > Salamandridae > Lissotriton > Lissotriton helveticus. The sequence continues at coordinate 1,277,914,816 of NC_136070.1, forward strand.
GGGTGCAATCCAGACAAATGTGAAACAAAGGGAAGGAGAGCCAATGGGCCAAGGCCAGGGAAGCCTGGGATCTGTGTTTTATTTATTTATTTTTATTTTGTTATAGGTATTTACAAGTGGAAAAGTAATTAAAAAAGTAAAAATGCTGTTGTATAAAAGTGGTGGGAATTTATTTACATAAAAGTAAAAAGTGACCTATGAAAAAAGTAAATTAAAAAAATCATGAAATGGAAATACCATCCGGGGCAATCATGAGAGCCAATGGCGGGATTGGGGAGGCCATTGCCTCGTGCTGCGTTCTGTGGTGGGCAGGAGCAAAGCGTGATTGACAGCTGAACACGCCAATGGATGCAGAGAGCTGAGCCAAAGCCTCTGTGTATATATATACACGTGTGTCTGTATTTGTGTATGCATTTTTATTATGACTTTTTGGGAAACATGAGCCGACTGATCAAACTTTGGCCAAGGGCTAAACATGTTCACCGAGACTGAAACTTTCTCAAAAACTGGCTGATTTAGCAAAAAGATAAACGTGTTCACCGATGCATCACTATTAGTGGTAGCTAGAAGGGCCTGGCAACTGGAAGAATATTCAAGTAATCACGTAACCACAAAGAGAACCTTTTCTGGGGTAAACGTGACTGTAACTCTCCTAAGAGGACCTTGAAAGGAACTGCACTCGAATAGAACACCCCCTAATGTGGTGCAGTTTTCCTACTGCTAAATGCAGGGGCAGGAAAGGCATGTGGGGGTTACATGGGATGTACAATTCAGAAAAACAACAGCAAACCAGCAAGCGTGTGCTATTCACAATCAATTATTGGGCAGTCGGTATCCCACCAATAAACAGGCAAAACGACTCCTGTGAAAAGCAGGCGCTTATGTACCAACATATTCCTGCACAATCATAAAATGTGGGGAGCCCTCCGCCCCATCAAACTCCAAGTTTATTCCTGGGTGGAAAATACTTAATGGATGTGTGGGGGAGAGCGAGTGAGGTTCCGTAAAAATTATTACGATGTTCTAGGCATTGCCGAATATGGACGAGTTTGGTATCTACGAACCGTAAATGGCGAGTTCGGCAAGTGTGTGTGTTTTCGCTACGCTACCTGCCAGGGTTCGTCTAATATTACGCGTTCTTCATCTGAACCCTCGGGTTCCATTTTAGATACGGCATCCATTTTGTTTCTTGCCCTCACGTAGTCAGCGAGCAGATAACTGTTCGCCCCCTGACCCTCTAGTTCCCAAGCCTTGCGGAAGACGCATATTCCTTTCATGCATCTTTATGGCCGGAGGAATGACACAGCAAAGGCAAATGGCTCAGCTTGAGGGTAATCTGGTCGTGCCGGCCTATTGTGACAGCCTTGCAGGCGATGGATCCAACTCTTTGATCCTACGATCATGCTTCCGATATTACCCCCACACTCTTTTCTCTACACGTGTCTGACTTCCTTGCAGCTGCTCTTGTCTCTTCTTCTTTGTCATTTACAACTCTAAATAGGTATGCCTAATGGTGGGAAGATGTACTTTTACAGTTGGGAACTGCTATTGTAATTATGTTCCGGGATTCTGAACACATGAAAGCGACCTCTTTGAAGTTTACTGTGGGAACCGGATTGTAATCTTTTGTCCACATGTTATGCAATGGCAACATTCTGTATAAAAGAGAGTGACCTACAAAAACAATTTGAAGCAGACTCGCAGAACCTACATGTCCATGTACTTCTTATGACTCTTGTTTCCCTGCAGTAATAAAAACTGATCTTTGACGCCGAAGGAAGTGTCCCGTGTCTCTGTAGTTTGTGCGCCGAAACAGGTATCCCATGAAGGTTATAGGTGTTGTTCCCTGGCACCGCTGGTACTGTTAAAAGTCCAGTCCTTCAGTTGGCGCCCAACGTGGGGCGACTTCAGCGGTACCGGTCCAAAGCCTGATGATCGTGAGGAACTTCGTGTGAAATCTCCGAGGGAAGGTGCACCCCGCTTCATCGATCCTGTTGTCGAAATAAGTGGCCCGAAGTTTTTCCCTGCGAAGATTCCCGCCTCCTGACGGCTGCGACGGACCGATGCCCTGACTGTCGACCTGTCTTCGACGCCCGGCGCAGACCTTACGTACAAGCGAGACGATAGACGGGCCTTCCTGGTGACGCCATTGAAGTTCTGAGTGGTTGTTCTAGCTTCTCGAAAGCTTTGTTGTAGCCTTTAAGGCTTTGTTGTAATAGCTCACTGAGCTTTGTTATAGCCTCCTCAGGCTTTGTTGTTAGCTCTCCGAGCTTTGTGGTAGCCTTAAGGCTTTGTTGTATTGCATGGTTCCATTGCATTTGTGGTTCTTAGTATTGGTTCTTAGTATTATTTGACAGTTGCAATTGCCAAAAACCGAGGGTTTTGACTTACACGAGGTTTTATTGCTTCGGTAATCCTTGAAGTTTGATACTAGGTTAGTGTGCACGATGCCTAGCCATAGTGGTTTGTTTCGTATTTTCCAATGTTGCGCAATGGATTCCCGGTTGGAGGACTCGTGTCCGATACCTCCAGTTGGAACTCCGATACATGATCTTTATAGTCGACATGGGGTGGGTCCTATAATATATAATGATTACTGGGTCCGCTATACAAAGAAAGACGGTGACCTTAGATGGCCACCACATGGAACTTTTGAACTTTCGATTTTAGATAATCTTGAGGCAAAATTATTTTTAAAGAAAGCTAGGCCAGCTATGTTTGATTCCTTTCGGATATGGCGTAAAGAGGCCAAGCAGAAAGAAATCAAACAACTTAAAAAGGATCAAAAACAAGGGTTCGTTCCGATAATGCAAACTATACGAGAATGTAAACAGGAAAAAGAAGAAAAGGAAATGGAAATCTCTACTAGATTGCATCACATGAAAATAGATAAATGTTATCCGGTTTCACCGACTAGTCTAGAGAAGAAAGGAGAAGATTCGAAAGAGGATTCCTTGTTATCGTATTTAATGAAATCACCACCTCCTTATGTACAGGGTGCTACTGCTCCTGTAGCTCCTCTTGTTGCTCCAGCGGCTGCGGGTCAGCCCGTTGTCAACCCTACGTTTGTTCCACCACCTGTCCTTGTTCCTACTGTCCCTGTACCTGTACCTTCGCAGACTGTTGTTTCTGCTACTCCGACTACCTTGTCCGTTCCTACTATGCCTTCCTTCACCTCCAGTGTTGTTGCCCCTGTTTTTCTTTCTCCTTCTGTTCGTAAGCGTGTTCCTAACTCTGTTGCTACCCTTTATTCACCTCTTTCTGGTCCATTATTTTCGTCTAATTTATCTGAAACTCCTCAAAGACGGAGTCAGATCCCTAGTGGGAGGGAGAAAGAGACGTTAGTAACCATGGCACATAGGTGGATAAGACATCCTGCTAACTACACTCCTCGTGTGGTCTTCGACACGTTTTCTCAGTTTAATGAACCTACGCAGAGATTCGTGTTTGAGGAGATGTGTAACTTTTTGAGGGAAGAATGGTATAATGATGATGTAGATAACGTACCGCTCGACATAATTGAACTTCAGAATCACTTTTCGAATGGTATGATTATAGGAGAAGATGTACGACGTGCCGTGAAACGCTTATTAGCGTTCAGATCCACAGCACATTCTCGGGTGTCATTTGATGATACCACTGAGAGTTGGAAAGCGGTTCCTGGTCAGTATCCCATGAGAGAGGTTCCGCCACTTTGGGTGCCTGGTGACCCTGCTGCTAACCCTCCGGTTCTAGCGCATTTTCGAAGGGTATGGATACATCTTCCATGGAAACGATCGGAGGTTTTGCAAGTGAAGCAATCCTTACCCGATCCGCGTAAAAATCCGGCTGGTTATTATAAGGAGTTATCACAACTGGTGGAAGCTTCTATTATGAACCTTGCCGATATCGACATGTTGTTCGGCAATGTTGTACCGCAACCAGTTTGGGCTAAAATTCGTCAAGCCGATCACGCAGTCGAATTAGGAGGTGATTGGGCTGCATTGATAACGGCTGATGGACTACAAGTTGGTGGGGCTAAGCCTGACCAGCTAATCTGATTTGCCTCAGAAAATCATTACGCTCATGAAAACTCTCATGCCAGCGATGAAGGTGAACTGGGATAAGTTATCAGCTTGTAAGCAAAAGAAAGACGAGAGTGTCTCGGATTTCTTTACAAGGTTTGAGGAAGCGTTTGTCGACCACAGCGGCCAGGACATGGGCGCTGAGGGAGGCCAGCGGTTATTCGTTGACAAATTCGTGTCGAATTTGTTGCCTGAGCTAAGCAACAAATTAAAGAATTCAGAGAGTGCGTGGGCAGTTTCAACCCCTGCGCAAATACTAGCAACGGCCCAGTATTATGAGAATAGGGAAAAGGAAGAAAGTGATCGTGTAGAAAAGAAAACGAAGGAGCTCAAAACAAAGGTTTTGTTGCAGCAAGCATACCCTCCACGATCAAACCAAAATGATTCACAACAGCAGTATCGACCACGAGCTCAGCCTGATAGGATGCAGCCGCGTTCTGACAACTTTGATTATAGATCTTCACTTGGGTATAATCAGTGCGCATATTGTAGGAAAGAGGGACACCTAAAATATGATTGTCTTGCCTTACGGGACCGTCTGAATGGTGTGTCGACACGTGGAAACCGTGGTGGTGGTCCTCAACAGGCATCACGTGGTAGAGGTCGTGGTTCATCCCACAATCAGATTGATCGTCATCAAAATCAATCGGATGCGAATAATTGTTTTGACCAGCGGAATGTAGGGTCAGTTCGATCTGCACAGTATAATGTGGATGATTATTACGTAGAGCATGAGACTGTTGTAAATGACCATTACTAGGACAGCCAACGACAAAGAGAGGGAGTAGTGTCAGTTCCGGTCGATCAGAGTGGGCCTTACGTTGCAGTGGCTACATCGGGTGTAGTTGAGCCTTTTCTGTTAGACACTGGTGCGACAAAAAGTTCCATCATGCATTCGAAACTCCCTGGCACACCTTTGTCTGGCTTAACGAACGTTTCCGTTGGATTCTCTGGCGCCCCTGTTAGTAACCCAGTCTCTAATCCTTTGCCTCTTATGATTGGACCTCGTGAGCTAACGGCTCCACTGATTCTATCTACAGGTTGTGGTGAGAATCTTTTGGGCCTGGATTTGTTGAAACGACTATATGCAACATTGTATTGTTCCCCCGAAGGAGTGGAGCTTACATTGGGACGGAGAGTGATCTCTCCCATGTATTTGTCGGTCGATAAATTCCCACCGGAATTGAGTTCCCTCCCTGCGTCCCTATGGGCCACAGGTCCCAACGATGTGGGCCTGTTAGACATTCCACCCTATGTGATTCAATTGAAACCAAATGCGCGATTACCACGTTTACCTCAATATCGTATTTCTCTTGAGGGCGAACGAGCACTGTTAGCAATCGTTCATGATCTCATTGGAAAAGGTGTTGTTGAAGAAACTCGTGGAAACGTGTGTAATAGCCCTGTATTGCCAATTCTGAAACGAACTGACCCAACTAAACCTCCTGTGTATCGTTTCGTAATAGATTTAAGAGAGGTGAACAAAATAGTGGTTCCACAATTTCCTGTGGTTCCTGATATTACAGCCTTACTAACAATGATTCCGGCATCTGCCTCCTGGTTCACGGTGATCGATCTAAAGAATGCTTTCTTTAGCATTCCGATTGCAGAGGAAAGCAGAGACCTATTCGGATTTTCATTAGGTGGTCGCAGTTTTAGGCTAAAACGCGCTCCACAGGGCTACTGTGAGAGTCCGTCAATCTACAGCCAAGCACTTAAATGTCAGCTTGATGCCTTTGTTTTACCGACGGGCGCGGCTTTGATACAATACGTTGACGATCTTTTAGTGGCAGCTGATACAGAAGCTATTTGCAAAACGGCTACAGTATCATTATTGCATTATCTACATGACTTACATCACAAGGTATCGCCTTCAAAGCTACAGTATTGTTGTCAAGAAGTTACCTATTTAGGTCACTTATTGTCAAGAGAAGGGAGAAGGTTGACCCCAGAGAGAATTGCAGCGATTACCCGAATGACTGTGCCAAAAACCCAGAGAGATGTTCGCGCCTTTTTAGGTATTACGTCCTATTGTAGACAATGGATTCCAAATTTTTCATTGTTGGCGAAACCATTGATAGCTCTTACGTGCAAAGATATTCCATCCCCATTGCCTTGGTCTAAAGAGTGTCAGAAAAGTTTTTCGGAATTGCGTGATGCGTTGTGTTCGGCTCCTGTGTTGGGTACTCCTGACTACAGTAAGCCGTTTACACTATACGTTCACGAGAGGGATGGTTGTGCGTTGAGTGTTCTGACACAACCTTTTGGCGGCAAACAACGCCCATGTGCCTATTTTTCTTCGACTTTAGACCCAGTAGCAAGAGCCTTGCCGAGTTGTTTAAGGTCTACAGCGGCAGCTGCGGCGTCCATTCGACAGTCAGCAGGTCTAGTCATGGATAATATGCTTACGGTAATGGTTCCGCATGCAGTTGACACTCTATTGAATCGAACGAAAACTCAACATCTGACGAGCGCAAGATTGTCTGGATATGAGTTGACGTTGCTGGCCAGTCACATACGGATAAAACGATGTAATGTGTTGAATCCAGCAACATTGCTGCCGATCGACACAGAATCAAGTGGTGAAGCAGTACATGACTGCTATCTCAGAACTGAGGAGGAAACTAAGGGTCGTATTGACCTAAAAGATACTCCATTGACAGATCCCGATGGTACTTTGTATGTGGATGGTTCCTGTTTTAAGTTGCCGAACGGTGATGTGACGACTGCGTATGCTGTAGTAACATTGAGAACGATTGTGGAAAGCGCAAGATTAAGTCAGAATTCGGCTCAGGCTGCCGAGTTAATCGCATTAACGAGAGCGTGTGTGTTGTCTAAAGATAAACGGGTGAATGTGTTTACAGATAGCCAGTATGCGTTTGGCGTGGCACATAGTTTTGGACGACTGTGGAGAGAGAGAGGATTCCTTACGTCGCATGGCACGAAGATTCAACATGGTCAGCTTGTAAATGATCTTTTAGATGCACTCACATTGCCTAAACAAGTGGCCATAGTCAAATGTAGCGCACATCAGAAAGTAACAGATGATGTGGGTCGTGGAAATGCGTTTGCGGATGAAACGGCTAAAGAGACGGCTAAAGATTTGACGAACAGAATGTATGTTACGAGCTCAGTGAGATGGCCAACAGAGACTGGTATGTGTGAAGACACATTTGAAAGTGTGAAAGGAATACAGAATGAAGCCACTGAGACGGAAAGGACTAAATGGAGAGAGAGCACGGGAAGATTGGATGAGAATGGATGTTGGGTTGATTTATCAGAGAAGCAGAGATGGATGTTACCGGATGCATATGTGCTCGCTGTTGTTACAATGGCTCATGGTATGGCGCACATCAACACGAAAGGCATATGCAAGTTGTTGTCTCATGTATGGAAGAATGATGGGATTACTAAGTGTGCCGAGAGAGTGGTTAAGAATTGTATGGTGTGTTTGATGCACAATCCTGGTAAGGGCACCCCCACTCCACCTGGCCATTTTGCCCCTCCTACATACCCTTTCGAAGTCATCCAGTTGGACTTTATCCACATGGACCGATGTAATAACTTGAAGTATGTGTTGGTTGTGGTGTGTGCATTCTCTAGGTGGATTGAGGCCTACCCCCTTAAGGATAATACGGCTTTATCCACGGCAAAAATTTTGCTCAAAGAGTATTTTCCCCGCTACGGAATGCCTCGGGTCGTATGGTCGGACAACGGAAGTGAGTTTGTTGGGAGTGTGATGAAGAGTGTGTGTCGTGGTTTAGGGATTGTACAAAAATTTCATAGTGCAAACCATCCACAATCAGCAGGCTTGGTGGAAGGATATAATGGCACTCTAAAACTGAAATTGGCTAAAATTCAGGCAACAACTGGTTTATCATGGCCCGACGCTTTGCCTCTGGCTCTCCTGTCGACCAGGGCAACTGTACACTCTCGAGTAGGGCTCAGCCCATATGAGATTGTGTTCGGCCGTCCTGCTAATGTATGGGGAGTCCCAAGACCTAAAGAATTTGATAGAATCGAATACCCTATGTTGATTGATTATCTCCATGATCTGACTGCTAAATTAAGTTTGATTCATCAACAGGTCTTTGAGGCTCTGCCGTCACAAACAGAGGGTCCTGGTCATCGGCTCCAACCAGGAGACTGGATCCTCGTCCGAAACTACGGACGAAAACGAAACCTTGAACCAAGATTTGTGGGCCCGTTTCAGGTACAGCTGGCTACGAGGACGGCGGTTCGACTACACGGACGCCGGAACTGGGTACACGCTACCCACACCAAAAGACTCCCGCTTCCTTTGCCGTCGGACACCTGGATGAGAAGAGGTCTTTCTTCATCTGAGACCGACACTCCACAACGTTTCGTTCCATTCAGCGAAGCTCGGCTTGTATCTGACACCGTTGTTGATTCCCCTCAAACAATTTCCTCCACGTCAACCTTGGAAAATTTGACTGTTGAACAATCACCTGAACAATTGAACACTCCTTTGCCGTCCAATCCACTGTTTGAAGATCAGACTCACCCTGGAAGTAGCCGATATTTTCTTCGTCCACGAACAAGCCACAAATAAAAAGATTTTTTTGTTTCTAGGTTCTACATTGCTCTGAAAACAGTGGACATTATATATTGTGTATCTTTTTCTTTTTTCGTACAGCCAAGAACATTATTTAGCTAGAACCTATCATCCAGGTTGACCGTAAGGCCGTGCGGGTACTTCCTTCTGTTTAGCAGCTATCGACACAAGGTCGGTTTCTATTATCAATTTCTGGGAACTCCTGGGAATTGATAACCACTACTCAGAACGAAGTGCGTCAAGAACGTCGCGGACGGTCGTTAGGGGATGGAATCATCATTGTCTGAGCTGTCGAAAAGAGAGGAAATTTTGGCGCAAAGATCTGCATTGCATAAAATATTTCATACGAAATGGTTTTTCTTACAGGTGGTCATACTGTTCCTGACTATATCTATGTTGCTGGTGGGGGGAGTATATTACGGGTCCCAATTCTTATTGTCTTCTGCTACATCTACTCTCCCATCTCGTGATCTATATTTCGTTTCTACTGTCTCTCCACATTCCTTTTATCTTCTGCCTCAACACGAACAAGTCAGACGTGCGGAATTCAGAAACAACTCTTTTATTCAACTCTTGCATCAGCATCAGTTAGTGGTAAACACTACCAACTGTTGGGTGTGTGGGTTAATGCCACATACCATGGATAAGGGTATTCCGTACTTAGTTCTGCCTTATAGTGCACAAGGGTCAGCTCGAGCATTACAAACTATGTTCCGTAGCGCACTAGATTCCTACCCCCATCGAGAACCACGCTCAGCAAACTCTGGTCCTGGCCCGTACCACAAGACTCTGGCGAGAGCTATTGCAGACTTAGATGGAGATATTTTTGACGCATCGCTCATCCCAGAGGAAAAGGTGCGAGCATATAAGGAACTAAGTGAGGCTGAGTACAGCTTATCAGTGGGTGAGAGGCAGCTTAAAAGCTCGCCACCGATATGGATTGTACCTCACCTTGGTAATTTCTGCTTGAAAGGTCTTGGTCGAAATCCGAGAGCTCAGTTTGGGGAGAGTGCTTGTACCGAGACGTATGTCTTACCGACGCTCTCCTCCCCTGTCTTCCTGCCTGCCAAGGGTACTTACTTTGTATGTTATGATCGAGCCTATACGTGGTTACCTCATGACTTCTCGGGTACCTGCTATATTGCGAATCTTTTGCCTCCCACTTTCACTGTGGCCTCTGATTATCACAGAAATAGAATTGTGAGAGGTGTGGTTAGCAAAGAAGATACTTCCGGACAAGAAGCGGGAGACTTCTTTAAGGGTTTCCTACCGTTCTGGGGACCGATGGTTAATAGCAGGAATTTGAGGCAGTTAACTCGTGTAGTAGAATCAACTGCCAACATAACTGCAAATGCCCTTGGTAATTTGACAGCCAAACTCCAGGCGGATAGACTAATGACGTTGCAGAACCGTATGGTTCTAGATATCGTTCTAGCAGATAGAGGTGGGGTTTGTAAAGTCATCCATTCGAGCTGCTGCGTATTCATACCTGATAACACTCCAACGGTTTATCAAGCCATCTCTAAGTTGCACAAAATTTCGGAGTCCATACACGTGGACGAAGGAAATTGGACGCTTCTGGGATGGTTTTGGGGTCTGATAACAACTTGGGGTTGGAAGATTCTGATGATCATAGGGGTTGTTGTGACATTTCTGTTCTCATGTTGTCTTTGTGTGCAATGTGGTCCTGCCTTATGTGGCCTTTGTGCTACGACGTGTATAAGACAGCCCGTTGTCACCAAAGAGGCATTGAAGGATAGAATAATGTATCAACAACATCTGGATGATCTGATGAGTATCGAAATCGATTATGATTCCGACTAGTGCTTGCCTACATGAGGGCAAAAGGACCGTCTGAGGTTCCGTAAAAATTATTACGATGTTCTGGGCATTGCCGAATATGGACGAGTTTGGTATCTACGAACCGTAAATGGCGAGTTCGGCAAGTGTGTGTGTTTTCGCTACGCTACCTGCCAGGGTTCGTCTAATATTACGCGTTCTTCATCTGAACCCTCGGGTTCCATTTTAGATACAGCATCCATTTTGTTTCTTGCCCTCACGTAGTCAGCGAGCAGATAACTGTTCGCCCCCTGACCCTCTAGTTCCCAAGCCTTGCGGAAGACGCATATTCCTTTCATGCGTCTTTATGGCCGGAGGAATGACACAGCAAAGGCAAATGGCTCAGCTTGAGGGTAATCTGGTCGTGCCGGCCTATTGTGACAGCCTTGCAGGCGATGGATCCAACTCTTTGATCCTACGATCATGCTTCCGATATTACCCCCACACTCTTTTCTCTACACGTGTCTGACTTCCTTGCAGCTGCTCTTGTCTCTTCTTCTTTGTCATTTACAACTCTAAATAGGTATGCCTAATGGTGGGAAGATGTACTTTTACAGTTGGGAACCGGCATTGCTATTGTAATTATGTTCCGGGATTCTGAACACATGAAAGCGACCTCTTTGAAGTTTACTGTGGGAACCGGATTGTAATCTTTTGTCCACATGTTATGCAATGGCAACATTCTGTATAAAAGAGAGTGACCTACAAAAACAATTTGAAGCAGACTCGCAGAACCTACATGTCCATGTACTTCTTATGACTCTTGTTTCCCTGCAGTAATAAAAACTGATCTTTGACGCCGAAGGAAGTGTCCCGTGTCTCTGTAGTTTGTGCGCCGAAACAGGTATCCCATGAAGGTTATAGGTGTTGTTCCCTGGCACCGCTGGTACTGTTAAAAGTCCAGTCCTTCACGAGTCTCCAGAGGGAATATATATTATATATTCAAACACGCACACTTGTGTGTGTGCATGTATTATGTAAAAATATATAATGTAAACTTTTATTGAAAATATTAATTTCAATTTATATTATGAAAAATATAACAATTAAATAAACAAACACATGATAATAATAATAATAATAATATATATTTAAACAATATTAACAAAACAAATGAATTCTGGGAATAATAAATATACTGTTCCCACCGCAGTCTGTGCAACAGTGGGTAAAGTGTTGGATGCCCAAGGGATAACATTTAGTATTCCAGCTCCACTATGGGGAACAGTAAGGAAAGCGTTGGATGCTGAAGGGGTAAAATTTACAATACACACTCCAGTCTGTGCAACACTAGGAAAAGCGTTGGACACTTGAAGGGTAAAATTTACTATTCCCACTAAAGTCTTGCAACAGTAGGAAAAGCGTCGGACACCAGAGGGGTCAAATTTACTATTCCCCCTACAGTCTGTGCAATCACATAACATATTTTATTAACTCTATTAATTAAACAACAATATAACACTCCTAATATATATTAAAATATATATATATATATATATACACAGCATGGTAACTCCCTAGCGCGTCATGTGATCAAGGGCGAGTGAGCCCGAAACGCGTCATGATGAAAATGGTGGCTGAATAAAAACAAATAGCTGCACGAAGTTGTGGTCTCGCCGTCCGTTTTTTCCCAGGGAAAGGGAAGTTCCAGGAGCGGCACAGCGTGCTATATATATATATATATATATATATATACACACACATTTAAAAAACAATTTACATAATTAGCTACCCACAACTAAAATATAACTAAAATATAATTAAAATAAAAAGTATAACACAATTAACATATTAAATAATCAATAAAATAATTATTAATACATTACTAATTAATTAATACTTTAATAACTTCCCATCCTATCCCCCTATAAATACAACACACACCTAATAAATAACATGCAACAAATAATTATTAAACAATATACATAATCATAAATAAATTGAATATTTTAATTCAAATGAATTATTAATTGGTAATTCATCTTTACATAATTAACTTCCCACCCTATACCCCTACAAATACAATGCACACCTAATTTATAACTTTACAAATATAATATTTACACAATTTACATAATTGATTATAAATTACAATAATAAATAATACATTTATAATACATTATTAATCAATTATCGCTTGATTAACTTCCCACTCGAAACCTCGACGATCTCAGCAATCTGTGCCTAAAATATAACCTGAAAAATGTAATAAAGACTCAGGGCTAGATGTAGGTAAATCTTTTTTACCGATTCTAAAATGCCGAATTTTACCGATTCGGTATTTTAGAATCGGTAAATTAGATGTAGGTAATAATTCGGTATTGTTTACCGAATCAGTAAGATTCGGTAATTACAGAATCGGTATTTACCGATTCGGTAATTGCCATTCATTCCCATGGGCCTGTAGGACCATAGGAATGAATGGCAAATACCGAATCGGTAATTACTGATTCGGTAAATGCCGAAAAATTCAAGGTTGTCACTTTGACACCCTGTTGCACCCCTGATTAGTGCTTGTGTGTCATGTGGCACACATACATGCCCTAAGGGCATGTATGTCTGTCACATGGCACAGGTGTACTTGCACAGATTTGCATATACACAGGTATTCGTTATTTAACACCAACTAATAGTTGGTGGTAAATAACGAATCCTTAAAGCCCTGTGGCACTATTTACAGTGCCACCTACATCTCAAAATACAGATTCGGTAAATTTACCGAATCGGTAAATTTACCGATTCGGTAAAATGACCGAATCTGTATTTTGAGATGCCCTACATCTCAGTATCCAAATACCGGTCAGTAACGGCCGAAAATCTGTATTTTTCGCCGTTACCGACCGGTATTTCGATACCTACATCTGGCCCTCAGTTTGCATAATTAATTACCAATTATTACTTAATTAACTTCCCACCCTTTAAGTTTACAAACCAAATAATCCACACCTACAGTATAACATTAAAAATATAATATCTCCGCAATTTACATAATTCATACAAAATTAAATAATTAATAATTTAATAATTATTACTCAATTATTACTTAATTAACGTCCCATCCTAGACCCCTAAAAACACAATAAACAACACCAACAATATAACTTATAAAAATACAATTACACAATTGACATAATTAATGATCAATTGAATAATAAAATAATAATAAATAATTAATTATTACTTAATTAACTTCCCACTGTATACCCCTACAGACCAAACAACCCACAGCTAAAACATAATTTAGAAACAATATAAAAATACACAATTTACCTCATTAATTTTCAATTAAATAATTAATATGAACTAAAAAGTATGTATTTATTCATTATAATTAATGAACTTCCCATCCTGTAGCCCAGCAAACCTCACAACCCACTACAACACTATAAATTACAATTAAAAGTTAAATTACAAATTGTAAATAACTTAAAAATAAAGACGATATTTAAAAATATTGACATTTATATAAACAATATATGTAACATATTCAATTAAAGTATGAACTAAAACACATGAAGATCATTAAAAACAATAATTTTCACAACTTTATTATTGAAAACAATATTAAAATCACAAAAATTATATTGCTTACCTTAAAAATCTATATTTATATGAACAATATTCCTGCATCACAATATTTATGTCACAATATAAAAAACACGAAATGTGTGTAGATCAAAATTTAGGATCCAATATTTTGTCTAGATATCCCTGCAGTACTATGGGGAGACATTGTGGGGCTGATTTCAATGTCGGTCGGAGTTGCCTCCGACCGACACGGTTTCTGTGTGAGAACCGACCGACTATAAGTCGGCAGTTCCACAATCATCATTACGATGCGCCCGCATATGGTGCGGTTGCAAAATCTCATTTCTCTATGGAAGCTTGTGCAGTGGACAAAAACCACCCGCAGCACAAGCTCCCTCACGGTGACTACCATACGGTGCAGGGATTGGGTCCCTGCTAGGGGCCCCCAAAGACACTTTCTGACTGCAGTTCCTTGTTCGAAAGGCCGACATGGAATTGCTGTCGGAAAGTGCCATCATAATCCCGATGGCGGAAATGCTGTCCGTTAGGGATTATGAGGCCCTTCTAACTGGCCGAAGGGCTCCTTGAGCCTGTCAGAACCAAGGCTAGTATGGACTCCGACCGGCATGATTGAAATACTGCGGTTGGAGTTCAAACCTATGATGTCGGTCGGAAAGCCTCTGGCCCCTGTGTCTTGTGATTGGCTGCCTGTGATGTGGGTTCCTGACATGTGATGCTGCAGGGATGTAAGGCAGTGCACCGCAGTGCCCTGCAGCTCATCTAGAAAGAGGGCGGGCCTCTGTTTCTGAGGCTTCCTATATCTTCTTCGGATCCTGATGTCTACCTCAAATGCCTGGTTCACCTTATCACTTATGTAACACTTTTTTACTTGCAAAAGAAGTCCAGAATTGATTTTCTTTTGCCTAAAACCTTGATAGTCTTTGCACCGTCCCAACCTGACACAGCACCCATACACTCGACCTGTGCCTCTCTGCATAAGGTTACGTTCCATCAGGTTAATTGGGCAATATCTGCATATTTATGGTAAAAAATGTGCACCTATATAAACCTGCAATCCTGGCAATCCATATTAATGTCTTGTTGCTACATCATTTGTCACCTGTAATAAGAAAACAATGTCGCTACTGTAATGTAATACATTATTACAGTTGAGTTTTGCAATGTAAAAAAAGCATTTTAAGAGTCCCAAAATTCTTCCACAATTGTACAAATGGTTTTGCTTCCCCTTCAAAGCCACAATTAGGATGGGGTGTGAAGGGGCGTCTCTGTCCTATTTGCAGGTCAGAAAGTTATGTATGAATGACTTGTGACTGTATTTGCGGTTGTCAGCCAGTGCCAGGTTGGGGTGGCAACTCACTTGAATGTGAAACTGTCCCTTTGGGGCTGTTTCCCCCTTGGGTCTTGTGTCGATGGCCTTGGAGGAGGCAGGCAGGAGCTGAGAGGACCACTGTCTGCTCCCGTGACGTCATCCCAAACGAGAAGGATTTTTAAAAAGTAGCCCCCATCCTTTTAGGGGCAGAAGGTGTTTTTAAAAGATTTTTCTTGCCTCAGAACGTAAATGTAGGGACGAGGTCTAGTGCCCCCTGCAGGCCTCCGTCCCTGCATTCACAGCCAATCACAGGGGGTCTCAAACTGGGAACTCCAGGATTCGTATTTTCGAGGTGGGTGAATTTAATGTGCGACCAACGGTGAGTGTGCAAGTAGTGACGCACACTATTCGTGCACTTTCGTGTTACAAGGCGTCCCTATTCACCAGTGCGCTGTTTGCACATCCGTGGTTTGCTAACGGGGTGGCACCTCCGGGCCCAGGTCCCCAGTGAAGAAGTTAGGATTTTGTCTTAAGTTTGTCTTAAGACAGACTTAAGACAAACTTAAGACAGACTTAAGTTAGGATTTTGTCTTATATTTGTCTTAAGTCTGTCTTACTTAAGACAAAATCCTAACTTCTGTGAATACCAAAAAGAGTAAGTTTAGGATTTTGTCTTAAGTTAGTTCTGTGAATCGGCCCCAAAATGTATGCTTCATTACATCATTAATAGAATGTATGATGTTACAACGTATACATTTACAACGCATGCCTTTACAACGCAGTTTTAACATCGCAACATCCTTTACAATACATACATTTACATTGCATACCACTACAACAATTTTTTTAAACTACATTTACAACGCATTCCATTACATCGCATTATACCTTTACAACGCGTACCATTACAACGCATACCGTTACACAGCATTTAAGGTAAGTGTTGGATAGTTTAGGGGTTAAAATTACTATTCTAACTCCCGGGGGTGCAACCGTAGGTTAAGTGTTGGATAGTGTAGGGGTAACAATTACTATTCCAACTCCAGGGGGTGCAACAGTAGGGTAAGTGTTGGATAGTGTAGGGGTAAAATTACTATTCTAACTCCAGGGGGTGCAACAGTAGAGTAAGTGTTGGATAGTGTAGGGGTAAAAATGACTATTCTAACACCAGGGGGTGCAACAGTAGGGTAAGTGTTGGATAGTGTAGGGGTAAAAATAACTATTCTAACTCCAGGGGGTGCAACAGTAGGGTAAGTGTTGGATAGTGTAGGGGTAAAAATTACTATTCTAACTCCAGGGGGTGCAACAGTAGAGTAAGTGTTGGATAGTGTAGGGGTAAAAATGACTATTCTAACACCAGGGGGTGCAACAGTAGGGTAAGTGTTGGATAGTGTAGGGGTACTATGAGTTGTAATGGTATGCGTTGTAATGGTATGCGATGTAATGCCTGAGTTGTAGTGACATGCGATGTAGTGTCTTGCTTTGTAGTGACATGCAATATACTGGATGCGTTGTAGTGACATGCGCAGTAAAAGGATGTTGCAATGTAATGACTGCGTTGTAAATGTAGTGCGATGTAATGGTTGCGTTGTAAAGGTTGTTTCCCCTCAGAAATATGATCATTTCTGTGAAAGTGAAGACACAAGACGCTGACTGCGTCAGCCGGGCACTGCAAGCTGTCAGTGTTGTGTTGAACCTGAGGCCCCCCGAGGCCATGCTGCCCCTCGTCTTATGAATCTCCATAACAACAATATATGAATATTTTACAAAGTAGAATTACCTGCTCTCTGAGAATTTGCAGTTTGAGGCCTCGGACAGAAATGCACATATTTGTACACAAATTACTCAGGATGCCTTTACTGCCTGTAGCTCAAAGCCTCTTTTCTGGTCAATCTGCCGTTTCTACACCATCGACCGCAGTTGTTCCCAGGAATTTCCGTTCGTGCTTCATTTGTGTAGCCTTTACTGTTGTTGCTTGTTCTGCGTTTTTGATGGTTACTACTTTTGAAGGTTCTGAGTTTCTGTTGGTTGATGATGCGGATGCAAGGACAGCTTCGGTCCTTAATGTTGAAGCGACCGAAGATTCATTGGTCGTTATGTTTTCAGGCACAGATGCTGCATTGGTCATTAACTTTGCTCGCCGTGGGATTATTTTAGCTGTTAGTTTTTAGGTTTGTGAGAAATTACGCCAGCATAACTCACGAAATTTGCAAATTCCATGTGACATGAAATTCGCAAAATTCTGAAAATGTAATGGCCGCGAAATTTTAAACAATTTATTTCCAGGTGGAGAATGTTTTAAACAAACATATCTTATCAAAGTCCCTTTATGTTATCTTGTGAAACTATTTTACGGCTGTTGTGTGTCCTCCTCACGTTCAAGTTTGAATTTTGCGAAAACCAATCGCCCTGCTAAAGGCACAACACACCTCAATCAATCAGTGATTCTTATAAAGCACTACTATTCACACGTAAGGGTCTCAATGTGCTAAGCGTGGGGGGAGCAATTGAGGAAAGGTGGAGGTGTACTAAGTAAAAGCGTCAACATTCAGCAGCTGCCCCAGCCAACAGCCACTGTACCAACCAGCCACAGAATCAAAGCCAGAGTCTTACATGAAAGCAGACATGGGCCTGGTATAGAGACTGCAGACCCGCACATCAGGAGGGCAGTCTGGATGAGATGTGCAGATGGGTACCTAGGTTTCAATGTGTTTGGGACATCTAGCTTTGGAGACGGTGGTGGGGGGCTGTGATATGGGGTCTGTGATCAAGAAGTAACCAGGTGTGTTGGGTGCATCGAGGGATGCTCTGAAGAACTGGGCTTGGATTGCCTGTAGAGCTGCACAGGATTAGGTGCGTCAATTGATGCGTACTGAGGACAGATGTCAGTCCCGAAGAAGGAGAGATCATGTGGGGGAGAGAGCTGGGAGTTTGATTCACAGGGATTGTTTAATGTCATGCAGGTGACGCAGCGTACTTTGATCTCATGTGCACAGGTGTGTGCTCTGTCAATAGTACGTGGCTCTAATGAAGTGTGTGATAAGTAGTCGCCCCTCTTATGTGTATAATGCCTGTGGGGGTTGGGTTGTCTGTGAAGAGTCAGTTTGTCATCTGTGAACCAAGGTTGACTGAGGAAGGCTGAATAGGGAAGTGCCGTGGTTATCAAGATGGCAGCGGTTCTGTATTGTGACCACACTTCGTTGTGTGGCAGGGCGAGGGTTTATGTTTCCCTTACACTGTCAAGTTTCATTCCTTGAGGGGTGTGTGGGTGAGAAGGGGGTTCTGTGGAAGTGTGGGTGGATGATCTAGTAGCGTCATGGTAAGAGACATGGTCACCATAATATCAGTCTTAATGTCCATAGTGATGGCAGAACCTGTTAGGGCCTCCAGTGTGTAAAACAATGCCGTGAAAGTGTGGTGTTTTGGATCACAACCTTCCAATTTTCTTGTAAGGTGATGTGCAGCTCATGTTTCTGGTTACAATAACCTAAAAAGTGCTCTTTTTCATGAAGGCATTTTTTAATTCTTTAAGACTAAGAAGAAAATCCATAGTCTGCCAGTCAAAGAGGCTCTGTCCTTACTAAAAAAAAAGAGTAGGCCAGTTTTCATGGAGCTCCATCGAAACACACTGTGAAATAAAGGGATTTTTCATGCATTAAGGTGGCCGTGTTGCTACCAGGGCTCGGCCTTTGTAGTTTTTGGGGGTAGTTTTACCTAGGCCAGGGGGATGGGATCACTGAGGTGTTGATACATGCATCCTTTTAGTCTGACCTGAACTTCTTTTAGGCTTAGTGGCCATAATACCATCACACAACATGTGTAGGCTAGTGACCTGGGAGAGCAAATTCAATACGTGGCAGATGCAGTAAACAACCCTCACCCAGTAGAGAGAGAACATGCGATGGAATGACGTCACATCATGTGTAAAAGATGTGAACCCCTTGGAATCCATATTGCGTTGACAGCATGTTGAGTTCCAAAATCATCCGCGGTACAACATCAAAATGAGTGCGGAAATTCTTTGGATGCACCAATCATATTAATGTGAAAACTCCCATTTAGGTGCAAAATAAAAAGGATTGTGATATCACAGTTACACGCAAAACTACAGTATGGGGCAAAAATACCTGTGGTGCAGCCAAACAAGTTGCAGGCGCACAAAGTACATTTATGGGGGGGGACACACTATATGCAAACAACTGTTGTTTGACCCTCAACAGGAGTAAGGAAAGATTTTCAGGAGTATAAATGAATATACCCCTGTTGCGCTTCATGGAGGATTTGCTTCATTGTCCTTACCCTGCCCTGGGGCCCCGCAGTAAAAGCCTCTAAGACGTCGCTGAGAAACGCAGGCCAAGAAGCCATGAGCGCAGTAGTGAGGGCAACAAACGGTTGAGTGTCATTCAAAAGCGAAACAATGTTTCTTCTTCCTTCACAACCTATTGCGCCTCTTCAGGAGATGGTTGGACGGTAGATGTCATGGTGATGTAGCTCGCTGGACCATTCAGGCGTTGTGTTCAGAGTCAGATACGTCATCTCCCTCGGCTCACTCCACAGTTCCAGGATGAAGATCTAACGTGACGACAGGGAGGGTGAAGGTGCGGCTCCAATGATGGGGAAGAAGTGCAAACCAGGGCCCAAACATTTTGAGGAGCATGGAAAGGGGGCCAATGATCAGGACTTCAAGACCCTATGGGGGCGAGGGGTAGCAGAATCTCAGAGGCTTGCAGGGGGCAGAGTCCAGAAACCAATGACAGGTAGACAGACGGACCATATCCTAACCACTGGGATGCGGATGGGAATCTGACACAAAGGCCAAGATGCCGCAGGGGTCGCCAACGAGTTTTGTGGAGGGCCGCGTGATGGAGCAGGGTCCTTCGGCTGCGAAAGAGCATGTTTGGGATGACGCTTCTCAGCGTCACAGTCGTGCCTGCTTTCCACAGACCGACTGGCACACTTTGCATCTAACACATTAGTTTGACAGTATTGCCTTTGACGGTGTTAAATCGCCCGCGTCGAATCGACGCACGCTAGTGATGCTGCCTATCAATTTTAATGCAGCGCAGCCAGAATCCACGCACCGCAAGGTTTTGTTGTCTGCTCCACTTTAAGTAATTGAAGATGTTGAACCGTAGAGCCGCTCGCTTAAAAATTCACTTTAAATTGCACAATGAGCAAAAGCCTGCCTTTTTTATTCACCTGGGTGCCCTGGACTTCCTCGCTTCCTTTGAAGGCGAGGCTGAAAGGATTATATGGAGATGGAGTTTTTATGCTTCCGCGAATTCCAGCGGGAGCCGCGGTCCCAAAGGAGTCCTCCTGCCTCTATTACCCAACTGGTTATTTCTGCCCACTTCTCAATATGGGTCAAACTTGCTGCCCTCAGCCTTTTCCAGAAAGAGATCACAGGAAACTGCATCATGGAAGCAATAGATTTGATCTCCTTTATTTTATTAAAGGTGTCACATGCTTGGGGTTCACAGCTTTAAAATAAGTCTGGTGGAAGTGTTGACTAATGTCTGAAAATGCTGCAGCAAAGGAGGCTCTCCCTGGGGCCACTGTCCTGAAAGCCTCAGGGTGCAAATGATGGGCAGAGGCTTGTGAAGTGTGGAGCTTGTGAAACATATTGTGAAAAGGACTGCTGGGAGTTTAGGTAACAGAGAAATACGTTTTCATGCAGTATTGACATATTTCTACTGTAGAGAAGGACATTTATGCAGTAAGGAAAGGGAAACTTTGGAGCATTTCAGGCTATAATTGGACAATTCTGAGGTATGCTATGTGGCATTGTTCTCAAACTAATATGACAGTTTAATGTCTGTAAGTAGTAATACAAATTAGATTTGAAAGTCTTAAAAACGTCCGACATCCCTAAGATAATCAGACTGGGACAGGCACTGAAATAAAAGTGTAGAGCAGAAGGACGGCCAGGAAACGCGGGCTAAGTACGCAGATCGTAGAGGCCATAAGCCTGCTCCGGACAGTCCTGTTTCCAATGCTCCAACTGACCACAACTGAAGGGGAGGTCTTAACTTCAAGCAAACTCTCCTCAAACCCCCCCCCTGGCCCCTCCCAGTTATGTTATGTTATGTTATGGGGGATTTATAAAGCGCGCGTACACCTACAGGTCTCTTTGCGCTGGGTTTAAAGCCACCACTAATGTTGCCTCTAGCTGTAGGCTTGAATGGTTTAAAAAAGTTCCTGAAGCACATGTAGTCAGTTGTCTGTCTAATGGCGATAGTCATGGATTTCCAGAGATGAGGTCCCAACATGGAGTCGCGTGAGCCGCTCATTCTATTACGCTGAATCTCGGGACCATCAGTAGGTTCATTTGCTCAGTCCTTCTCCGCCTGTGGCTCTATGGCCCTCTGTGGAAAGGCTGCCTTTCTATAGACACCAGTTTTTGAACATGTGCATAGTGATTCACCACAGAAACCAATTTAGCAAATTTATATTTTGCAGCCCACACATATTGGGGCCGATTCACCGAACTAACTTAAGACAAAATCCTAAACTTACTACTTTTGGTATTCACAGAAGTTAGGATTTTGTCTTAAGGTTGTCTTAAGACAAATTTAAGACAGACTTAAGACAAAATCCTAACTTAAGTCTGTCTTATGTCTGTCTTAAGTCTGTCTTAAGTCTGTCTTAAGTTTGTCTTAAGACAAACTTAAGACAAAATCCTAACTTCTGTGAATACCAAAGGTAGTAAGTTTAGGATTTTGTCTTAAGTTAGTTCTGTGAATCGGGCCCATAGTTGTGATCTATTCTTGCACTTCTGGTGACAACCCTTTAATAGAAGCCGCCCCCTGCTGCCTCTTGTGCAGCCTGATTCTACACAAAAGGGCAAACCAATATTCAAATGTGGGCTTGGGTTACTCTATGCAAGAGGGAAAGATGCCAACAAGGGATTTACTTGGAAGCAACATTTTAAGTATACTGATTATTGATTGATGATGCTTATGAATAACTTCTCAAATAATTAAATATTATGTAAAGCTGATAACGCTGAGAACCTGAAAGAACCACTTCATTCAGGGACACATTTGCCCAAAAGTAATCCTGGTGAGTTTTCGCCAAGTTAAATTCAAGTCACCGTCTTCGATGGCACGCCTTAGAACCTTTGAGCTCTTACTCCATGATCGAATAGCTCTATTAGAAGGTGATTTCCTAATTCAATTACAAAGTTAATGGGATTTCTTATGTATGCTGAAGATCTACCAACATCTGCCCTGCGCTTCTCAAGATTGGCCCCCTCTATGCGATAAGAACCTTAAATGGCCATTACTAGATATTCTCGCTCACAGCTACTTTCTCTGAACACCCCCATTAACTCTACTAACAGAGAAGTCCTCTCTCCATACGTTCCTCTGCCCTCTCCCAGCCACCTTAAGTGTTTATATGGAAACGTGCGTTCTCTCCCTAAACATGCCCTCGAAATATGGGCCCTACTGGATCAAGAATCACCAGATCTCTTTTTCATCACAGAGACCTGGCTCCAAGAAACGTCTTGCCCAGATTTAGCCACTGCTATACCTATGGGATACAGTATCTTAAGATTAGATAGGATGGCAAAAAGAGGAGGAGGTACGGCAATAATTTACAAATCATTTATAAAACTTCTGGCCATTGACGCACAGATCACTGAATGGGGTGAATTTCTTATCTTTTCCCTAGGCCTAAACGACAGTGAATCCTGGAAAGGAGCGCTCATCTACAGACCACCAGAAAATAAAACCCATTTTGCGACCCATCTAGTGGAAATTCTGGCTCCTCACGTCTTAGCATGTAAAAACTTCCTCTTAATAGATGATTTTAACTATCACATAGAACGGCAGCAAGACCCTCATACCTCTGAATTAATGGACAACATCAAGGCAATGGACCTAACACTATTAGAAACAGGTCCGACCCACAAGGCCGGCCACACCTTAGACTTCCTATGCACCAACTCTCAGGCAGTTCAAAGTATCGAACTCTACCCAATCCTATGGTCTGACCATATGATCATAAAATTTGACATTCGAGTCACTGTGTCTAAACCTATCCACTCTAAGAAGGTAAAAATGAGCAGGCCCTGGAATAAAATTAACTCAGACTCCTTTGCTAACTTCTTTACGCCTCCCCCCATAAGCCTCAACTCTGATCCAGATAAGGTGGTCAAGGATCTAGATAAAGCAATCATTATAGCACTGGATCACATTGCCCCTATACAGCAAATAAAATGCCCTAATACAAGATCCCCTTGGTTTACACCAGCCCTTAAATTAATGAAACAGGCCATGAGATGCACTGAACGGAAATGGAGGAAAACGAAAGAGCCTCTGGATAAACAGCTCTACAAGGCGGCACATAAAAAATATATGAGCCATATAGCTACAGCAAAGAAAGCTTACCTAGGCACCAGAATAGAACTAGCTGGGAACTCACATAAAGAACTCTATTCTATAGTAAAGGAATTTTCTAATCCTTCCTCCTGCCAACCACCTACCATCGAGTCCCAAGAATGGGTCGATAGGCTCTCCACTTATTTTAAAGATAAAATTGACATAATTCATAAGGCCTTTCCTAAAGAGACTGAACCTCTTAACATCAAGGACAATTATACATGTCCACCTAATCTGCCTACTTTGGAAGCTATATCCTTGCCTAAACCCCTTCTTAAATTCCACGTAGTAACGGTGGGAGAAGTCACAGATAAATTAAAGAAAATAAAATCTGGTTCCCCTAGTGATCCCGCATCTGCCCATACCCTGACTAAAGTAGCCCCTGCCATGATAACTGAAATAACGGCAATCTTTAATTTATCAATAGCCCAAGCCATCTTTCCTATGTCCTGGAAAGAATCAACAGTAAGACCCATCCTAAAAAAGAACAATGCTGACCCTGAGCAACCAGTAAATTACCGGCCTATCTCCCTCTTGCCACTCTTAGGCAAAATAATGGAATCATTAATTAACACTCAATTAACCAAACATCTAGAGGACAACATGCTACTGGACACCACCCAATCGGGCTTTAGAGCTTGCCACAGCACCGAGACCGCTCTCCTGGAGGTTGTGGATAACATCCGGCTGTCCCTGGATGCCAAGCAATCAGCCATCCTGATTTTACTTGACCTGTCGGCGGCCTTCGACACCATCTCTCATAACATCCTCCTAAAGCGGCTAGCTGAGATTGGTGTCGAGGGTCAAGCACTCAGATGGATTCAGTGCTATCTGACAGGGAGGCGGTCTAAGGTCAAAATAGGCCCATTCTCGTCATCTTACGTGGACAATGACAAAGGTGTCCCACAGGGTTCGATCCTAAGCCCTACTTTATTTAATATATATCTATCGCCTCTAGCTAAAGTAATCAAAGCACATGGCTTTGAGACGGTATCCTACGCCGACGATACCCAAATCCTGATAACTCTAGGACCAAACCACCTTGATGCCAAAGCAAGATTCCAACAGTGCATGATCTCCATTCAAGAATGGATGACGACCAACTACCTAATGCTAAATGCCGCAAAAACAGAAATTCTGCTATTCGGCAAGGCCAATAAAGTCTGGACAGAAGAATGGTGGCCATCATCTCTAGGCACCTGCCCAGCTCCAAAAAACTCAGCAAGGAATTTGGGCGTCATTATTGATGACAAACTTACCCTGTCTCAACACGTGAACAAAGTGGTTCACACCAGCATTGGGCTAATGAGAAGCCTGAGAAAAATCTTCAAGTGGATCCCACCCACTTCTCGGAAACCCCTTATTCAGGGCCTTATAATCAGTCGCCTTGATTATGGAAACGCACTTTTGGCTGAAGTGAACGAAGGTCTCCTAACCAAACTCCAGACCTTGCAAAACTCTGCTGCAAGGCTAATTCTTGACCTCCCTCCCCGCACCCCTTCAGCTCCGTGCCTTAAGACTCTCCACTGGCTTCCAATAAGAAAACGCATCAAATTTAAGATCTGCTGCCTGGTGCATAAGTCCATCAATGGACAGGGACCAAAGTACCTTCAGAGAAAGCTCCAGGGCTACTGCCCTGAAAGGACTCTACGTTCATCAAATAAACATTTTTTTGACAGTCCCAAAGGTCAGGACTGTTAGAAACGGGGACAGAAGTTTTTCCAAAATAGGCCCCACCATCTGGAATTCTCTGCCACTATCTATTAGAATTGACCCTAATCACAAAACCTTCCGCAAGAATCTTAAAACCTGGCTCTTTTAATTCCGTTAGCTGCCACCTGTCTTTCTTCTTTAGTTTCAGCAAGCGCTCTGAGACCGAACGGTGACATATGCGCTATACAAAAATAAATACATAAACATAAACATTGCTGACCATTGCTAAGTTTCTTCTGGGAACACAATTCTTATGGATTAATGAACTTTTTCAGTTTCCACATAGCTTGTACTTTACAGCTCTGCTCCACCCAAATCCCTGCTCGATGGCCTCAGAAAGGGTCCTTCATCTTCGTTCAAAGATACAGCCCTGAAGATGATCTTCCAGATGTGCAACAATTGAGACCGAAACGTCGACACACAGCCCAACTTTCTATTAGAAATTGTTAACGCCTTCTAAAAGTCTTGATTTTTAAAAAAACAGTCTCTAGCTGTATGCAAGAAAGTGGCAACAAGTACAATAATATACATTCAAAAAGCTTGTAAAGATTTTGTAACAAACATTTTCTTTGTACTATGAGATTTATGTTTTGAACCCTTGTTACTAACTTTTCTAATTTCAATACAAACTTTTAAAAATCTATACACCTGCATTTTGGATTGATTTTTTTTATTATTCTATAGAAAGTAGATAATATTTATTTAATTTGAGATGTTATTCATTGATGAATAATAAGTAGACTTGAAATGTTGCTTCCAAGTAAATCCCTCTTTGTGTAGTCTGAGCCCTGTTTGCCTGACAGAATGATGGCCAACTATAGCCTTACATCCGTTCAGGAAACTAACTCGTCCATCTTTGTTTCCAATTGTTGATTTCCATCCAATCAGTTTCAAGAGAATCATCCTCTGTAAAGGATTCTATAGCAGTAACTTGCTGCATGATTGCACCAGGGGTTTGTTGTTGCTAGTTAGCCTTAGTGACCAACAACTGGTTCACATCTGCCCAATTAGGGTTGTAACATTTTATAAGCATTTACAATTTTTCTCTAAACTTCTGGAAATTGTCTCGTTTTTTGGAAAATTATCTAGTGATCTTCAGATGGTCGGGTGGGCGGCAAAGGATATGTGTGGAGACCTTCCCTATCTGTGGGTCCAGATACTGTCCTAAGAACAGGATAGCATCCGAGCGGACACTAGGAAGGGTCTTAAAGTCCTCACCGCCATCAACATCTGGGGGATGGGGCTCGTCTACTGGGCTGAAGGACACATCTGGGGTCTGTAGGCTTTCCTTGTACAGCTGCTCACAAACTGTCCCAAATAGTAGTCGGACCACCCATCTGACTACTTGAAACACATGTCCATCCATGTCCATCCTAAGAGAAAGTTACCCACCACCGCCGCGCTAAAGGTGGTAACAAGGGTGGCGTCATGTCAATCTCCTGTCTAGGCCTAGCACTTGTCGCTCCGCCATCAGGCATGCAGCCATTCACCCACCTCCTGCACTCACCACACTGCCCCACCCACTTGTGCGCTGGCTACCAGCTCTCTACCTGCTCGAGTCCCGCCAGCGGGCACCACAGAACCTCAGAACACCTAGGAGTCCGTCCGCTTTTTCCTCCTAGACCTCATCACTAATTTGGGCAGTGGGCGAGCAAGTCACTTCTCAGTTTCTCTTGAGTGTTTTTAACCCCTTGCATGCTGCGGATGCCCCCCGACCGTCACGCGTCACGGTGGGCGTGTGCGGAGGACGGGTGGGGGCCGTCCGAACCCCGCCCTCTCTTTATTTCGCCTGCACAGCGCAAAAATTTGGCCAGTGCGCAAGGGGTTAAGACACCTCAATTTAAATTTTTGTTGTCGATTTAAAGTTTCCTCTTTCCAACTCAGAACGCTGACCAGTATTGATGTTGGGTTTTATAATTGGGTTATTTGTTTTCTTTTTAAAGTTATTTTGGCGTTTTTTACCAGCGGCGCCTCTTCGGGGAAATACCTATTTCTATCGGTCTCAGTGAACTAATGACAATTTGCTGTCAGCCTACAAGTGCCTCAACCACCCTGGTGGCGCTTAATGAGCGCAGTAGGCCCTCCAGGGAGAAGGTTCGTCTGCAAAGATTCTCATGTTCCCATTTTCACCTAATATTTATTCATAAGGAAATGGCGCAAAGCAGGGCTGTAGCAGATTTTGCAGCGCTGTGTCATTTCCAAAACGCAGGTATGTGCTGTATTTACAAGAATATGGTACGATTCTATGTTTTCTCTATCGTGGGCACTAAAAATAGCTACATATCTCCTACACAGACACTCTTGCGCCATAGTGCAAGGGTGCCTGCGGTGAAGGGATGAGAGCTTTTATGCAGGAAGGTGTCCCTTCCTGCACATAAACAATCAACCGTGGCGTTTTGCTCTTTCTATGCGTGCTGCAGATAGCAGCACTCATTGAAAAAGGTAAAACGTGGAGAAATAAAAGTATTTCTCCTTGTTGCACCAATCTAACGCCTGTTTTTTAAATGGTGTTAGCTTTTGGAGCTGCCTCGGATTCGCACATCCTTGTAAATCTGGCGCAGCGTCCAAAATCAAAGGATATTGCGTTGGAACGGTCACAGCAACACCCATTGCACGCTCCTTTCACACAGATACCAGGGTGAAAGGGCTCTATTTTATAGAGCGGCGTTAAGCTACGCAAAGTTAATATGGTGCAGGGCATTGCAGCACCTGGTAAATATGTCCCAATGTGTTTATACTCCTAGCAAGGATAAAGGCCGGAGTAGTCCGTCTTCTATCTCCAACTTTCATCCCTGTACAATGGTGGAGAGGAAAGGTTTCGGTGCAAGAGTGAATGAGGAGGGTTTGCCAATGCACTCCAGTGGGAGGACGGAGGGTGACCTCAGACCTGTCCACTTGCGTCTTTGTAATTGACCACCACTGGTCACCACTCACTGAGGTCATCAGAGGCCAGGGTGCTGAAGCTGTGGACTTCCTTTTGCAGGTCTCTTTCAATAGGTCTGCCTGGGGTCCTATGCACCCGCCCTGTCCCTTCCGAGCCGCCGCCCTCTGTCCAGGGATTGTCCCTCACACCTCTACCTCCAAGCTCGCTGGACTCGCCTCCCTACCAGCCATGTTCTTCCCATTGTCTCCTGCCCAGAAGAATTCTGCCCCAACATTTAAGGTAATGAACAGTTTCATCAGGATGTCTAAAGCCCTTTTCTTCTTTTACAGAGTCTTTCAAACTGAGCTACCCATCCTGTTGCTTCCTTCATCCCTGGCGCCTCTTCCTTTCCTACCTCCTGTTTTTCTCCCCTCTCCAAATTAACTTAACCACTCTTTACTTACACGTTTAATTTTACTGAAATTATTTTTTTACTTCTCAATAGATTTATGTGTGGCTGAGACTTCAGGTAAACATTTGTTCTCTGAAAAGCACTCCTACACCTTGCGGGTTGAGTAAAAACTTTAAATAAATAAATAAATAAGCAACAATGAAAATTGTTGACAAAGCTATTTTGTAGATGTTGTGTCTTTGGGTGCCAAGACACGTCATGCCTGGCCTCAAAGATGGGCCAATCCGGTGGGCAGAGTGCGCATGACGTGAACACACAGTAGTTATGTGCTACTGATACAGTAGTTGTGTGTTCTTGCCGACAAGTGTCAGAATTTTTAACTTCACAGGCTGAAAAGACCACTGGGGTAGTTCAATTGCTGGTCGCTGTTACCCCTATATCAGGTGTGAGAGATGACCTGCGTCCCGTATGTGGTCAGCTGGGGGACACTCTGACGTCACACATCATCCTGATGAACGCTCTGATGTCACACATCATCCTAAGGGACACTCTGACGTCACACATCATCCTGAGGAACACTCTGACGTCACACATCATCCTGAGGGACACTGACGTCACACATCATCCTGAGGGACACTCTGACATCACACGTCATCCTGAGGGACACTCTGACGTCACACATCATCCTGAGGGACACTATGACATCACACATCATCCGGAGGGACACTGATGTCACACGTTATCCTGGGGGACACTGACGTCACACATCATCCCGGGGGACACTCCGACGTCATCCATCATCCTGAGGGACACTGACGTTCACACGTCATCCTGGGGGACACTCTGACATCACACGTCATCCTGAGGGACACTCTGACGTCACACATCATCCTGAGGGACACTCTGACATCACACATCATCCGGAGGGACACTGACATCACACATCATCCTGAGAAACACTCTGGCATCAAACATCATCCTGAGGGACACTGACGTCACACATCATCCTGGGGGACACTCTGACATCACACATCATCCAGAGGGACACTGATGTCACACGTTATCCTGGGGGACACTGACGTCACACATCATCCCGGGGGACACTCCGACGTCATCCATCATCCTGAGGGACACTGACGTTCACACGTCATCCTGGGGACACTCTGGCATCACACATCATCCTGAGGGACACTGACGTCACACATAATCCTGGGGGACACTGATGTCACACGTTATCCTGGGGGACACTGACATCACACATCATCCGGAGGGACACTGATGTCACACGTTATCCTGGGGGACACTGATGTCACACGTTATCCTGGGGGACACTGACATCACACATCATCCTGAGGGACACTGACGTTCACACGTCATCCTGGGGACACTCTGGCGTCACACATCATCCTGAGGGACACTGATGTCACACGTTATCCTGGGGGACACTGACGTCACACATCATCCCGGGGTACACTCTGACGTCATCCATCATCCTGAGGGACACTGACGTTCACACGTCATCCTGGGGACACTCTGGCATCACACATCATCCTGAGGAACACTCTAACGTCACAAATCATCCTGAGGGACACTGACGTCCCACATCATCCTGAGGGACACTCTGACGTCACAAATCATCATGAGGGACACCGACGTCACACATCATCCTGAGGAACACTCTAACGTCACAAATCATCCTGAGGGACACTGACGTCACACATCATCCTGAGGGACACTCTGACGTCACAAATCATCATGAGGGACACTGACGTCACACATCATCCTGAGGAACACTCTAACGTTACAAATCATCCTGAGGGACACTGATGTCACACATCATCCTGAGGGACACTGACGTCACACATCATCCTGAGGAACACTGTGACATCACACATCATCCTGGGGGACACTATGACATCACACATCATCCTGGGAGACACTATAACATCACACATCCTCCTGGGGGACACTATGACATCACAAATCATCATGAGGGACACTGACGTCACACATCATCCTGAGGAACACTCTAACGTCACAAATCATCCTGAGGGACACTGACGTCACACATCATCCTAAGGGACACTCTAACGTCACACATCATCCTGAGGAACACTGTGACATCACACATCATCCTGGGGGACACTATGACATCACACATCATTCTGGGGGACACTATAACATCACACATCATCCTGGGGGACACTATGACATCACACATCATACTGGGGGACACCTTGACATTACACATCATCCTGAGGGACACCAACGTCACACATCATCCTAGGGGACACTCTGACGTCACACATCATCCTGAGGAACACTGACGTCACACATAATCCTGGGGGCACTCTGACGGCACACATCATCCTGGGGGACACTATGACATCACACATCATCCTGGGGGACACTCTGACGTCACGCATCATCCTGGGGGACACTCTGTCGTCACACATCATCCTGGGGGACACTATGACATCACACATCATCCTGGGGGACACTCTGACGTCACACATCATCCTGAGGAACACTGTGACATCACACATCATCCTGGGGGACACTATGACATCACACATCATCCTGGGGGACACTACGACATCACACATCATCCTGGGGGACATTATGACATCACACATCATACTGGGGGACACCTTGACATTACACATCATCCTGAGGGACACCAACGTCACACATCATCCTAGGTGACACTCTGACGTCACACATCATCCTGAGGAACACTGACGTCACACATAATCCTGGGGGACACCATGATATCACACATCATCCTGGGGGACACTCTGACGTCACACATCATCCTGGGGGACACTATGACATCACACATCATCCTGGAGGACACTCTGACGTCACACATCATCCTGAGGAACACTGTGACATCACACATCATCCTGGGGGACACTATGACATCACACATCATCCTGGGGGACACTATGACATCACACATCATCCTGGGGGACACTATGACATCACACATCATACTGGGGGACACCTTGACATTACACATCATCCTGAGGGACACCAACGACACACATCATCCTAGGGGACACTCTGACGTCACACATCATCCTGAGGAACACTGACGTCACACATAATCCTGGGGGCACTCTGACGGCACACATCATCCTGGGGGACACTATGACATAACACATCATCCTGGGGGACACTCTGACGTCACACATCATCCTGGGGGACACTCTGACGTGACACATCATCCTGAGGAACACTGTGACATCACACATCATCCTGGGGGACACTATGACATCACACATCATCCTGGGGGACACTCTGACGTCACACATCATCCTGAGGAACACTGTGACATCACACATCATCCTGAGGAACACTGACGTCACACATAATCCTGGGGGCACTCTGACGGCACACATCATCCTGGGGGACACTATGACATCACACATCATCCTGGGGGACACTCTGACGTCACACATCATCCTGGGGGACACTCTGTCGTCACACATCATCCTAGGGGACACTCTGACGTCACACATCATCATCCTGAGTGACACTCAGACGTCACACATCATCCTGGGGGACACTTTGTCGTCACACATCATCCTGAGGGACACTCTGACGTCACACATCGTCCTGGGGGACACTTTGTCGTCACACATCATCCTGGGGGACACTATGACATCACACATTATCGGGGGGGGGGCACTCTGACATCACACATCCTCCTGGGGGTACACTCTGACGTCACACATCATCCTGGGGGACACTATGACGTCACACACAATCCTGCATGGCTTACATTGCCTCACGTGACCCCTTCTCTTGGCCCCTCTCTCCAGCTCTCCTCCAAACACCTCTAGAAGCAGGACAAACAGACCCAGTGGAGCCGCCCTGCAGGGGCCCGGGACAAGTGCTGGCTCTGGGAGGAGCCTGTGTTTGAGCCTTAGGGGCCAGGCCAGGGGGGGTTCAGAGCAGGAGGGGGGGGGCGCACAGCTGAGGCAATGCTCACCATGTGGAAGTCCTGGTGCAAAGAACTCTGGACAGTGTTTGAGCCTCAAACAGACCCAGTGGAGCCGCCCTGCAGGGGCCCGGGACAAGTGCTGGCTCTGGGAGGAGCCTGTGTTTGAGCCTTAGGGGCCAGGCCAGGGGGCGTTCAGAGCAGGAGGGGGGGGGGGGGCGCACAGCTGAGGCAATGCTCACCATGTGGAGGTCCTGGTGCAAAGAACTCTGGACAGTGCTTGAGCCTCAAACAGGCCCGAGGACAAGACGAGCCTCATTTACCAAACATGGGGAGTGGGGAGCCCGGGGGTTTGTTTGGGTTGGCTGCTCCCCCCACCAGGGACTGTCTGTTCTATCATTTCAAACAGCCTTCCTCTCCATGGGGGGATCCGCATGGATCTGAACCAGGCTAAGGCCCGCGAGCTGTCGCACCGAGGACTTCCGAGAGCTCACCATGAGGCCATGTCTCTCCTCTGCAGGGACCTTTTCTTGCATCCTTTGGTCCAGGCCTGGGGGCGCCAGTCTCCTGCTGAGGCCCAGGCCTGAGGAGAGAGGGTCCTGTCAGGGAAGCCTGTGTAACCGTGGCCGATGTCTGCCTGCAGGCTCCATCTGACCAGTCTGTACTGGGGATTCCTCACAGACGTGATGACTGGACTTTTGGGGACCCTGTCCCCGTGACTTCCCAAAGAAGTGCACTCGGGATGGAGAAGGCAGGCCAGGAAATGTTCATTTCTTATATCAAGGTGACATTGTGTCCAGCACTGGAAGACAAATGAAGGGCCCGGTTCACAGAACTAACTTAAGACAAAATCCTAAACTTACTACTTTTGGTATTCACAGAAGTTAGGATTTTGTCTTAAGTTTGTCTTAAGACACACTTAAAACAAAATCCTAACTTAAGTCTGTCTTAAGTCTGTCTTAAGTCTCTCTTAAGACAAACTTAGGACAAAATCCAAACTTCTGTGAATACCAAAAGTAGTAAGTTTAGGACTTTGTCTTAAGTTAGTTCTGTGAATTGGGCCCAGAGTGTTTGGTGTTGGGCGAGTCTAAAGTGGGACCACCGAGGTGTCATATCCCACCCTTTGATGCTCTTACTGGCTTCTGCGTCTACAGCTGCCTCACAGAAGAGATTCACACTTATGAAAGTTGCAAGTTCAAAATGAAAAGCATTCAGCATTCAACTTTTATTTCACCACATTCTCTCGTGAATCAGCCACATGGGCGGCCAGGCCCTGGGCGTTTTGTTATTTCTTCACCTTTTGTTCCTTTTCATTTTGAATTGTATTGAGCTTCTTTGTCCAATTCTTTTCTAAGCTAGATCTGTCTTTATTTAGAACGTTTCATCTCCACATACAGGGCCTGATTCACAAAAGTAAACTGACTTTGGGCCATATGTAGGTAATGTTTGTTTTGCAATTCTCAAATTGCGATTTTTGGGGAATCGCAAAACGAAATGTAGGTAGGTTTAGCAAAATATTTTGTGAATCCCAATTATTCCTTAATTGCGAATCGCAAATAAGGAATACCTTCTCATTCATTCCTATGGGCTAGAAGGCCCATAGGGATGAGTGGGAAGACATTCTCAAATTGCGATTCTCTATTAGAGAATCGTAAATTGAGAATGCAATTTCAAGGTTGTAAGGGTGTCAATAGGACCCCCTTTTGCACGCCCTGAAATTGACATGTGTGCACAAAGCCCACATACATGCCATAAGGGCATGTGTGTAACCCACTTGGCACTTTGAAAAATGCCAAAAAGTGCA
The DNA here is from genome assembly GCF_964261635.1 of Lissotriton helveticus. Taxonomy (NCBI): domain Eukaryota; kingdom Metazoa; phylum Chordata; class Amphibia; order Caudata; family Salamandridae; genus Lissotriton; species Lissotriton helveticus. The sequence continues at coordinate 1,277,949,275 of NC_136070.1, forward strand.
TTTTCCAAAGAAATCGCAAAATACCACCAACCTAAAGTTGGTGGTATTTTTCGATTCCTTAAGACAAAAGTCGCACAACTTGGGTGCTTCCTACATTGCATTTAAGGAATCGCAGTTTGCAATTCCTTGAATGCAATGGCAAAATAAGGAATCGCAATATTTGCGATTCCTTATTTTGCATGTGGGTTTTTGTATGCTACTTAGCACACTGCCCTAATTGCGATCGCAAATGCTGGAATTCTGCGAATTTCAGCATTTGCGAGCGCAATTAGGCTTCCTACATATGGCCCTTTGTGTCCTCATGTAGCGCAACTGGTGCTATGCTATGTAAAGCGCTCTGATACCTGATTTCGGGTCACGTTTGTATTGTATGAGAAACTCCATTAAAAAAAAAACTGACACTTTTGTGTACGTTTACGATTGTCTGCTATTCACAAAGGGATTTACGAGTAGTGGGCCCGATTCACAAAAGTAATCTGAGACAACATTCTAACTTCACGACTTTCGGCATTCACAAAGGGCATTTAGGAGCAGCAAAGTTAGGATTTTGTCTCAGTTAAACTTAAGACCAAAACTTACGTTTAACTGAGACAAAATCCGAACTTTGCTACTCCTAAATGCCCTTTGTGAATGCCGAAAGTCTTAGGGCCCGATTCACAGAACTAACTTAAGACAAAATCCTAAACTTACTACTTTTGGTATTCACAGAAGTTAGGATTTTGTCTTAAGTTTGTCTTAAGACAGACTTAAGACAGACTTAAGACAGACTTAAGACAAAATCCTAACTTAAGTCTGTCTTAAGTTTGTCTTAAGACAAAACCCTAACTTCTGTGAATACCAAAAGTAGTAAGTTTAGGATTTTGTCTTAAGTTAGTTCTGTGAATCGGGCCCTTAGAGTTAGAATTTTGTCTCAGGTTACTTTTGTGAATAGGACCCAGTGTCTTTAAGAGTGTGGAGTCTCCGTACAGGACAAGACCTGTCTTTTTATGTGCGGAACTCCACACTCGTAAAGATACTCCTCGTAAATCCTTTGTGAATAGCAAAGATTCATAAACTTATATAAATATGTAAGTTCATCTTTGTGAATCAGGTCCTAGTTATCTTCATCTTCAGAAGAGGGTGCCATGGACTGCTTCGCATCTTTGACTGCGTCTGTTGCCGCGAGCTCTGGATGTAGGGGCCACCACCCCTGCGTTTTTAACCACAACCAAGAGGTCATAAATGAGCAAATTACAATTCATAATACCGGTCCTGCAGCCTCCTGTGACTGCAGATGTTACAAACCAACCCAGCAGTACATAGTTTGCAAAGTCAGAGTTTGGTCGCAAGAGTTTGGTGGACAACTTGTGTCCACTTGTTGCCAACTTACTCTTCATACATCTGCCCTTACTCCTGCCAGAGCAATCTTCCTACCATGTGTAGGGTAGGAGTAGATAGAGCAAAGGTTTGTTAAAGTCCATCAATTCCCAGATTATGTGTGTTCACACACTTGCCAGGCGTGGGCATCCCCAGCAAGGAGTGCTAACACCTCACCCCACAAGAAGAAGAAGATTTCATACCATAAATATTGCACAATACCAGAGTAACAGTGCACGTGAGCACATCTATTCCATATCATACTAATTGTATGTGTGAGCAGAATGTACCGGTATAATCATCTTTGTGACTGGTGCATTCTCGTTCCAGCATTAGCTTTTATGTAACAGTGTGATGTATTCTGGGAAGTGTAGTCTTGGTTGGTTTCCATTCAGCCAATTACCCTAACACGCCTGATAAAAATGAGGTAACATGAAGCAATACGGTACCTAAAGTAGGCACTTAGGGCCAGGTTTATGAACGTTTGGCGCAACATAACGCAAAAAGACAACTTGCCACGCTGCGTCAAATGGAGAGAGCAGGGATGCACCACATTTACTAAGATACAGCGCACTCCTGGTCGCTCTGCACTGGCGCACTGCGCACTGCGTGATGCCTAGCACCAACGCAGGTACCCTTGCATCATGATGCAAGGGGACCTGTGATGCCTAGCGCCAAGGCAGGCACACCTGCGTCATGGCGCAGGGGGGAATGTGATGCCTAGCGCTAATGCAGGCACCCTTGCTTCATGGCGCTACGGGGCCTGGGTTACTGGCTGGATTGTTTTTCTGCAGGAAGGGGGACACCTTCCTCAGAGGCATTGTCCTCTTTCTATGTCTGCTGCAGAATGCAATACACGTAGAAAGAGGAAACAACAAAGAGAAATAAACATATTTAAATCTGTGCATTGTGAGAGCTTGTTCCACCGTAGGCGCTCTCAGTGGAGAGGCCAATACCTCGCATGGCCTGGAGGGGACGCTCTGTACGTGCACCCGCCTGTAACACTGAAATTCATCTTTTGCGCTCCCACTGGGTCGCGTGCATTGTGTGTCCGGTGAACAGACATTATTATGCAAAACAGCTCTACCTATTCAAGCTCTGGGTGCATAAATGATGAGCTGCGCGGCATTAATATTGATGAAAAAGATTTTAATATTGTTATGTGCAGTGTTTGGCATAAATATTCGTTCACATTATCATGTATGGAGCCCTCACACTGCCCAGCAGCTGCACCTCCCTATTACATGTATAGGGGCCAACATCATACATGACAACAGGTTCTGGTGGGAGACTCCCCACTTTTTAAGCCAAAATGGGTGGTTTTTAGCTACCTTGTGCCTAAATTGCAGGCGCTTCAATATAATAATAATAATAATAATCCACATTTGTAAAGCGCACAATCACCCTTAAGGGTCTCTAGGCGCTGGGGGCCATCGTGAAGATTAAGCAAGCTATTGCCCCGAGTCACATGGTGCTGGGCTAATCTGCCTCCGGTGCCGGGGATCGAACCGTGATCCACAGATTCCGGCGTCAGTCGCCCTGGCCGCGGCGCCACACCTCTTCCTTATAATATAAGTCAATGGCGAAAATACGTTCTGCTTATTTTTTTTCAAAATCTCCTGCTCTTCAGTGTTAAAATGCTGGCACATATGCAACATATTCAGATGGGGCGTTTGTGCATGGCCGCTTTACCCCTGCTTCTGGAGCGAGGGCGTTGATGCATACATGTGACGTTTGTATTCCATGTCTCCATGCAACCAGCACAGGCCTACCTCTGTTATCACCAGCAGTGCTTAACATGTACAAAACAAAGTGCCTGTCCTCAAAATGTTTTTGAGGAGGTGGTGTGTGCAGCAGAGAGGGCGTGGCCTACTTGTACCTCCAGCACCGTGCATGCACATCGGCAGGGAGAGAGACACAGAGGAGCCGTCCTACTTCTATTTCCATTGTGGTTCGTGGAAATAGAAAAAGGGCTTCAAATACAATAAAATGGTAATCACCGTATTTCTGTCCTTTTTCTATTTATATACCCATTGGAAATAAAAAGAATAATTTTTCAGTGGGTGCCGCCTGTGCTGTGAAAACACGGAGCAGCTGCTGCAGGCGCTCCCCTCTACGGAGCGCAAGTTCACGGCTACCCTGGGGGCAGCGCTTACACCATAATGAGACGCATCATGTGGTTCAAACAATGCCAATACGTAATACACCCCCAGGACAGTCAGGAAGTGGCAAAGAGTCTTAGGACTCTAAAATAAGTGCCGGTGGTACCCTCTAGCCAACGCCGTCAAGAATAAACCACATATCACCTGCCACAGACCCCCAACCAGTGCTAAAGTTGAGTCCCACATTTGGGTGCAAGGATGGGGGGTGCAGTGGTTCTAAACTTCAACATTCTCTAGCATGTCAGAGAATGGTGGTCCCTGGGGGATATTAGTCTTATAAATTGAGGTAACACTTTTACTAGTATGGATGCCCGGGCCCACATGGTGGAACCAAAGACCGTTGTGCTACTCTTATGCCCGTGCCTCCTTTACAAGGTCAGCGAGCTGCTGTCTCCATTGCGATCAATGCTTCCTGACCTCTGTGGGCTGGTGGGTCCCAAGTTGACGCTGCTCTTCGACAAGCTCATCCAAGTGTGCCCCAGTGGTGTCAATACCTCCTTCAGGAGGGGGGCTGTGTGCTGACATTTGTCAGCCAACGCTGACCACCCAAATGGAACGTCTGGCGGATCGATGCCGGCCTCCAGTTCCGCCGAGCCCGGATCGATCGGGTCTGCCATGCTTGTAGCTGAGAGATCACTTTGCTATTGACATGCGCCCGCGCTTCGAGAAGTTCATGCATGGTGATCTTGTGGCAGGGTGGTGCGCTTGGCTGATGTTGTGCGTGGACGTAGGCGCTACACTTGTCGATGTGACTGAGAATTTACTAAGGGCGCTCAAGACCGATGAAGTTGTGCAGAGCATCTGGGATGAAGAAAAGCTTCTCATGGACCAAGGTCCATGGTCCTCCTGACTGAACCCCCTAACATCCTTAAATAGCTCAGCATTTAACTCTTGCCCCAATAGCATAAGTTAAGAGACTTGATATAACTCAACACTCTTCGGACCCGATTCACAGAACTAACTTAAGACAAAATCCTAAACTTACTACCATTTTGGTATTCACAGAAGTTAGGAGTCTTAACTTTACTACTACTAAACTGAGAAAAATCCTAAATTTAAGACTTTCGATATTCACAGAAGGCATTTAGGAGTCCTAACTTCTGTGAATACCAAAATGGTAGTAAGTTTAGGATTTTGTCTTAAATTAGTTCTGTGAATCAGGCCCCTTACCTTAAAATAACTCAATTCTCACCAGTTCACCTAACACCATCGCTTACCAGCCTTAAATAGCCCAACACTCACCACTTCTTCCAACATCCTCACTTAACAGCTCCATAAAACGAACCAATCAGGTGAGAGTGAAAAGATACAAAGGGCTCAAGAGTTTCCTGGGATCCTCCCAGAACAGCTTCATGTACATCCTTCCAACCTACAATTATCTGTAACAAACATGAGAGTGGGACCAGCCTGTACGCTGCAGGTTTACCAGTCTGTACGCTGCCTGTTTACCAGCCTGGATGCTGCAGGTTTACCAGTCTGTACGCTGCCTGTTTACCAGCCTGTACGCTGCCAGTTTACCAGCCTGTACGCTGCCTGTTTACCAGCCTGTACGCTGCCAGTTTACCAGCCTGTACGCTGCCTGTTTACCAACCTGTACGCTGCCGGATTACCAGCCTGTATGCTGCCTGTTTACCAGCCTGTACGCTGCCTGTTTACCAGCCTGTACGCTGCCTGTTTACCAGCCTGGATGCTGCAGGTTTACCAGCCTGTAGGCTGCTGGATTACCAGCCTGGATGCTGCAGGTTTACCAGCCTGTACGCTGCCTGTTTACCAGCCTGTACGTTGCCTATTTACCAGCCTGTACGCTGCCTGTTTACCAGCCTGTACGCTGCCTGTTTACCAGCCTGTACGCTGCCTGTTTACCAACCTGTACACTGCCGGATTACCAGCCTGTACGTTGCCTGTTTACCAGCCTGTACGCTGCCTGTTTACCAGCCTGTACGCTGCCTGTTTACCAGCCTGGATGCTGCAGATTTACCAGCCTGTACGCTGCCTGTTTACCAGCCTGTACGCTGCCGGTTTACCAGCCTGTACGCTGCCTGTTTACCAGCCTGTACGTTGCCTGTTTACCAGCCTGTACGGTGCCTGTTTACCAGCCTGTACGCTGCCTGTTTACCAGCCTGTACGCTGCCTGTTTACCAGCCTGTACGCTGCCGGATTACCAGCCTGTACGCTGCCTGTTTACCAACCTGTACGCTGCCTGTTTACCAACCTGTACGCTGCTGGATTACCAGCCTGTACGCTGCCTGTTTACCAACCTGTACGCTGCCGGATTACCAGCCTGTACGCTGCCTGTTTACCAACCTGTACGCTGCCTGTTTACCAACCTGTACGCTGCCGGATTACCAGCCTGTACGCTGCCTGTTTACCAGCCTGTACGCTGCAGGTTCACCGTTGCAACCAATTCGAACATTTCATGATTATGGTAAAAGAAAGGAAGCCAAGAACATTCCGTGATTCATTTGTACTTCGGATTTGTCTAGAAATAAAATGTAAATCCCACAAAGAAATATGACAACCCGCGTTATCCACTCCGAGCACAAGCCTACATTTACTAAGGGCATTCTAACATGAATAATACACAGGTAAAAGGTTTAGATGTGTATGTTTACAATTTATGGTTGATATAATGCAACCACAGTCAACATGAAAAAAACACTTCCAAGGAGTTCCATGTGAAAACCGGCACAATAAATTCTCCTCCAGCAAAATTTCAACCGGTATCTAATTTCTAATTTTACAACCCTCATTCCCTGTGGAAATGTACCCCTAGGGGTATGTATACCACCGCTGTCTATTCTTAGAAAGTGTGGGCATGTGGGCGGAAGTGAGATACAATTCAGGCTGCATTCCTCGTGGGCAGATAGGCAAACAAAGTGAATAATTTGCTGATTTATTTTTTGAGGTCTGTGTTTTTGCTGTTGGGTTTCTCATCCCACCGGGGCCTGTTGCTCGTTCTATTCTGTGTTGAAGTAATGGAGCATCTCCCCCCCTTTGCATGCATGAATGCATGACGTGTCTGTGCGTCACTGGACCGTGATGCCATCACGACCTGCGCGCCCATGTGGCACGTGCTCTCCATCGCACAGTCCTGGGGGCCCTGGGGGGGCATCAGGACGCAAAGGCAATCCGAGGGAGTCTGGGGGTAAGCCACCGTGGGGGCAGGGCAGGCCCCTCCGCCACAGCTGATGCAGTTTCCATGGCGACTGCAATGCAGGAGGCGCCCGGCTCGGCAGGCCATTTCTCCATCTTTCTCGGATTTTTTCTTTCTTTTTTAATCTGGCTCTCGATGAAAACACTGCCCTTGCAAACACATCTCTGCTGGTACACACATGTGTCGCGGCGTGATGGCCGCCCCGGGCGAGGGCACAGGCGCACATGTACCCAAGCATTGGACCATGAATTCATGTATCTGCTTTCAGGGGCTGCTGTTAAGCCCCAAACCTTCTAAAGCAGCCAGGTTACATAACAAAGTCCAAAAATAGGTGGCTGCAGGCAGCAGGCCCGGGATCTGTCGTCTCACCACAAAGTACCCCTGTCCACGGGGGGTGTCTTTGGATTCTATGAAAGGGACTATCTCTGTGGCCCTTCTCATATGCTCTGAGGTACATCAAGCATCATTTGATGTTAAAAGCCCTCTGTGATGGAATGCCTTGCAGGCCAGGTCTCCCACGGTTCCTTGGTTTCTGGGTCTTCTTTAAAATACTTTCCCAGTTTGAGATGATTTGAGTCACATCTCTTCTTCCCTGGCCTGCCGGTCTGCGTGGAGACCTTGGAAGGATGAAAGTCACACCGGCCTGCTGAGGGATCTGATGTGGATTTTAAGAGAAATCTGTGGTCTCCATATGTCCGGTAGGGCTGGGGCAGGGTAAGGCACATGCTCACCTATAAATGTGCCCGATTCACAGAACTAACTTAAGACAAAATCCTAAACTTACTACCATTTTGGTATTCACAGAAGGAAATTACTCATTTCGGTATTCACAGAAGTTAGGAGTCCTAACTTTTCTACTCCTAAACTGAGAAAAATCCTAACTTTAAGACTTTCGGTATTCACAGAAGGCATTTAGGAGTCCTAAAGTTAGGACTCCTAACTTCTGTGAATACCGAAATGAGTAAGTGCCTTCTGTGAATACCAACATGGTAGTAAGTTTAGGATTTTGTCTTAAGTTAGTTCTGTGAATCGGGCCCAATGACTGTGCTAGCCCTACTGTGGTTTCTGATGTCTTAAGTTAAACATCTATTATCTTTATTCTCAAACCTTGGGTTGATTTTTTTATCAATACTATTATTGTTTTTCTCAATGCATGCTTGAATTCAAAATATCACCCACAGCTGAAAAACGGTCAAACAATTACAATTTGTTTTCAAAATGTCAAAATCACACACAGACGCCTGGGAAAGCCACCCTCGTTGCTAAACTTTTAATCTCATTTCGTTGCCCAAATTCATCAAAACACAATCCAGGTCAGCCATTGTCAGGTTTCAGTGCTTAATTTGTGAAAAATGAAGTGCCAGGGCCCTCGTCCGGAGCCCACTTCGCCCGTTGCCCTTGCCCGCACCGCCAATGACGGGCCGACCATAACTACTAAACATCACACCCTACAAGTGTGACAATTCAGAAACGTCGAGGCCCCCAAAGCTATAAGAATGGCTCGGGCTGCAGGTATAAGTCAATTTTAATGTATATTGAATTAATAAACAACTGTTGTTGTGTCCATCTCTAATTTAGACCAACGCTGCCCCCATGTGGCAGACTGTCATAAGTGTCGGTGTTGACAATTGAGTGCCGGTGCCCAACACCAGAAACCACTGTCTCAAATTAAGCACTGTTTTTCGTGATACTTGTAGGGAACCTGTAACGGGAGGCAGGCTCAGGAGTGACATATGCCACGAGTAGTGTCCATCGCTAGAGACCAGGGTGCAGCCTGTGAACCTATCCTTCTTGAACAATCGGTGGACTTTGACACAGTGGCCATACCTTCTCAACCAACCAGTGTCTTTAGCAGCCGAGATGGTGGCCTATTGGGAGGGACGGCCTTCATACAACAGTCTGGAGCTATTCTGTTAAGAGGGGGGTTCCTTCGTTCATATCAGGCCCCCCTTGGGTTACAGCTGCATCTTCATAGGTCCTGTCAGGGTTCCATCCTCCCTCCAAGGGTCCCTGTCTTCTAGCTTCCACTGCAGGCCACACCCCAATATTCCATTACCTCATTTACTGTCGGCATTCAAGACACCGGCTCAGACATACAGGGCCCGATTCACAGAACTAACTTAAGTCAAAATTCTAAACTTACTTCCATTTTGGTATTCACAGAAGGCACTTACTAATTTCGGTATTCACAGAAGTTAGGACTCCTAAATGCCTTCTGTGAATACCGAAAGTCTTAAAGTTAGGATTTTTCTCAGTTTAAGAGTAGTACAGTTGGGACTCCTAACTTTAATACTCCTAAATGCCTTCTGTGAATACCGAAAGTCTTAAAGTTAGGATTTTTCTCAGTTTAGGAGTAGTAAAGTTAGGACTCCTAACTTCTGTGAATACCAAAATGAATAAGTGACTTCTGTGAATACTAAAATGGTAGTAAGTTTAGGATTTTGTCTAAAGTTAGTTCTGTGAATCGGGCCCACAGAGAATGGGGACGCACCGGCTACTACACATCTCCGTTTCTTACAAACCACAAGACACATATTAACCACTCACTGCACATACAGTACAGGGAAAATCATTTAAATCACTTCACCTGAAATATGTCTAGCTTGCACATTAATCCAACAGCCACACAGAGAAATTATTTAACACCTTGGTTGTGGCTACCATTACACAATGGGCGAAGATCCCAAGGCTTGCAGCTGCCTCTGGCATGAGGCTACCCCCACATGTTTCCACACTCACAATGACACAATGCAAAAGTTATGCGTACAGGACTTGTAATCACAGGCAGTCAGTCACGTGACAGCCAGGACACAGAACCCACCGGCTTCCTTCAACAAAGGGTCTCCGTCATTCCTAAGTCTACACATTCAAGAAGCAAAACAACAAGGATGGAAAGTAACTATGCATCACATCAACTCAAATTCCCTTGGCCAGACTTTAACACAAAACCTGTCACCACAACTTCACCCATACACCACACCAGATTGCTAAAATATGCAGGTGACACAGACACAGCAAACTCTCACACTTTCTCCATTTTCCACAAGCTCCAACACACACAAGCCCAGGCAGACTACATACTCCATCACACACTCACAAGCAAAGTGCAGCTGCACAATCCAGCACACCAAAAATACAGTCACACTTGTGGCCAGACAAACATGACAACAGCCCAGCAGAAGAAAGCACTGAATCTGCACCAAGACCTTGACTTCTAGAAACTGCACCGGAAATTACTTTTGAACACAAGGATGTCAGCCTCCAATGCATGCATACTGAAACATAATTAACACAACACATCAATCAAACACTAGAGCAGCCTAGCAATACAACCATTGACTCCAAACAACACCAGCAGGTAAAAAAGTACTCACCGGTAACACACTAGAGTTAAATAGGCACTACCTTTCTAACATAACATTGACCAAATCCGTTACCTGCAAGTGAATAAAATGCTCAACAACCAATCACAGACATGCTCTGCCTTCTGTACCACACACCTGCCACATCTTCCCATTTGTACAATCTGGGACGGTCAGTTTCTGCACCTCAGCACAACCCACCTCAAACCCTTGGCTGCTGAGGGGTCCATGTTTACACCAGACTCGAAAGAGGGGTGTGACGCGAAACTCCCCCGCCCAGGCTGCTCACATAGTAATGCATCAAATATGCTGGGGTACCTGGTGCAGAAACAGAGAGTGGCCCCTATCTCCTGGTTAGATTCTGAAATACAACCATGATTGGGGGCTGCAGGCTCCTCAGACTCTTGGACCCCAACGCTGTTGCACCTGTTGATGGGTGTGTCAATGTGGTCACCTGCGCTTTGGGACGGTTGCAGCGGCGTAACGGAACTTGAGAGGGCCCCCTGTAAAGTACACCGAGGAGGCCCCCCATGCTCCGGACCCAGGCAGGAGCTCTCAGGCCAGGGGCCCGCTGCCCATTCACAGTGCCAGAGGGGTCCCCTGGTGCACAGGCCCCCGCACCTTGAGGGCTGCGGTGGCTATTGTTACGCCACTGGACTGTCATGGGGCAGGTCTCTTCCATCACTGGGCTGGTGATCTCAGGAGGGCTGCTAGGGGCTCTTAGAGGGCCTTTCCTAATTCACATTTTGGGTGACAGCAATCAGCCTCAAGGCATGACGGGGGGCCTGCTCTCTCCTGTGTGGATTCAGAAGACGCAGTCTCTTCCTCCTGCTTCAACACCCTCCGTATGCTCTGCAAGATCTACAAGTGGATCCCCACCGAAACTTGAAGAACGGTCATTCAGGCCCTCGTCAGCAGCAGGTTGGACTACAGAAACGCCCTTTACGCGGGAGCCCCGGCCAAACTCCTGAGACGGCTCCAACACATCCAGAACACCTCTGCACGCCTGATCCTCAACATCCCTCGACACAAACAGATCACACCCCACCTGAGAGACCTGCACTGGCTCCCCGTCAACAAGAGGATCACCTACAAGCTCCTCACCCACGCACACAAGGCACTCCACAGCACCGGACCAGCCTACCTCAACAGACGACTTACCTTCTACACCCCCACCCGCCAGCTCCGCTCCGCCGGCCTCGCCACAGTCCCCCGCATCCGAAGAGCGCCCTCTGTGGCAGATCCTTCTCCCACCTCACTGCCAAGACCTGGAACACCCTCCCCATCCACCTACGGCAGACCCAAGACCTGCTGACCTTCAGAAAACTCCTCAAGACCTGGCTTTTCGAGCAGTAGCAGCATCCCCCCCGCCCCCAGCGTCTTGAGACCCCGCACGGGTGAGTAGTGTGCTTTACAAATGATATCATTGATTAATTGAGAAGACAGCTTTTGCTGAATCTGACCTGTGAAATAGGAGGGAAACTACTCCCCTTGCTAAAGATGGGTAGCTTTGTGGGCTTCTACCCACCCCCTCGGACATTTACTGCAGGGGCTGCATGGATGAGGGCTGGGACAGCCGCGTCACCGTGCTGGTGTTAAATCTAAGGTCAAGGGACAATCGATATTTGCCCGGCGGTATCGCCTCTTTAACCCACGAATTATTAATCAATGAAGAGGCAGGCGCTGGAGACGGGAAGGCAGGAAACAAGGTTTATTCTCTCCGGAGGAGAACACATCAGTTCAGACAGCAGGTATCGTCATGAGGTGCTCTAACTGCATCTCTGAGGCCTGGCCTCTTATACATAGGTTTATTGCTTTATTACATACAACACATCTGTGGCAATGCTTTGATGTACGGAAGGATATCCTCTGAATCTCCCCCTCAGGCCCGTTCCCACACACATTTACAGTTGAAGTCCTCACCCCGGTCACAACAGGTGATGACTACCGCGCAGCTGGACATTCCGCCGATTCATGGAATGTGGGGGTTTGGTCGGATCTCATAGGGTGAGGGCTTTGATCAACTCGGGGGTCCTTTGATGAGGGAAGCTTTCTACTGTACGGGGAGGGGCAAGGAACAGTATCGGCAGAGCTAGGTGTCGGCCTGGGAACGAGGAAGACAAACGGGCACACAGGAAAAGGGGATTTGTATCAAAAAGGGCCTGGGACCATGAAAGGAAGGAAGGGAGGTGTCGCGCTGGGGACAGGATGGGGTTCTGAGGCAGAGCTGCGCTGAAGAGGGGTTTATGACCCAAGGCATGTGCGAGCGGGGGTTGTCAGAGTGCGGGCTTTGTGAGGGAGGAGGGCTATGCTGGGGGCCAGTGGCATGCAAAAGGGTTGTTCTGATCGAGGCGCCTAAAATGGCGGGTGCGCACGACAAAAAGTGTGGCATCGGGAAAAAAAAGGCAAGATGGCGTAGATAATGTTTACCAAACCGTACTAATTTTCCACAGTCCTCCCTTTAACATATCAAGACATCTTACTGGCCTATTTCCTATTCATGTCTACTGTGGTGGTCATAGGAAAAGAAGTAGGTACCCAGGTGAAGGAGTTATAAACATTACATTTAAAATCTTTCATCTTAGGAGGCGGGTCTATCGATAGAAAAACTCGTTTGCAGGAAAGCCATAGTAATGCAATAACAGACAAAAAATGATTCTGTAGTGAGAGCATTGGGTACATTTCATAGCTACTTATAGTCGTTTGGAATGTAAATTGATAGGTCATTACGTATGTGAGTTCTGTTCATGTTTGGTTGGAGCATAATTAATACAATGGTGGCTGGGAGAGAAATGAGACGTAGCAGAAACGATGATTGAGGGTGTCAATGTTCGAAGTTAATGAGTTCTCAGCATTCTTTGTCGTCTTTTGTTGGCGCTGTGGAGCACCGGCGGTGGAGCTAAGGGTCCAGCTCTATTCTAGGTCCCGCGTTGCAGGGCACGACCTTTTCCTCGCGTTTCTGGTCAAAAAGGTCCTTTTCGCCCTGTGTCCTTTGAGTTGATTGTCAAAAAGGTTCAGATGAAAGAAATGTGCGTGTGAGCAGTCCTTTAGGGTAGGTCGGAGAAAAAGGGGGATGGAGCAGGGCCAGATCGGGAACAGACTAGGGGGACGGAAAATTTCAGGTAGGCGGGCTCATGACCGAGTTTAGAGAGCGGGGACTTTTCGGCATACATTTGAACATCGAGCAGGGGCATCAGGTCAGCCCTTTCCTCTCATTTTGTCGAAAACAGTGCCTCGTCCTGCAGCTCCTTACTGTCGCGGTCTCGCCTTGGCCAATGTCGCAGATGTTCCATAGTCTGTAGTCAGGCCACGTGCTCCCACATCCGGTCCTTCTTTCCTCCGACAGTCGTACCCTTAAATGAGTTTGAAAAGACAGTCTTTAGAGAATTGGCAGAGGAAGGTAATCACATAAGTCTATTTCTCTCCCAGCTCCCGGCAAAAATGGAAACGTCCGTCATATTAGGGTTCGCAACTAACATATAAATGATTGATGATGGGCCTGCTGGATTTACTATAACTTTCCTTCACAACCATTTCTTCGGTGTTTGTTGGTCGTGGGACGAGATCTGGTACCTTTTATTACATTACAGTTACGTCAGTTCTTCTGACGGAGACCCACCTTCCTAGTACGAGCCTTACAAAGCTATACCGTTCTCCTGGGCGTTATATCAAAAAAACGCAATGTGCTATCACCATGCTCTGATAGGTATCTTTCTGAGAGATGAACATAGGCTAAACATTTTTCATTCTATCAATGCATCCTGCCTTTCAGCTAAACATTTTACTTTCAACAGGGTTCATTGCAACGATTTCTTCACTTCGGTCTAATCTTAATTTTGCAAACGTCGTTCTAGTTTCTACATGGCCTCTTCCAACCTGACTTACTTAATTAAAAAAACCGGGGTTTTATGGAAAACAACTAGGGACATAGAAAACTGTGGTAAGGGCGTAAATCGACCCATCTCTTACAACCGGGGGTGAGGGACAGTTTTATAACTCTCGTCTGGGGCAGCTGATACGAAACAGGGGGGCGTTCCGGGAACATGAGGATGTTTCGATCACCTTTACTGTTTGGGTATTGCGACAATTCGGGACGGGGAAGGTCGCGTTATCTGAGGCATCTTTTTATAACACAGGAGCCGCTGACATGTAGTTCCCTTATTTCGGGTCAGATTAGGGAACCTCAGTCGTCTTACCTGTCCTTTCCCTAATGGCCAAATCTCGGTTTCATCAATTTTTTTAGCAGAAAGGAGAGGTAGTGACACGGCGTCAGGGTGATTTTTATTTAGGATAAATTTTGAGCAAATACTTGTGGTATTTGGGGCCAATTGGTGGTGCACTAGGGGTGGCGGTTTGCCAATTTAGGTGCTAGTCGTTCGGAAGAGCGAGAGAGAGAGAGAGAGAGAGAGAGAGAGAGAGAGAGAGAGAGAGAGAGAGAGAAAGAGAGAGAGAGGGATGTGCAACAACAAGCTAAATAGTACACGTGCGACATGGGGAGTGGCCGTGCATTAAGATAGGCTATTCAGCGCATTATACAACATAAGACATTACGGGTCCGTGTTAGAATGTTGAAAGCATGCAGTTTGGGATGGACGAGCATTAGGCTGGGTACAGGGGACATGCATCGAGTAAAAAAAGGGCACCATTGTGTCGCATTTCTTGCATTCTCGGTCCTTTAACCAGTTAAGTCAACGCGTCAGTCATACACAAACATCATCTCATAGTTTCAGACATACGTGACAGGTGTCCATTCACGCAACACGGATTAAGGGTGATCGCTTTCATCATGTCATACAATTTATTGGCTCTTCTGGTACAAGAGCAGTTTGTGGGTGTGTTTAGGTGCCACCAGGCAGTGTTAGTCCGCTTCGTGTATCAGACATGGCGAGGCTTCAGATCTTCACCATACCTTGGTCGTGATTCCGATGTGGCCTGCAGGGGGGGGGGGGAAAGGAGGGGAGGGGGACAACATTCGAGCATATCAAAAGCACGGGTACGAAAGTTTTTTACTTACCTCATACTCGTCTTATCTCCTCGGGATAGAATCCCTGGGGTTGTGGTTTCTGGAGCAAAGGGGGGGGGGCAATGTGTCCTTATAGGCTGTGAGTAGGAAAACGTTAGAGAATCAGAAGCACTTAGCGCGAGGTTTCTAGTTGGTAGGTGTATTTAACTATCGGGGTCCTTAAATCTCTTTCAACGCTGTGATGTTTTAAGGTTTATCAGCTCTTCGGTCAACTCTGTTCCCTAGTACCTTTGAGTGTCGTATCTTTATAATATTCTATCATTTACATCGTTTCACTTTACCCATCCTTTATATTCCATCTTTTACACCATTTCGCTTTTACCCATCCCCAGAAGTCGAGGTCTTTCTCCATGCGCGAGTCCCTGAGTCAGTCGCATATTTGACGGCAGAGTGTCGTGTCTCAGATTCGATCCTCCATCCGGGGCTGGGCAACCATCTTCTATTTAACCTTAAAGAGAGAGCAGAGTAGGGTGCACAGAAAAGAACTCTCCCGCCGATCCCACATTTTAAATAAAGCATGCAATACCCGTTCATAGTTTCGAAAACCTTTATTTTCACAATCGTTTAGCATGTTGATAGGACAGTGTGATCGGGGTTGGCCGGATACGGCAATGGCTAAAGTGCGTACAGTAGGGGGGGGGGGCTATTTTGTAGGATTAAAGACATGTTTTAAAAGGTTCATTCATTCATTTGCAGGGAACTAAAAACGTCTATCGAATAGTTGAGGGACCAAGGGGCATTCATTTCATAATTGGAAACACAGTTGGACTAGTTGTAATCAAATTCCTATAGGTATACCATGGGAGTGCGTCATAAGCGAGGTTATATGTCAGACATGATAATATCATAATGAATCGTACATTTGAAAAACATTTTTTCACGGGGTCCTTTTACATGTTCGTCGAGTGAATCCTCCCTCTTTTCCGTCAAGTGTACAAGGGATCATAACATATCTCGGAACATCGAGTCTTTTTAGTAAAAGAAAACACCACGAGGCGTTCGTAAGTTCCTATTGTTACCGGCGCCATTTTGGGCAGGGCCGGGTTGGTCCGGAAGTAGTATCAAGGAAAAAATGTTTCCTACAACCGGCAGTTGGACCAGAGTCCTTTTCGGCAGTTCGAGAATTCATGCTAACAGAAGGAGTGGCTATGTCATGCTTATTTCGTTAGCGATCAAGGCAGTCGTCCCTCACCGGAAGCCTGCAGGGGCCGAGGGCTCCGGGGACTTTTGTAGAATCTTCAAGGCTGTGGGGGTGCTGTCGGAGGTGGGGGCTCGTGCCCCGGTGGGCAAGCGCCCGAGTTACATTGCTGTTCAAAGTTACTCTAGCGGCCGAGACCCGCCTTCCAGTGGACCCAGACGCCATTTTGAGGCCCTGCAGAAGCCCCCCTCGTCGAGTCTGCAAGAGTGGAAGAGACCTTTCTGGGGACAAATAGGGAATGGAACTCCGTGTTGTGGGAGCAGGACGTTC
Organism: Lissotriton helveticus; assembly: GCF_964261635.1. Classification (NCBI taxonomy): domain Eukaryota; kingdom Metazoa; phylum Chordata; class Amphibia; order Caudata; family Salamandridae; genus Lissotriton; species Lissotriton helveticus. The sequence continues at coordinate 1,277,965,800 of NC_136070.1, forward strand.
GGCTAGGGCGCAGCTGTGGTGCCCCCACCTGGGGGGCGAGGGAGACTCGTTCGCGCCGTCTCCCTCTCCCGGTGCACTCCATGCCGCTCTCTTTCATGGGCATGCACGATGGTCTCTCCACACCCTGTGCTCCACAAGTCCCATGCCCGGTGCTGCGGAAGTATGGCCACCTGTGGCGCATGTCCGGTGCTGCGCAAGGACTGGGGCGCCACCATGGTATGTTCGGTGCTACGCAGGTATTGGCACCACCGCCTGGCTGGAGGAGTTCGGCGCTGGGCCGGGGGCTGGAAAACCTCCTATCCGTGGAGGTGGGAGAGGCTCGTCAGCGTCGCCTCTCCCTCCCAGCCCGACCTGGACTAATTTTCGCGGAGGTATGTACAAGACCTCCCTCCCTCCCCAGAGTTGTCGCAGCCATTATTCAAGTGGCGCCGGTCGTGCTGCTGTGGCCATTACGGAGGGGAAAAGAAAGAAGTGTCCCGTCCTTCTCTGGGCCGGGCTTCCGGTGGATGTCGGCCGGACGCCCCTTGCTCTGGCCCCATGAACGGGTTCCTTGGCTCATCGGCTGCAGCCGGATCCAGTTGGCCCCAGTCCCTGGCCATTGGTGGCCGGACCGGGAAGACATGTGGCGGGACTACCTGAAACTCCCACGCGCCACCGTGGCCGGACTGGGGGAGAGAGAGGTCGAGGACATAGACATTCCCCCCCCTACAACTCTCCGGTGTGGTCAAGGTGATCCCCTGGCTGGGTCCCGCTGGCCCTTGTCTCTCCTCCGGCTCCACCCTATGTTACGATTTCCTGGCCGACTGTTGGCAGCAGGACCCGCCTTATATGGGTTGCTGCCGGTTGGGCGTAGCCGTAACCCTGCCCTACTTTGGAAGGTTCCAGAATGGGGGGGGCGAATGTTCTGCTGACTTTCATTTTCTAGTTTACCGTTCTTGTTTCAAACGTTTTCTGTTGTTAGGGCATTAATAGGTGTTATTATTACGTATTGTTATTTGTTTCTTGTTCGTTATGTTAAATAAAAGTTCAAGTTCATCAGTGGCCTACGGATTTCGTTTTCCCATTCCTTTCTTTCCAGGTTGTTCCATGCTAAAGCTTCTGTTAACAGAAGTTTAAGTACCACGGTAACACAGGCAGAGGGATGACGCAGATTCATGCATCACGTACACACAAACTCAGACGGGGAGACAGTACAAATATTATATAAAAAGACCCAAGACAAACATAAAACAGTTATTGGCCATAATTATCTTATTTCTATATGCTGCGCATACTTTTTGTTAGAGCAATGGGGCAGGCTTTAGTTATATGCCTATAAGGATGCGTTCGGAAGGAGGTAGTAGGTTTTCAGACATTGGCAATATCCCTAGTCCTCTCGGCGAGGGATACTTGTGTAACCCTTACCTCGAAATACCCTAAACTTTTCCCTACTTGGCTAAACGTAAGGATGCTTGATCATGTGTGTACGTTATTCTTTCTGGTTTCTTCGGGGTTTGTCGTCTGTCAATTTAGAGCTACACTGGGTTTTCCCGTCTTATCGTTGTTTGATCTATGAGGACTCGAACATGTCGCTGAAATCGGCTTGGCGAAATCTGTGCCATCGGGCATAATCGAACGTGGTGGTTCTATCTGGCCTGTCCAAGTCAGTCTGATTCATCTTTGTCTCGCGCCTTTTCCCTTTCTGTCGGCCTGTTATTCCTGTCGGTCCTCTGCTCCTACTCACGTTCAGTAGAGTCGGGCATTGGGCTTTCCAGTGCCCGGCATATCTACAAAAAGCACATTGGTTTTGCCCTAAGTCTGGCCGTCCTGTGCGTAGTGTCGGGGGATTACTTTCGGGACGTTGTGTCCTGGGGTCGTCCTGTCGATATGTTCCTTTACCTGCTCTGTCCTTGTCTCTATTCTTTCGTTGCATTGCTTCTTTGCGCCACATACCGAGGCAGTCGAGCATAATAGGCGTTGTCTTATTATCACGAAGGGCTATTTCTAACGTTTCTATTTTATCAAGATCGAAGGATCCTATCAGTGGCCACTGTTTCTCTTGACTTTCTTTGGTATACCTGTGCCACAGTTTACTATAGGCTATGGTAACTAATCCATAGTTTATGAACATGTCTTTATTAGGGGTGCCTTCCAGCGGAGCTAGATGATCCACCTCTAATAAACGGTCCGGGCTGAACCAGCTATCGACCAGTGGGGAGAAGACAGACATGACAGCTCGCAATGAGGACAAAAAGTCAGCACTGCCTATCTTATCACTGCGTGCAAAGACTAGACAGAATATTTCTATTCTACGTTGTTTGCACGCAGTGAATACCTCATGAACCAATAACAAAACAATAAATAACGACCAGTGGGGAAAATAAGTAGATCCGCAAAGGTCTGCGTCCTCTACCCTTTCACTATCTACAAAGGGGAACCTGTTCTTTCCTGTTTGTAGACAGAGAATCTCCAGAAAACAATCCGCGAACAGTAGTTTGGGGTGAAAAAAAACGTTAATCAGTGTGGGAGAGGGAAATCTCCCGAAAACAATTCATGAACAAATGAACAATTCAGTGGGGGAGAAAGATAGGCACGCTGGCCGCGTTACCTATCCTTCACTGTTTGCAAGGAGAAAGAGCCTACTGTTTCTCCGTTTGCAGACAGTGAATAACCAAATAGGTCAGCAAAGAGTAATACTAGTATTTTCTGAACAATTAAACAATTATTTCGCAGTTCGTCGTGTTTACACGACCTTACCCGGACCGTGTGGACAGTTTCTTGTCTTCCGAATCCAGCGCCCGATCGTCCTCTTTTCTTTGTATTCCTCGCAGCACTCCTGATGGTTCCCAGTCAGGACCGTAGATCACTCGGGAGAGGTCTGTTCGGAACCAGTGAAGTTCGGATGATCGGCTGCCAGACGAGGGTCTATTGGGCAAGAGCTCTCCCGATCGTTGCAGTCGTTCACTCTGTCGTCAGGACCTCTCCCACTGGATCCACGAGTCGCTGATGGGCCCCACGCTTGGGACGCCAATTGTTAAATCTAAGGTCAAGGGACAATCGATATTTGCCCGGCGGTATCGCCTCTTTAACCCACGAATTATTAATCAATGAAGAGGCAGGCGCTGGAGACGGGAAGGCAGGAAACAAGGTTTATTCTCTCCGGAGGAGAACACATCAGTTCAGACAGCAGGTATCGTCATGAGGTGCTCTAACTGCATCTCTGAGGCCTGGCCTCTTATACATAGGTTTATTGCTTTATTACATACAACACATCTGTGGCAATGCTTTGATGTACGGAAGGATATCCTCCGAATCTCCCCCTCAGGCCCGTTCCCACACACATTTACAGTTGAAGTCCTCACCCCGGTCACAACAGGTGATGACTACCGCGCAGCTGGACATTCCGCCGATTCATGGAATGTGGGGGTTTGGTCGGATCTCATAGGGTGAGGGCTTTGATCAACTCGGGGGTCCTTTGATGAGGGAAGCTTTCTACTGTACGGGGAGGGGCAGGGAACAGTATCGGCAGAGCTAGGTGTCGGCCTGGGAACGAGGAAGACAAACGGGCACACAGGAGAAGGGGGTTTGTATCAAAAGAGGGCCTGGGACCATGAAAGGAAGGAAGGGAGGTGTCGCGCTGGGGACAGGATGGGGTTCTGAGGCAGAGCTGCGCTGAAGAGGGGTTTATGACCCAAGGCATGTGCGAGCGGGGGTTGTCAGAGTGCGGGCTTTGTGAGGGAGGAGGGCTATGCTGGGGGCCAGTGGCGTGCAGAGGGCGGTTCTGATCGAGGCGCCTAAAATGGCGGGTGCGCACGACAAAAAGTGTGGCATCGGGGAAAAAAAGGCAAGATGGCGCAGATAATGTTTACCAAACCGTACTAATTTTCCACGCTGGCATGTGCACCACTTGCCCATAGGGTCACACATGCACACAGGGTGCACAGGTATGTTGTTGGGGAGCCTTCGCTTGGTTTTATCTGAGAATCAGCAGACATAATGTAACTGGGCACATCACGATTCAGGCGGAGCTGAATTACCCAATGGAATTACCTCATAGAATTTCCTCATGGAATTCTGCTCCCCTGATTCCACATGGGGCATTTTTCTGCGTGTGGAAAAACTAGACCCAATTTTCCTGGCCAGACACATCGCAAAGCTTTGTCTGCTTCTGGAGCCGAGCCTCATTAAACCCCACGGAACTGGAAATTCTGTTTAGTGTTACAACCAGATACATCGGTCAAAATGTGTAATTCCCCATTCCAAGTGGTTTAACTTGTAATTGTACAGTACTGGGGCAGAATTATCACTCAAAAACAGTAAAATCACATGTAGTTTTACTATTAAACTCTTAATCATCCCCAACATATGTTTCTCCTTCTCATGTTCACACCTTGGGGCATCTTGGTGCTAAATAACTGGCATTTCTTTTTATTTACTCCCATAGTATCATTGACCTCAGAAGGATGAAAGGTTGAGTGGCTTTGCTTGGATTACGAACCTGTGATCGTGAGGGCAAACGCAATTTCTGGTGCCAATGCTTTAGACTACTATGCCACCAGACCAGCCCTGCCAGCCCCTTGGGTACAGTCATGCTATAAAAAAACTACCACCTCCCAGTAACCCCCCATGAGGAGGGTCACTGCTCCCCTCTCTTCATTAGGCTTCTCCTGCATGGGAAATAGCAGTTAGAATGTGTTATTACGACGCAATATCATTATAACGAGGTTATAATCATGCATTGCCTTTACCACACATGCCATTATGACACAAATGTCAGTACCACTTTGCCCAACGTCACCACCAACTTGAACCAAGCAGATGAGAACTTCAACGCCGTGATCACCAGTGCTGCCGACCGAGTCGCTCCCACTGTAACTGCCAAAACTAACAGATCCACTGAATGAGTCAGCTGGTGCACGTCCAAACACAGCTGCAAACAAATGGAAATAAAATGGCATTCCAGCAGAAACCACACTGACGAGACACCTTCAAGTCCGCCCTCAGAAACTACCACCGCAAGCTCGAAGCTGAGAAAAGAAGGCCCTGACGCACCAAATGGAGACCAGTGACAACCAAACCAAGGAACTCTTCATCATCGTCAGAGAGTTCACCTGCCCGTCAGCCACCGAAAACTCTAACCCTCCCTCACAGGTACTCTGCGATGCTTTGGCTGACCACTTCCACAACAAGATAGCAACAAGCTACACAAACTTTGATCCCCAACACCCACTGACCTCCTCAGCATCCCATCGACTACTACTGCCGAGCAACCGCTCACCACATGGGAACAACTCAGCAGACCGAGCACTACTACTCTAATGAACTCCATCCACTCGGGAGCACACACTGACCTTTTAACCTCAGAAGAGACAAGATCAGCCACCGGCTCACCACCATCCCGACGCCTGAAAACATGCAGAGGTGAGACCCCTCCTCAAGAAACCCTCTGCAGACCCCAGTGACCTCCCGAACTACCATTCCATCTCTCTCCTCCCATTTCCCTTCAAAGTCCTGGAGAAGACCATCATCTTCCAACTCACCGAACGTCTGGAAAGAAACAACCTGCTGGACCCTTCCCAATCAGGTTTCAGAGACAGTCACAGCACAGAGACAGCCCTGGTTGCCGCAGCAGATGACATCCTTCTCGACAGAGGAGAATCAGCCACCCTAATCATCCTTTCCGCAGCCTTCAACACCGTCTCCCACCGTACACTCACTGATCGAATGTGCCAGATTGGAACCACAGACGACACGCTCAGATGAATGGCATCATAACCGCGTTTTACAGCCACTTAAAAAAGTGAAGGCACACCGGTCACCTGTACGAGTTCTGATAGGGCCACAGAAACAAAAGGACCCTAGGAACAAACAAGAAAATTGGAATCAAGGATTCATTTTTATAAAGGAAACAACCGTGCAAGAATGGATTCCGGCTAATAGTCAGACTTCACTAATTGACCATAGTGCCTCTGATGAAGGGATTTGCATCCCGAAATGCATTGGGACAGGAAAATTTTCCTTTTTAAACAATGAATGTCAGACATTACAATTCAACCGGTCTGTTTGGGGAGCTATAAAGAGATGTCCTGCTGTGAGGATATCCAATACATACCTGTAGCACACCTTGAGCCAGCCGGCAGCTGTGTGAAGCTGGAAGGTGCATGGTCACTTTCTAGGAGTAGGAGAACAAGGAGGCGACTGATACATCACACCTGCCTCCTACACACAGTGATGTAAACTCCCTCTTCCTGTCTTTCCTGGACATTAACCATCCAAAGTAATACTGGTGTAATGAGGCTTTTCGACTCAGAATCACACAACCTGCAGCGATGACGCTGCGATCTCTTTGACCCGGCTCATTGGTTAGTAAATGAGATATGACCACAACTGAGAGATGGAATCAGCCTGAAAACAGACCCGCAGGGGACGAACAAGAGGACTACATCTGAGGAAGGAGACAGAGAGAGAGAGAGAGAGAGAGAGAGTGAGTCAGAAGCCACCAGAAACAAGCATTGGAAAAAGCTAATGGGTCTCGTCTATGAGAAAGCTAATGTCTTTTAGCCAATTTGTAGAGCAGCGCAGCTGCTGTGACGCTGGCTTAAAGTTAGAAAAAGAAAGCGCCTTGATGCAGCAAAATATCATAGCACTTTTTTCTGATACCAGGGGGTGTGGCAAGTTAGAACGCAGGTGGTTGAGGGGGTAGAAGTAATGGAGCTTGATGGAGTATGGGGAGGAGGGTAGAGGCCAGAGGCAAGCAACAATGGGGTAGGAGGTTCCGGGAGTTGAGGGTTTAGGGGGGCTTGATAGGGTAGGTGAGAGAGAGAGGTAGGTGGGTGGGGCAGAGTAAGCTACAAGAGGAGGGAAGCTGGGGGGACAGTCCAAGCACAATGTGGGATGCTGGCAAGAGGCAAGGGTAAGCAACAACAAATGGAAGGGGGCGGGAGGGATGGGGCAAGCGACAACACTAAAGGGGTTCGTGAGTTACTGGGGACGCAAGGACGGCAGGCAAGCCACAAGAAGGGAGGGGGCATAGGAGAAGGCACTTAAAAGTAGAAAAAACTGTACCCCCGAAAGGGCAGGCAGTGGAAGGACATTGGATTAGGAAGCAGGACCTTAGCCGTGCTCCAAGACACAAAGAGGAAGTGAAGCCAGCACGTGCTAACCAAAGAGAAGCAATGAAATGAGAGTGATGATGAAGCCAACCAATGGTATGCTATGGGCGGGCTCTAAGCCCCTGATAAGTAAACAAAATGTCTCACAAGTGACAGCACATGCACCGACGAGAGGCGTAACACAGGCCGCCGCATCCCCCCAGCTGCAGGGGGCCCCTCAGCACAGTACTCCGCCTGAGCGCTCCGTATTAACTCCGGAGCGAGGGCCTCTCTGTGTCCATTGCAGGGGGGCCCTTTACACTTTCGTTATGCCACTGCCACCGTCTCGGGCAAGACCTAAAAAAGGAGACTAAGGCCCACTTGCATCAAAGCAAAAAATGGTCGCATACGGGCAGATTCTCAGAATCTGCCCCTTTGCGACCGGTATTTTTTCATTTGGGATGCATCATCCCAAATGCAAAAATTGCAATTTAAATAATAATCTCTAAATTGCGATTACTTAAATTGCCATTGTATTTAAGGAATCGCAAATTGAGATTCCTTAATTGCAATGCATTAAAGTAAAAAAACTAGCGATTTTGCTAATAGAGAGCGCAAATTACCATGAAGTTGAACTTCATGGTAATTTGCAAAAACTTTGAAAAATGCACTGATGTGTATTTTTCAAAGTTCCATTTTACACACAAACATGCCCTTGGGGCATGAGTGTGTGCAAGATGTACTCATATGCAGATTTCAGGGGTGCAACAGGGTGTCCTTTTGACACCCTGGCACCCTTAAAATTGCATTCTTAATTTGCGATTCTCTAATTGAGAATCGCAAATTGAGATTGTCTTCCTATTCATTCCTATGGGCCTCTAGGCCCAAAGGAATGAATGGGGAGGTATTCCTTAATTGCAATTTGCGAGTCGCAATTAAGGAATGTTTAGAAATGGTTATTTTTTAAACGATTTCTACATGCATAGCCTTTGGCTATTCCTTATTAGCGAATCGTTATTTTTCGCTAATAAGGAATCGCAAATGGCATTGTTGATGCATCTGCCAGTAAATGAGGGACACTTTGCTTAATACACACTGTTTAGTGGATCAATCTCTCGGCACTTGCGTGAGTTTATTTCTCAGTGATCATGAAGGAGCCAGGTTCCTCATTTGCTTGTTTGTGCTTTACATTGTGCAAACATTTGTATGTATTGTATTAATTAAAGATATTTGTATAGTACACACCTAGCCACATGCGCAATGGACCACTTCAGAGTAACATAGAAAATTATAATTATATTAATAGTAAAAACTGTAGAGCAAAATAGAATAATGTTAGACCTGGCATATCTTGGCGTGATTACCCCTGACGTTTTGCGTCTACCACCTTTGCTTTTAGATGCTTTGGGTACTTTGCCACTGCTGATCAGTGTCAAAGTGGAGAAGTGTGGCTCAGGGGTTAGAGGCGGCAGACCCGGAAGCTGAGATCGGTCCTGGACCAGGGTTCAGTTCCCCGCCTCGGCGGGTCTTGGACTAAAAATTCCACGGACTCGATAATTCTCGCCTCGGTGCCTCCTCGACTCACGGGTTCACACTCTGCGACTCTGGGCAATAGCTTGCTTAATCTCCACAACGGCCCTTTGCGGTGGGATGCCTGACTTTCACCTTGTGGATACCCTGCTATCTCACAAGGGAATATCAGGACGGGTTCCCTAAGCAAGCGCCGGGACACCCACTGCGGGTAGCCGTGCGCTATATAAGCACAATCTACATCTACAAAGTACAAGTGTTCCCTGTGTAAAGTGTAATGGTAATTGGTTGGCCATGATTTGTACGTTTGTGTTACTAGTGTTGTACACTGTGTGTGCGAGGGCTAGTAATGCTCAGGCCTTTCTAAGTTAACATGTTGTCCTGACAAGTGCAACCATAGATTTATATAGCGCGCTACATACCCAGAGGGTCTCAAGGCGCTTGGAGAAGAGTGGGGGAATTACTTGTCAAATATCCACGTTTTGAGTTGCTTTCTGAATGCTAGGTGGTTCTGAGTAAGGCGAAGGTGAGTGGGAAGTGAGTTCCAGGTTTTAGCTGCCAGGTAGGAGAAGGATCTACCTCCCATGGTGGTTTTGTTGATGCGAGGTACAGTGGCAAGGGCTTGGTTGGAGGATCGTAGCTGGCGGGAGGGGGAGTAGAAGGACAGTCGTGTGTTGAGGCATTCGGGTCCGATTTCGTAGAGTGCTTTGTGTGCGTGGGTTAGGAGCCGGAAAGTAATCCTCTTATTGACGGGGAGCCAGTGGAGGTTTTTCAGGTGACCAGAGATGTGTTCTTTACGCGGGATGTCTAATATGAGCCTGGCTGAAGCGTTCTGGATGCGTTGGAGTTTTTTCTGGAGTTTTGCGGTGGTACCGGCGTAGAGGGTGTTTCCGTAGTCCAGTCGGCTCGTGACCAGAGCGTGGGTGACTGTTTTTCTAGTTTCGGTGGGGATCCAGCGGAATGTTTTTTTGAGCATGCGAAGAATGTTGAAGCAAGATGAAGAGACGGCGTTGACTTGTCTGTTCATCGAGAGTGAGGAATCCAGGATGACGCCCAGGTTCCGTGCGTGGTCCGTCGGGATGGGAGCTTTTCCAAGGGCCTCTGGCCACCAAGAGTCATCCCAGGCGGAGGGGGAGGTGCCTAGGATGAGGACTTCTGTTTTGTCTGAGTTCAGTTTCAGACGGCTGTGCTTCATCCATTCGGCTACTTCTTTCATTCCTTCGTGCAGGTTGGTTTTCGCAGTGTTAGGGTCTCTGGTGAGTGATAGGATCAGTTGAGTGTAATCAGCGTAGGAGATGATGTTGAGGTTGTGTTGGCGTGCGATGGCCGCGAGGGGGCTCATGTATACGTTGAAGAGGGTGGGGCTGAGTGAAGATCCTTGTGGTACGCCGCAGATGACTTCAGTGGCCTCTGACTTGAATGGTGGAAGGCGGACTCTCTGGGTTCTTCCGGTGAGGAACGAGGTGATCCATTCCAGTGCTTTTCCTTGGATTCCGACGTTTCTGAGGCGTTGTAAGAGGGTGCTATGACAGACCGTGTCGAAGGCTGCGGAGAGGTCGAGGAGGATGAGGGCGACTGTGTCTCCATTGTCCAGTAGAGTTCGAATGTCGTCTGTTGCTGCGATGAGTGCAGTTTCAGTGCTGTGCTTGGCTCGGACGCCGGATTGTGAGGAGTCGAGGGATTTGTTGGTTTCGAGGAATGCGGCGAGCTGGCTGTTGACCGCTTTCTCGATGACTTTGGCCGGGAATGGAAGGAGTGAGATAGGGCGGTAGTTTTTGAGTTCGGTGGGGTCAGCTGTGGGTTTCTTCAGGAGGGCGCTGAGTTCGGCATGTTTCCAGCTTTCCGGGAAGGTTGCGGAGTTGAGGGAGCAGTTGATGACGTCTCGGAGGTGCGGTGCTATAATGGAGTCTGCTTTGTTAACCCCTTCGACGCTCATGACGAGCCCAGCTCGTCATGGAGTTTCCATTGACTTCAATGGAAATTACATGGGAAGCCATAAAACACCTTAGCATCCAAGTGGTTAAAGATGTGGTGAGGGCATGGGTCTGTGGGGGATCCTGAGTGGATGGAGTTCATCAGACGGATGGTGTCCTCGGTGGAGATTGGCTTCCAGTCATTGAGGATGTTCGGGGGGGTGGGGGTTCTGCTGGGGATTGGGTGGGTTGGTCTCCGGGTTGGTTGTCGAAGCTGTTGTGGATGTCTGCAATTTTGTTGTGGAAGAATGAGGCTAGGGAGTCGCAGAGGGCTTGAGAGGGGGTGATGTCGTTGGAGTTGGCTGAGGGGTTGGTAAATTCCTTGACGATGTTGAATAATTCCTTGCTGCTATGGGCGTTGTTATCTAGTCGGTCCTTGAAAGCGGCTTTTTTGGCATTTCGGATCAATTGGTGGTGTATGCGGGTGGCGTTTTTGAAGGCGTCCTTGGTGCTGGTGGTTGGGTCTTTTTTCCAGGCCTTTTCAAGGGAGCGGCAGAGTTTCTTGGATTTCTTAAGATCATCGTTGAACCATGAGGCCTTCTTGCTGCCAGGTTTGCTTTGTCGTTTTTTCAGTGGTGCTAGGATGTCGGCGCTGTTGGATAACCATTGGGTGAGGTAGGTGGCTGCTTGGTTTGGGATTGAGGAGTGGGCTGGGGGGTTTTGAAGAAGCGATGAGGAGATCTGGTCGATGGTGATTTTGTTCCAGTTCCTTTGCAGAGTGGGTTGGGGGTGGTTGTTGGGTGTAGGCTTGTTGTAGGTAAAGTGAACGCAGCTGTGGTCAGTCCAAAGGAGAGCTGAGGTGTGGCTGAAGGAGACATATTTGCTGGAGGTGAAGATAGGGTCGAGTGTGTGACCTGCGATGTGAGTGGGGGTAGTGACCAGTTGTTTAAGTCCGAGGTTGGCGAGGTTGTCCAAAAGGGTGGAGGTGTTGCGGTCGTTGTTCTTTTCAAGGTGAAAGTTGAGGTCTCCCAAAAGGATGTAATCCTCGGAGGGGAGCGCGTGTGGAGTGATGAAGTCCGTGATGTCTTCACTAAATTGTGCGCGGGGTCCTGGTGGCCTGTAAAGGAGGGTGCCTCTGAGTGTGGTTTTGGGGTCGGTGTGGATCTGGAAGTGAAGGTGTTCAGAGTTGGCGAGATTGACATCTGAGCTTGTTGAGATGCGGATGGATTTCTTATGGACGATAGCGATGCCTCCTCCTGTGTGGCCGGTACGGTCCTTGCGAATGATCTTATAGCTTTCCGGGATGGCAATGGTGATGTCTGGGGCGGAGGAGGCGTTCATCCATGTTTCTGTTAGGAAGGCGACGTCCGGAGAGATGGTGTCTAGTAGATTCCAGAGGTCAATGGCGTGCCTGTGGACCGAGCGGGTGTTGAGCAGGATGCATTGTAGGTGGTTGGGGTCGGATATCTGTTGTGTGTTCGTAGATGAGGAGTTGTTCTTGGTGCCGTCGAACTTGCAGGAGTTGCAGGAAAAGGGTCCATGGGTGTGTCCAGGGGCGGTTTGGACGCAGTTGGGGGAACGGCCGGGGTTAAGGGCTAGGAGGGTGGTGGCATCGTAAGTAATGCGGGAAGGGTGGACATTACGAGGACCAGGGGCTCTGGCGCTGGGCGCGGTCCAGGCGCGGACGGGCGTAGACGGGCTTACCTTTGGCGCACCTTCGGCGCGACTGGGGCGCGATCGCTGCGCGTGGACGCTGCGCGTTAGGTCATTGGTCATAAATGGTTGGTGGAGGGGGCGGGGCGTGGGAGGGGCAGCAGCTGGGAGGCGGTGGCGGGAGGAGGGGCGGACCAGGGGAAAACAACAACACAAAATGGAGGGTCAAAGGCGAGCACAGCCAGGGGCAGTAAATGCACAGCGTGTTGTAGGGAAAAGAGCCTTACACGCACAAACCAGCTATAAAGTAGCCAAAATCAGAGTTACTGCCTCAGCGACGTCGCGCTACTATTTAAATAAATAAAGCGACAGTGCAGCGCAATTAAATAAATAAATTCCACAGTGCAGCGCTATAGAGCGACCGTGCAGCGCTATCAATTAAATAAATAAATGAGTCAATGCAGCGCTAGGAACTGAAAAGCAGGAGAACAAACGATACCAGCGTGCAGGTCAGCTGGATCGTGGGGGAGCAACCGGACTGAAGGAGGGTCCAGGCGGTCAGGCCTTACTTTCCATTTTGCTTACACAGTGGCCACCCCTGTGGTATGTCACTGGGCAGGGTGCAGTGTAAGTAAAAGGCAGGACATATACTGAGGTGTGTGCTATGTCTTGACAGTAAAAAGCACTCCATTTTATTTTCACTGGTGAAAGGCCATCCGGCACAGAGGATAGAATGGGGGAGGCTGGGTATTGTGTCTGTTAGCCTAGTTTCCTATAAGTTTAAAATGGAGAGGTGAAGTGTAGTATGTATGAACTCACAGTGTCATAACACATCTTTCTATGACAGTGGTTTTGTCACTGTGTGTTCAGAAACCACTTTTTTAGAAAGTGGCTGAGTTTTGTGCTTTAAGCATTTCTGTGTGTCTCTGCTGAATGTGGATTGACTGTCTGGATCTGAGAGGTGAGAGGAGCTGGGAAAGGTCTTAACCCAGGGAGGGGTTGAGATGGCACCAGGCTGCCCTGCATCTGGAGAGTAGGGGAGGAGAAGCCCGGGAGGTGAAAAGGCCTGAGCTGCTGCTATAAACCAATTGACCCATCTCCAATTGAGTGATTAAGGATACAGGCCCCCAGTATCAAAGGGAGAGAGGTGACACTGGGAGGGAGACACCCAGAACTGATTTTTGGCAGGGGTCAGGGACCCCTGAGCACAACAAACTTCATAGACATTTAGGGGTGTAACTATGAGAGCTGAGACCCCTGAACATTGAAACAGAAATGGATTGAGACTGAAAAGTCTTGGACTCATTTCATGGTCAAGAGGAACCTCTGCTAAGGAAGGAACAACTGAAGAGACTGCTGGGAAGGACTAACCCTTGCTTCGTGATCTGGGGCTGGTCTGCAGTTTGCTGTTTTAACCAAGGAAGAGGCTTTTAGGACTCTGCTTTGTGCGCTGGGTCCCCTGTTCGAAGAAGACCGTGCTTTGTGCGGTGTCTTGTTACCCCAAGGGCCCGTGGTGAGCTGGCTCCCTGTTTAGAAACACAGGAACATAAAAGTTTCTGGAGAACTTTCAAGCGATGCAGTGTGTGCGTGTGGTGGCAGCTTGAGACCCTCTGAAGGTGTACCCTATGATCTTGGAAACCCAGAGGAGAAGTGAGACTCGGACACTCTGGGTGCGTGTCGTGATGCACAGGAGGCGTTGGTGAAGAGCACCTGGTCAACATGTGCATCGAAGGTGAAGCGAGTTTCGGAAGCGCTTGGTGGGTGTCGTGGTGCACCGCAGGCATTGGTGAAGAGCGCCTGGTCAGCATGTGCATCGGAGGTGAAGTGAAACTCCGACGCTCTGGGTGCGTGTCAGGGTGCACCAGAGGCGTTGGTGAGGAGCGCCTGGTCAGCTTGTGCATCGGGAGTGGAGTGAGTCTCGGATGCACAGGATGCGCGTCGGGGTGCACCGGAGGTGCTGGTGAGGAGCGCCTGGTCATCGAGTGCACCGGAAAAGTGAGGCTCGGACAGGGTGAGCGTGTCATGGTGCGGCCGAAGGGCGCCTGGGATATCGGGGCACTGGAGTTGGAGTAGGTCTCAGTGAAGCAGTGTGCGTGCTTTGGTGCAACCTGGGACGTGGAGGTGACGGCTGATCATCGTGTGCACCAGAAGAAAGTGAGTTTCTACAATGCAGTGAGTGTGTCTTGGGGCCAACTGAAACTGCAGGAATGAGTGCCTGGTGAACGTGCACTCGGAGTCGACGAGAAGTCCCATCAGCGTTGTGTGTGTGGCTTTGTGCCAGAGTAGACCAGGAGGGTGTTGTGGTGAACGTGCACCCGGAGTAACGTAATCTCAGAGGATTGGGGTATGTGTGCCCCGCAGCCGCCTGAGACCTTCCTAACAGTCGGGGCCCGGACCTGCCGCCCCGGAGGAGCTGAGCTGCCAGGCCTAGCTGCTGAGGCCCATTGAGAAAGTTCTACACAGAAGGACCAGTTCGCTGAAGGTAGAGAGGAGAGTGGGGCCACGCCCCCAGGTAACTTGGATCAATACCTGGGTGAGGTGCGGGCTCGGAGGGACACTCTCTCGGCCTCTCATTCCTTCTGGGCCGCTCAGATTGGGGCCCGTACCGACCAAAGGAGTGGCCGTACTGGGGCCAGAGCGGGAAGCTGTACTTTATGTCATTGTTGAAACGTGTGGGGGCAACTGTTATCAAAGAGGCTGATTGTCGTAATACACATTGCCAATATTCTTATTTTTGCATAACGAAGTACACGATTGTAGCGCTACGCATTGCATTATTTCTCCATTGCAAAGTACAGGATTATAGTGGCCCGCATTGCATTATTTCTTATTTGCAAAGTACAGGATTGTAGCGGCCCACATTGCATTATTTCTTATTTGCAAAGTACAGGATTGTAGCGGCCCACATTGCATTATTTCTTATTTGCAAAGTACAGGATTGTAGCGGCCCACATTGCATTATTCCTTCATTGCAAAGTACAGGATTGTAGCGGCCTGCATTGCATTATTTCTTAATTGCAAAGTATTCATTGCAAAGTACGTGATTAGGGTGGGGCGCATTGCCTTATTCCTTCAGTGCGCAGTACAGGATTGTAGAGGTACGCATTGCATTATTTCTTCATGGCAAAGTACGTGATTGGGGTGGGACGCATTGCCTTATTCCTTCAGTGCGCAGTACAGGATTGTAGAGGTATGCATTGCATTATTCCTTCATTGCAAAGTACCTGATTGGGGTGGTGACGCATTGCCTTAATCCTTCATTGCGCAGTACAGGATTGTATCGATGCGCATTGTATTATTTCTTCATGGCAAAGTACGTGATTGGGGTGGACGCATTGCCTTATTATTCCTTCAGTGCGCAGTACAGGATTGTAGCGGTACGCATTGCATTATTTCTTCATGGCAAAGTACGTGATTGGGGTGGACGCATTGCCTTATTATTCCTTCAGTGCGCAGTACAGGAGTGTAGCGGTACGCATTGCATTATTCCTTCATTGCAAGGTACCAGGGTGTATCATTAAGCGTTGTATTATATCTCCTTTGCCAAGCACAGTATTGTATCATTACGCAGTGCACTATTGTTTGTGTATTGCAACGTGTGTGTTTCTAGCATTACGACCAGCATAGCATTTGGAAAGCGGTGGTTGGGATTTGAACCTACCAGCCAGCCAAAACGAACATTACCCTTTATCACATGTTGGCTTTTGTAACATGTGGTCTGATCATATATCTTTTTATATAAAGTTTATACTCATTTTATCAAACTCGTATGGAGTCCATTTGTAGTGTCACCAGTGGGTTGCAGTGGGCGTGGTTGCACATACTATATACTCGTGTCTTGGAGATAGACCTGGCTGCTCATGCCAAGCTACTAAGGGGGTGAGCAGGGCTATCTCAAATAGTGTCCTTTCTTGGCCTAACATTGAGGGAGGAGTCCCGGGACTCACATCTGGTGACAGTGGTACGGGACGGGGACCCCGGCTTCCAACAAATAACACATTTATATATCCAGGTGTAGGCTAAAAATATGGGTTTTTATGATCTTTAAAACCCCTCGTAGGTTTTTGACACAGTCTGGCGTGTTCTGGGTGTTGCTTTTCCATCTGTTTAGGGTGTGACAAGAAAAGGCCTGTTAAAATATTTGACTTCTTTCTTGTTTTTTGGTGATCTCCATGGGCGGTGTGGGTTACATGTGTCTCTTATTCTCTGTCTCCTGTCTCGATTGAGAACCCTTTGAGAGGAGGCAGTGGAAAATTAGGGAGATCTAAAAGCAAGGGCCCGCCGTCTCAAGGTGTGACAGGCCTGTACTCCTCCTCTGAAGTCAAAGTGGTGATGGAGGCCTGCATCCCTGCTTCGACGTCAGCTGGGTGGTGTGGCGGCCTGCACAACTGCTATGACATCCTATGGCCCTTATTTATGAGGGCTTGCGCCGCCGCTGTGTCACTTTTTTGTGACGCTGCCACGGCGTGAACAATGCACCACACTGCGCCCTATTTACAAAGTGACTCATCTAGGCAGATGCGTCACTTTGTAAGGCCCTGCGCTACATTATACCTGCGTCAGGTATAATGTATGATGGGTGGGCGTTCCCCCGTAAAAAACCTTGAAGAAGTGGCGCAGTGAAATCTAAAGAAATGTCACTGTGCCACTCCTGCGACTACTAGAAGTGACGTAGGCCCTTTCACAAGGGAGTCGCCCGATGTGCAATGACACAATGCTGGAGTTGCAGCAGTTTACAGACACACTCCAGCAATGGGTCATTACTGCACCACCAGATATGTCAAGATTCCTGACGTATCTGTGCAATCCTTGTGACATGGAGCGCTGTAGTGTAAATATGGAACATCCATGGTGTCGCAAGGAGGGCGCTATGAAAAGTGTTGCATCTCTGTTTTTCCCCAGCGATGGGACACTTTCCATAAATGAGGCCCATCGATTTTAATAGAGTCAAAACAAATCAAGACACTTTACTTGGTGATGCAAAAATGGAAAATATTTGCTGAAACCCGATTTCCGCACATTATTGTTTGTGCGCTCTATAGTTTCATCAGTAGACCTGCTCGTCAGTGCGAATTTTGTTGACATTTCAATGGAAACTGTGCAGTCTGTAAAGACGGTGTGCTACCATACCACACTGCACTACAGTTGCAACAGTGTGCTCTAAATTGCTCCATGGGTTACATATAGGGCTCCCGGTTTTATGGTATTTATTTTTTGACATTTCCGTCTGTATTTATCCATATTTATTTTTTGCTAATTTTATCTGTATTTATCCATATTTATTTGGGGTTTTATAGAAAAATGAAGCTGCAATTAGTATATTTCCACATTTATTTAACAGGTAAATATGCACTCATGCGTGAATGCCAACTAGGTTTCAATGCTGTAAACGTCCGCAGAAGATAAATCAATGTACTTATAAGAACATATGCAAATTTCAGTATCAACTGTGTGCATATATACTCCCGTTAAAGCCTCTTTACTAAAAGAGCTTTCTTTATAGCCCCCTAACCTATCAGTCCACACAGCTATTGCCATGGCAGTCATGGCAGGCAGTATTTAGAATTACTCAAAAAGCAACCCAATTTCCGTTTTTATCCACATTTAAAATAAATACAGACAAGAAAATAAATGTTTTCTATCTGTATTTATCTGTAAAAATCAGTAAAAGTGGAAAACAGGGAGTCTTAGTTACATACCACACCCGTATAATGCGCTTCAGGAAGGGGCGTGGCTCATTTGCTGCACTTGTTTGCTTGACGCTTGGTTTCTCCAGAATTCCTATAACTTCTGCCGGCCCCCCCACAGTGAAAGCTGTTTCACCATCACTGGGAGGATGTGGCGTTATGGCCAGAGCAGCCGACTTTGGTACCAGAGAACCAGGTCTCGGCGTACACTCAACATCCTGTGATCCTGGGCAAATAATTCTATCTCCCCATGCCTGAAAATAAATCCAACCTTGTGTAATGTAATTGGTGGGGGCTCACTTAAAGCGCTCCACTCCCTTTGGGTCGAGTGGGCGCGATATAAATGTGCGAAAAATAACAATTAAGGGAGCAACATCCTGAGCTCCAGGTCGCTTTATCTGATCGTCTTTATTCTCTGAGGGGTTGGTAGGTGGGCCATTCTGAGTATTGATTGAATGTTATATTTTTTCAATAATCGCCATTTTGGAATGATTGTTAATGGAATTTCGGAAAGGCTGCTGAATGTCACTTTATTTTTATTTCTTTGCGTATTTTTAGGATCTTATTGGAGAAGACTTTGGCAAATTAAGGGGCATATTATCAACGGCCAAAAACTAACGTCTGCAAAAATGCCTGGGCAGCCTTGATTGCGATGTGCACATCAGCGATATTTACAAGGTTGTACTGCCCAGTGACGCCCACTTTGCATCTCATTAGAGATACAAAGCAAGGTGTCAGGAAAACAGGTGCTAACATGCAATAATGCATGTTAGCCCCACTTCTAAATAGGGCGATAAAAATATCGCTACTTTAGCGGCAAAAAGTGCCACTAAAGCGGCGATACTTCCCTAGATAATATGTCCCTTAGTTGCAACAGGAAGCAAGCAAGGGATACTAGTTTTATTAATTTGGTTTATTCAGTGTTTGAAAAAGTGCTCAGGGTAGTAGAGATTCCTCTGATCACTTTTGTTAAAATTATTTATGTTTTTTAAAGTTCTTTTGGTAGTCTTTATCAGTGAAATACCATAGTGCCAATAATTTCTCTTCAGCAGGAGTTTGAGCGAGGGGATTCTTTTTGCAGGTGGTGTCACAGGCCGAGGAGTTGCCGCAGACCTGGGCTTCCTCCGTTGATGTCCACGGTCCTTGCTATGGATGGCACTTCTGCTGAGAGCTGGGAAATAGGGGTGATATTAAGGGATCTTTCAGTATTTTCTTGCTTTAGTTTGACCCATTCTATGGATCTCAGGGCAAATCATGAAATAACAGTGTGTGGGTGTCTGTCCTGCCTGGGTTAAAGGTTTTCTAGGTGGATGGGGTTCATAGGAGAGAACTTCCTGTGAATGGTATTACCTTTCTTGCATGTTTGGAGCTTTGCTCGTTCACCGCGTCTTGCAGGCAAATGCTCTCTTTTAGCCTTAGCTTACATGGGTTTCTGTAGATGTTCCATGGAATGTGAAAGTTTCCAAGGGAGTTATGGTTGAGTAAAGGAACCTCCTGGAGGGATGGAAGTGCTGTAAAAAGGGCGTGTTGCGGCGTGGAGTAACATAGGTGGTGTGGAAGCCGTAGGCTTTCTTAAGCGTTGGATTGATCCTTACTGACCTCATTTCAATGGAAGAGAAGGAAGGGGCGTGCATTCCTGCACATTTTCAAATGGCTTTATGTAGGACCAAATGGCCTTCTCCCATTTCCAAAGGCCGGTCTTCACGGAGAAGAGCAGACCCTTCGGGCATTAGGGCATCGCGCGAGAGAGGCGAGGGTGCAGAGAAGGAGACTTTCTTGGTGGAAACAAGCCTCAGTTGTGGCTTAGCATGAGGTCAGGAGTCTGGCATGGGTGTCCATGGGAGGATCTGGAACTGCTCAAAAAGCCTCTTCATCTTGCTTCCGGAGAGGTGCTTCTCTGAGACGTAGGAGTCGCTTCCGCTTGGATTCGTTCGTACTGTGGCAGTCTTGCCGGACCGTCCATAGAGTCTAACGTGGTCTATTTTTGGGGTAGTTAGTATGGGAATGTTGACTCGTATGTTGTTTTGAAATGCCAATTATGATGGGTCAAAGGCATAGAGGAGGGCAGGGTTATGCATTCTACAGCAATGCAGAAAACAACAGAGAAGTGCAGAGGAAATAGTGACCATCTAATGTCAAAGCAATGAGAATGTCAAAGGGGGTGGAACGTCAAAGATTATGGGATGTCAAAAGGGATGGAATGTCAAAGGGGATGGGAATGTCAAAGGGGATGGAATTTCAAAGGGGATGGAATTTCAAAGACGATGGGAATGTCAAAGGGGATGGAATGTCAAAGGGGATGGAATTTCAAAGGGGATGGAATTTCAAAGGGGATGGGAATGTCAAAGGTGATTGAATGTCAAAGGGGATGGAGCATCAAAGACAATAGAATGTCAAAGGGGATGGAATTTCAAAGAGGATGGAATTTCAAAGACGATGGGAATGTCAAAGGGGATTGAATGTCAAAGGGGATGGAGCGTCAAAGACAATGGAATGTCAAGATAATGGCATGTCAAAGGGGATGGAATGGTGGGATGTATCCTGCATTACTCAAAAGTGCTCCCAATTAAACAATATTTATAAAAGAATGTGACAGTGGACACCGTCCAACAATGACCAGACATTGTTATGGTGGTATTTTATGCTACTATTTTCATAAAGCACGTAAAACACCCCGAGGGGTGTCCTGCCCCTACAACAAAAGATTCCCCAAAAAACATGGCTACAGGCTACAGGAAGAGGCTGGAGCTACTAAAAAGGTGAAGTCATAACAAAGATGTTTCTTCTCAAAAAACGCATAATGCAAACTAGTAGCCGCCAAAGAGCCCAGCTTTGAGAGCTCTCCTAGGTTGAGGAAGAGAGGGGGCTTCTGCAGGAAGCTCACGTCACAGTTTTGCTGCACACCTGGAGAAATCCTTACCTCCTGTCTGACATGTAGAGACTGGCTGTGGACTCAGCAGACGGGCATTAAACTTCAGTCGCTTTTCAACTGGAAGCCAGTGCAGAAGTTTCAAGGCTTCTGAAGAGGATGACCAATGAGAAAGGCCAAATATCATCTTGGCTGCCATATTCTGAATGCCTTGCAATCCCCTTAGTACTCTCTGTCTGCCCCCAAAGAGAGGGAATCGCAGTAATGCAGGCGGCCACAAATAGTCGCCTGGATCACCACCTGATGGACCTGTTTGAAAATGTAGACGGGTCTTCTCAAGAAGTTAAGTAAAAAATGCCAAGTGGAAACCACATGATTGACCTAGCCTTGAATGAGGTTGGGTTCAAGGTAGATGCATAGATTGTTTTCCATCATTCATAGGAGCAGGATGTACCATTCAAGAAGGGGGGCAGAGAGAGGTGTCACACTTGGGGTCTGCTGATGTTGTAGCCACTGTGGATCCATTGCCTCATAATCTAGTACAAGTTTGGGTTGGTTACCTTTCAGATCTCATTGTTAAGTTGCTCGCCGGACACTGCCTTTGTGTAAAGTGATGTTTCTCAGAGTACGTAACACTGTGGCTAGCTCCAAGCAGGAGTACACACAACATGGGCACAATGAAGTGTGAGAGGTTTGTAACTGGCTGTCATCAGCCTTCCTGAAGTAGTGATCAGAGTAGGCAAAAGGCCGGGGCAGGTCTAGAAACTCCCACAAGTTGAACAACTGAGAAAAACCCTCTAATCGTGCTGTCTCCACCGCTTTACGTGGTGCATCTGTGGCAGGCACAGGAGTCCACTGCCATCTAAGAGGGCACGCTTCAAGGTATCCTCAGGGTCGCAGGACAGGTCCGGGACCTCACATTGTTATGGGGTGTCATAGGCCTCGGTGTTTACGCTACTGCCAAACGAAAAGTCAGGATACCAGTTCCACATGCACTTGGATACTCAGGTCAGGGGAGCACACCTGTTTACCATGTATGGAACGTTTCCATCCCAACACAAGCTGGTAGAATTGTGAACCCAGGAAGAGCTGTTTAATTCCTCTTTGGATTCTTAGTTTAAACTGTGCACTGATTGATGGTTATGTGGTGCAGAAGCTAGAAAATAAAATAATACATACTCTTGCACCACCAGGACCTGGTGTGAGGATGGGGTGGTGAAGAAAGTGTTGCAAACAAGAGATCCAGGCAGTAAAAACAATATCTTTACTTCACCAAGATCTCAGCTCATAAAAATCCCATAAGCGATATCATATGGTTCTCATTGACCTATGGTTACACTCATATGCGTCACAGAGTCGCAGATATAGAGGAAAGAGTCATTGGTATAAAAGAAATGGTCCTTGGACTCTTTGAACACGCCCATGGGCAAATCAATCAATCAAACGGAATTTATAGAGCGCTCCTTAGCACCAATGAGGGACTCCAGGCGCTGAGGGGGCCGTTCTGCTGCTCCGAGCTATTTGTTGAGAAACCAGGTTTTCAGTCTCTTTCTGAACTCCAATATTGTTGGTGGTGATCGAAGAGGTTGAGAGAGGTCGTTCCAGAGTTTGGGGGCACGGAAGGAAAAGAAATGGCTTCTGCTTCTGATGATTCAAGGGGAGTGGGAGAGGTGGACGGAGGAGCAACGCTGCCTTGTGGGCTGGTGGAAGTTCACTCTCTGGTTGGTAGGCTGGTCCCTTTTTGTGGAGGGCTTTGCAGGTGTGGGTGAGGAGTTTGAAGTGGCATCGTATGCTGATGGGAAGCCAGTGCAGTGTTCAGCGGTGGGAGGTTATGGGGGCTCATCTCAGGAGGTCGAGTACTAGCCTGGAAGCCTTGTTCTGTAATATTTGGAGCCTGTTTTGGAGTTGGGTGTTGATCCCCACATAGAGGGCATTGCGGTAGTCTAGGTGGCTGATGGATAAGTCTGGGTGGTAAACTTCGCTCCGTCTGCGGAGTTCACAGAGTTTTTGTCACTCCGCACTCCGCTTGGAGACCGGAGTTCAGCAAAAACTACGACTATGCCACTCAGTTTACCGGCACCCACCAGCCACCACTAGCCTCTGAGTGGCTTGGGCACTCACGTGAGAGGCCAGGAAACTCAGGAGCTATATTGTTTTACAACAATCTATTATTGGCACTCCCTCAGGGTTCTCGATGTTTCACATCAGAGAATTCTGTATGGAGGTGCCCTACCTAGTTGACGGGTGGACTCCGCATCACCGCCAGTAGCAGACTAGCAGCCAGGAGAGTGAGACTGCTTCCAGAGAGCCGCAGGTAAACTGGCCGCATGCGCATGCCTTCCAAGGGCGGGGCTGCAGCAAGGCCTCGGCTCCACTTCGGGGTGTTTGCTTGATTTGATTCTTGCTCAAGTGCCACACCAGCTGAGGAGGACCCTGTGGCATCCCTGCACCTGCTGCCCCCCCCCCCTTGGCCAACCTGAAGATCCGGCACACCAGGTAAGAGTTTATGGATGGGGTCTCACGGGGTAGGGCTGGACACTGGCTGCGTTGCCTGCCGCCCGTCCACACTTGCGAAACGCTTTTCAGGAGATTGCAACATCACTAATGGTATTTCAGGATATATGACATTACAACGCATGGTTTTACCACGCATGCCTTTAAATCGCAGTTTTTACAACGCATGCTGTTACAACGCATAGCGTTAAGGGGTGCTGGATAGTGAATAGTTTAATTTACTATTCCAACTTCAGTCCCCGTGGATAGTAGGGAAGATGTTGGATAGTAAATTAAATCTATTCCCTATCCTAGAGCGCCCCCCAGCGCTATGCATTGTAATAACATGCGCTGTAATAGTTGCGTCGTAAAGGCACTGCGTGGTAAAAGTTGCGTTGAAAAGGATGTTCCCCAGTATTTCAGTGAAGGCACCTTTACGTTTCTGGCTCATTTATATTGCCTTTTCTAAGTATATCTGTGTAGACGTCTCCAATTATATTGTTTTCAGGAGATGGCGGCAACACTATTGGCATTTTGGTTAAGCCACCTAAAAGTTTCTACTCATGACATACGCGTGCACACATCTTCTGCCATTGGACAGTTGAGGTTGATATTGCCAAATGGGGGGAGCATTTCCATATGGCGTCAATTGCGGCGGTAATGGCGAACGGGGTCGTCGTTCTTTGACTTGCAGAGTCGTGTTTTTCAGTACTGGTAAGCGGTGCACATTCTGAGATTAGAGAAGCATGCTTTAATTATCGGGCACTTGTTCTTTATAGGGGTCTGCGTGCATTGTTTTGTTGTAAAGGCATGGTTGGTAAAGATCGCACCCCGAACCCCTGGAGCACTGACTGCTTTTATAAAGCATATGAGTGGTTAAGGCATATGCGTGGTAAAAGCAAGCATGGTAACGCTTGCATGGTAATGGAGCATGTGGTTCCGCCTGCGTTGAAATGCAGTTTCCCCATGTACGTATATCAGTAAATAGATAGCAAAAATATTTATTTATATATATATATTATATATTTATATATTAAATATATATATTTATATATTATATATATATATATATATATATATATATATATATATATATATATATATATATATATATATATATATATATATATATATATATATATATATATATATATATATATATATATATATATATATGCAAAACACATGCAGGAACCCCTTTGGAATCAGCCACACACGAATTCGATATTTGAAACTCCTTTATTTCCAAAACCTTGCCAGCAGGGTTTCAAAGGTGACGCCTTTCAGCAAAGTACAACTGCCATATGCATTTCAAGAGCTGGACGCTCTCTTCTTCAGTGGCCAAATGTCATCAGGTGCTGGAGCACTCACTAAACATACTCAGTCCCCGCCCTTTTCGGGCGTCTGCCATCACTAGCCACTGAAGAAGAGAGCGTCCAGCTCTTGAAATGCATATGGCAGTTGTACTTTGCTGAAAGGCGTCACCTTTGAAACCCTGCTGGCAAGGTTTTGGAAATAAAGGAGTTTCAAATATCGAATTCGTGTGTGGCTGATTCCAAAGGGGTTGCTGCATGTGTTTTGCATATATATATATATATATATATTAATAATAAATAATAAATAAATAGCACCACTGAACACATATCATAACTCCCACCTTACTCCTCCTTCATGAAACTGCCTCATTTGGTACTCCCGTACTTTACGTAGCGGTTCAATATAGCACACACCCTGTAACTTCGGTGACGTCACATTAATATCAGCGCCTCCACTCTGGATATTGTTCGAGCACTGCAATGTTTAAACAGCGTTATCAGGGACATGCGCAGTGCCCTTACACGTTTTTACTCTACCTGCTACACACTCCATATCACTTTTCTCTTTTTGTTTTCTGTCTAAAACAACTTTATTGGTTTTCCACAATTTACAGGAAACAAACCAATGCAAGGCAGAGAGGTGTTCAAGCATTACTTTTGTGTTTACTACCTCCAGCAGACCAACCCACATGTTTGTTTGTTCTCTTCTAAAGGAAGATATATTGACTTGCAACAGCCACAAAGCTAATCTCTGTGAGAAGAGTAATTCCACATATTTCCATAATCGACCACCTACCTGGCAGCCTCTCTCGTGTCTGAGATGAGATTCTGACTGGCCATCTCCAAACACACTTTTAGGTCTCACTTGTAACAGCGTATTCACTGAGTGCTCTTGTTTGCTATAGATATTGTATACAACAAGGTTTGCAGGTCGCTTATAGTTTAACATTGGTTGGCTTCATTGTCACTCTTACTTTCTACCTCCTAATTGGTTAGCGCTTGCCAACATCACTTCCTCTTATTTCCTCCGGAGCATGGACCAAGTACAGATTGCTTTATCTTGATTGAAGTCTATCCGCTCACACTGCTGTGATTAAGGGGCTATTTCTTCTTTTTTTCTTCTTCCTTGGGGGTTGCTTTTTTTATTTACTTCTTCCCGGGGTTTTGCTGCTTCTTTCCCACCCCCCTTGTCTGTGTTCCGCAACCCACGCACCTTAGCAAATAAAACAACATAACATGGCCAGCTGGCCACACCATAGCACTTTGTTTTTACCTTCCCGTGTCATAGCACTTAAAAAAAAAATTATAGCACTTTTTTAAATTACCTTTCAGCCATGCTGCACAGCAGCCAAACTGCTCTAGCATGGCTAAAATAACATTGGCAAAGCCAAAAGCTCTCAAATAGGTGAGACCTATTGGCTTTGCAAATGCTTGTTATGGAGCTCAATGTTCAACAACTACTTGTCTCCCACTACTAAGAAAAAAACTGAGGGGCCGATTCACAGAACTAACTTAAGACAAAATCCTAAACTTACTACTTTTGGTATTCACAGAAGTTAGGATTTTGTCTTAAGTTTATCTTAAGACAAACTTAAGACAAATTTAAGACAATATCCTAACTTAATTCTATCTTAAGTCTGTCTTAAGACAAACTTAAGACAAAATCCTAACTTCTGTGAATACCAAAAGTAGTAAGTTTAGGATTTTGTCTTAAGTTAGTTCTGTGAATCGGCCCTGATTGGCTTTTCTTATGGGCCAGAGACCCAACAGGTACATTCTGACATTTTCGACTGCCTTCTCTACTGTACTTGAGGCATTATTTTCATATATATTTTTTTACACTTGTTAATATTGTCTGGGCACAGGTTGTACCTCATTAGTACTTGTTTAAGATCCAAATATAGCAATACGCAACAGAAAGATAACCAGTCCACCTTTGCAAAGGACATTCCACTGCGCTGCAACGCGTGGCTGCGTTTCTAGTAACTTTTAAACCATTGGAGCGAGAAACATTTTTTAAATTAAAATCTGCAGATTATACAACAGATGATAGATTATGTGGCAAATGCGGCAAATCCATAATTACGCGGGAAAATGCTACAGCCACATAATTGCATATTTCCAGAGGCCCTGAGCATAACTTACCCATTAAAAGACATACAAGCGCTCCTTCTCAGGGATGGCCCCCAGCATCTGGAACGCCCTCCCCCCAGAAACCAGACTTATCTCATCCTCGGCATCCTTCAAAAAAGAAGTCAAAGCGATCCTCCTGGCTAAATTCACATGAACATAAACTCTGCTAACTCAGTTCGCCTGTTTGTCTCCCCCTTGTACTACTCTGTGTGCATCATCTACCCTGCACACATTTCCTTATGTCATTCTCCCTCTTATTGTCCTCTTCTCGTATGTATGTGAAGCGCTCTGATATCTGTCAAGGATCTAGTTCGCGCTATACAAAACTCTGAAAATAAATAAATAAAATAAATAAATAAAGGCCGGGGGGCAGGCCACCGCAGCGCTGCGCTGCCCCCTTTAATGCAGCTCTATGCGCCGCAGAGGGTTTCCCCCGCGCGCTGACATTTCCCTCCACCCCGTGGTGGATTTAATTAAAGTCTCAACACCACAGCTCATGTCAGATGCCACACGGTACAAAGCTCCGGCAGACAGCGCCCAGACAGGCAGGAGTGCGGGTTTCATTACAGAAGCAGAGCGGCTTTTCCCATGTGTGGACTGGTGCTCCGAAAAATGTACATTTCTTCAACGCATCTCATCATGGCCCGCCCGAGCCTTGTGCATGCCGCGTTGATGCCCTGCGGCTGACATGCTGCAAAATAACTGCATCGCTTCTTACGCTCCAGCGCTGCTCATCATGTCACAAATCAGGGTCTAGCAAGTGCTATGTGGGCCAGGCTCTAGCGAGTGTCTACCAAGTGCTATATGGGTAGGTTTTCCTCTGTTCAGTTTCTATTTTTGGTCAATTCGGGTGAGGTTGTTTTCAGTGTTTTCTGGTGATTTCAATACCTTAAAAAACAGTGGTTATCAGTGGTTACACATTTTCGATCAGAAACAGTGTTTTTCCGGTGTTTATAGAACGTTTGGCTTTTATTATTGAGTGCTTTCTGCACTGATAGCACATGGTATATAGACCATGTACGCACAGTGTATATGAGGTCCAAATAGATCTTTGCAAATTAAACTTATTGTAGTTCACCATACAATACTTCTTCAGTGAGTCTTTGGTCATGCACGCTCGCTCTTTCCTTCCCATGTAAACTTCTGTGAAAGGCCCTTGAGAGACGCCAAAGCAGCCAGTACACAATTTGTTAACTCTGGCCACTGACATAGCTTTCCGTGCCAATACTGGGGCACTTGAAGATTGTGATTCTCAGGGCAGGTTCTGCAACATTTGTTTTGAACTGGGTGGTTATGCCTTCAGAATTATTGGAGCGGTCAAAAATTAAGCAGCACTTTTGAAACTACAGAGGAAATCCCCCTTTACGGAAGGGATCTCGAACAGAGTACCACGGTGAGGTTTCATTGACTTCAAATGCCATTGTTGGTGAAGGGAGACTTCTATGCACCATTTTAAGTCATTTCTCATACATTGTCAAATAAAATTTCCTGAATTGCTCTTCACCATTGCTTTGCTTACCAAGTGGCAAGCACTCTAACATGTAACATGTTGCAGTGCCAAAGTCACTAAAGGTGTTGCCCAGCCTACTCTCAAGGAGATGTTTCACACCTACACCAATTATGCTCAACGCTTGGCAGACAAGGGCGTTTTCAGACTCTAGTTGTTTTATTATGTCCACTACAGCAATCATATTTTCCTGTAAAAACCTAAGCATGCACTAAAGTGTACTTTTTCACATCACTATCAATATGTGACCAAAGATCCTTACATTTCTTGCCTTTGGCATCTTCACTCATCAAAAATTCTGTAAAGGGTTGCCACATGGATAATATAGCATTCACGGGCTCTAGGACTGAGAACCACCAGCTAAGGGACACAGTTGGGATGACTCTTTCTTTGATGCCACACAAAGTACGAAATGAGAAATATTTGTGTTTTAGTTCCTGGGCATAAAAAACAGTGCACCAGAATGGACTAAAAAGTAAATAGCATTTCTCATTAACTTTGAAGATTGTAAAGATGCTTTCAGATACCATCTAACAAGTGGCAAGGATCTCTTACAGCAAGCACTTAGGCATCGATTTTGACAGGTCATCACACAACTTTTTCATATACGTAGCTGAATCACTGCAAATACAAACAATATCACTCCAATCTTTGTTGAACGTGGAAAGAACCTTTTCTGCAGCAGCATTCCAAGTGACACTGCATTCCATGTTTTCCAAAAGTCTGGTGTCATGTTTTCACCACTATCCCAGATACTTGGTGATAGCGCTCTTTTAACATATACCTGTCACTATACCTTGCATTGATTGTTTAAAGCCTGAGGTGTTGGCAATTCACCTACTATCAATACTGACCCACTAGAAACTGGGGCTGATGTATTAAGGTTTTTTACCCATTCTCTGTGGGCAAATGTGATGACACATATTAGTAAAGATTCTTATGAAACCAGCCATTTTACCTTTCAGTAAAAGAATCAAAAGCAGCCAAAATATCAAATATGATTGAAATATTTACTGATTCTCTACAGTTTATAAAATAATTAAACAATACCTAAAACATGCTTCTAAACCATGCATCTTAGGACCAAAGACCACAAAACTGAAAAAAGCAAAAGGAAGAAGAAGCAATATTTGAGTGGCATCCCTAAACAACAAAACTCAAGCAGAATAATGTTAGCCCAGTTTCCTTGCTGCTAGCTTGTATAATGAAGTTACATTGTATTGGCCCCTTCAGGAACAAAATAAAATTACTCTTTCACTCTCTTTTTCCTTTCTTTGAATGGCTTTTAGTTTGTGGCTGTGCAGGTGTTTTTTCAGTGTTTATATGTTTTCACTGCTGAGGGATATTTCTAGGGGTGGGCGGACAACTCAGTTTCGCCCACGGAATGTGCGTAATTTTGCCTGTTTCGCTTTCCGTGAAGTAAGCGGAGCAGGCAAATCTCCCCACATTCGCGGGGGAGCGGAGTTCGCCTCCCACCCGCCTTCCACCCGTACTATTAAAGTGTTTAAAAACATCTTTTAAAAAGAACCAGAAAGCTCCTTACCTTATCGGCGACGTCGCCGGATTGTCCTCTTCCGCTATCGGGACTTCTTCTTGAAAACTGCGCATGCGCGGGCGCCCACACATGTGCATTTCTCGCAAGGAATGGGCATGTGTGGGCGCCCGCGCACTCGCAGTTTTCATTAGGAAGGCATGATGGAGGATGAGTGCAGCCTGGGGACGCCGCCGATAAGGTAAGGAGCTTTCTGGGTATTTTCATAGATGTTTCTAAACATTTTAATAGCGTTGGTGGGAGCATTCGAACAACATACTCAGAGGTGACTACGGACCCTCCCAGATGGATAGGATACCCTCTGAGAAGGGTAGGAGACCCTCAGAGATGGGTAGCAGACACCTCCAAGATGGCTCGCCCACCTCCTAAAGAGGTTAGAGAGGGATTCCAAACCTCACACCAGCAGACACCTCCGAGACAGCTGACCCGCCTCCTAAAGAGGTCAGAGAGGGATCCCAAACCTCACACCAGGAGACACCTCCAAGACGGCTGACCTGTCTCTTAAAGAGTTTAGAGAGGGATCCCTAACCTCACACCAGCAGCCACCTCCAAGATGGCTGACCTGTCTCTTTAGGAGGTTAGAGAGGGATCCCTAACCTCACACCAGCATACACCTCCAAGATGGCTGACCCGCCTCTTTAGGAGGTTAGAGAGGGATCCCTAACCTCACACCAGCAGACACCTCCAAGATGGCTGACCTGTCTCTTTAGGAGGTTAGAGAGGGATCCCTAACCTCACTCCAGCAGACACCTCCAAGATGGCTGACCTGTCTCTTAAAGAGGTTAGAGAGGGATCCCAAACCTCACACCAGCAGACACCTCCAAGATGGCTGACCTGTCTCTTTAGGAGGTTAGAGAGGGATCCCTAACCTCACACCAGCAGACACCTCCAAGATGGCTGACCTGTCTCTTTAGGAGGTTAGAGAGGGATCCCTAACCTCACTCCATCAGACACCTCCAAGATGGCTGACCTGTCTCTTAGAGAGGTTAGAGAGGGATCCCAAACCTCACACCAGCAGCCACCTCCAAGATGGCTGACCCGCCTCTTTAGGAGGTTAGAGAGGGATCCCTAACCTCACTCCAGCAGACACCTCCAAGATGGCTGACCTGTCTCTTAAAGAGGTTAGAGAGGGATCCCAAACCTCACACCAGCAGCCACCTCCAAGATGGCTGACCTGTCTCTTAAAGAGGTTAGAGAGGGATCCCAAACCTCACACCAGCAGCCACCTCCAAGATGGCTGACCTGTCTCTTAAAGAGGTTAGAGAGGGATCCCAAACCTCACACCAGCAGCCACCTCCAAGATGGCTGACCCGCATCTTTAGGAGGTTAGAGAGGGATCCCTAACCTCACTCCAGCAGACACCTCCAAGGTGGCTGACCTGTCTCTTAAAGAGGTTAGAGAGGGATCCCAAACCTCACACCAGCAGCCATCTCCAAGATGGCTGACCTGTCTCTTAAAGAGGTTAGAGAGGGATCCCAAACCTCACACCAGGTGACACCTCCAAGATGGCTGACCTGTCTCTTAAAGAGGTTAGAGAGGGATCCCAAACCTCACACCAGCAGCCACCTCCAAGATGGCTGACCTGTCTCTTAAAGAGGTTAGAGAGGGATCCCAAACCTCACACCAGCAGCCACCTCCAAGATGGCTGACCCGCCTCTTAAAGAGGTTAGAGAGGGATCCCTAACCTCACACCAGCAGCCACCTCCAAGATGGCTGACCCGCCTCTTTAGGAGGTTAGAGAGGGATCCCTAACCTCACTTAAGCAGACACCTCCAAGATGGCTGACTTGTCTCTTAAAGAGGTTAGAGAGGGATCCCTAACCTCACACCAGGGGACACCTCCAAGACGGCTGACCTGTCTCTTAAAGAGGTTAGAGAGGGATCCCAAACCTCACAACAGCATACACCTCCAAGATGGCTGACCCGCCTCTTTAGGAGGTTAGAGAGGGATCCCTAACCTCACACCAGCAGCCACCTCCAAGATGGCTGACCTGTCTCTTAAACAGGTTAGAGAGGGATCCCAAACCTCACACCAGCATACACCTCCAAGATGGCTGACCCGCCTCTTTAGGAGGTTAGAGAGGGATCCCTAACCTCACTCCAGCAGACACCTCCAAGATGGCTGACCTGTCTCTTGAAGAGGTTAGAGAGGGATCCCAAACCTCACACCAGGTGACACCTCCAAGATGGCTAACCCACCTCTTAAAGAGGTTAAAGAGGGATCCCTAACCTCACACCACCAGACACCTCCAAGATGGCTGACCTGTCTCTTAAAGAGGTTAGAGAGGGATCCCAAACCTCACACCAGCAGCCATCTCCAAGATGGCTGACCTGTCTCTTAAAGAGGTTAGAGAGGGATCCCAAACCTCACACCAGGTGACACCTCCAAGATGGCTGACCTGTCTCTTAAAGAGGTTAGAGAGGGATCCCAAACCTCACACCAGCAGCCACCTCCAAGATGGCTGACCTGTCTCTTAAAGAGGTTAGAGAGGGATCCCAAACCTCACACCAGCAGCCACCTCCAAGATGGCTGACCCGCCTCTTAAAGAGGTTAGAGAGGGATCCCTAACCTCACACCAGCAGCCACCTCCAAGATGGCTGACCCGCCTCTTTAGGAGGTTAGAGAGGGATCCCTAACCTCACTCCAGCAGACACCTCCAAGATGGCTGACTTGTCTCTTAAAGAGGTTAGAGAGGGATCCCTAACCTCACACCAGGGGACACCTCCAAGACGGCTGACCTGTCTCTTAAAGAGGTTAGAGAGGGATCCCAAACCTCACAACAGCATACACCTCCAAGATGGCTGACCCGCCTCTTTAGGAGGTTAGAGAGGGATCCCTAACCTCACACCAGCAGCCACCTCCAAGATGGCTGACCTGTCTCTTAAACAGGTTAGAGAGGGATCCCAAACCTCACACCAGCATACACCTCCAAGATGGCTGACCCGCCTCTTTAGGAGGTTAGAGAGGGATCCCTAACCTCACTCCAGCAGACACCTCCAAGATGGCTGACCTGTCTCTTGAAGAGGTTAGAGAGGGATCCCAAACCTCACACCAGGTGACACCTCCAAGATGGCTGACCCACCTCTTAAAGAGGTTAAAGAGGGATCCCTAACCTCACACCACCAGACACCTCCAAGATGGCTGACCTGTCTCTTAAAGAGGTTAGAGAGGGATCCCAAACCTCACACCAGCATACACCTCCAAGATGGCTGACCCACCTCTTTAGGAGGTTAGAGAGGGATCCCTAACCTCACTCCAGCAGACACCTCCAAGATGGCTGGCCTGTCTCTTAAAGAGGTTAGAGAGGGATCCCAAACCTCACACCAGCAGCCACCTCCAAGATGGCTGACCCGCCTCTTTAGGAGGTTAGAGAGGGATCCCTAACCTCACTCCAGCAGACACCTCCAAGATGGCTGACCTGTCTCTTAAAGAGGTTAGAGAGGGATCCCAAACCTCACACCAGCAGCCACCTCCAAGATGGCTGACCTGTCTCTTAAAGAGGTTAGAGAGGGATCCCAAACCTCACACCAGGTGACACCTCCAAGATGGCTGACCTGTCTCTTAAAGAGGTTAGAGAGGGATCCCAAACCTCACACCAGCAGCCACCTCCAAGATGGCTGACCTGTCTCTTAAAGAGGTTAGAGAGGGATCCCAAACCTCACACCAGCAGCCACCTCCAAGATGGCTGACCCGCCTCTTAAAGAGGTTAGAGAGGGATCCCTAACCTCACACCAGCAGACACCTCCAAGATGGCTGACCCGCCTCTTTAGGAGGTTAGAGAGGGATCCCAAACCTCACACCAGCAGCCACCTCCAAGATGGCTGACCTGTCTCTAAAAGAGGTTGCAGGGAGATACCAAACCTCACACCAGCAGCCACCTCTAAGATGGCTGACCTGTCTCTAAAAGAGGTTAGACATGTATCTTGGGGTAAGAGAGATGGGACGCTTGCAGAATCCACGTTGAGGAAGTAACCGTGTAACGGGCGGGAGGAGGAGTTCAAGAGACTTCTTGAGAGCGCCCAAGGATGCACCGGAAGGAATTGATCCCGTTCAAGGGATCCGGCGGAGCGCTGCTCCTGTGTCATACGAGGCATCCGCGGGCACGTGATCATGTGACGTCAAATACCATGAGATAAAAGCAACACGAAAATATTAATATCAAAAACTGGCTCCAACCCTCAGCTAGAAGCGAGAGCCAGAGATTGCAGACAAGGCTGTACTTTAATTATTTTATAGCGGCCCCATTGTGCCATGATGATGAGAAAAAAGATTATGGATTAAGAAACGCTGCATGGAAGCGGCTCAGACTGAATTTTAACTCGACTGGCCCCACTTTGCTATGATTTATTATGTTATGTTCCTATGTAATGTATGTTGTGTAATGTTATGTCTGAATGCCATGCTTTGCTATGGTATGTTATACTATGTTAAGTTCATGCATGTGCTGTTATGCTATGGTATGATATGATTTTGATTATGTAGTTTTTTTTAACATTCTTACCTTTTTGTAGAGCGCTCTTCCACCACATAGTATCTCTGAACTACGGGAACACAGAAGGCTCATGTGTCCAGCCCAGGCAGGGTGACTCTGCTTTATGCCAACAAGCTTGATATTAAAGAACCACATCTTGGACTTTTAATAAATCATCTTCATCTAATCTGACTGTCTGCCCCCTGGAAGCTCCACCCAACCTTATATCAAGTTTAACAAAAGTCACCGAGCCCCAGTACACGTTACCGGTGCAAACCTGCCGGAGTTACTTGGGGCCAGATGTAGGTGGCCCAATACCGGCCGGTAACGGTCGAATTTAACGAATTTCGGCCGTTACCGACCGGTATAGGGCGTTTCAAATGTAGGGGCCACATTTTAGGATTAAGGAATCGGTAAATTACCGATTTCTTAAAATACCGATTTAGTAAATTACCGAATCCTGAAATGTAGGGAGCACTCAAATGAGTGATTTTCCCATTTCAGGATTCGTTATTTACCACCAACTACAAGTTGGTGGTAAATTTCAAAAACCCTAAAAAAAGCAATTTTTTGCAATTAATAACTGCCATGTGGCAGACATACATGCCCTTAGGGCATGTATGTGTGCCACATGTGCACCCTTGCACTATTCAAGGGTGCAACAGGGTGTCATAGTGACACCCTGCCACCCTTCAATGTGTTCCCCCTTTTACCGAATCGGTAAATACTGATTCGGTAATTCCAATTCATTCCTATAGGCCACCAGGCCCATAGGAATGAATTGGAATTACCGAATCGGTATTTATCGATTCAGTAAATACCGAATCGTACCGATTCGGTAATACTTACCGATTTATTACCTACATTGCATTTACCGATTCTAAATTACCGAATCGGTAAAATTCGGTATTTTAGAATCGGTAAATGTAGTTTACCTACATCTGGCCCTTGGTCTGCAGCCACCCTAGACCGTTCAATGACCAGCTTGAGTCCCAAGATCAGAGAGTAGCCAGGTGGACCCAGGATTACCAGGTCCTTTCACTAATGGTTCTCCATGATTCCAGGGACTTCCTGGATGATCAAGAGGGGAACAATGCAGGTCATGCAGCAGAGGTGTGGGGTCGACAGGGGCTAGGTGCAGACCAGGCTCAGGTTGCTGACTCTGAGAAGGTTCCCTGCTTCCCCTGTGGTGTTGATGTGGATTCAAGAGCCAGCCGAGCATTGACCACAACGCGATCTCACTGGATCTGTTTCTGCTCAATGTCCCCCCACTTTGACTTGATGCCTACAAGTCATTCTAGCAAGAGGGGGGGGGGGCATTTGAACCTGTTAAAAGTCGGTGAGGTAGAGGTGTGGGATTTTGCAGAAGCATACTGGTACCTGAGAAGTGATAATAGGGAAGGTGTGCAAGAGATGTGCAGGATGAACCGCACAAGGCCAGATTGACTTTTATTTCACGCAACGGAGCACAACGCAGTAAGGCAGTTTACTGTGTACCATGAAAAGGAGAGAACAACAATGTACCATACCAAGTAAGATCCTTTTTGGCATGAAGAGCAGGCTGGACGTCACGCACGGTCATCACAGTACCGTGAAGCTTTGTGCTGGTGGTCACCACGAGCTGTCGATGCTGTAGCGCGAAGTGCAGATCTTGCATTTCTGTGCATCGCTGGTGGTCGGTGTGGCACGAAGAGTCAGGTTCACCGGAGCTTCTTGCTGGGCAATACGGGCGGAAAGATCTTGGTGTGAACAGGCCCGTTTGCATTCGCAAAGAGCCCAAAACATCAGGATGTCTCCTTTTCTTGGGGAGAGAGCTCAACTGATTCCACACCAAGAGTCCAGGAGCTAATGGGCATCTCCTGAGGATCACAAACTCACTCCAGCAGAGGCCAGCAAGACTCAGAGAGGCCCAGCTGCAGGTCCAAGAAGCAGGTTAGCTGGGCATTTGCAGGGAGCCTCCGGGACTTGTTATGTCCCTGTAGCTCAGAACATGAGGGCAGTTTGCTACCCTTGGATTCACCTCAGCCTGTTAATGAGGGCTGCAGGTCCTGCCTTCCTTCTCCGCGAGCAGGGCACCATGCAGCAGAGTAGCAGCCCTTCTGGCAGCAATGTAGCATAGCAGTAGTATCCACAGGTGCAAGAGTGTACACAGGAGTTGGATCTGAGGGTCTATTATGTATACCTGGTGATCACTTTGAAGTAGAAGACATTTCTAGGGAATTCCCTTTGAAGTGCTTAAAGTGCTTGAAGTTTCCTATCCCCCCTGCACTAAGTACAAGCTGACTGCATAAACAAAGCAGTGGTGACAAGTCCTTTGTGTGAAAGCAGGACACAGCCTAATCAGTTGCAAGCGGGCTGTGTCCAGCTCCACCCCCCATCCTGCCACTTGATGACTCACCTATTTCCTCTTGTATGTAGCTGTCTAGGAATAATGAACAACATCCAAATGTCGGCCTACCCAGTCATGTGACACAGGAGCAGGATGTAGGTATCAAATAGTTAGGTTAGGAAAAATGTCAATTTTTCTAAAAGTGGCATTTTCAAAATGGTAACTTAAAATCTGAAGTTACCATTAAGAATGATTTTGAATTACACTTTCTCAGACACCAAACATGAAATGTACATCTGTTCTCAATCAAAAGTTAGCACTTATTAAAAGTAATAAGGAACCCCAATGTTATCCTATGTTCGAGGTAGGGATGCAGTAGGGAAAAATGAATTAGAGAGCTTTTCACTACCAATATAGGAAAAAGTTAAAAGTACACGTCCAGCTTTTTTAAATAGACTGCACCCTGCCCTATGGGCTGTTTAGAGCCCACCCTATGGATAACCTATACGTATTAAAGAGGAAGGTTTCGGCCTGGCAAAACGTTTTTATTTCCAGGTCAAAATGGCAGTTTAAAACTGCATGATAGGCTGCAATAGCAGGCCTGAGCCATGTTTTAAAGGGCTACTGAGGTGGTTGGCGCAACCAGTGCTGCAAGCCCACTAGTAGCAGTTATTCTACAGGCCCTGGGTACAAGAACCTACAAGTAAATGAAATGTGCTAATTGGGTGTCAGTTCATTTTTCAATCTTTAAAGGAGAGAGCACACACACTTTAGCACTGGTAACAGTGGTAAAGTGCCCAACAAAAATGGGATCAGCAATAAAATGGAGGGGTAAGGCAAAATGTTTGGGGTACGATCACTTGACAGATCTAACACATGTGCTGAGAAGTGCTGCTACTCGCCCATTAAAAGTATTGCACCCCTGCTGAGGACTGCGGGGACTCTCCTCTTCAATTTAAAGAAGTGCAGGTACTCAGCACCGAAAAGTGCTTGAATATTCAAAGCACTGGGAGTGTTTAATACATTGTTTGTCAGCGGTATTCAGGAGAGAAGGAGTACCCAAATTTGTGTTAAACCAGACAGTCTCAGTGCATGAAGGGATTCTTGAAGGTTTGGGGTGTAGCACATGAATTCAGGGGCATATTAGCAAGGGCAACATCGCCGCTTTAGCAGGACTTTTTCCCGCTAAAGCGGCAATACTTTTATCGCCCTATTAGCAAGCTGTCGCTAACAGCAGTTAGCGACAGCTTTTAGGCGATAGCGACCGGTTTGGGGCCCACTTTGCATGTCAGCGATATTTATCGCTATTGACATGCAAAGTGGGCGTACTCAACCTGTTAGCGACTGAAAGTAGTTGCTAACACAGCTATCACCTATTAGCAACGCAGGCGTAGCGATTAAAAGAGTCACGCTAAGCGCGATTATCGCCAGGACCTAACGCCTGCTCAGACCAGTTCTTAACCTGTTTATCCAATGGGAGGTGGATATTCAGGTTAAGACCCTATTGGCGATAATGCCTGAATATCGCTGGATTTCCAGCGATATTCACGCATTGAGCCGCTATCGTCGGATAGTTTATCGCAATAGAGATAAACCTTGCTAATAGCATGTTATCTCTGCGATAATAGTCGGCAATAGGCTGCGATAAAAAAAAATGCGCTAAGCGCATTTATGTTGCTAATATGCCCCTCAGTTCCATGTGACCTCTTCCAGGGAATGCTGTTCTGAAAAACTTTATTAGATTGTTGTGGGAAGAGCATCACCCAGATAAGCTTTAGGAGAGCATAGGCTGGAGAGAAGGAATCATGAAAAGCAATGGGGCACATTGTGTACCCCTGAAGTCCAATACACTATTAATCCATGTGGAATTTAATACGTGGCAAAGCTAAGATGGTTGTTGCCATCTAACAAAGGTGAAAGGCTCTTCGGTTAGTGGTGGACTAAGCTTGACCCATCTAATGGATTCTCCTGTATGGATGGTTTTGAGAGTTGTTGAGAGATATTTGGTGTGACTCTGGAGCTCTGTAGAGTTGGCGAGTTACGGGTAACATCTGGCTGCACCGTCAACGTTCGGCTATTTGTCTGACAACAGTTTTTTGGAAGAATTGCATGACCCGTTGAGCAAAAATCCTGACACAAAAAAACATTTTGCAGGCCCTGCACTTTCAGACCTCCTTATTATAGAAGCTAGCAGCTCTCCTGGTGCCTCGGTTGATATTGAGTTCACCCGCTTCCCAAGCAAATGAAGTCCCCAGAGAACAAAACTGCAGATGAAATGGTCTGACTGATGTGGAAATCTGAAACTGCATTTTGAAGCAGTAGTTTGACCTAAAAGCAAACATCAACAAGAGAGCATCATTGTGTTAGACCTGCATTTAATTTCCTGCCAGCTGAAGTGCTCGCCAGGAGACATATAGTATTCCGCGCAGGAGGCCGGGGATCAATGCACCGTAATGGGGCACGCGCTGGTTCCGCGAACAATAAACTTAAATCCAACCGAGCCGCGATCTGCCTCACCGCTAAGGATGTTTGTAAAAGGCCATTTATAAAATGAAACACACTAGCTGGACAATCAATAGACTTTTTAAAGGGCGCTTGGAGCGTTATAGCCAGATAAACTGTGGCAAATAAAGAGACGTCAAGTGGATAAACATCCACCTGGGAATGTAGGCCAATTTTTTTTTTTTTTATCACAGTTTTTTCTAATACTATTAAAGTAACGACCACAGAATACGTTTTGTAATTTACGGAATTTACAGTTTTGCCTTTAAGAGGAATAGATGCGGATTTGGCATTCGCTCAATTTTACTTTAAAATAAAGCAAAACTTTTTTACAATTTCTTATCTGGAAGGATCAAGAATTGATAACCTTTCTTTTTAGCAATTATAGTAATTATAATTTCAAGCTAATGATGTCAAACCTGCTTTACTAACTTAGAATGAAATATAATTTGGGATGCATTTGTACTTGTGTGAGTGTCTGTGTAATGTTTATATATAAATTTTATCAAACTTGAACAATAAAGAGTTCATACGATTGGTGCCACTAGGTGGCAGACAGAGCCACATGTAGTATATATAATTTTCAGTAGACATAGAAGAGCGGGTTCATTCTTAGGCAAGACTGAGAACACACAAAGTACCTCTTGTCTGCACCCCATACAGAAACTATTTCTTTAACATGAGCAGGTTTTGTTGAGCAGTGATCAAGGCATCTCATAAAGCGCCACACGTTCGGCGCCTAGAACTCTGGGGCTCATTACGATGGCGTAACAAGAAATACTCCCACCCTATTATGATGGCGGGGGTATCGCTGCGGATTCAAAGTCCGTCCGCTGCTTTTCCGGCGGTCGGTACTCGTTCCGAGTGCCGGCCGGGCGGTGCTGGGCCAGTAATATGGTGGCGTAGCCTAGCCGACACTGCCAGCCATATTATGATGTGGGTGGTATACAGGCCCTTCCATGGCAGCGATGCCGCCATGGAAGGGCTGGCGGGTATTGGATTTTGGGGCCCGTTGTGGGCCCCCGGGGGGTGGGGGGTGCACTTGGGGGTACCCATGGTACCCCCTGCAGTTCCCTGCACCAGGTGGCAGGCAGGGAAATGCTGTGCAGCCAGCAGCACCGTCCGCAATGGTAAAATGCCAGGATGCCCCACTTCCTAATTGGGCCAGTGGGACCGCCGCACATCTGGGTCGGTCCCATCACCATTATGATGGCGGGCGGAATGATGTCCACCCGCCATCATAAGGAGCCCCTCTATTCGGTCTTATAAATAAGTAACACAAAGACCTGATTGCTTTGTGGCACCATTTTTATAATTGAATTTTCCCACCAATAGAAAAGAAATGCAAAAAGGAAAAATAAATATTGCAATACCTCCAAGTCAAGTTTTATTTAGATTTTCCGATAACATCCTCTCCCCGTCCTGCCTCTAGGTCCAATCCTTCTGTGATCTTATGTCAGATTCATTTCCCCAAAGCTTTTCCACAACTCCTTCCTGCATCCAATTCCTGCCTTTCCCTTAGTGCATTTCATTTTTTAATTCCCTTATCTTACACTCATTCTATTCGTGTTTCCATGTATTGCCCTTGTCCTCAGCCCACTTCTGTTTCCATCATCTGTTCTTGCCCGGTCCCTTTCTCCTACAGTTTGCTGTCCTAGTCCTCAGCTTCCATTTCTTGTTCTTGTCCTCATCATCTTTCTGCTCCTATTGTCTTCCATTGTGCTCAGCTTTCTATGTTTGTATTTGTTCTCATTGCTCTCAGCCTCCTTCTGTTTCCAGTTCTTGTTCTTGTCCTCAGCCTTTTCCTGCTTCTATTCCCTGTCCTTGTCCTCAGCTCTTTCGGCTTCCGGTTCTTTCATACCTGTTGCAAGGGGCAGTGTCTGGTTGGCTGAAGGGATGCCCCAGGCAGGTAGGACCTACTGCTCCCATCCAGGGCAGGTGATTACACTCGCTGTATGAACCGCGCTCAC
This sequence comes from Lissotriton helveticus, assembly GCF_964261635.1. NCBI lineage: Eukaryota > Metazoa > Chordata > Amphibia > Caudata > Salamandridae > Lissotriton > Lissotriton helveticus. The sequence goes on from NC_136070.1 coordinate 1,278,006,795, forward strand.
CCATGGGTAGCGTGGCACTGAACAGTCAGGCTCACTACAGAGGCAATGTGTAAAGCAAAGGCAGAGCAGTCACTTGCGATAAACGCACTGAATGTCACAAAAGAGACTTCACACAGGATGTATGTAAATACCATTTATAATCAACACACATTCAATCATTATAACATGAGCATCATATACTTTTGGGCATAAAACACAATCAGAAATATTAATAGCAGTACTAGGCCCACTCGTATTGTTATGATATCACTAGTATGGACACTGTGGACAATTCCTAATCTACACCCCTTTCCCCAAAATGAGAGAGAATGTATGCAGTCCACAATATCAAAATTGCGTACATGCACAAGAATAGAACACTTTTTAGCAGCGCCGTGGGCCAAAGCCACGCGGGAAAAACCCAAAGTCAAAAGGTATTGTGCTTTTGGCATCAATCAGCTTGTGAGGTGGCACCACAGGCCAGTGTCATGAGTCACAGGTGGTACGCACATGATCACGCCCACTCACACACACTCACTCCGCACCATTATGCGATGCAACAGGTATCAGCCAGTTCATACAACATGCTCCTGCATACACATACGCACTCAGCACCCTAATGCAGTGCCACTGGTACCCAGCAGGTAAATAGCTCACCCTCTGCAGACTCCATGGCCCAGGCCTACCTCTGCCCTCTAGTTCATCCCCATTATCCTATACCCCTGAATGGAAGACAAACACCCCCGCCTCCCAGACACTGGGCCGCACATGGCCAAAGTCATACTTAGTCTTGGTCCTCGGGAAGCAGGTGTGAATATGAAGCAGTTTTAATTAGGAGGTAGACATAAACAAGGGAGAGGTTAGCAGCCACTTGGGAAGTTCACGCAGAGGTCTCAAAACATAAAGGAGTCAAGCAATCTCTTGACCCACTTCCGAACTGTCTCAAAAGTGTTTCTTCAACCCAATCAATCTCTCTCACTACTACCTAGTGCCAAGAACAGTGCACAACGAATCGGGTTGCACCAGGCTATTCCTGTCACACACACAGCGAAGAGTTGCAATTCCATACCTCTCTGGAAATGAGGCACAACGTCCGGTGCACAATGATACAGGTTGCACCAGATCAGTCCGGTCATACACAAACAAGCTCAAGAGGTAGAATGAGGCACTACTCCGAGTACACTCCCACCTCCGAGGGTCGCACCCTGTGAATCGGACACCGTACGCAATGAGCATGCAGTCTGTGTGTTGCATGAGAGAAATGCAGCACGATCCACTAAACAGACAACGTGGGGTCCAACAACCTCTGAATCCACTCACCACCACTGGATGCCCATGAGTGAGTGTTGTAGTCCCCGCAGTACGGGAACTACATGCCTTAGATGGAGGCATGATATCTGGGCCTCCGTACAAGGCATTCGGTCTCCAGACACAAGTCTTAGGGCCTTGTTCACACCACACTACCAGTTTGGATTTAGTAGCCAAGGTGGGCACTTGAGAGGGCACTGCTCTCCAGATGTCACAGGTAGATGGTGTAGGTCCCTTGGAGAGATCTTTGATGTCCCTAAGATCTCCAAGAGAAAAGGAAGCCTGCAGTTGTGCCCTTGTATAGCACACTTCAGGGGTCCACACTTCAGTAGGGCCTCGGCCCAGGCCAGTCTCTATTCGGATAGTTATCCTCTATGTGCACAACAGAGTCCTCTGGCAGTGTGCATGACACAGTCCGGGTTCTCCAGTCCCACGTCCCCACAAGCGTATCTCACCCTATGCTGGAGAATAGCACCAGCAGTTATACTGATGTATGCCTTTGAAGTCGGTTGGTTTAGGTTTTTTTCCTTTGAACCACAGATGTCTCCCCTAAATTGAAGGTCTGTCTGCCATGGGGCCCTGGAATGCAGTTCTTAATCTTTAGTGGGGCCATGATCCGGCCTCTAGAGGTCAAGTGTCACAAGCTCTATCTTCAATGTATCCCATTCAGACCTCAAATGGCAGAGTTCTGCCATTCCCATGCAATGGCCATGTTTTATGGCTGTCGATTGGGGAATGTACAGATGTGGTGCCCCCGGCCCCTGGTTTCCACTGGAGCCAGACACCACGGTTTTTGAGACTCTTAGAGCATAGAAATGTTCATATTTCATAAGTGGAATTTCTAAGCGAGTTATATCAAAACCCCCTTTACCAATGGGGTTGGCACTGCGAATCTGTTGGTATGAAATATGAGACTGCTCCATTGCAATCCACCATTGCAGTGCGAAGTATTGTCAACCACTTCCTCATCTTAGCTTACGGGTAGAGCAGGCCTCATAGGTTTTGAAAACACACATAGGTATCCTCACTACCTGGTTGCACGTGCGTATTACATACCCAGATCTGCAGTGGCAGGTTGGTTACATAGTTCCCGGCACCAGCTGTGCCAGTTCACCTGTCCGAGCCTGCACAGCAGACTGGACATGGGTTTAACTCAGACGTGTCTGTGGGCACATATGCAATCACAGGCACCATAAGTGCGGGTGCACACTCACAACAGCCTACAATGGCAAGCTGCCTATGAATTTACTTACGATCAATGCAAGTGCGCACCCACGAGTCTGCAGTGACAGATCGGCCCATGTTTCAGAACAGTGAATCAACACCACCCCCCAACATGGATAGGAAGGGTGCGCATACTTTCACACCATAGCTGAGGTGGGGAAGTGCCCGGAGGCCATACAGGAGAATCAGCGAATCCTAGGGGGGGAAAGTAAAAAAGTTCAGGGGGCAGCTACCTGCCAAGCATCAGGGCCATCAACTTCCCTGTAAGTTTATCTAGACAACAGGCACATCTGGATTTTTGCTTTAACCCACCATCACAGGCTCTACTGTTGCACACCGCTTGCAGGCTTGATTTTATTGAAAGAAGTCTATGTCTAAGTTCCAGGTGTCTGTTTCTGAATTAGAAATCCTGCTTGAACTGATTTCCTGTGGTTAAGAGAGAGGCCGCCTTTGGAAGCTAGGAGGCCTTGTCCGGTTTCTTAGCAGTAAATCACATTGGGGTCGATTCACAGAACTAACTTAATACAAAATCATAAACTTACTACTTTTGGTATTCACAGAAGGCATTTAGTAGTCTTAAAATAGGATTTTGTCTTAAATTGGGATTTTGTCCTAAATTAGGATTTTGTTTTAAATTACGATTTTGTCTTAAATTTAATTTAAGACAAACTTAAGTTTAGCTTAAGACAAAATCCCAACTTTAGACAAAATCCTGACTTAAGACAAAATTGTAATTTAATACAAAATTCTAATTTAAGACAAAATCCTAACTTAAGACAAAACTGTAATTTAAGACAAAATCCTAACTTAAGACAAACGCCTAACCTAAGACCACTAAATGCCTTCTGTGAATACCAAAAGTAGTACGTTTATGATTTTGTCTTAAATTAGTTCTGTGAATCGGCCCCATTATTCCTAGTTTCCTGTCAATTTCAAATTATAATAGCAACTGATTTGAGGTTAATACCAGCGTCACTGTTAATGCCCTGAGGGAGGATATTGAGGTGGTTTGCTCCATTGTTGGAGAGCCCATCTCGCCATTGTGCGTGGGTGACTTCAATCCTTAATGCGGCGAGGGCCCAGTAACGCTCACATGCGGTTCAACAGATGTTCAGGGAGAGCCCTTGGCACATTTTATTCACAACCCATGTGGAGAAACCCTCAATCTGCTCACTGCTAAATATCACCTTCAGTTTGCGCTTGGCTCAGTTATCAAATCTCCAGTTGCGTGCGGGCGGAATTCCGCTCGCATGCTGAGAATCTGTAAAGCCCATTATTCATGACGAGCTGGGCTCGTCATGAGCGTGCGAGGAGGCTACCTCATGACGAGCCCAGCTCGTCATGAGCGTCGAAGGGGTTAAAGCCAACCTTCACGGGCAGGAGACATTTTATTATCATCAATTTCATCTTGTTTTACGATTATCTGTTTATTTTGTTTTTTCAATATGGAATTCTAGATAATGCATTTAGTGACCATTATTAGGGCTCCTGGTTTTATGGTACTTATTTAGAGGTTTACGAAAAAATGAAGTTGAACGCCTGATACCAAAAGAATCCCATTTCCATTTTTATCCACATTTAAAAATAAATACAGACAGGAAAATAAGTGGTTTTCTGTCCGTATTTATCTGTATAAGATCTGCAAAAACAGAAAACAGGGAGCCCTGATCATACTTAAAGTTTCCAGTTTTCAATTTTTACTGATTTCCACAGATAAATACAGACAGAAAGCAATCTATTCACTATCTGTATTTATTTTTAAAAGGGGAAATATATAGAAAATGGTGCTTATTGTGAGTGAGTCCCTTGTTGTCCTTCATGAATTCCAGACCAACTGCTAAGCAAATAGACACCATGGGGGATTTAAAAAACAGGATAAGATTCATTTAAATACAGTCATATATTAACATATAGTTGAATATAATGCTAATATTGATCTGTCTGTGCAGTGTTTTGTTATATTTGCCTGCTTAATTTGCTAAAACACGACAGGCATCAAAGTATGAATGCTTGTTTATGAATTAAATAAATGTGACATATACCATTTTACAACTCCATCTATTCTTCAGACATAAAATAAATAGGGATAAATACCAATAAAATGCCTAAAAAATAAATATAGATAAATACAGATGGAATTGTTTAAAAAACAAAAATACCATAAAACCGGGAGCACTACTCATAATCTACTCTCATGCAGAACTCATAGGTAGCGGGACAGGACAACTCAAGGCTACACATCTTGCTAGACGATTGGAAGCATTTTTTTATATTCAAATGGAATTTAGTATCCGGATCCCCTCAGGGAACTAGAGAAAGTGTATAAACAAAGGGCCTCATTTATTAAATGTGATGCATCGCTGCGAGAAAATAGCGGCTCTTCACTTTTCATTGCGACACCAATGATGCGTCATATTTACAGTATGACGCATCATGTCGCAAGTAGTTACAGATACGTCAGTATTTCTGGTGTATCTGCAGGCGCAACAATAACGCATTGCTGAAGTGAGTCACAAAAGTGACGCAACTCCAACAATGGGTCATTACACATGGGAAAGTCCCATGTGAAATGTGCCTGCGTCAGTCTTACGCCTGCTGTGAGGCAGGCGTAAGAAATTGACGCATTTTTGTCCTAGATGAGGTGCAGTGAAATCTTGTCGATTTCACTGCGTCACATCTACGACCCTTTCTTGCGTCGGAACACCCCCCCGAATACATTATACCTGGCGCAGGTATAATGTGGCGCAGGGGTTTACAAAGTGACGCATCTACCTAGATGCTTCACTTTGTAAATATGGTGCAACAAAGCTCATATTTTACGCCGCTGGTGCGTCACAAAAAGTGATGCACCGGCGGTGCAAAAGTGACGCACGGCCTCATAAATAAGCCCCAAAATGCTTAGCAATAGCAAGTATGGTTCTGCGCTATGGTGAATCCAGGACTACCCGATCACTCAGAACATTGAACATGGGTGCCATGAAAGGTCTTTGGTGGTTCCTCACAGTAATGCCACACATAACTGTTATGTGGAACTGAGCCATGATCATGTTTCTGATTATATCGACATTCAATTGCTACTTAGAAAGTTCCCCGTCTGGACTAAGCCTGAACCTACTTTTAATAGTATGGTGCTTCTGGACTGTATTTAATTGGATAATGCGGCAAAGAGTCCCTGGTGATGTATATAAAAAGTATAAGTGACAGCCGGGATATTCCAGAATTTTACACCAACACAGAGGCTCGTTCACCATCATTTAAACAAACCCAGAAGGATTGTTTCTGGGCCTGAAGTAGACATAGCAGATATTGCATTGAGAATGGCAAAAGTGCGGTATTACAGCCAGCCTTCCAAAGATCAGACCGGAAGTGGAAATGCATCGTTTTTGGGCTGTCAGTAACGGGGAACATCCATGATAACGCGGTCAAAACACCGCGCTGCCATTACCGGCGTCTTTTACAACGCAAGTCGTTACCACGACTAGCGCTGGAGGGCGCTCTAGACTAAGGAATAGTAGATTTACTATTCCAACACCTTCCCTACTGTTCGTAGGCTGGAGTTGGAATAGTAAATCTTACTATTCCTAAGTCCAGCACCCTACAGCGCAAGTCGTGGTAACGACTTGCGTTGTAAAAGATGCGTTGTGATGTACCGTGATCTAAAAGATCGCGTTGTAACATCATACAACCTCAGTAACTATCACCGGGCTTTGCTGACCAGATTGAGATTAAGGACATTGCATTTTACGTTCACACTCCCAGAACTGGTCTCCCTTCCTACGAGTCTGGAAACGTGCCCATGCGACAGTCTCTCTGCGCAGTCTACTTTGCACTTTAATACTCACTTCCGAAGCACAACCCGCTGAACCTCCAGTGCGATAGGGCCAGCTTCTCACGAGGGAGAAACCCCAGTGATCTGAGAGGACAGGAGACAACGGACTTCTCTGGGGAGGACGAATGGTCAGAGACATTATGAGGGAAACCAGGAGCGAAGGAGCCAACACGGGATTATGGCCTCTGCTCCTTCCCTCCGAGCCCTTGTCAGAAGGTGAGGGATGAGTGCAATGGGTGGGAATGCGTAGAGCCGCCGAGGAGGCTTCGATGAGGATAGCCCATCTACCTCCCCATACTGCTGGATCCTGATATCGAGAGAAGAACCTCAGAAGTTGAGTGAGGCAGATCTTTGGAAGATAAGATGACTGTGTAGTCTTTCTGCTACTGTGTTTCCCTCTCCCCTGATGTGAGCGCCTCGAGACCCTCACACGAAAAGCAGCCTTGCTCTACAAATCCTGATTGACTGATTTATTGATTTACCTTCTGCTTAACTTCCAATCTTCAATACCAGCAGATTGAGGCAGGCAGATGTTGTCCCATTGTCTGTTCACATATGACACCGCTGTTGAATTGTCTGTCCTGCTAATGGCATGATGGGACACAAGGAACCTCTTTCTACTCCCACTCCTGGGGGAGAGCAATGTTACGTTATAATCAATGAGGAGGGAAAGAGAAGGTGTGATCCATTCGGCTTCCAATGGTTAGTACCAAAAATCAAAATGGGGGGAGAATGGCCCACTTGTCCTGTGTAACCAGGGTCTTGGTTGTGTTGGAACCGTCATAAAAACCCTCATATACATACAAAGGCAATTGGCGGTATATCTTGATTCTCTGCCTGAGTGTACTGTTACAGCATCATCATTGGGTCGTTAGTAGTATATAGGCTGACCTCCACCTGGAGGAAGACCAGCTGATTTGTCAGCAGCATCCAGAAATGAAAAAAGAGGGCGTATGTGCTCGAGTGTGGTGAGGTTAAAATTCCCTTCATGACTTTATCACAAGTATTTTTTGGAGAAGTCGTGATGTGGGAAATTAAAAATAAAGTGGTGCGTATGTAGACTCAGTTATTAATCTACTGCACTGTTATTGGTCAACATGTTTCAGCCTCCTGGTGAATTCTAGAGGCTTTCGTCAGGACCGGGTTGTGTTTAAGAGCACATTGTGGCTCCTAAACTAGAGGTTAACTTACCACTCTTGTTTTATGAAATCAATTCTGTGGTATCTGTAACTCTCTGTCATCGTTTTCGAATTCCACGGGTGCCGAAGAGCGAGGTGGAAACCTGATTTAGTTCCTATAAGTCACTGGCTTGTTCTGGCTCTATGCGCGACAGCTCCTATGAGCGATGGCGAGTCCTCCTCCTGGGCGGTCGGGCGGTGTTTCCTCTGGATCTTGTATCCGTCGGGGATGGCGGTGGCAATGTCGGGGGCAGAGGTGGGGTTGGTCCAGATTTCCATGAAGAAGGCAACGTCAGGCGAGATGGTGTCGAGGATGTCCCAGAACTCTACGTTGTATCTGTACAGGGAGCACATGTAGAGGAGGATGCACCTCAGGACTTCGGGGTGCTGGCGTTCGGCGCAGGGGCGTTGGTCATGTGGGTGCAGAGGGTGGTGAAGGTATGGCGGCAGTGTTGGCAGGAGAAGTGGCTGTGGTTGGATTTCGGTCCAGACCGGTGGCAGTTGTTGTTTTTTCCAGGGTTGAGTGTGAGGAGGGCGACAGAGTCGTAGCGGTGGGTGATCAGAGATACAGAGTCTCTGGTGCTGGTCGCAGGCGGTCGCAGACGGGCCCAGACAGGCTTGCCTTTGGTGTGCCAGCCATTAAATAGGGGAGGGGGAGTGAAGCGCAGCTGGAAGGCGTAAGGCTCTGGAGGGCAGAGGGTGTGAAGTGGAGAAGGGGGAAGACTGAGGATTCTGGAGGGTAGTGGGTGTGAAGTGGAGTTGGAGGACGGCTGACGGCTCTGGAGGGCAGTGGGTATGAAGCGGAGGCAGGGGGAAGCTGAAGGCTCTGGAGGGCAGTGGGTGTAAAGGGAGGCGGGGGAAGGATGAAGGCGCAGCACCTCCAGAGATCAGCATCAGCGCTCCGGCTCTCACATCTATCAATAATGCAGACTCTGCCGGCTTGAAATGTACCTCTAAGCTGATTCTGTTCACATCATAATTAGAACTCTGCAGGATGTGAATGTGAGCCACAAATAGCCGGCTCGCCCCCTCAACCCTGTCAGGGGATGCCCGAGTACCATTGCGCAGCTCTGCGTGTCTCCAGTGATGCTTTGAAGTGTGTGTGACAGTTCAATTAAAGCAAGCCTCGCTGTCTGCCCCGCCCCTACCCGGAGGAGCGGCTTCCGCCTGACCTCAGCCCCTACCACCAAGGGCTTTGATTATCCTGCCAGTCAGGGTCAGCCCAGAAACCCAAGTGATGAGCACACCAATAAACTAGCATTGGCAAAAGCAAGGACCTTGTTTGCTATATGAATCTTGATTAAAACAAAAAAATACCCACTTCACGCCAAAAAGCAGAGGGACATATTAAAGTTTTATGTACAGAAGGCCCCTATGAGATAGAGAATTGAATGTGTGATGATTCAGTGTACTTTTGAGATGTAAAATAGTCCCTTGTGCATTGCAAATCAAGAACTCCATAGACGGTGGATTGATAAGCAAAACAGCCAGTAGAATGAGGTTAAACAAAATACTTCTTGGTGGACCTAAAACCCACTCCAAGTATCCTTTAAAGATTTGGCAAAACTAGGTCTAGCAGACAGCTACACTGTCAATCCAGACCTAAAAATCCATCTGATGTAATATAGAGCGTGAAAGGCAGAAGCCTTTACCTCTGATAGGGGCAGGGCAGCATCAGATACACATCTGACCAGCACCTGTGTTTGGAAGGGCAGTAAAGTAGGGACAGGCAATAAAATGTAAGTTGGGCACATGTGGAGGGAGGATCCTTATACAAGAACGTCTAATGGATTTTAAGTGCTCCATTGCCATCTGAAGCGCTCCCTGTGCGCATTTCAACAGTTTGTGCCATGATTCCCTGGCGCCTTATGTCGTCTAACGAAAAAACCACACAATATTGCAGGGCTAGAGGGATGTTTAGAGACCAAGCCTAAGTATTATCCCCCACAGGAACAAGCTAATAAACAACAAACTTAGGGGTCTAATTAGAAATCCAAAGGTGATTCTTATGTCGTCTCCCTCACATGTGCTTCACTGCCCTTCCGTGAAAAAGTCAGACCTGTATGAAAAGCTTCCTGACAAAGTTTCAGACTGCACAAAGTTCCACACAAACATGGTGTTTCTGTCCTGAGACCCATTCTCAGTTCTTTGAAAGGGGCTGCTAAAGGTTGCTTTGCCAGTGCTTGTTTTTTTAATATAATGAGCCACATCAAAGAAGAAAAAACAAGTACTGGCAAAGTGAATAGGTCTAGCCTTGGCAGTCTGGGCGGTGATCATTTTTTGTTATTGCAAGCATATGCTGAACACCCAAAGTACAGGCAACAAAAAAAGCTGATATTTAGAGTTATTGTGATAGTATTATATAAAAAAGTAAAATTTAAACCAGCTTTGTCAATGGAGAGAAAGGAACTGTTTTTAGTCAGAAGTGAAAAATGCGCACAAAATCTGTGCAGTCACTTAAATGGAAGGGAGCCAATGGGCAAGGGTGTCAGACCCATTGCCCCATGCAGTATGATATGGTGGTGGGAATAAAATATGATTGACTATTTACCAGACCACCTTGCACTCACGGAGGTAGGACCCACTGTACAACACACACACAAAAGTTAATGGGAGGAATCAATGCTTAATTTGTAAAAGAAAAAGTACCAGTGCCAGAAGCTCTGCCCAGAAGCCAGTTGCCAGTCCAAATTAATGTCAGCTCGCAGAACACCATGGCTGCGTTACCTTAAAAGAACTAACAACTTATACCATCTCTTCTTGGATACTCATTTATATGTGACTAGCGTGCAACTTTTCTTATGATGTAACTTTTGTAAAGCGCTCTGATACCCTCATCGGGTCTAGTCCGCGCTATATAATACTCTATAAATAAATAAATAAATAAATAAGTCCAGACCTGCTCCTTGTCGAACCAGTCCATCCTAGACTGGCACACAAGGCCCCGCGCCAGGGGGCAGCACGAGTGACCTCCTCGCGGGTTCATCTGGGGACTCATCGTTCAGGCGTTGCTTGGGTTCGATGCTCCACAGAGTTACTGCCAGTGGTGGAGACCATCACCGATTGTTTGATGTACCACCCGAGGTGGCAAGAGGATGCCAGGCGTGGGTCCCGTGCTCGCTGTGCCATAGGACCCACGTTCACGCACAGGATTGATGTGATCATTCGAGCCCTTGAGTGGCCTGGAAGAGGACATCTCAGGAGGGAAGCTTTGAGACTGGAAGTAAGGGTTCAGCTCTCAGGGCTCTGGTGTCTTTTCTTGATCTGTGTTTTTGAGTAAGCTTTAAAATCCTACATTTACAGCACACTCCTCCACAATGTCGACGTCTGATACTAAACACATAGGGCCTCATTTATGAGCCCCTGCGTCAGTTTTGCGCCACCGGTGCGTCACTTTTTGTGACGCACCAGTGGCGTAAAAAATGCACCATGTTGCGCCATATTTACGAAGTGACGCATCTAGGTAGATGCGTCACTTTGTAAACCCCTGCGCCACATTATACCTGCGCCAGGTATAATGTATGCAAGGGGGGGCGTTCCGATGCAAGTAAGGGTCATAGAAGTGACGCAGTGAAATCTATAGGATTTCACTGCGCCATTTCTAGGACGTAAATGCGTCAATATCTTACGCGTGCCTCACAGCAGGCGTAAGACTGACACAGGCCCTTTCACATGGGGCTTGCCCCATGTGAAAGGATACATTGCTGGAGTTGCGTCACTTTTGTGACACACTCCAGCAATGCGTCACTGTTACGCTTACAGATACGTCAGAAATACTGACGTATCTGTAACTCCTTGCAACATGATGCGTCATACATTAAATATGACGCATCATTGGTGTCGCAAGGAGTGCGCAGTGAAAAGTGACGCATCGCTGTTTTCACGCAGCGATGCGTCACTTTTCTTAAATGAGGCCCATAATGTTTTCATAAAGGTCGTGATGCGCAAATGTGGCCCCCTTTTTGGGGGGTGATTAAGCCTATGTTTGGCCCCAATCAGAGCCTGGCGATTCAACACCACAACCCCCTTTGTGGCTCGGGGAAGAAGTGACGTCAGACATGGTGCTGTCGTCCTCCCAAGGCTGACAGATGCTGATGCATTCCAGGTGTGCACTTGAATCTCAAGGCGCCCACAGCAGGCAGTCAGGGTGCAGCTACTTTTACAGCCTCTTTCCAAGTGTTTCATTTTGAGTGACAGAGAATAATAGTGCTATGTTCACCGTGTAATAAATCTCGTATTGCTCGCTGAGTTTCGTCATCCACTCTCCGTTAAAACACTATGGGGCACATTTACAAGGGCTTAAAAAGCCAAAAAAGCAGAGATAAAACTATCACCCTATTTACATCCTATTTACAAGAGGGTGCTGACATGCATAATCGCATGTTAGCACCCTTTTTCCCAATGCCTCCCTTTGTATCTCTAATGAGATGCAAGATGGGCGTCACTGGGCTGCCCCAGCATTTTACAGTTTAAAGAAAAACTTTATTGATGAATAAAAGAGCAAAAGAGAAAAAGCAAATATAATACAATGCAAAAATGCTGTTTATCAATACATTCTATAGAAATAATGAGAAGAAAGAGAAAAGGGAAAGAGGAGAAGGAAATAGGAAAGACGAGGGAAAGAAAGCGATGAAACAGGCAATCACTCCGTTATTATTATCATAACGGAGTGCAGCTATGGCGATCCGCTATCCTATGGCCGTTGGCCTTAACAAAGGCCACAAAGTTACCAAGAATGTGTCCAAGCCCAGACAGTGCCGCAGGAGAGGGCGTTTGACCAAACACACCAAATTTGTTAGAGACATGATTCGTGAAGTGTGCGGCTTCGCTCCCTATGAGAGGCGTGCCATGGAGTTGCTCAAAGTGTCCAAGGACAAGCGTGCTCTTAAATTTATAAAGAAAAGGGTTGGTACTCACATTCGTGCCAAGCGAAAGAGGGAAGAGCTCAGCAACGTCCTATCGGCAATGAGAAAGGCTGCTGCCAAGAAGGATTAAGCTGTACAGAATTCTGAACAATAAAAAGTTAAAAAAAAGAAAAAAAAAAAAAATAAAGAAACAGGCAATCAAATGCAATGAAAAAACCGTTACATGTGTATTCTCTATTAAAACATTTGTAATATTCTGTATAAGCCTAAAAAATTGATAATACATCAAAATAACGAGAAAAGGATATTTACGGTGGCTTGGGGACTTCTTCATTACGTGGGGAATGTAAAGGGAGGGATTGGGCAGATAAATCCAAAAAGTTTGTAACAGGTAACCATAATAAATCTCTTTTAATAGCAAGAGTAATAGGGTAAACATAAGCCCTGTCCAATCTGTGGTTGTAGCAGACTCCATACCACCAAGCTTGAAAGGAAATATTGGAGGTATCCTTCCAGGATTTGGTGATTTGTTGAAATGCAACAGCTAAGAGTAAATCAACAATGCTAGAATGAGTAGTGGATTGAGACCATATATCAGCGATACTTCCTAGAAAAATGTGTGACCAAGTAAAAGGAAATTGAGAGGAAAAAATCTTATTGATCTGGTGCCAAACCTTAGACCAGAAAGAATGAACTAAAGGACAAGTGAATAGCATATGCTTGAGGTCAGCAACATCAGCAGAGCATGACCAACAGGCAGAGGGGACGCAGGAATCAATTTTATGTAATTTCACAGGGGTAATCAGAAGCCTAATATAGATAAAAAACCGGGTCTGAGTCGTATTTGCTGCTCTAGAAGATTTCCTTATTTTAGACCACATTTTTCGCTAAGTTAAAATGGAAAAGGACTCGTTTAGGTCTAATTGCCAAGCCAATTCAGTGGCAGTCTTACTACGGGAATCAGAAACCTCTCGCAAAGTTTTATAGATTTGAGATGTGCCCCAGCATTTTAGCACACGTAAGTTTTGGGAGAAAACTGCTGTTTTCTCCAAAAACGAACGCCTGCTAAAATGCAGACTAACCTATCCCTGACATTGGGGTGGATTATGCTGATACGACCCTGTGGGTCGTATCAGCAAGGTTATCGCCGTTTTGCAGGGAACATCACTGGAAAACCAGCGATATTCTCTGCAAAATGTGATGACCTCGCTATCTCTGGAATTTTTATCGCCCTGGAGTAACGCGTTGTTAATAACGCGCTACCAGGGCGATAAATTCCAGAGATAGCCTGTGATAGTACAATTATCGCTAAACACGGCCAGTGATAATTATCCCTGGCCGTTGATAATATGCCCCTATATAGGAAGTTGTCACGCACAGGGATTAGTTCACAAGTTAGGCCATGCCCAGACCACGCCCCCTGTGTAGGCCCCACCCCTCTTAGCCCCCCTCAGATCTTTCTCCCATACAAAGCAATGCCCTTTATTACTGGCGAGAACGTGGAACTGTCTATGACACGCCCCCTATAGGGATAGGATAGCTCCTGCTCCAGACTGCTGCCTCACGAGGCGCTATGGACATTCTGCAGAAGCGCTTGAGGGCAAACTTACAAGAGTAAAACATGTGCAAGAGACTAGACCAGTAATATGGATCTCTACAACACCGAAAAATAACTTTTTATACTGCAATAACCAGCACTTTTTGGCCATTTCTCAACAGTGTGTGACTCATTAATTTGAATCCAGCTGATGGTACTCAGTTTATAAACCTTGGAAGGATGCAGGGCTGAGTCTGCCCTGCTCTGATTGACACTAGCGAAGCTATGTCATACATTGATATCCTAACTCGCTGAGCCATCTCAAGGTACGTGAGGACGTGGCTGCAGTGTAACCGAGCAGGTGCGCCCCGCGGTGCACCAGGACAGAGGGGATCACTGTGACATGCACCATGGTGCAAGGATGCCTGCATTGCATGCTGGGGTGTTTTCGTGCAGGAAGGGAGCACAAACATGATTCTCCTCGTTACGCCTCAACCGGGGACGTGTAGCATTTGACCCATTCCCAGGTCTACCACTGCTGGTAAATCCGGCAATGCGGTGGATGCCACCGACGCCCCACCCATGGAACGCCTCTCTGAGCGGAGTAAGCAACGCAGCGATATGCGCTGTACTGCGTTACTCTGGATTTATCAACCCATGCAGGGCCAGGCAAGGTGGCGTTGCGAGGCTTGATAAATCCGACTTAGGCTTTGCGTCGCCCTTGCGCCCCCTTGCGTGGCACAAGGTCGATGCAAACCCTGCATAAATACTCCCCTGCATGCATGCACTCTACGTTGCAGGTAGAGTTAGAGTATTGCTGCATAGGCATAACTTGTATTAAGAAAATCAGAGCAGAGAGCTTCTTGCGAAACACATGTTGGCTAAGTATCATTTGCGTGAAAAATGTGTAAAGGTCTGAAGAATAAAAGTTTGATTGGAGAGAAATCTTTTTTAATTTCATGAAGACTGTTTGAGTTATGAAACCATAAAATCCTTAAGGTGGAAAATGTCATCCCCCTTGAGGGTCTCGATCGCAGGACATTGCAAACCGGACAAAGGGCGATATGTATCAAGCAAATTCGCTTTCGCAAAGGCCGAAATTCGAATGCGAATTCTTAATATGGTATGTATTAAGCAAATGTGGTTCAAAATAAGGAATCGCACAATTTGCGATTCCTTATTTTGCGATTGCATTTAAGGAATCGCAATATTTGCGATTCCTTAAATGCAATGTATGATGCAAAAAAATATTGCTAATGGTCCCTAAGGAATCGCAAATTACCACCAACTTCAAGTTGGTGGTAAGTTGCGAATTCCTGTAAAAAAGCATTTTTTTAAAAAACAAAAGGTGCCATGTGACGCTCATGCATGCCCTTAGGGCATGTATGTGCGCCATATGCGCACACATGTCATTTTCAGGGGTGCAGCAGGGTGTCCTTTGGACACCCCTGCACCCTTGAAAATATTCTCAATTTGCGATTAGCTAATTGCTAATCGCACATTTCCCCTTCATTCCTATGAGCCTCCTGGCCCATAGAAATGAATGGGAAATTATTCCTTAATTGCGATTAGCAATTTGATAATCGCAATTAAGGAATTTTAAGAAATCGCTAAAAAGAAGCTGATTTCTACATGCATACCATTTTGCGATTTCTAAATAGCGATTCCTTAAAAATCGCTATTTAGGAATCGCAAAACGGAATGTTGCTACATATCGCCCATTGCCTCTCGGGAACTGATGGGGTGATCAGAAGAGATCCAGGGAGGGCCGCTTACTATGAAGCATTGGATTTTACAGTCTGTACTCTTCCTTCAAAGGGGTCAAAAGGATGAATCACACTCAGAGCTGGAGATGTGTTTAGCTCTTAGATAGGTCCTATTTAAACACGCATTGGCAAAGCCAATAGGTCTCGCCAATGCAATATGTTTTAACTATGTTGTACACCAGTGTGTCTGCTGTTCAGCATGGCTCAAAGTGGGGTAAAAGAGAGCGCAATGGAGTGTCATAAGGTGGAGTAGAGTGGAGTGTTATGGAGAGCTGTAGAGAGACATGGAGTGGTGTAAAGTAGAGTGGAGTGTAATGGATTGGCTTAGAGTGGAGTGGTGTAAAGTGCTATGGAGTGTCTTGAGGGAGTAGAGAATTGTAGAGTGGAAGGGCATACGATGGAGTAGAATTGAGTGGCATAGAGTGGAGTAGAGTGTCAGTGTGGAGTAGAGAGTTGTAGAGTGGAGTGGTAAAGAGGGTATCACGTAGAGTGGAGTAGAGTGTCAGTGTGGAGTAGAGAGTTGTAGAGTGGAGTGGTAAAGAGGGTATCACGTAGAGTGAGTAGAGTGTCAGTGTGGAGTAGAGAGTTGTTGAGTGGAGTGGTAAAGAGGGTATCGCGTAGAGTGGAGTAGAGTGTCAGTGTGGAGTAGAGAGTTGTTGAGTGGAGTGGTAAAGAGGGTATCACGTAGAGTGAGTAGAGTGTCAGTGTGGAGTAGAGTGTCAGAGTGGAGTGGTAAAGAGGGCATCGCGTAGAGTGAGTAGAGTGTCAGTGTGGAGTAGAGAGTTGTTGAGTGGAGTGGTAAAGAGGGTATCACGTAGAGTGAGTAGAGTGTCAGTGTGGAGTAGAGAGTTGTTGAGTGGAGTGGTAAAGAGGGTATCGTGTAGAGTGGAGTAGAGTGTCAGTGTGGAGTAGAGAGTTGTAGAGTGGAGTGGTAAAGAGGGTATCACGTAGAGTGGAGTAGAGTGTCAGTGTGGAGTAGAGAGTTGTTGAGTGGAGTGGTATAGAGGGTATCACGTAGAGTGAGTAGAGTGTCAGTGTGGAGTAGAGTGTCAGAGTGGAGTGGTAAAGAGGGCATCGCGTAGAGTGAGTAGAGTGTCAGTGTGGAGTAGAGAGTTGTAGAGTGGAGTGGTAAAGAGGGTATCGCGTAGAGTGGAGTAGAGTGTCAGTGTGGAGTAGAGAGTTGTTGAGTGGAGTGGTAAAGAGGGTATCGCGTAGAGTGGAGTAGAGTGTCAGTGTGGAGTAGAGAGTTGTTGAGTGGAGTGGTAAAGAGGGTATCGCGTAGAGTGAGTAGAGTGTCAGTGTGGAGTAGAGAGTTGTAGAGTGGAGTGGTAAAGAGGGTATCACGTAGAGTGAGTAGAGTGTCAGTGTGGAGTAGAGAGTTGTTGAGTGGAGTGGTAAAGAGGGTATCACGTAGAGTGAGTAGAGTGTCAGTGTGGAGTAGAGAGTTGTTGAGTGGAGTGGTAAAGAGGGTATCGCGTAGAGTGGAGTAGAGTGTCAGTGTGGAGTAGAGAGTTGTTGAGTGGAGTGGTAAAGAGGGTATCGCGTAGAGTGGAGTAGAGTGTCAGTGTGGAGTAGAGAGTTGTTGAGTGGAGTGGTAAAGAGGGTATCACGTAGAGTGAGTAGAGTGTCAGTGTGGAGTAGAGAGTTGTTGAGTGGAGTGGTAAAGAGGGTATCGCGTAGAGTGGAGTAGAGTGTCAGTGTGGAGTAGAGAGTTGTTGAGTGGAGTGGTAAAGAGGGTATCACGTAGAGTGAGTAGAGTGTCAGTGTGGAGTAGAGAGTTGTTGAGTGGAGTGGTAAAGAGGGTATCACGTAGAGTGAGTAGAGTGTCAGTGTGGAGTAGAGAGTTGTTGAGTGGAGTGGTAAAGAGGGTATCACGTAGAGTGAGTAGAGTGTCAGTGTGGAGTAGAGAGTTGTTGAGTGGAGTGGTAAAGAGGGTATCACGTAGAGTGAGTAGAGTGTCAGAGTGGAGTAGAGAGTTGTAGAGTGGAGTGGTAAAGAGGGTATCACGTAGAGTGAGTAGAGTGTCAGTGTGGAGTGGAGAGTTGTTGAGTGGAGTGGTAAAGAGGGTATCGTGTAGAGTGGAGTAGAGTGTCAGTGTGGAGTAGAGAGTTGTAGAGTGGAGTGGTAAAGAGGGTATCACGTAGAGTGGAGTAGAGTGTCAGTGTGGAGTAGAGAGTTGTTGAGTGGAGTGGTATAGAGGGTATCACGTAGAGTGAGTAGAGTGTCAGTGTGGAGTAGAGTGTCAGAGTGGAGTGGTAAAGAGGGCATCGCGTAGAGTGAGTAGAGTGTCAGTGTGGAGTAGAGAGTTGTAGAGTGGAGTGGTAAAGAGGGTATCGCGTAGAGTGGAGTAGAGTGTCAGTGTGGAGTAGAGAGTTGTTGAGTGGAGTGGTAAAGAGGGTATCGCGTAGAGTGGAGTAGAGTGTCAGTGTGGAGTAGAGAGTTGTAGAGTGGAGTGGTAAAGAGGGTATCACGTAGAGTGGAGTAGAGTGTCAGTGTGGAGTAGAGTGTCAGAGTGGAGTGGTAAAGAGGGTATCGCGTAGAGTGGAGTAGAGTGTCAGTGTGGAGTAGAGAGTTGTTGAGTGGAGTGGTAAAGAGGGTATCACGTAGAGTGAGTAGAGTGTCAGTGTGGAGTAGAGAGTTGTTGAGTGGAGTGGTAAAGAGGGTATCACGTAGAGTGAGTAGAGTGTCAGTGTGGAGTAGAGAGTTGTTGAGTGGAGTGGTAAAGAGGGTATCACGTAGAGTGAGTAGAGTGTCAGTGTGGAGTAGAGAGTTGTTGAGTGGAGTGGTAAAGAGGGTATCACGTAGAGTGAGTAGAGTGTCAGTGTGGAGTAGAGAGTTGTAGAGTGGAGTGGTAAAGAGGGTATCGCGTAGAGTGGAGTAGAGTGTCAGTGTGGAGTAGAGAGTTGTTGAGTGGAGTGGTAAAGAGGGTATCACGTAGAGTGAGTAGAGTGTCAGTGTGGAGTAGAGAGTTGTAGAGTGGAGTGGTAAAGAGGGTATCGCGTAGAGTGAGTAGAGTGTCAGTGTGGAGTAGAGAGTTGTAGAGTGGAGTGGTAAAGAGGGTATCGCGTAGAGTGAGTAGAGTGTCAGTGTGGAGTAGAGAGTTGTTGAGTGGAGTGGTAAAGAGGGTATCGTGTAGAGTGGAGTAGAGTGTCAGTGTGGAGTAGAGAGTTGTAGAGTGGAGTGGTAAAGAGGGTATCACGTAGAGTGGAGTAGAGTGTCAGTGTGGAGTAGAGAGTTGTAGAGTGGAGTGGTAAAGAGGGTATCGCGTAGAGTGGAGTAGAGTGTCAGTGTGGAGTAGAGAGTTGTTGAGTGGAGTGGTAAAGAGGGTATCACGTAGAGTGAGTAGAGTGTCAGTATGGAGTAGAGAGTTGTTGAGTGGAGTGGTAAAGAGGGTATCACGTAGAGTGGAGTAGAGTGTCAGTGTGGAGTAGAGAGTTGTTGAGTGGAGTGGTACAGAGGGTATCGCGTAGAGTGGAGTAGAGTGTTGTAGAGTTGAGTAGGGTTGTAGAGTGGAGTGGCATACAGCGGAGTGGCAGAGAGTGTCACAGTGGAATAGAGTGTTGTAGAGTGGAGTAGCATAGAGGGTATCGCGTAGAGTGTTGTAGAGTCACATGAAGTGGAGCAGAGTAGATTGTCATAGAGTGGAGTAGTGTAGGAGAGTGGAATGGCATAGCGTGGAAGAGAGTGTTGAAGAGTTGAGTGGCGTAGAGTAGAGTAGAGTTGAATAGAGTGTCACAGTGGAGTGGCGTGGAGTAGGGTGTCGTAAATTAGAAGGACATAAGATGGAGTAGAACTGAGTAGCATAGATTGGAGTAGAGTGTCAGAGTGGAATAGAGTGTTGTAGAGTGGAGTGGCATTGAGTAGAGTGGAGTGTCATACACTGGAGTGGAGTAGAGAGGAGTAGTGTGTCACCCAATAGAATGAAGTAAAGTGGCATGGAGTAGTGTAGAGGGAGTGGCGTAGAGCATTGTAGAGTGGAGTAGTATCATGGAATAGTGTTGGGTGTTGTAGAGTGGAGTAGAGTGTCATGGAGTGGAGTAGAGTTTAATGGAGTAGAGCATCATAGAGTAGAGTATCGTGGAGTGGAGTGTCATCGAGTGGAGTATCGTGGAGTGGAGTGTCATCGAGTGGAGTATCGTGGAGTGGAGTGTCATCGAGTGGCGTGTCATAGATCGGACTAGAATGAAGTGGTGTAAAGTATGATGGTGTGGAGTAGATCGGCAAGAAGTGCACTGGTTTTGAGTAAAGTGGTGTAGAGCCCACTGGCATAGAGTGCATTGACGCATAGTAGAGTGGCACATAGTAGATTGCAGTGGCCTAGAGTGGAGAGGCACAGGGCGGATTAGAGTGACAGAGTGCAGAGGTATTAATTGTTTCAGAGTAGAGTGAAGTGGCGTAGAGTGGAGTGGTGCAGCGTAGAGCGCAGAGGCGTAGAGTGGATTGGCGTAGAGTGTAGTGGCGTAGAGTGCACTGGCGTAAAGTGCAGTGGCATAGAGTGCATTTTCATAGAGTCCATTGGGGTAGAGTGCAGGAACCTTTCTCGCGTCATGTTGTTTTTATTTTAAGAAGCCTGCCCGATATTATTTGTCCATTAATTATCCCATGTACAGTAAAACTCAAGTGCAACATATGCAGTGACAGTCTGAATACGGACACTATTTCAGGATTAACCCCTCCCCTGCTGGTGACGGAACCGCTCCATCATCAGACACGGCCGCGCTGTGCTGATGACGGAGCGGTTCCGTCACGGCCCGCTCGGAGCGTCTGCGCGGCAGCGATTCCGCGCCTGCGCTGAACGTTCTTAAGAGCGCTGCGGGGCCGTGACGGAACCGCTCCGTCATAAGCACAGCGCAACCGCGTCTCGTGACGGAGCGGTTCCGTCACGAGTACGCGAGCGCCGTGCGGCCGCCCCACCCTCTTAGAGTTGCGGCGGAATTGCCGCCGCAGCGAAGGGGTTAAGGGAAGTCCAGACCTTCAGTCATATTTATCTTCAGTGCCTCTACAGGTAGTTTATCAATCAGATTTTAACTGAGAAAATTCCCTGAAGAGGGCATAGCCGAAACGCGCATAGTGTGTATATAATTGATCGCCAGTTCATGCAAATGTTCCTGTGTGTCATTCATTTTCAATCAAACTCTATTGTTAACTACGCTCAGATCAACTCAGTTTAAATCATTGTATTACAGAGAAAAAGCACAACAGCAAAGTCTGCATTACTTGGTTAGCATTGTTATAAAAACTGTATTCATGATCATCTATTCATGCCAAGCAAAGTATTTTAAATATGCACAGAAAAATGTTTATATAAAATTATGATTAATTCTTTATAAATTAAATGATTGAACATCCTATCTTTGTATGTCATTGTTTACTGTATGTTTATAGAATTCTGTTTGTTCGTGGTTTCATTGGGCCCGATTCACAGACCTAACTTAAGACAAAATCCTAAACTTACTACTTTTGGTATTCACAGAAGTTAGGAGTTTGTCTTAAGTTTGTCTTAAGACAAACTTAAGACAGACTTAAGACAAAATCCTAACTTAAGTGTGTCTTAAGTCAGTCTTAAGACAAACTTAAGACAAAATCCTAACTTCCGTGAATACCGAAGTAGTACGTTTAGGATTTTGTCTTAAGTTAGTTCTGTGAATCGGGCCCTTTGTCCATATTAGCTCCGGTCATCGCTTTGCCTTAGGCAACCTTTCCTTCATTGCAATTTTCCCCTGCAGTTAGGCATTTTCATCCTTCATGCAGGGGGCCCGTTCTTTTCCAAACTTTTAGAGTCTAGTGTTGTACAGTGCAGTAGTGCAGAGTATATTGGCACAGAGAGCAGGGGTGTAGAGTGGATTGATTTTGAGTAAAGTGGTGTAGAATGCATTGGGGTAGAGTTCGGTGGCGTAGAGTGTTGGGGGGCAGAGTGGATTTGAGTGGTGCTGTGTAGATCGCAGTGGCGAAGAGTGGAATAGTGCTGAGGGGAACAGAGTGGCCTAGAGTGCAGTGGTATAGAGTAGATTGTTTCAAAGTACAGTGAGGTGGCATTGAGTGCAGTGGCATAGAGTAGAGTGCTGTAGCGTGCAGTGCCGTAGCTTGCAGTGGTGCATAGTAGAGTAGTGTTGTGGAGAATAGAGAAGCATCAAATGAAGTGGCATAGAGTGTAGTGCTGCAGAGTAAAGTGCAGTGACACAGTGTAGAGTGGCACGGAGTGGTGTAGTGTGGAATGGTGCAGAATAGAGAGCAGTGGGGTTAAGTGGAATATGCATGGTGTGGAGGTGCACTGCCATTACAGACAACATATCTTCAATCGAAATGACCATTACATATGTACAGACATACAGTTTATCTGATAATAGTATACAGAACAAAAACGATACTGTGTAGAAATGTCATCACCTAGTGTACTGTTTTTTTTATCGTATTACAATATTTGTTTCCACCACACTTCAGAATAACAAAAAAATTTGCTTTGTTTGTGCTTACCAGATAGATTTCAAAATATCTGCGCGTGTTCATTTACAGACATTTAAATTTTGTTTTGTGCTAGAAAACAAATAACATCGTACAGCCTTCCTCGATTACTCCCTCTGTAGCCAACATGATTGCCACATAAATCCTCTCACTTTGAAGTAAGAGAAAGAAAAGTAAACACCAACATCCCTCTGAAGACAGAGACTGACGTGAGACCCCTGTCATTGAATGCCCAGCAACTGAGACAAGATAAGAACAAGATTTAAAGGCCTGTTTACAGAAATTCAGTACTGGTGGTAGGGTTGGGGCAAGGGAAGGGACGCATCCAAGCTGGACAGCCTAACATGAATAGAGCCAGCAAATAGAAAGCAAGCACCTGACAGTTACAAACCACAGAGCCAATGGTAGGCAACGGGTGGAATGCATTTTCCAGGAAAGCTTTCTGAATGGCCCCAGGATGTTTAAACTAAAGCTCAGAGACAGGCTGTTGCAGTGAAAATGCATCTCACTGGATGGCAGTAACCCCTGCTGCTTAGGTATTGCCATCTAGTGTATTTTAGTACCAAGGAAGGAACCAGTGTGGACAGTTTTTTACGGGGTCCAGAGTATGTGTCCAGATAACTTGTAACCAAAGAAGGATACTGAGTTCCCCAGGGATCAAAGGGAGGTATGGGAGAATGGAGACAGAACTAAACTATAGTCAGGGAACAGCTGGTTTCGCGCTACCGGTCGGAGCGCCGTGCGTGGGGGGTAGGTCTTTCCACCTCTGCTGTTTGATGCCAAGGTATTAACCTCCTCGAACAGCCCCACGGGAACAGACTGCGGGGCCCTCCCGGGTTATATTGTAGGGTTCCCCCTTAGAGTAGGACCTGTTGGCTTGCTCCCTGATTGACCCAGTGAGGTTGTATCTTTTTAATTTTTTATCTTATTACTTTTCACTGTGTATTACATTTGTTTTGAGGTCCTGAAGAATTGCCAGACAGGCATGAAACATGTCGACCTTTTAGAGGGTTGAGTCAGTCCGCTGTCAATCAAACAGTTCCTTTCTCCCCTCTCACCCTTTTAATAAGGGAGTCAGCCACCCGAATAAAATCCCTTGTGGACTGACTCACCTCCTTTTCAAACCTCACTTTCCCTTCACGACTACACCACCACCAGACCCCTCACACGCATACAAACTATTGGCTGGAACAAAAGATCTCCAACAAAGCGCGCCTACGGCGCCCGTCAGACATTGCAGCGCCAGTCTGACGAGGAGCAGGGGACCAATGATGAAGCATGACACCTAGGTTTCTGGGTGTGTGAGGTCTCCTAGTTCCAACAAGGGAACACCCCGTTCCCTGACTATAGTTTAGTTCTGTCTCCAACCTCCCATACCTCCCTTTGATCCCCGGGGAACTCAGTATCCTTCTTTGGTTACAAATTGCCATCTAGTGGCCATACAGTATCACTGCTCAGGCATAACCATGAGTTGGGAAGGCTTCCTATTTTAGGTTCTGCCTTCAACTATGAAAGTCTCTATGGGCCAAGTTTATGAACACTTTTGCAGTGGTGCAAATTCACCAAAAGTGATGCAAATCTGTGCAAACTGTAGATTTCGGATATACCAACCAGCGGAAATCTTTTTTTCACTGTAAAGATACTCAAACTTTCTTTTTTTCTCCAAACTTTTCTTACTTTGCATGCCTTGTCTACTGCACAACACACATACAACATTCGGCAGCTTGTCTGGGTGTATTGCTTTGTAGTGGAAGTGTGTCCTTTCAGAACAAAATCTATGCTAGACTTCAGAGGCACTCCTTTGCAGTATGGTGAAAGGGTGTGTGCATGGTGCAAGGACGCCTAAAGTGTCCCCCCCTCAGGGAGTGACTGCAGCAGCACCAACTCTAGTAAAAATATCAAACTGAGAAATATGCACCTGCTTTATAACTTCAAAAAGAACAGGCTCTGCACCAAGACAGACAGGGAAAAAGGCAGAAAGGTCACACTCTGCACCCAGCATGACAAAGAGGTAGGCAGAGAGAGGCCAGGAAGGTAAGCAACGAGAGTCCAGGAGGGTAGACAGAGACTGTCCAGGGGGTAGGCAGAGAGAGTCCAGGGAGGTAGGCAGAGAGAGTCCAGGGAGGTAGGTAGAGAGAGTCAAGGGAGGTAGGCAGAGAGAGGTCAGGGAGGTAGGCAGAGAGAGGCCTGAGAGGTAGGCAGAGAGAGGCCTGGGAGGTAGGCAGAGAGAGGCTAGGGGGGTAGGCAGAGAGAGGCCAGGGGGTAGGCAGAGAGAGGCCAGGGGGTAGGCAGAGGGAGGCCAGGGGGGTAGGCAGAGAGAGGCCAGGGGGGTAGACAGAGACTGTCCAGGGGGTAGGCAGAGAGAGTCCAGGGAGGTAGGCAGAGAGAGTCCAGGGAGGTAGGTAGAGAGAGTCAAGGGAGGTAGGCAGAGAGAGGTCAGGGAGTTAGGCAGAGAGAGGCCAGAGAGGTAGGCAGAGAGAGGCCTGGGAGGTAGGCAGAGAGAGGCTAGGGGGGTAGGCAGAGAGAGGCCAGGGGGTAGGCAGAGAGAGGCCAGGGGGTAGGCAGAGGGAGGTCAGGGGGGTAGGCAGAGAGAGGCCAGGGGGGCAGGCAGAGAGAGAGCCAGGGTGGGAGGCAGAGAGAGGCCAGAGAGATAGGCAGAGAGAGTCCAGGGAGGTAGGCAGAGAGAGGCCAGGGAGGTAGGTAGAGAGAGTCAAGGGAGGTAGGCAGAGAGAGGTCAGGGAGGTAGGCAGAGAGAGGCCTGAGAGGTAGGCAGAGAGAGGCCTGGGAGGTAGGCAGAGAGAGGCTAGGGGGGTAGGCAGAGAGAGGCCAGGGGGTAGGCAGAGAGAGGCCAGGGGGTAGGCAGAGAGAGGCCAGGGGGGTAGACAGAGACTGTCCAGGGGGTAGGCAGAGAGAGTCCAGGGAGGTAGGCAGAGAGAGTCCAGGGAGGTAGGTAGAGAGAGTCAAGGGAGGTAGGCAGAGAGAGGTCAGGGAGTTAGGCAGAGAGAGGCCAGAGAGGTAGGCAGAGAGAGGCCTGGGAGGTAGGCAGAGAGAGGCTAGGGGGGTAGGCAGAGAGAGGCCAGGGGGTAGGCAGAGAGAGGCCAGGGGGTAGGCAGAGGGAGGTCAGGGGGGTAGGCAGAGAGAGGCCAGGGGGGTAGGCAGAGAGAGGCTAGGGGGGTAGGCAGAGAGAGGCCAGGGGGTAGGCAGAGAGAGGCCAGGGGGTAGGCAGAGGGAGGCCAGGGGGGTAGGCAGAGAGAGGCCAGGGGGGTAGACAGAGACTGTCCAGGGGGTAGGCAGTGAGAGGCCAGGGAGGTAGGCAGAGAGAGTCCAGGGAGGTAGGCAGAGAGAGTCCAGGGAGGTAGGGAGAGAGAGTCAAGGGAGGTAGGCAGAGAGAGGTCAGGGAGGTAGGCAGAGATAGGCTCGCTGTACTCAGTTACTCTCCCCTGAGGCAAAATAGCCGGGGGTTTTCTTTTCTTTCCCTTGCTGAATGCGCGCTGATACTGCGAGAATAGCTTGCACTGATTTGCACAGATTTTTTTAAAAACTGTATAATATTTTAATTGACGCTATTTTAATTGTGTAATCATATTTGGCCCGAGTGCAGGATTAAGCTAGCACCGAGGCGTGGTTCACTTACCCCCCATCCCGGCGTGGCCGATTAGGGGCTGACGACGCGGGACAGGGGCGCCATCTTGGAGGGAGGAAGGGTTGGCGGTCCAGTGGCAGGACGCCTCCCGCCCTCCCGGACATTTAAGGAGCAGCATTGAAAGGCTCGCTGTACTCAGTTACTCTCCCCTGAGGCAAAATAGCCGGGGGTTCTCTTTTCTTTCCCTTGCTGAATACGCGCTGATACTGCGAGAATAGCTTGCACTGATTTGCACAGATTTTTTTAAAAACTGTATAATATTTTAATTGACGCTATTTTAATTGTGTAATCATATTTGGCCCGAGTGCAGGATTAAGCTAGCACCGAGGCGTGGTTCACTTACCCCCCATCCCGGCGTGGCCGATTAGGGGCTGACGACGCGGGACAGGGGCGCCATCTTGGAGGGAGGAAGGGTTGGCGGTCCAGTGGCAGGACGCCTCCCGCCCTCCCGGACATTTAAGGAGCAGCATTGAAAGGCTCGCTGTACTCAGTTACTCTCCCCTGAGGCAAAATAGCCGGGGGTTCTCTTTTCTTTCCCTTGCTGAATGCGCGCTGATACTGCGAGAATAGCTTGCACTGATTTGCACAGATTTTTTTAAAAACTGTATAATATTTTAATTGACGCTATTTTAATTGTGTAATCATATTTGGCCCGAGTGCAGGATTAAGCTAGCACCGAGGCGTGGTTCACTTACCCCCCATCCCGGCGTGGCCGATTAGGGGCTGACGACGCGGGACAGGGGCGCCATCTTGGAGGGAGGAAGGGTTGGCGGTCCAGTGGCAGGACGCCTCCCGCCCTCCCGGACATTTAAGGAGCAGCATTGAAAGGCTCGCTGTACTCAGTTACTCTCCCCTGAGGCAAAATAGCCGGGGGTTCTCTTTTCTTTCCCTTGCTGAATACGCGCTGATACTGCGAGAATAGCTTGCACTGATTTGCACAGATTTTTTTAAAAACTGTATAATATTTTAATTGACGCTATTTTAATTGTGTAATCATATTTGGCCCGAGTGCAGGATTAAGCTAGCACCGAGGCGTGGTTCACTTACCCCCCATCCCGGCGTGGCCGATTAGGGGCTGACGACGCGGGACAGGGGCGCCATCTTGGAGGGAGGAAGGGTTGGCGGTCCAGTGGCAGGACGCCTCCCGCCCTCCCGGACATTTAAGGAGCAGCATTGAAAGGCTCGCTGTACTCAGTTACTCTCCCCTGAGGCAAAATAGCCGGGGGTTCTCTTTTCTTTCCCTTGCTGAATGCGCGCTGATACTGCGAGAATAGCTTGCACTGATTTGCACAGATTTTTTAAAAAACTGTATAATATTTTAATTGACGCTATTTTAATTGTGTAATCATATTTGGCCGAGTGCAGGATTAAGCTAGCACCGAGGCGTGGTTCACTTACCCCCCATCCCGGCGTGGCCGATTAGGGGCTGACGATGCGGGACAGGGGCGCCATCTTGGAGGGAGGAAGGGTTGGCGGTCCAGTGGCAGGACACCTCCCGCCCTCCCGGACATTTAAGGAGCAGCATTGAAAGGCTCGCTGTACTCAGTTACTCTCCCCTGAGGCAAAATAGCCGGGGGTTCTCTTTTCTTTCCCTTGCTGAATGCGCGCTGATACTGCGAGAATAGCTTGCACTGATTTGCACAGATTTTTTTAAAAACTGTATAATATTTTAATTGACGCTATTTTAATTGTGTAATCATATTTGGCCCGAGTGCAGGATTAAGCTAGCACCGAGGCGTGGTTCACTTACCCCCCATCCCGGCGTGGCCGATTAGGGGCTGACGACGCGGGACAGGGGCGCCATCTTGGAGGGAGGAAGGGTTGGCGGTCCAGTGGCAGGACGCCTCCCACCCTCCTCGGCAGGATATAAAATGATGGGGTCATTCCGTCCGCGCAGCGGGCGCGCCGGCGGCGCGCCAAAGGCGCGCCAAAGGCGTGCCCGTCTGCGCCCGTCCGCGCCAGTCACGGGCCTAGGGCCACCCCCCCTGGTCAAACAGCCCAGGTAAGCCTCATCTCATATACGTGTTCAGCACTGACCGATCTACGCCCACAAATCTCGGAAAATTGCATAAGACACAGCCCTGAGTCCCTGCTATCTAAAACAGTATTACACTGTAAACATTGTCAAACGTCTACTCCCATATTAAATACAAAAGTAGGTAGTGACAGCCTGAAACAAACAAACCAAATCTTCACGCTGGCTCTGATTAATGTGCGTTCATTACCCAAGCACAGGCAAGAGGTGGCTGATGTACTCACCGATAGGAACATTGACATAATGTTCCTGACGGAGACATGGCTGGATAAAGCCTCTGACCCAGACCTTGTAATAGCTGTTCCACAGGGATACAAATGCTACAGACTAGATAGAATGGGCAAAAGAGGTGGTGGGGTGGCAATTATCGCCCGTGACTTTTTTAAAATACGCACCACAGCTATACCCTCAAAGGCATGTGAAGCACTTCAATTTGATATTTATTTCACACCTTCATATAATTTTAAAGGTATATTATTTTATAGAAGACCAGAAACCCGGGCAGATTTCCTGACAGAAATACTCACCATCTTAGAAACCTCAGGCATTGACAACTCGATAACTCTGCTAGGTGATTTCAATTTTCATTTGGAATGTGGCGAAGACAAGGATACTATATCCTTGCAATCTGAAATGGAGATCTTCGGTTTATCTCAGCTAGTGAAAGGACCCACCCATAATGCAGGCCATACCTTAGATGGTATCTTTACCAACCTGGACAATATATCAATATCTGAGGTTTTACCCATGGCTTGGTCAGATCATCATCTGGTTTTGGCAACCATTCAAATTAACAAAGCCATAACCGCCTTCATACCTCCTTTACGACAAATGTTCAAGGTTTGGAAAGATATCAGCATCCCCTGCTTTAAGGAGGCGTTACTAAACTCTACTCCTAAATGGGCAACTGACCCAGTCACTGTTATAGAACAATATCACACATGGGTAGGCCAGGCGGCAGACAAATTGGTACCGGAAAAAAGAATGTCCAGAAACAGAAGTTCCCCCTCAGCTCCATGGTATACTGAAGAGCTTAGAAAATTGAAACAGCAATGCAGAAATAAAGAAAGAATCTGGAGGAAGAAATATGATATCGAGGATAAGATAATGTACAAGGAAATCTTAACTCAATATAAACACCGAATCATAGAGACTAAAAAGAAGTTTTATACAGAGCAAATCGAAAATGCAAAAAACTCGAATAAAAAGCTTTTCGAAATAACTAAACATCTCACGGGATGTGCCCCAGATCTCAATCCTCCCTGCTCACAAGAGTTTTGCAACTCATTAGCAGCATTTTTCTTCACCAAAGTAAATGATATATTTTCAGCATTTAACCAAGGCGAAGATCAAGGGATTATGAAAACAAATATCCCCTCTTCAAGTAATACCTTCTCCTGCTTTGCAGAGTTAACAAATGACAATGTCCTGGACATTGTGAAAACAATTAAATCCGGATCAGCTTTGGATCCCTGCCCCCTAAACACTCTTCGGTCATTAATAGACGTTGTAATCCCTGCCATTACTCAAATGATCAATCTTATGTTTTGCACAGGAATCTTCCCTAACCAACTGAAAAAAACGCTACTCAAACCTCTTCTGAAGAAAGCAGGCCTGGACAAAGCAGAATTTAAAAATTATAGGCCTATAGCGAATCTACCTTTTATTGCTAAAGTAATTGAAAAGGCCATGAACATTCAACTTGCGGGATTCATCGAGCAACACCAACTGCTCGATGAAACACAGTTCGGCTTCCGCAAGTTTCATGGGACGGAAACTGCCCTCATTAAGGCAGCTGACGACATACGATCAATCAGAGATCAAGGTGGAACTGCACTACTTGTGCTCTTGGATCTATCAGCTGCCTTCGACACGGTTGACCATAAGATCTTAGTCAACCGTGTCGAAATGATGGGCGTGCAAGGCCTAGCAAAAGATCTAATAGCATCATTTCTGGCAGAGAGATCCCAGGCAGTCATACTGGGCCAATACGAATCTGCTGAACTATCGTTACCATGTGGGGTACCTCAAGGTTCATCCCTTAGTCCGACACTATTTAATATCTATGTGTCGGACCTCGCTAACACCATCAAAGCGCACGGGATGAACCTTACCTCATATGCGGACGATACTCAGCTGATATTGGCCGTCAGAAATGATGGGGAGACAGTAGCGGAAAATTTCAAGACAGGTATGCTGGCCATTGGAAAATGGATGGCAGCAAACTGCTTGAAATTAAACTCCGACAAAACTGAGGTGGTCACCTTTGGCCACCTCAGTCCCAGTTGGTCCCCCACTTGGTGGCCATCATCCTTCGGAGCTGTACCTGAACAGGTCACGAAGGTGAGAAACTTGGGTGTCATCTTTGATGACAACCTAAATTTCATGGCCCATGCCAATCAAACTGCCTCCAATGCCTTCTATAAACTTCGATTGGTAAAGAAGATTATTCCTTTTCTCCCCACCAATGTGGGAAAGACATTGGTCAGCGCAATGGTCCTATCAGCACTGGACTACTGCAATGGCTTGTTTGCAAATGCCCAAGTTAAGACAATTAAGAAATGGCAAACAATCCAAAATGCAGCAGCCAGACTTCTCCTCAATATTCCTAAATTCAAACCTATATCCGAATCCTTGAGAAGTCTCCACTGGTTACCTGTTAGGAACCGAATTAAATTTAAGACGTTATGTATCGTCTATAAGGCACTTCACCATCAAGCCCCTCAATTCCTGTGCGACCACCTTGTCCCGTACATCCCTACTCGAATGTTGCGATCTGCAGGACATAATGACCTGGTAGTGCCACGGACTAGATTGGTCAATTGGGGAGACAGACGTTTCCTAGCTGCCGCCCCAAGATTGTGGAACACGCTTCCACAGACAATAAGATCAAGCCCAAATCTATTGTCCTTTAGGAAGAAAGTAAAAACCTGGCTATTCAACCTTTGAAAACCTGTATTGATCAAATAGGAGGGTAAAACAGTACAGCGCCGAGATGCCTGCGGGCAATTGTTCGCGCTTAATAAATGCCAAAAATAAATAAATAAATAAATAGGCAGAGAGAGTCCAGGGAGGTAGGCAGAGAGAGGCCAGGGAGGTAGGTAGAGAGAGTCAAGGGAGGTAGGCAGAGAGAGGTCAGGGAGGTAGGCAGAGAGAGGCCTGAGAGGTAGGCAGAGAGAGGCCTGGGAGGTAGGCAGAGAGAGGCCAGGGGGTAGGCAGAGAGAGGCCAGGGGGTAGGCAGAGGGAGGCCAGGGGGTAGGCAGAGAGAGGCCAGGGGGGTAGACAGAGACTGTCCAGGGGGTAGGCAGAGAGAGTCCAGGGAGGTAGGCAGAGAGAGTCCAGGGAGGTAGGTAGAGAGAGTCAAGGGAGGTAGGCAGAGAGAGGTCAGGGAGGTAGGCAGAGAGAGGCCAGAGAGGTAGGCAGAGAGAGGCCTGGGAGGTAGGCAGTGAGGGGTCAGGGAGGTAGGCAGTGAGAGGCCAGGGAGGTAGGTAGAGAGAGTCAATGGAGGTAGGCAGAGAGAGGTCAGGGAGTTAGGCAGAGAGAGGCCAGAGAGGTAGGCAGAGAGAGGCCTGGGAGGTAGGCAGAGAGAGGCTAGGGGGGTAGGCAGAGAGAGGCCAGGGGGTAGGCAGAGAGAGGCCAGGGGGTAGGCAGAGGGAGGTCAGGGGGGTAGGCAGAGAGAGGCCAGGGGGGTAGGCAGAGAGAGAGCCAGGGTGGAAGGCAGAGAGAGGCCAGAGAGATAGGCAGAGAGAGTCCAGGGAGGTAGGCAGAGAGAGGCCAGGGAGGTAGGTAGAGAGAGTCAAGGGAGGTAGGCAGAGAGAGGTCAGGGAGGTAGGCAGAGAGAGGCCTGAGAGGTAGGCAGAGAGAGGCCTGGGAGGTAGGCAGAGAGAGGCTAGGGGGGTAGGCAGAGAGAGGCCAGGGGGTAGGCAGAGAGAGGCCAGGGGGTAGGCAGAGGGAGGCCAGGGGGGTAGGCAGAGAGAGGCCAGGGGGGTAGACAGAGACTGTCCAGGGGGTAGGCAGTGAGAGGCCAGGGAGGTAGGCAGAGAGAGTCCAGGGAGGTAGGCAGAGAGAGTCCAGGGAGGTAGGGAGAGAGAGTCAAGGGAGGTAGGCAGAGAGAGGTCAGGGAGGTAGGCAGAGAGAGGCCAGAGAGGTAGGCAGAGAGAGGCCAGGGAGGTAGGCAGTGAGGGGTCAGGGAGGTAGGCAGTGAGAGGCCAGGGAGGTAGGCAGTGAGGGGTCAGGGTGTTTGGCAGTGAGAGGCCAGGGGGGTAGGCAGAGAGAGGCCAGGGGGGTAGACAGAGACTGTCCAGGGGGTAGGCAGTGAGGGGTCAGGGAGGTTGGCAGTGAGAGGCCAGGGAGGTAGGCAGTGAGGGGTCAGGGAGGTAGGCAGTGAGAGGCCAGGGAGGTAGGCAGTGAGGGGTCAGGGAGGTTGGCAGTGAGAGGCCAGGGAGGTAGGCAGTGAGGGGTCAGGGAGGTTGGCAGTGAGAGGCCAGGGAGGTAGGCAGTGAGGGGTCAGGGAGGTTGGCAGTGAGAGGCCAGGCGCTGCACCCCATGGCCAACACAAGAGGCTGGGAGACCATATTCTACATCCAGAAATCCTTACACCTCTTGGAGGGTGATCACTGTTGCTGTTGAAGCTCACAACTTCTGCCCAATCAAAACATGTACTCCTGTCCACCTACAGGTGGGTGGGTGGTGGGCCCAAAGATCCTCTATGTAGTACTCCTGAAAACTCTTTGTTAGGTTGTTCACATAAGGTCTAGTGATGGCTACACTAACAAGCCAGATCTAAAAGGATCACCTATCGTAGGGGGTAAGACACGACGCGGAACAAGTCAGCACTCGGCCAGCATAAGTGGCTGGTCTAAACAAGGCATGAAGGTGCCCCTTGGAATCTGTCGGACATGTCCACAGGACAGGTGGGAGTCGGGAAGGTAGAAAGAGCCTGCTCCTGAACGTGCCTCCTACGGGTATCAGATGCGACGATGACTCGAGTCGCTGAGTTAATACGTCATTAACAAGTGCTGTAGCAATCCCTGCACCAAGAGACAGCCTGGGGCGGGCTAGCGTGCAGCCCAGGGTCCTAGCCCTCTGTGCTAAATTAAAATATGGTTTAATACCAGGCCAGCCCCAGATCGTGCCATGGGGCTTATTTACAAGCCTCTTGAGCCGCCGGTGCGTCTCTTTTAATATGGGAAAAAGTGACGTACTGACAGTAAATAAGCCCCCAAGTGAGCCCGGCTGTGCAGCTTAGCTTCCTCCCCGAGTAGGTAGAGTGTGACTTATGCATGAAAAGGTAATTGATCATATATTTGGTAGTGCATTAATGCTCAATGTTGGTGCTGTTGATTAAATGCATTTTCAGTTAATATTATCACTAACCAGCTTCATCTTCTCTCTCTCTTTCCTAAACCCCTGTTGTCTGTCATGTTCTTCCCACCTCTCTCGTTTTCCACCCACCTCTGATTACCGCTTACCCTGATTACCACCACCCACTCACCTCTTCCCTTCATTTGCCCCCCTGCCCCATCTACCCCCCACTTGCAGCTCTGTGCCTGGTCCTCGGCTGCATGATCTTTCCGGATGGCTGGGACTCCGAGACCATCCGCGACATGTGTGGCGACAAGACGGGCAAATATGCGCTGGGCGACTGCTCCGTCCGCTGGGCCTACATCCTGGCTATCATCGGCATCCTCAACGCGCTCATCCTGTCCTTCCTCGCCTTCGTCCTGGGGAACCGGCAGACCGACCTGCTGCTGGAGGAGCTGAAGGCGGAAAACAAGGGTAAGCTCCAGCGGGGCGAGCGGGAGGGCCGCCCTCCCTGAGGCGGGTGGAGCGCTCCAGAGGGGCGAGCGGGAGGGCCGCCCTCGCTGAGGCGGGTGGAACGCTCCAGAGGGGCGAGCGGGAGGGCCGCCCTCGCTGAGGCGGGTGGAACGCTCCAGAGGGGCGAGCGGGAGGGCCGCCCTCCCTGAGGCGGGTGGAGCGCTCCAGGGGGGCGAGCGGGAGGGCCGCCCTCCCTGAGGCGGGTGGAGCGCTCCAGAGGGGCGAGCGGGAGGGCCGCCCTCCCTGAGGCGGGTGGAGCGGGTGATTGACCAGTTACAAGAGGGTTTCTACTGGATTCAGCCTGTCACAAAGGTTTTTCAATATTGTACAACTTGAACTTAGACTTAAAAACAAGGCGCATCCTATGAATCAAAAATATCAAGTGAATTCTATAGACACTTTTAGCCAATAGTGACTATTTACTAAGGACCAGGCGGGCTTCCATCACAATTCATTGTATGTTAACCCCTTGCATGCTCATGACGGCCCCCGGCCGCCATGCGTCATGGTGGGCATGTGCAGAAGACGGCCAGGGGCAGTCCGAATCCCGCCCACTATTTAAATCGCCCACACAGCGCGAAAATTCGCTCCGCATGCAAGTGGTTAAAAACAAATCCAGGTGAAATTGCAATAAGTGGAGTAGAAATTATTCGCAACCCACCAGACAGTGACAGTGGCATGACAAGGGTGCCCGGTGTCCTGGAGCAAACTAGGAAAATGACCCCTTGACCACTGTAGTAAAGCAGAGCAATATTCACGGTTCAGTGGACCCCTCTGGGCCCGGTGCTACTGCACCTGCTGTATCCTTGATAGACACGCCCCTGACACCAGGTGGAGTGTCCACCTTGGATAGCTGAATGTCACAGTGTGCCCTGTATGTCTGCCAGCCAGGGCCAGCCTTTCCTCCGACAGCGCCCCCAGCAAACATATATTTGGTGCCCACCGGATCTTCCTCGCTACTCATTCCGCATCCGCCCCTGCTCGTTAGTAATTCTAGTGGAGGGGAAGCTTTTGTGCTCACAGGTAAGTTCCTGGCTGAATACCTCAGTGACTGGCCAGTGAACACAGATTTGCGGCTTGTCCCCTCCTCAACTAAATCACCCATTCAGTGGCTTAACTGGATCTGGCAGTCCCTGGGAGGGGGCAAGGGAGAAGGAAGGGTGAGTGTGAGAGAGGTAACCGGAGGGAAGTTAAGAAAGGTAAACAAAAATATGCTTTACCCACAGCCTGAAGGTAACAAGCTGACTAGGCGGTGTGGAATAAATGCTTAATTCAAGGCAGCTCTGGCTGTGGACGCCCCAGGCCTTAGCCTTTCTCGCCCATGTCAAAAGCCGGCCCTGCTCCAGCAAACCATGTTTGCGGGGTGAACTCACCATGACCCATATGGGCGGGGCAGACTCACCATGACCCATGAGGGCGGGGGCCTCACCATGACCCATGTGGGCGGGGGACTCACCATGACCCATGTGGGCGGGGCAGACTCGCCATGACCCATGAGGGCGGGGCAGACTCACCATGACCCATGAGGGCGGGGCAGACTCACCATGACCCATGAGGGCGGGGCAGACTCACCATGACCCATGAGGGCGGGGCAGACTCGCCATGACCCATGAGGGCGGGGCAGACTCGCCATGACCCATGAGGGCGGGGCAGACTCACCATGACCCATATGGGCGGGGCAGACTCACCATGACCCATGAGGGCGGGGCAGACTCGCCATGACCCATGAGGGCGGGGCAGACTCGCCATGACCCATGAGGGCGGGGCAGACTCACCATGACCCATATGGGCGGGGCAGACTCACCATGACCCATATGGGCGGGGCAGACTCACCATGACCCATGAGGGCGGGGGCCTCACCATGACCCATGTGGGCGTGGCAGACTCACCATGACCCATGAGGGCGGGGGACTCACCATGACCCATGAGGGCGGCGGACTCACCATGACCCATGTGGGCGGGGCAGACTCGCCATGACCCATGAGGGCGGGGGCCTCACCATGACCCATGTGGGCGGGGGACTCACCATGACCCATGTGGGCGGGGCAGACTCGCCATGACCCATGAGGGCGGGGCAGACTCACCATGACCCATGAGGGCGGGGCAGACTCACCATGACCCATATGGGCGGGGCAGACTCACCATGACCCATGAGGGCGGGGCAGACTCGCCATGACCCATGAGGGCGGGGCAGACTCGTCATGACCCATGAGGGCGGGGCAGACTCACCATGACCCATATGGGCGGGGCAGACTCACCATGACCCATATGGGCGGGGCAGACTCACCATGACCCATGAGGGCGGGGGCCTCACCATGACCCATGTGGGCGGGGGACTCACCATGACCCATGTGGGCGGGGCAGACTCGCCATGACCCATGTGGGCGGGGCAGACTCACCATGACCCATGAGGGCGGGGCAGACTCACCATGAACCATGAGGGCGGGGGACTCACCATGACCCATGAGGGCGGGGGCCTCACCATGACCCATGTGGGCGGGGGACTCACCATGACCCATGTGGGCGGGGGCCTCACCATGACCCATGTGGGCGGGGGACTCACCATGACCCATGAGGGCGGGGCAGACTCGCCATGACCCATGAGGGCGGGGCAGACTCGCCATGACCCATGAGGGCGGGGCAGACTCACCATGACCCATGTGGGCGGGGGACTCACCATGACCCATGTGGGCGGGGGCCTCACCATGACCCATGAGGGCGGGGGACTCACCATGTGGGTGAGGCGGACTCACCACATGGGCCAGTGGTCTCAGAATGAACCATGTGGGTGGGCAAGGGACATCCTAAAGATTTGGGGGGCCCTGGGTCAAACATATTTTGGGCCCTTGTACGGAACAGATTTGCATTCATGATCCAATTTCAGCTCTTCGTGCCCTCTTTGGCCAGCTCATTGACAGTGCACAGGCACACTGGTCCAAATTGTTTACATCTAATATCCAGGGATAGTGCTATGTGTTTTCAATATTGTATTTGTAGCACAGCAGTAGCTCAATAATATTACTGCAAATAATCTCTGTGACACCCTCCCATTTCTCATGTATAAGGGTCCAGTTTTGATCTAAAAAAAACTTTTTTTATGGATATTGAATGAAACATAAACATGAATAAACACTAAGAACGAGTTAATGGTGGTCTCAAAATGACCAGCCTCTCATCGGTCATGGGAGTTGTCTCCCTTACAGAAAACCCATGAGGTTTTTAGAAGAATTCTCAGCCACCCCCCTAGTTGGTGGCATGCTTCATTACTGGCTTCCTACCTAGGGGGCAGAGTGCCTCCTAGGTGTGTTTCGACACCTGACTACAGTGGAGAGGGATTTTTTTGGAGTGAATAGGTGAGGATAGCGAATGCGGACCTTAAAACTACCTCCAGGATACTAGTTTTGGAAAGTTCCTGAGGCAGGGTTAAAATCAATAACGGATGTGAAGGAGGAGAAATGATCTCTCATACAATGCAAGGAAGTCAAGCGGTCTACATGTTTCAGCCAAATGATCCATTGTTATTTGGCATTCTTCAGGACCAGTGGTGCCCGGGCCTGCGTGTATCCCTAGCAGTTTCATTGGGGGGGGGGGGAAGGGGGGGAGACTTTGATTCTTTGTCTGGCAGCATGATTGTTTGTAGTGTTACGATGCAACAATCACAGTCACCCGACCTTTCAGGTGACGAGTTAGAGCATAATGGACCCATACATTGGGGGCATTCTGTGTCATAACCAAGTCAAACTCTCCAATAAACCTTTCTCTCGTAATTTGATCTAGTATCCTGGAGGTAGTTTTAAGGTCCGCACTCACTTTACTCACCTATTCACTTACAAAATCCCTCTCCACTGTAGGCAGGCGTCGAAACACACCTAGGAGGCACTCGGCCCCCTAGGTGGGATCCCGATGATGAAGCGTGCCACCAACTAGGTTGGTGTGTGAGGGGTCTTCTAAAAACCTCATGGGTTTTCTGTAAGGGAGACAACTCCCATGACCGATGAGAGGCTGGTCATTAGCTCGTTCTTAGTGTTCATAGGATTTTGGGGAGACGAACGAGCCTTCTTTGTTCCCTCCTCTCTCATCTTTGTGAAACAAAAACACACAATTCTCTGCAAAATGTCGATAATACACTCCCACACATCACCCACATTAAAAATAAGTTAAGGGAAAACAACACTTAAAACCATCCTTTTAAGAATTATTAAAGGTCATCAGGGCAAAACTCTCTGCCGAACAGAGCTGGCTCTATCAAGGGCCCCCCTGAAAGACTGGGCCCCTGGGCCAGAGCCCACTTTGCCCATGCCTCAAAACATCTCTGGTGCGCGCAGACTCACCATGCGGCAGGCGAACTCACCATGAGCCATGTGGGTGCGGGGACCCACCATGAACCATGTGGACAGGGAGACTCACCATGAGCCATGTGGGTGGGGAAGCCTCACCATGAACCATGTGGACAGGGAGACTCACCATGAGCCATGTGGGTGGGGAAGCCTCACCATGAGCCATATGGGCGGGCGGACTCACCATGAACCATATGGGCGGGGAAGCCTCACCATGAGCCATGTGGGCGGGCGGACTCACCATGAGCCATATGGGCGGGCGGACTCACCATGAACCATATGGGCGGGGAAGCCTCACCATGAGCCATGTGGGCGGGGCGGACTCACCATGAACCATGTGGGCGGGTGGACTCACCATGAGCCATGTGGGCGGGTGGACTCACCATGAGCCATGTGGGTGGGGCGGACTCACCATGAACCATGTGGGCGGGTGGACTCACCATGAGCCATGTGGGTGGGGCGGACTCACCATGAACCATGTGGGCGGGGCAGACTCACCATGAGCCATGTGGGCGGGGCGGACTCACCATGAGCCATGTGGGTGCGGGGACCCACCATGAACCATGTGGACAGGGAGACTCACCATGAGCCATGTGGGTGGGGAAGCCTCACCATGAGCCATATGGGCGGGCGGACTCACCATGAACCATATGGGCGGGTGGACTCACCATGAGCCATGTGGGTGGGGCGGCCTCACCATGAACCATGTGGGCGGGTGGACTCACCATGAGCCATGTGGGCGGGGCGGACTCACCATGAGCCATGTGGGTGCGGGGACCCACCATGAACCATGTGGACAGGGAGACTCACCATGAGCCATGTGGGTGGGGAAGCCTCACCATGAGCCATATGGGCGGGCGGACTCACCATGAACCATATGGGCGGGGAAGCCTCACCATGAGCCATGTGGGCGGGCGGACTCACCATGAGCCATATGGGCGGGCGGACTCACCATGAACCATATGGGCGGGGAAGCCTCACCATGAGCCATGTGGGCGGGGCGGACTCACCATGAACCATGTGGGCGGGTGGACTCACCATGAGCCATGTGGGCGGGTGGACTCACCATGAGCCATGTGGGTGGGGCGGACTCACCATGAACCATGTGGGCGGGTGGACTCACCATGAGCCATGTGGGTGGGGCGGACTCACCATGAACCATGTGGGCGGGGCAGACTCACCATGAGCCATGTGGGCGGGGCGGACTCACCATGAGCCATGTGGGTGCGGGGACCCACCATGAACCATGTGGACAGGGAGACTCACCATGAGCCATGTGGGTGGGGAAGCCTCACCATGAGCCATATGGGCGGGCGGACTCACCATGAACCATATGGGCGGGTGGACTCACCATGAGCCATGTGGGTGGGGCGGCCTCACCATGAACCATGTGGGCGGGTGGACTCACCATGAGCCATGTGGGTGGGGCGGCCTCACCATGAACCATGTGGGCGGGTGGACTCACCATGAGCCATGTGGGTGGGGCGGCCTCACCACAACCTCACTGTAGCTGATCCCGGACGGCTTAGCTGCATTAAAGACTTTGGGTTCATTCCCCTGCTGGGTCAGGGGTGCTTCTCTGTAGGTGTTCACCTGCCTTATCAGCATCTCCGAAGATAGACACGAGCTGAGTCCAGCAGGACACAAGACTGCTCTTCAGCACCGCCTGTTTATCTTGTAAACAAGCACTGCCCCTCCTGGGCACCTAAGTGTATGCCATATTCACAATGAAGAAGGAAAATTCAAGAATCCCTTAAGGACACCCCAGATCCCCACTCTGTCTCTGCACGTTGCCAGCTGGGCTAGTGGCCGAGGTGTGGCTTTCTCTGTGTTTGGCACAGGAGCCTTTGAGCAGGCCTCGAGCCCACCTTATGCAGCAGCCAGTGAGCAGACAAACCAGGGGGGTGGGGGTGCCAGGGGCTACAGGGTATGCCTTGACATAAGGCAAAACATACAGCACTTGGATGCACATGCATCAATATAGGCAGTTGCAATTCCTTAATTGCGATTATTAAGGAATCGCAATTTAGGAATCGCAATTGCTTATGCAAGTAGGTTCCGCAAAAAAAATTGCGACTTGCACATTGCAAGTAAGGAATGGCTTCCCATGCATTCCTATCGGCCTAGAGGCCCATGGGAATGAATGGTAATTGCTGCGCAATTTGCGAGTACCCGATAGGTACTCCCAAATTTCACATGCAGTTTCAAGGGTGCAAGGGTGCCAAAAGGACAACCTGTTGCACCCCTGAAATTTCCATTTACCACATGTTGCGCGCACACATGCCCCAAGGGCATGTGTGTGTGTAACATGGAACTTTGAAAAATGCACTTTAGTACATTTTTTAAAGTTTTCGCAAATTACCATCAACATGAAATTGATGGTAGTTGGCAATTCCTATTTGCAAAATCCCAATATTTTTTGTTGTTAATGCATTGCATTTAAGGAATCGCAATTTGCGTTTCCTTAAATGAAATCGCAATTGATGATGCATCCCAAATGCAAAAGTACTGGTCGCAAAGGGGCAGATTCTGCGAATCTGCCTGTTTGCGATCGGTATTTTCGTTGATGCATGTGGCCCTTGGTGTTTTAAATACCACTTCTGTCTCATCATGTCTTACTTCCAAGTTGAAAACCCAAAAATGATTGACTGAAGCTATTTGTAAAGAATGAACAGCCAACGAGGTGTTTCGCCGCTATCGAGAAAAACAGCACAAGAATCAACCAACCGAAGGACATCCCAAGATTGATGAAAGAGGCCAACAGCCTCAGTAGAATATTCCAAGGCTGGAATAAATAAGAGACACACATTGCGAGTGAACAGAAAGGTGTTTAGCTGTCTCCTGAAGATAAGAAGATTGGGCTGCGGCTGAGCAGTCAGAGCTAAGGAGCTCCAGGCCCATGGTGTCGGCACTGCCAGAGAGAAGCCAGCTTGTCTGTTTTTCCTAAATCTGGGAGTTTTAAACAGACATAAATGTTTAGCACTAGATGTCTGGTTGGCGTATGCCAAGATAAAAGAGAGAAAACACAGCAGGATGATGGGCGGAGTGCTGAAAATTTCAACCACTCACCCCCAGTCAAGATATCTGCGTTTAATCCATCGTTTTATTGCTGACCATGCCAGCCCCAGTTTGGACCCAGCCATATGCAAATCAGTCTTGACCCTCCTCCTCAAGGGAACAGTCCAGCCCAAACTGACAAGCTAGGTCTTCCCTGGCCCGGAAACAAGCATCCTGGGACCGTTTTTGGGGCATCACCCCTCATCAGCCAGGCTAACTAGAAATTTAGTGGCACAGGGCCCGATTCACAGAACTAACTTAAGACAACATCCTAAACTTACTACTTTTGGTATTCACAGAAGTTAGGATTTTGGCTTAAGTTTGTCTTAAGTCTGTCTTAAGTCTGCCTTAGGTTTGTCTTAAGACAAACTTAAGACAAAATCCTAACTTCTGTGAATACCAAAAGTAGTAAGTTTAGGATTTTGTCTTAAGTTAGTGCTGTGAATCGGGCCCACGGTGAGCACAGAACCCACATCTGGGCAAACCCCTGGCCACTTAGAGTGAACAAAGCAGACACAACAAGATGATAGACGGAGCACTGAAACTTTTCAACCACTCACCCCCAGTCAAGACATCTGGGTTCAATCCAGGTTTCTTTTGCTCACTTCGCCACCCCGGTTCAAACCCAACCATATGAAAATCAGTCTTGAGAACCTGCTCCTCTTGGGAATAGTCCAGCCCGAGATAAAAGAGAGGCCATGTTCGTCACCTGGCTTGTGCTATGAACAGTTTTATGGCACAAATGGAAATAAAAGGTGTTTACACCACCTAGGGCCCGATGTAGGTAATTCCTATTTACCTAGTCTTAAATACCGAATCATACCTGTTAGAATTGGGGGTCTCTGGTTGGCGCAAGTAGTTACTTGTCACAAGCAGGGACCCTCTCCTCTAAGTCAGGGCGAAGGATGACCCCTTAGAATTACCCTTGCTCACCCTCTAGGTGCGTGGCGTGAGCAGCCAAGGCTATTCTTCAGGCGTTAGTTAGTTAAGCATTTGTAATCACACACACAGTAAAATACACCAATCCCCCCCACAAATGGACACCAGGCTGTGAGTATATAAAAATACGCTTCTTTATGTAAAAATATATATCTCTATGCAGTTCAGACTTAGTACAAGACCAAATAACGTTTTTGTGGCACCACAGATTGTAAATAGGCACTTTTCTTCTTATGTTACAGTTCAAATGGATCTCTTTGTGAATTTGTTACAGCAGTTCCTTTAGTTGCACTTCAGAATGGTTTCTCTCAAATTCAGCTCCACACCCTCAGTGTCTTTGGTCCTTAATAACGTGTTTCCCCAGGCAACTAGCTCTCTGAGGGCACTCTGGGGGTCTGTTCACTCTTTCCCCTCTCCTTAGTACTGCC
This sequence comes from Lissotriton helveticus, assembly GCF_964261635.1. Classification (NCBI taxonomy): domain Eukaryota; kingdom Metazoa; phylum Chordata; class Amphibia; order Caudata; family Salamandridae; genus Lissotriton; species Lissotriton helveticus. The sequence continues at coordinate 1,278,049,199 of NC_136070.1, forward strand.
CAGGGGCTCCTTCACGCTTCTAGCCCGTTCCTGGCAGAGATCCGGGCCCGACCTGCCAAATCTCACGCTTCCCGCGTGGGGCGCGTTCGGCCCGGCCGGGTCTCTGGGAGCACACGCCCCCCCCTGGTCTGCGGGACCCACTCGGGGGAGAGCGCCGACCTCAGAGCTGCCAAGGAGGGTGAAAGGCCGAAGAACGTTGCGGGCCCCTAGCCCGGGGTGATTCCAAAAGCGCAAGGACACTTCTTCTTCTTGGGGTTGGGCCGAGTCGGCACAGGCAGCGCGACTCGGTCCGGTTAGCACTTTGGGATCCCTTCGAGAAGCGGAGGATCTCCGGGGGTGACATGCAGCACAGGGGGCCCTCAGTACCGACGGTACAGCGAGGGGGCTCCCTTCTCAGTGCGGCGCGGCCTCTCCTGGGGGGCAGAGCACAGCGGGGCGGCCGGGTGCAAAGGCAATGCACGGACGGCCGTCCGGGCTACAGATGGCTCACGTCCCCGGGATTCCGGCGGGAGGGGTCAAAATCGCACTCAGGCGCTCCGTTAGGACAGGCAGGGGTAGAGGAGCGGCCGGCCTTAGCCCTGGGGCAGAGAGCGACTCTGGGTGGAGCGAGGCTCTCAAGGGCAAGAGGGCAGGCTGGCTCCCGAGTACCACGGCCCTAGGAGGGGGCGAGAGGGGGCAGATTTCACCTCCGGCGGGAGGAAATACTCGGCCTCAGGCAGGGGACGAGCCAAAGCACAGGAGGACCCACTAGTCCTGGGGTCCAGATCAGTGGGCAGGCTCAATCAAGCCCTTGGAGAATGTTTAAAGCACAAAGAAGCAAAGTCTTTACTCAGCAAGTCTTCTCCTCTCCTTTCTCAGCAAGGCAAGCAGCAGGCCAGTCCTCCCAGCGTCTCTTCTCCTTCTAGTCGGGCAGAGGTCCTTCGTGGTAAAACAGGATTCTAATTTACAAGGAGCAGGGCTCCTACTTTTATACACAGTTTCTTTTGTTCTCACAGGCCAGGGGGGCCTTTGCCTAACTGCTCTCAGCTCCTGAGCACTTGTGGTGGGTACTTCTGCTTCTGCATTCAGTGTGAGGGCAGGCACATCAGCCGCTCCCCAGGGGGGCGGAGCCAGCATTGTGAAGACAGGGGCAGCTTGAGCACTTTGTTGACAAGCTTCGGTCCTTCCTGGGCCAGGTGCAGGCTGAGTCATCAGTCGCTCCCCAGGAGGGCGGAGCCAGCATTGTGGAGGCAGAGCACAGCCTGATGCATCATTCAGGGGAAACTCCCACCTCCCACTAAGGTGTCACCCTGCTATTCACCACCTGTCAACTCCCAGCCCTGTCACTCACACACTCAGACAGTCAGATACACACAAGAGCAGAGGCGGGTTCAAATGGTTAGACAAGCAAATGCTAACTTTCTAAAAGTAGCACTTGCAAACCCAGGATATTAAAATAAACTTTACAGTAGGGAGAGCATATGCACTTTAGCACTGGTCAGCAGTGGTAAAAGTGCCCAGAGTCATTAAACCAACAAAAACAGGTCAGAGAGAGTATTGGAGGAAGGCAAAAAGTTTAGGGATGACCCTGCCAAGAGGCCCAGGTCCAACAATACCGATTCGGTCTTTAAGAGTAGGTAAATAGGAAGGGGGCAGATGTAGGTAATTCTTATTTTAGAATTACCGAATCTGTATGATTCGGTATTTACCGATTCGGTAAATACCGAATCGGTATTTCCTATTGATTCCTATGGGCCTTGAAGCCCATAGGAATCAATGGGAAATACCGATTTGGTATTTACCGAATCGGTAAATACCGAATCCTGCAAGGGTGCAGGGGGTGTCACTTTGACACCCTCTAGCACCCCAAGTAAAGGCATGTGTGCCATGTGGCACACAGACATGCCCTATGGGCATGTCTGTGTGTCACATGGCACAGGTGTACATGCACACATGTGCATGTACACCTGTATTCGGTATTTTATCACCCAATAGGATTGGGTGGTAAAATACCGAATTCTGAAGGCCTGTAGCACTGTAAACAGTGCTACCTTCATCTGGAATTTACCGAATCGGTAAAATTACCGAATCGGTATTTTACAGAATCGGTAAATTTACTGATTCGGTAAATTTACAGATTGTGCAAAATATTGCCTCCAACATCTCAATCACCAAATACCGGTTGGTAACGGCCGAATTCGGCCGTTACCGACCGGTATTTGGTGACCTACATCGGGCCCCAAGTTCCTCCCCCCGGATTAATAGTATTTACCGGATGCTTTAAATTCTACGCAGGGCTTTAAGTGGGATGAAACAAATGTGGGGGGGTCCACCCTACGCATATATTTGAATAGAATCACAATTCCAATTACCATATGTGACCATTGCTCTGCGCGCTCTGCAGAGGGGCCAAGGATTGGATGAGCATGTATTCTTAACACCTTTTGGCTGCTGACAGGCACTATCAAGACAGTTAAATATAGGCAGTTTTAAAAAAAATTGAAAAAGAAAGGGGCATATTACCAACGATTAGCGATATTTATCGCTAACGATGCTTAGCAACGAAATTTTTAACGCTAAGCATCGCCGGAAATTATCGCAGAGATAACTTGCTATTAGCAAGGTTTTTCTCAGAAGTGATAAAAATCCTCGCGCTAACTGCCAAATGAGAGATTATCGCTGGAAAACCAACGATAATCTGTCGAAGTTTGGCGTTAGCTTGATGATAGGGGCTCACAAACTTAGCCATGATGTCCACCTTCCATAGGATATCATGGCTAAGTCAGGAAAATACCAGGTGTAAAAAAAGCAGCGCTAACCGCGGTTAGCGCTGCTTTTTTTATCACTAACAGGGTTAGCGAAATCCTTGATAATAGGAGAAATGTCGCTTAACAACATTTCTCCTATTATTTTGCTCTGGAACGCCCCCTTTGCATCTCATTAGAGATGCAAGGGGAAGCGTAGAGAAAAAGGGGGCTAACATGCGAATTTGCGTGTTAGCACCCTGTTGCTGATAGGGAGATAATTTTATCTCCGCTTTCTTGGCTTTTAAAGCCAAAAAAGCAGAGATAAATCCCTTGATAATATGCCCCAAAGTCCCTAAGCAGAAAGTAATTCTGGTATTTTACTGACGTCTGCTGGTCATGTTCTGTCAAGACAGTTAGAGAGAGAGGCAGTTTCTAGAAAAAAGTAGTCCCTAAGTAAAATTGGAAACAGAGAAGCCCTGGGGAAATGCTCGAAAGCCCACACAAAGTACATACAACAGATCTTCCAGATAGCGCAAGTGCTGTCTAGGCTCGACCTAAAAGGGTAACACAACATCCTGGAAAAAGATTAAGTAAAGTATGTGAAATATAAACAGTAACAACATGGATTATCTTATCTATTTTACACTCATGGTGCCCGATTCACGGAACTAACTTAAGACAAAATCCTAAACTTACTACTTTTGGTATTCACAGAAGTTAGGATTTTGTCTTAAGTTTGTCTTAAGACAGACTTAAGACAGACTTAAGACAGACTTAAGTTAGGTTTTTGTCTTAAGTCTGTCTTAAGTCTGTCTTAAGACAAACTTAAGACAAAATCCTAACTTCTGTGAATACCAAAAGTAGTAAGTTTAGGATTTTGTCTTAAGTTAGTTCTGTGAATCGGCCCCATGAATACTGTGCCCGAAATGGACCTGTTTCAATGCCTGTTTTAAATTAGGGGGGACCCGGCCCACTTAAAGCTCTGATTCTTCCTCTGTTTTACTGAGAGGCTTATCTTCTACCAGTTTCACCAAACTCATAATTGGAACTCGAGTTGCCCCCTGGAGTCGCTTAAGGCAGCAGTGGGGTTGAGGGGAACCCCTGGGGTCCAGAGATGCTGCATAGACTCAGGTACAGAAGAGGGGGTTCTGTTACAGAAGTCTCTGGGCAGTGAAGGTGGGGGGAAGACCCCCCTGCACCGGCCCAAGTTGACTATCCCAAGCGAAAGAGCATTGGAGGTGCCTCACGGGTACCCAACCCCCTGCTGAGGCTCAGACAGCTTTTCTCCATCACGTCCGCCAAGGGGCGTAACACAGGCCCCTACAGCCCCTGCGGGGCAGGGCGACCCTCAACCCTGAGGTGGCCCCAAACCTTCAAGGGGCCTGCTGAGCCCAGGGCCAGTGCTATCTGTGGTGGCTCAGGGGCCCTGGTCACGTTCCGCAGGGAGACCCCGGCGTTTTGCGTAAGGACGCTTCATCCGCACCAAGGGGCTTGCTATCAATGGGCAGCGATAATTATAACAGACGTTAAATTCCTGAGTTAAGGCTGAGGTAGCGCGATTTGTTTTATCGCTGCACCTCCTTGTTAATATCGCAAAGCTGCCTTCACGATATTAACATGTGTGGTTTTCACAGCCACGCCTTCTTTGCATCTCATTAGCGATGCGAGGCGAGGCTGTGAAAAAACAGGCTTTACATCAAGGAAAGACGCGCTAGCGTGTCCTTGATGATATTGCGATATAATTATCGCCGCTTTTCGGCCAAAAATGGACGCTAAAGCGGTGATAATTATATCGCCAGCCCTTGCTAATATGTCCCCAGGTTCTGCGCTCTGTGGTCTTATCGTTAACTGCCTTATCAATACCTCTCTGATTACCCACAAACACTCGCTCATCAAAGGGCGCGCGGATATTGCATCTGTGGCTGCGTAGATTGACCGATGACCACCAATCACCTTCCAAGGCGATCGAATGCTGACCTCACTCAGCCTGGAGGTGGTTTATGTCCCGTCATTAATGACCTTTTCATTTGGCCCCGCCCCACCCCGAGAGTGTGTTGGGGGGGCAGCATGGGGGGGTCATTCTGATGTTTTTCATTGGTGCGCAGGCACTTTCAATATTTAGATTCAGTAAAGTAGGACAGGCCCAGAATGGCGAAGTTTCAAACATCCTTCTATTTCAGCAGCACATTGTAAGCAAGTGATTGCACTTGGGCAGTAACTCCTCCATATCAGAAGAGAAGAGTCCATCACCTGTGACACATTACCACCACAGTTTGCCCCTACCTCTCCTTCTGGTTATGAAATAGTTTGTCTATACCGCCTCTCACCCTTAAAATAGTTTGCTCCACCTCTTCCTGACTATGAAATAGTTTGTCTATACCTCCTATCACCTATGTAATAGTCTGCCTATACCTAATATCGACTATAGAATAGCTTGCCTAAAGTTTGCCTATACCTCCTCTTCCCTATGGAATAGTCTGCCTATAGCTCCTCTCACCTATGGAATAGTTTGCCTATAGCTCCTCTCACCTATGCAATAGTTTGCCTAAAGGTTAACTATACCTACTCTCTCCTACGGAATAGTTTGGCTATACCTTCTCTTGCCTCTGGAATCACTTCCCTATACCTCCTCTCACCTATAGAATAGGTTGAAATAGTTCACCTATACCTCCTCTCGGCTGTGCAATAGTTCACCTATACCTCCTCTCACCTATGGAATAGTTTGCCTACACCTCCACTTGCCTATGGAATAGTTCACCTATACCTCCTCTCACCTATGGAATAGTTCACCTATACTTCCTCTCGCCTATGGAATAATTCACCTATACCTACTCTCACCTATGCAAACGTTTACCTACACCACCTCTTGCCTATGGAATAGTTCACCTATACTTCCTCTCACCTATGGAATAGTTAATCTACACCTCCTCTAGCCTGTGGAATAGTTCACATATATCTCCTCTCACCTATGGAATAGTTCACCTATACTTTCTCTCACCTATGGAATAGTTTTCCAATACCTCCTCTTGCCTATGAAATAGTTCACCTATACCTCCACTCGCCTATGGAATAGTTCATCTACACCTCCTTTAGCCTATGGAATAGTTCACCTATTCCTCCTCTCAACTATGGAGTAGTTTGCCTACACCTCTTCTTGTCTATGGAATAGTTTGCCAATACCTCCTCTCACCTATGGAATAGTTCACCTATGCCTCGACCACAAAATAAACCATTTCTCGTCCTGAGCTGGGAGAAAGGGCAACGGACTGAAAAGACCACACGGCGGGCAAGGGCTCTTGTGCACCACGGTACCACTGCATGACCAGGGTATGCCGGAACGACTCTTGTGCACCACGGTACCACTGCATGACCAGGGTATGCAGGAACGACTCTTGTGCACCACGGTACCACTGCATGACCAGGGTATGCAGGAACGACTCTTGTGCACCACGGTACCACTGCATGGCCAAGATATGCAGGAACGACTCTTGTGCACCACCGTACCACTGCATGACCAGGGTATGCAGGAACGACTCTTGTGCACCATGGTACCACTGCATGACCAGGGTATGCAGGAACGACTCTTGTGCACCACGGTACCACTGCATGGCCAAGATATGCAGGAACGACTCTTGTGCACCACGGTACCACTGCATGACCAGGGTATGCAGGAACGACTCTTGTGCACCACGGTACCACTGCATGGCCAAGATATGCAGGAACGACTCTTGTGCACCACGGTACCACTGCATGGCCAAGAAATGCAGGAACAACTCTTGTGCACCACGGTACCATTGCATGACCAAGGTGTGCAGGAACAACTCTTGTGCACCACGGAACCACTGCATGACCAGGGTATGCAGGAACAACTATTGTGCACCACGGTACCACTGCATGACCAGGGTATGCAGGAATGACTCTTGTGCACCACGGTACCACTGCATGGCCAAGATATGCAGGAACGACTCTTGTGCACAACGGTACCACTGCATGACCAGGGTATGCAGGAACGACTCTTGTGCACCACGGTACCACTGCATGGCCAAGATATGCAGGAACGACTCATGTGCACCACGGTACCACTGCATGGCCAAGAGATGCAGGAACGACTCTTGTGCACCACGGTACCACTGCATGACCAGGGTATGCAGGAACGACTCTTGTGCACCGCGGTACCACTGCATGGCCAAGAGATGCAGGAACGACTCTTGTGCACCACGGTACCACTGCATGGCCAGGGTATGCAGCAAGGCTCTTGTGCACCACGGTACCACTGCATGACCAGGGTATGCAGGAAGGGTTCTTGTGCACTGCGGTACCACTGCATGACCTAGATATGCAGGAACAGCTCTTGTGCACCACGGTATCACTGCATGATCAGGGTATGCAGGAACGACTCTTGTGCACCACGGTACCACTGCATGGCAAAGATATGCAGGAACGACTCTTGTGCACCACAGTACCACTGCATGGCCAAGATATGCAGGAACGACTCTTGTGCACCACGGTACCACTGCATGGCCAAGATATGCAGGAACGACTCTTGTGCACCACGGTACCACTGCATGGCCAAGATATGCAGGAATGACTCTTGTGCACCACGGTACCACTGCATGGCCAAGATATGCAGGAACGACTCTTGTGCACCACGGTACCACTGCATGGCCAAGAGATGCAGGAACGACTCTTGTGCACCACGGTACCACTGCATGGCCAAGAGATGCAGGAACGACTCTTGTGCACCACGGTACCACTGCATGACCAGGGTATGCAGCAAGGCTCTTGTGCACCATGGTACCATTGCATGACCAGGGTATGCAGGAAGGGTTCTTGTGCACTGCGGTACCACTGCATGACCTAGATATGCAGGAACAGCTCTTGTGCACCACGGTACCACTGCATGACCAGGGTATGCAGGAACGACTGTTGTGCACCACGGTACCACTGCATGGCCAAGATATGCAGGAACGACTCTTGTGCACCACCGTACCACTGCATGACCAGGGTATGCAGGAACGACTCTTGTGCACCATGGTACCACTGCATGACCAGGGTATGCAGGAACGACTCTTGTGCACCACGGTACCACTGCATGGCCAAGATATGCAGGAACGACTCTTGTGCACCACGGTACCACTGCATGACCAGGGTATGCAGGAACGACTCTTGTGCACCACGGTACCACTGCATGGCCAAGATATGCAGGAACGACTCTTGTGCACCACGGTACCACTGCATGGCCAAGAGATGCAGGAACAACTCTTGTGCACCACGGTACCATTGCATGACCACGGTGTGCAGGAACAACTCTTGTGCACCACGGAACCACTGCATGACCAGGGTATGCAGGAACAACTATTGTGCACCACGGTACCACTGCATGACCAGGGTATGCAGGAAGGACTCTTGTGCACCACGGTACCACTGCATGGCCAAGATATGCAGGAACGACTCTTGTGCACAACGGTACCACTGCATGACCAGGGTATGCAGGAACGACTCTTGTGCACCACGGTACCACTGCATGGCCAAGATATGCAGGAACGACTCATGTGCACCACGGTACCACTGCATGGCCAAGAGATGCAGGAACGACTCTTGTGCACCACGGTACCACTGCATGACCAGGGTATGCAGGAACGACTCTTGTGCACCACGGTACCACTGCATGGCCAAGAGATGCAGGAACGACTCTTGTGCACCACGGTACCACTGCATGGCCAGGGTATGCAGCAAGGCTCTTGTGCACCACGGTACCACTGCATGACCAGGGTATGCAGGAAGGGTTCTTGTGCACTGCGGTACCACTGCATGACCTAGATATGCAGGAACAGCTCTTGTGCACCACGGTATCACTGCATGATCAGGGTATGCAGGAACGACTCTTGTGCACCACGGTACCACTGCATGGCAAAGATATGCAGGAACGACTCTTGTGCACCACAGTACCACTGCATGGCCAAGATATGCAAGAACGACTCTTGTGCACCACGGTACCACTGCATGGCCAAGATATGCAGGAACGACTCTTGTGCACCACGGTACCACTGCATGGCCAAGATATGCAGGAACGACTCTTGTGCACCACGGTACCACTGCATGGCCAAGATATGCAGGAACGACTCTTGTGCACCACGGTACCACTGCATGGCCAAGAGATGCAGGAACGACTCTTGTGCACCACGGTACCACTGCATGGCCAAGAGATGCAGGAACGACTCTTGTGCACCACGGTACCACTGCATGACCAGGGTATGCAGCAAGGCTCTTGTGCTCCATGGTACCATTGCATGACCAGGGTATGCAGGAAGGGTTCTTGTGCACTGCGGTACCACTGCATGACCTAGATATGCAGGAACAGCTCTTGTGCACCACGGTACCACTGCATGACCAGGGTATGCAGGAACGACTGTTGTGCACCACGGTACCACTGCATGGCCAAGATATGCAGGAACGACTCTTGTGCACCACGGTACCACTGCATGACCAGGGTATGCAGCAAGGCTCTTGTGCACCACGGTACCACTGCATGACCAGGGTATGCAGGAAGGGTTCTTGTGCACTGCGGTACCACTGCATGACCTAGACGTGCAGGAACAGCTCTTGTGCACCACGGTACCACTGCATGACCAGGGTATGCAGGAAGGGTTCTTGCGCACCGCAGTACCAGCGTATGGCCAGGGTGTGCAGGAAGGGCTCTTGTGCACTGCGGTACTACTGCATGACCAGAGTATGCAGGAAGGGTTCTTGTGCACTGCGGTACCACTCCATGACCAGGGTATGCAGGAACGACTCTTGTGCACCACGGTACCACTGCATGGCCAGGGTATGCAGGAAGGGTTCTTGTGCACTGCGGTACCACTGTATGACCAGGGTATGTAGGAAGGGTTCTTGTGCACTGTGGTATCACCGTATGATCAGGGAATGCAGGAACGATTCTTGTGCACCGTGGTACTAATGCATTACCAGGGTATGCAGGAAGGGGTCTTGTGCACCGCGGTACCACTGCATGACCAGGGTATGCAGGAAGGGTTCTTGTGCGCCGCGGTACCACTGCACGACCAGGGTATGCAGGAATGACTCTTGTGCACCACGGTACCACTGGACGACCAGGGTATGCAGGAATGACTCTTGTGCACCACGGTACCACTGCACGACCAGGGTATGCAGGAATGACTCCTGTGCACCACGGTACCACTGGACGACCAGGGTATGCAGGAATGACTCTTGTGCACCACGGTACCACTGCATGACCAGGGTATGGAGGAAGGCTCTTTTGCACCGCGGTACCACTGCGTGCACCAGGGTATGCAGCAAGGCTCTTGTGCACCGCGGTACCACTGCATGACCAGGGTATGCAGGTAGGGCTCTTGTGCACCGCGGTACCACTGCATGACCAGGGTATGGAGGAAGGCTCTTTTGCACCGCGGTACCACTGCGTGCACCAGGGTATGCAGCAAGGCTCTTGTGCACCGCGGTACCACTGCATGACCAGGGTATGCAGGTAGGGCTCTTGTGCACCGCGGTACCACTGCATGACCAGGGTATGGAGGAAGGCTCTTTTGCACCGCGGTACCACTGCATGACCAGGGTATGCAGGAAGGGTTCTTGCGCACCGCAGTACCAGCGTATGGCCAGGGTGTGCAGGAAGGGCTCTTGTGCACTGCGGTACTACTGCATGACCAGGGTATGCAGGAAGGGTTCTTGTGCACTGCGGTACCACTGTATGACCAGGGTATGTAGGAAGGGTTCTTGTGCACTGTGGTATCACCGTATGATCAGGGAATGCAGGAACGATTCTTGTGCACCGTGGTACTAATGCATTACCAGGGTATGCAGGAAGGGGTCTTGTGCACCGCGGTACCACTGCATGACCAGGGTATGCAGGAAGGGTTCTTGTGCGCCGCGGTACCACTGCACGACCAGGGTATGCAGGAATGACTCTTGTGCACCACGGTACCACTGTACGACCAGGGTATGCAGGAATGACTCTTGTGCACCACGGTACCACTGCACGACCAGGGTATGCAGGAATGACTCTTGTGCACCACGGTACCACTGGACGACCAGGGTATGCAGGAATGACTCTTGTGCACCACGGTACCACTGCACAACCAGGGTATGCAGGAATGACTCTTGTGCACCACGGTACCATGGACGACCAGGGTATGAAGGAATGACTCTTGTGCACCACGGTACCACTGCACGACCAGGGTATGCAGGAATGACTCTTGTGCACCACGGTACCACTAGACGACCAGGGTATGCAGGAATGACTCTTTTGCACCACGGTACCACTGCATGACCAGGGTATGGAGGAAGGCTCATTTGCACAGCGGTACCACTGCATGACCAGGGTATGCAGGAAGGGTTCTTGTGCACTGCGGTACCACTGTATGACCAGAGTATGTAGGAAGGGTTCTTGTGCACTGTGGTATCACCGTATGATCAGGGAATGCAGGAACGATTCTTGTGCACCGTGGTACTAATGCATTACCAGGGTATGCAGGAAGGGGTCTTGTGCACCGCGGTACCACTGCATGACCAGGGTATGCAGGAAGGGTTCTTTTGCGCCGCAGTACCACTGCACGACCAGGGTATGCAGGAATGACTCTTGTGCACCACGGTACCACTGGACGACCAGGGTATGCAGGAATGACTCTTGTGCACCACGGTACCACTGCACGACCAGGGTATGCAGGAATGACTCTTGTGCACCACGGTACCACTGGACGACCAGGGTATGCAGGAATGACTCTTGTGCACCACGGTACCACTGCACGACCAGGGTATGCAGGAATGACTCTTGTGCACCACGGTACCACTGGACGACCAGGGTATGCAGGAATGACTCTTGTGCACCACGGTACCACTGCATGACCAGGGTATGGAGGAAGGCTCTTTTGCACCGCTGTACCACTGCATGGACTAGGTGAAGTAGGCAATGGTCTTGTGTACTGTGCCAATGCTTCTTGGCACAAGGTATGTGGTGAAGGGCCTTCTGCTTGGTAGTACCTCTTCTTGGACCAGGGTATGTGGGCGAGGGTCCTGTACCATGTAGCGCTATTGCTAGGGCAGGGGGGGGGGGTGGCTGTAGTCCTGTGCCCAGCTGTGCCATTGCTTGGGCAGGGGAAGGTGGGCGAGGGTCCTGTGCCCAGCTGGGCCATTGCTTGGGCAGGGGAAGGTGGGCTGGAGTCCTGTGCCCAGCTGTGCCATTGGTTGGGCTGGGGAAGGTGGGCTAGAGTCCTGTGCCCAGCTGTGCCATTGCTTGGGCTGGGGAAGGTGGGCTGGAGTCCTGTGCCCAGCTGTGCCATGGCTTGGGCAGGGGAAGGTGGGCTGGAGTCCTGTGCCCAGCTGTGCCATGGCTTGGGCAGGGGAAGGTGGGCGAGGGTCTTGTGCCCAGCTGTGCCATTGCTTGGGCAGGGGAAGGTGGGCGAGGGTCCTGTGCCAAGTGTGCCAGTGCATGGGTTGGGGGAGGTGGGCGAGCGTCTTGTGCCAGTGCGTGGGTTGGGGGAGGTGGGCGAGGGTCTTGTGCCAGTGCGTGGGTTGGGGGAGATGGGCGAGGGTCTTGTGCCAGTGCGTGGGTTGGGGGAGGTGGGCGAGGGTCTTGTGCCAGTGCGTGGGTTGGGGGAGGTGGGCGAGGGTCTTGTGCCAGTGCGTGGGTTGGGGGAGGTGGGTGAGGGTCTTGTGCCAGTGCGTGGGTAGGGGGAGGTGGGCGAGGGTCTTGTGCCAGTGCATGGGTTGGGGGAGGTGGGCAAGGGTCTTGTGCCAGTGCGTGGGTTGGGGGAGGTGGGCGAGGGTCTTGTGCCAGTGCGTGGGTTGGGGGAGGTGGGCGAGGGTCTTGTGCCAGTGCGTGGGTTGGGGAGGTGGGCGAGGGTCTTGTGCCAGTGCGTGGGTTGGGGGAGGTGGGCGAGGGTCTTGTGCCAGTGCGTGGGTTGGGGAGGTGGGCGAGGGTCTTGTGCCAGTGCGTGGGTTGGGGGAGGTGGGCGAGGGTCTTGTGCCAGTGCGTGGGTTGGGGAGGTGGGCGAGGGTCTTGTGCCAGTGCGTGGGTTGGGGGAGGTGGGCGAGGGTCTTGTGCCAGTGCGTGGGTTGGGGGAGGTGGGCGAGGGTCTTGTGCCAGTGCGTGGGTTGGGGGAGGTGGGCGAGGGTCTTGTGCCAGTGCATGGGTTGGGGAGGTGGGCGAGAGCCTTGGCGCATGGATAGCACGGACGCGCCACAGCTCCGCGCGCGCCCGCAGCATTAATGAACCGCACTGCCCTCCATCTGTCCCTAGCAGAGGGCCAGGTGGGGGGCTCCCAGTAGCCTCTGAGGGGCTAGGGTGGTTGTGCTGCCAGCTGATGCCCAGGGCTGCTTCTGTCCCCACCAGGTGTTGGCATTTGGCAGGGATGAGGTCCCAGCTCGTTTGGTACCCAAGAGTGCTTAAATGGCAGGGGGGCCCCCTGAACCCCTGGGGTCCAGGGACCCAGGTGGGAGTGAAACAGACACCCTTGTAGGTGAGTGCGCATTGTGGTGTGATCCAGGCTACTCACACCTCTGCGCAGGGTGTCAGACACATGAAGTGTGCCCCCAGCACTGAGTGATGGACAGATAGATATAGACTGCCAGGAGCACGAGTGGGTGATGACATCACTCACGAATGGCATTCCACTGGGAGGAGAGGCATGCCCACATGTCTGCAGGCCATGGATGAGATGTGCGGGGGGTGGGGTGTCTGTAAGGAGGGTAGTTCGGAGTCTGGGGTGCCATGAGCTGGGCATTATCCACCAATCAGACGCGAGAGTGAGAGGGCTTCAGCAGCAGTTCTGAAGTCACTTCCATCACATACATTTGTAAAGTTCACGTTCACCCAAGAGTATCTTGGTGCTGAATAATAGATGTTTAGTGTTACCCAACTCCATGGCACTCATTTTATCCACCTCAGAAGGATGGCAGGCTCAGTGAACCCATGGGGTTTTGAACCTGTGGCCATGAGGTCGAACGCAGGCCCCTACAGTGGACACGTTAGTCAACCAAGCCACCAGACCCGGCTGCTAAACCACCTTCCTTTCAGGAATGGTTTCACATTCTCTTGACTCCGGGCCTCATTGATGGCACTTTGGTGTAGGGCAGCACAGAGCGAACTTCTCTCACACCCTGAACAGGGACAGCACAGTCAACAGCAGTGCAAGCTTCTCTGACACACTAGAGAGGGATACTAGAGTCAACAGCAGTGCAAGCTTCTCTCACACACACTGAAGAGGGTCAGTAGAGTCAACAGCAGTGCAAGCTTCTCTCACACACTAGAGAGGGATACTAGAGTCAACAGCAGTGCAAGCTTCTCTCACACACACTGAAGAGGGTCAGTAGAGTCAACAGCAGTGCAAGCTTCTCTCACACACACTGAAGAGGGATACTAGAGTCAACAGCAGTGCAAGCTTCTCTGACACACTAGAGAGGGATACTAGAGTCAACAGCAGTGCAAGCTTCTCTCACACACACTGAAGAGGGTCAGTAGAGTCAACAGCAGTGCAAGCTTCTCTCACACACACTGAAGAGGGATACTAGAGTCAACAGCAGTGCAAGCTTCTCTGACACACTAGAGAGGGATACTAGAGTCAACAGCAGTGCAAGCTTCTCTCACACACACTGAAGAGGGTCAGTAGAGTCAACAGCAGTGCAAGCTTCTCTCACACACACTGAAGAGGGATACTAGAGTCAACAGCAGTGCAAGCTTCTCTGACACACTAGAGAGGGATACTAGAGTCAACAGCAGTGCAAGCTTCTCTCACACACACTGAAGAGGGACAGTAGAGTCAACAGCAGTGCAAGCTTCACTCACACACTGGAGAGGGATACTAGAGTCAACAGCAGTGCAAGCTTCTCTGACACACTAGAGAGGGATACTAGAGTCAACAGCAGTGCAAGCTTCTCTCACACACACTGAAGAGGGTCAGTAGAGTCAACAGCAGTGCAAGCTTCTCTCACACACTAGAGAGGGATACTAGAGTCAACAGCAGTGCAAGCTTCTCTCACACACACTGAAGAGGGTCAGTAGAGTCAACAGCAGTGCAAGCTTCTCTCACACACACTGAAGAGGGATACTAGAGTCAACAGCAGTGCAAGCTTCACTCACACACTGGAGAGGGATACTAGAGTCAACAGCAGTGCAAGCTTCTCTGACACACTAGAGAGGGATACTAGAGTCAACAGCAGTGCAAGCTCCTCTCACACACTGGAGAGGGATACTAGAGTCAACAGCAGTGCAAGCTTCTCTCACACACACTGAAGAGGGTCAGTAGAGTCAACATCAGTGCAAGCTTCTCTCACACACTGTACAGGGACAATAGAGTCAACATCAGTGCAAGCTTCTCTCACACACTGGAGAGGAACAGCAAAGTCAACAGCAGTGCAAGCTTCACTCACACACTGGAGAGGGATACTAGAGTCAACAGCAGTGCAAGCTTCTCTCACACACACTGAAGAGGGTCAGTAGAGTCAACATCAGTGCAAGCTTCTCTCACACACTGGAGAGGGATACTAGAGTCAACAGCAGTGCAAGCTTCTCTCACACACACTGAAGAGGGTCAGTAGAGTCAACATCAGTGCAAGCTTCTCTCACACACTGAACAGGGACAATAGAGTC
Source organism: Lissotriton helveticus (assembly GCF_964261635.1). Taxonomy (NCBI): domain Eukaryota; kingdom Metazoa; phylum Chordata; class Amphibia; order Caudata; family Salamandridae; genus Lissotriton; species Lissotriton helveticus. Next base: position 1,278,064,547 of record NC_136070.1, read on the forward strand.
AACATCAGTGCAAGCTTCTCTCACACACTGGAGAGGGACAATAGAGTCAACATCAGTGCAAGCTTCTCTCACACACTGGAGAGGAACAGCAGAGTCAACAGCAGTGCAAGCTTCACTCACACACTGGAGAGGGATACTAGAGTCAACATCAGTGCAAGCTTCTCTCACACACACTGAAGAGGGTCAGTAGAGTCAACATCAGTGCAAGCTTCTCTCACACACTGGAGAGGGATACTAGAGTCAACAGCAGTGCAAGCTTCTCTCACACACTGAAGAGGGTCAGTAGAGTCAACATCAGTGCAAGCTTCTCTCACACACTGGAGAGGAACAGCAGAGTCAACAGCAGTGCAAGCTTCACTCACACACTGGAGAGGGACAGTAGAGTCAACATCAGTGCAAGCTTCACTCAAACACTGGAGAGGGACAGTAGAGTCAACAGCAGTCCAAGCTTCTCTCACACACTAGAGAGGGACAGTAGAGTCAACAGCAGTGCAAGCTTCTCTCACACACTAGAGAGGGACAGTAGAGTCAACAGCAGTGCAAGCTTCTCTCACACACTGGAGAGGAACAGCAGAGTCAACAGCAGTGCAAGCTTCACTCACAAACACTGAAGAGGGACAGTAGAGTCAACAGCAGTGCAAGCTTCTCTCACACACTAGAGAGGGACAGTAGAGTCAACAGCAGTGCAAGCTTCTCTCACACACTGGAGAGGAACAGCAGAGTCAACAGCAGTGCAAGCTTCTCTCACACACTGGAGAGGGACAGTAGAGTCAACATCAGTGCAACCTTCTCTCACACACTGGAGAGGAACAGCAGAGTCAACAGCAGTGCAAGCTTCACTCACAAACACTGAAGAGGGACAGTAGAGTCAACAGCAGTGCAAGCTTCACTCACACACTGGAGAGGGACAGTAGAGTCAACATCAGTGCAACCTTCTCTCACACACTGGAGAGGAACAGCAGAGTCAACAGCAGTGCAAGCTTCTCTCACACACTGAAGAGGGACAATAGAGTCAACATCAGTGCAAGCTTCTCTCACACACTGGAGAGGGATACTAGAGTCAACAGCAGTGCAAGCTTCTCTCACACACTGAAGAGGGACAGCAGAGTCAACAGCAGTGCAAGCTTCTCTCACACACTGGAGAGGGACAGCAGAGTCAACAGCAGTGCAAGCTTCTCTCACACACTGGAGAGGGACAGCAGAGTCAACAGCAGTGCAAGCTTCTCTCACACACTGGAGAGGGACAGCAGAGATAACAGCAGTGCAAGCTTCTCTCACACACTGGAGAGGGACAACAGAGTCAACAGCAGTGCAAGCTTCTCTCACACACTGGAGAGGGACAGTAGAGTCAACAGCAGTGCAAGCTTCTCTCACACACTGGAGAGGGATACTAGAGTCAACAGCAGTGCAAGCTTCTCTCACACACACTGAAGAGGGTCAGTAGAGTCAACATCAGTGCAAGCTTCTCTCACACACTGGAGAGGGATACTAGAGTCAACAGCAGTGCAAGCTTCTCTCACACACTGAAGAGGGACAGCAGAGTCAACAGCAGTGCAAGCTTCTCTCACACACTGGAGAGGGACAGCAGAGTCAACAGCAGTGCAAGCTTCTCTCACACACTGGAGAGGGACAGCAGAGTCAACAGCAGTGCAAGCTTCTCTCACACACTGGAGAGGGACAGCAGAGTCAACAGCAGTGCAAGCTTCTCTCTCACACTGGAGAGGGACAACAGAGTCAACAGCAGTGCAAGCTTCTCTCACACACTGGAGAGGGACAGTAGAGTCAACAGCAGTGCAAGCTTCTCTCACACACACTGAAGAGGGTCATTAGAGTCAACAGCAGTGCAAGCTTCTCTCACACACTGGAGAGGGACAGTAGAGTCAACAGCAGTGTATGCTTCACTCACACACTGAACAGGGACAGCAGAGTCAACAGCAGGGCAAGCTTCAATCACACACTGACGAGGGACAGTTGAGTCAACAGCAGTGAAAGCTTCTCCCACACACAGGAGAGGGACAGCAGAGTCAACAGCCGTGCAAGCTTCTCCCACACACTGGAGAGGGACAGTAGAGTCAACAGCAGTGCAACCTTCTCTCATACACTGGAGAGGGACAGTAGAGTCAACAGCAGTGCAAGCTTCTCTCACACACTGGAGACAGTAGAGTCAACAGCAGTGCAAGCTTCTCTCACACACTGAAGAGGGACAGTAGAGTCAACAGCAGTGCAAGCTTCACTCACACACTGAAGAGGGTCAGTAGAGTCAACAGCAGTGCAAGCTTCACTCACACACTGGAGAGGGACAGTAGAGTCAACAGCAGTGCAAGCTTCTCTCACACACACTGAAGAGGGTCAGTAGAGTCAACATCAGTGCAAGCTTCTCTCACACACTGGAAAGGGACAGTAGAGTCAACAGCAGTGAAAGCTTCTCTCACACACTGGAGAGGGACAGTAGAGTAAACAGCAGTGCAAGCTTCTCTCACACACTGGAGAGGGACAGTAGAGTCAACAGTAGTGCAAGATTCACTCACACACTGGAGAGGGACAGTAGAGTCATCAGCAGTGCAAGCTTCTCTCACACACACTGAAGAGGGTCAGTGGAGTAAACAGCAGTGCAAGCTTCTCTCACACACTGGAGAGGGACAGTAGAGTCAACAGCAGTGCAAGCTTCTCTCACACACTGAAGAGGGACAGCAGAGTCAACAGCAGTGCACGCTTCTCTCACACACTGAATTGACACAATTAAAAGCATTGCAGGCCCCTCTCATACACTAAACAGGGACAGCAGAGTCAACAGCAGTGCAAGCTTCTCTCACACACACACTGAACTGGGACAGCAGAGTCAACAGCAGTGCAAGCTTCACTCACACACACTGCACAGGGACAGCACAGTCAACAGCAGTGCAAGCTTCTCTCACACACTGGAAAGGGACAGTAGAGTCAACAGCAGTGCAAGCTTCTCTCACACACACTGCACAGGGACAGCACAGTCAACAGCAGTGCAAGCTTCTCTCACACACTGGAAAGGGACAGTAGAGTCAACAGCAGTGCAAGCTTCTCTCACACACTGGAGGGGGACAGCAGAGTCAACAGCAGTGCAAGCTTCTCTCACACACTGAAGAGGGACAGTAGAGTCAACAGCAGTGCAAGCTTCAATCACACACTGACGAGGGTCAGCAGAGTCAACAGCAGTGCAGGCTTCTCTCACATCCTGAACAGGGAGAGCAGTGTCAACAGCAGTGCAAGCTTCTCTCACACACTGGAGAGGGACAGTAGAGTCAACAGCAGTTCAAGCTTCTCTCACACACTGGAGAGGGACAGTAGAGTCAACAGCAGTGCAAGCTTCTCTCACACACTGGACAGGGACAGTATAGTCAACAGCAGTGCAAGCTTCTCTCACGCACTGGAGAGGGACAGTAGAATCAACAGCAGTGCAAGCTTCTCTCACACACTGGAGAGGGACAGTAGAATGAACAGCAGTGCAAGATTCACTCACACACTGGAGAGGGACAGTAGAGTCATCAGCAGTGCAAGCTTCTCTCACACACTGGAGAGGGACAGTAGAATCAACAGCAGTGCAAGCTTCTCTCTCACACTGGAGAGGGACAGTATAGTCAACAGCAGTGCAAGCTTCTCTCACACACTGGAGAGGGACAGTAGAATTAACAGCAGTGCAAGCTTCTCTCACACACTGGAGAGGGACAGTAGAATCAACAGCAGTGCAAGCTTCTCTCTCACACTGGAGAGGGACAGTACAGTCAACAGCAGTGCAAGCTTCTCTCACACACTGGAGAGGGACAGTAGAATCAACAGCAGTGCAAGCTTCTCTCACACACTGGAGAGGGACAGCAGAGTCAACAGCAGTGCAAACGTCTCTCACACACACTGCACAAGGACAGCACAGCCATCTGCACTGCAAGCTTCTTTTGCACACAAAACACCAGTGTTGTGCGAGCAGCAATAGTGAGAGCTTTCCCTCTAGTTGAGAGCAGGCACACTACAGTAGCATCACTGCAGGCTTTTCCTACGCACAAAGCAGGCAGCATGGGCAACACAAAGACAAGCTGAATTCACCCTCAAAGGACCAGGAGGTTCTTAGCCAGCTCAGGAGACACCTACTCTACCCCCGGATATTCTTAGACGGCCCTCAACTTCCCTTAGACATCCCTCAGAGACCCTCAGCTGTGCTGTGCCCCTCAGTCAGCTCTCATATAACCTTTGTAAACCCCCCCAGCCAGCCTGAACCCAGTACTCAGCCATGAAGTGTACCCAAGCCCCTTTGCTGTCCCTCAGAAACCCTCCAAGGATCTCTGTATCCCTCAGACCTCACTACGAGATCTGAGGGAGCCTCGTCTGAGCACATGTCACCCTGAGAGTGCTTTCAACAGGGAAACATCCTTTACAACGGAACTTTTACTCCGCACTACCATTACGACGCAACTATTACAACGCAAGTTATTACAACGACTTGCGCTGGAGGGCGCTCTAGGATAGGGAATAGTTTAATTACTATCCAACCCCTTCCCTACTATCCACGGGGACTGGAGTTGGAATAGTAAATTAAACTATTCCACTATCCAGCGCCCCCAACGCAAGTCGTTGTAACGACTTGCGTTGTAAAAGTTGCGTCGTAATGGCATGCGGAGTGAAAGCATGCGTTGTAATGACATATATCCCTTTCAACAACCTCCACTCGCCCTCCATGGCCCTTATCTAGTCCTCACAGAACATTAGACTCCCACAGCCCCCCCACCCCGAGGCACATGCTGTCACTTTGCAGCTGGGCACATAATTAACCTGCACATTCTGTGATGTAGAACATGTCAGGCTGATAGCTCGGTAGGTTCATGCATTTGTTGCTAGAATCACAGTTCCATTCTATTGCCGAGAAACAGTTCAGTGGGTTGTGCGCCAGCTGGAAAGTGCCAAAAAGCCTCTCTGCTTGTATTGTGTGCTATACAAGCAGACATGTCATTCTGCCCTGATATGCATGACATATCACAGACCATTGGACTGAGGTCACGTTTGGTCTCTTTCGTTCTGGTGTGACTCATTGCTCGCTTTTTCTTGGTGATTCTTTCTCAGAGATCCCAGCAATGTAGACAGATTTAATTTTATTTATTTCTTTGATGTTTTCGATGGGGAGTACCAAGTCTGGGGAGAGTCACAGCACATTCCGTCTCGGGCATTGAACCAAACACAGCTGGAATAACCTTGGCTCACAATTTATAAAACACCCCTGTATGAATTCTTTCAGCGGGTCGCATGTTCATTTTTACGCTGGAAGTGCCGACGCGCCAACATAAAACACATCACTTTAGCATTTGTTGGATACAGCCAGTGCACTGGAACTCCTTTACACAGCAGGAACAAAGAGTGGTGACACCAAAGCCCCATCCCTGTGCTCACAGAATGACGTGTTAAAGCTGACAGCGGTCTGTGCAGACAGCTGAAGCACTCCCAAGGTAGCACAGACCCGAAATATCTTCTGCAAACTACCACTCAGCAGGCGCGCGAACCTGTCGTACTCTTGGAAACTTATACATGAAGAGGGGGGTCAGCCTTGGGTGGGACTGATGGCCCACCGAGGCTGGGGTGTAAGGAACTTTTGAGACTTTCAGGCTGGTAGTCATGGACCGTAACTCCCAAGAGGGCTGGGGGATTGGGAGGGGGGCTCTCTTTGTTTACAGCTAGAGCAGAGAACCAGTGCCCTTTGGCAAATGGGCACAGATGGCCTTCCTATCTGTACAACTGCCACCTCGGACAGAGTATCGCTACCCTCCCATCAGGCCCGGCTCCAGGAATTTTTATTTGGGTGGGCCAAGGACGCATTTGGGTGGGCCACTGCGGGCTCGATTTGTCGCATATATGTCTAGGCAGGCCTGCTTCAGGGCCTTCCTTTATCTCTTCTTAGTCTTACAAGGCCCAGTAAAACTCACTCTTTTCCAAATCTCTTTTTAATGTTATCACTCACAAAAAGTGTTTTTTCCATGTAATGTTCCTTTGATGGGAAGAGGGGGTTTCCAAAGTGGGAGTATCAGGCAAGTGACACTTCTCGGGCTCCCTCTGTGCGAGCCTTCAGGGAGAATCCCTCTTCATTACTACCTCCACCTGACCACGGACTCTTCAACGCACTCCCTTACAACCTTGATTAGCCACTATTCCTCTCCAGTGCACCTTATCTCACAGCTGACCTTGTCAGGCACCATCTCCCGGTAAAAACATTAGTAAAATCACCTTCATACTTAAAACATTGAATAGAGCAATAAATATAATTAGCACGCACTTTAAAGTATGTTCCACAGTGGCCCTTATGGCCCAACTGCTAATTAAATAAACAAAAACAGAAAGGCCATGACAGGGCCGGCTTCAGCGCTGATGCAAAAGTCTTTTTTGGCGCTGCACCAAAAACCTCTTTCTCCATAAATACCTTTACTACCACCTTCCAACAGTGTACCTCATCCGTCCATGCCCCCCTATTGACCTCTTCCTCGGATTCCCTCACTGCCACACGCCACAAGTGCCCCTCATCTCCCCATAGCCCCTCCCCTTTATGACCTCCTCCTCGGATTCCCTCACTGCCACCCTCCCCCCGTGCCCCTCGTCTCTCTGTAGCCCATCCCCCTCATGACCTCCTCCTTAGACTCCCTCACTACCACCCTCTACCAGTGCCCCTCATCTCTCCCTAGCTTCCCCCTCCACCCCATGACCTCTTCCTCGGATTCCCTCACTGTCATCCTCCAACAGTGCCCCTCATCGCTCCATAGCCCCTCCCACTACCTCCTCCTCGGATTCCCTCACTGGCACCCTCCACCAGCGCCCCTCATGTTTACGTATCCCCTCTCTCATATGCATTTCATTTGTTGTATAGCGCTACTCATATCAATGTAGTGTTTGTCAGTACTTTACCCCACGCACACACTTACAGAGACAATGAATCATGCAAGTATGTAAATCAGTCTACAGGGAATGTCACATAAGCCAATGAGGATTACAAGGTGTAGGAATCATAGGTCATCCATTCTGGTGGGTAGTATATTTTAAGAGGGTTTGGTCTGGGGAAACACAACCTTAGGATTTAAAGAGTATTCCATGGGGGTCAGCTTTACTGATAAAAATGTATATCTGCCCAAACATACTCATTTTAGCAACATTAGAATAATGAAAAGACTAGGCAAGTTCTAACTATATCACAAAACAAAAAAAGCGAAGTTCTAATTATACCATTCATGTTTGTTTGCAGCTCTTTGGTGGCAGTTCATTGTTCACTGCCTTTTGTTAGGATTGTAACTTCTGAAGTAACACAAGGATCTCTGTGACAAAGGCAGTAACCCACTGAGCTATCCACATAAAATACAGTGCGTCTGCATCTAAAAAATACTAACAGACAAACGATTGCTCTAAAGCAGGATCATTAATCACCAACTTTATCTGGATATTGCCATTTTGTATTGTTTTATTGTTGACCAGCATCGGCTATGATGAAATGATAAAAACTGTTTAAATGAAGCACATACGAAGTATGCGTCCTGCTGGCCCTGTGCAGATTTTAAAAATAATTTTTTTTTGTAACACATTCTCTTACCTACTCCATTAGTCATATTTTGTGTCACAGCCTTATGTGATAAGCAGCTGCAGGGGTCAGGGGGTGACTAGGAATAAACACAGGCCCGGACTGGCCGTTGTGGGCACCGGGCAATCCCCCGGTCGGCCGCAAGTGTGGGGGCCGGTTTTGGGCCCTGGGGGCCGTTTTTGTTGCAGAGCTGTTTTTGCAGCATAGCTGCAAAATCGGCCCTGTAACAAAATCGGCTGAAAAGCGGCCCTGGCAAAGCGCTCGCCCCCCTCCCGCCCCAGGGGGCGGGGGCCGGGCGAGCACTTTGCCAGGGCCGGTTTTGGTTCCCAGTCCGGCCCTGAATAAACAGACCACTTTCCGCTGCGCTGCATAGAAAAAGAAATATCAACGCAGCAGGACAGTAGGCAAAGGTTACCAAAGGTTACCGTTGTCAAAGAAGGGATTTGTCCCCTTTCACCATGCAGAGATGAAGGGGTGAAAAAAGTAAACAAAGCCTAATTAACATGTTAATGGTCTTTTAAAGACCTGTTAAGTACTTTGGTGCGGCTGCGATAATCTTAAACTGTTTGTGTGTGTGTGCGCCCGGGAAGCTGTCTCCCCGGGCTGACACACACGACCTGCGCGTTGCGCCTGCCTTCAAGCCCTCACTGCGAGGGCCAAGGCTTCTGTTTGGGTGGGCCAGGCTCATCTTTGGGTGGGCCGGGCGCTAGAACCGGGCCTGCCTCCCATACACACACACGCGCACACATACACGCAAACCCTCTCCATGGGGGCGAGGCTCACAGTTTAAGGAATTCACAGAGTTTTACTCTACGGAACTCTGCGAAATACTGGAAAAACTGTGCCGCGCTTTGCGGAGTTCTGCCTGCGGCAGCATCTGTTAAGTCGCGTGGCTAGAATTGATTTTTAGTGCCAGAGGTTTGTCCTGTGCTGTAAAATCACCACGCATCGTGCCAGACGGCGCTGCTGTTTCTGCCGCTTGAGCAGACATTCTACTCGAGCTGCAGCTTCTTCAACGCGAGCAGCATATTTCTCAACGCGAGCGGTCGCGACCTGACACGACCGACCGCGTTGAGAAATATTGGTGGGGGGAGGTCTCATGAGTGCTCGCCAACTTAATTTTGGCAAGCCATTCGAGAGAAAAAAATCTGCTTCACATCACTTCGCAGAGTTTTTGGGAACTCTGCGCTCCGCACGGAGCACGGAGTGGGCAAAACTCCACAAACTCCGCCTGCAGAGCGGAATTCTTCACCCCGCCTATAAACCAAGAGACTGAGCCGCGGAGGAACAAGCTTGGACCTCCCTTAGGGGAGCCCGAGAGATCCGCTGTTGCCACCATCGTGAGGACAGGAACAGGGACAGGGACAGGGACAGGAACAGGGACAGGGACAGGGACAGGAACTAAACAGGACCCCACGAGCCCTGCATTTCGACCTCTTGGCCATCTGTAACCACTCATCCACAATCAAAATACTGATGAGGAGCCATGCAGGTGGGTCCAGGGGTCAACCTTCTGAGGTCATCGAAGGCCACAGGTTGCATGACGTCACTTGCGCAACTCCTTGAGGCATTGGTGAAATGATGCCCACCTTCCCTTCCAAGTAACATGATTGGTTATTGATGCTAAACACTCAAGATTGCTGGGGGCGCAAACAGTACAATCTGTGAACCAAGTCATCGAATAACATTGACGTCAATAAGTTGTACTAGTACCGGGTGGGGGGGGGCTTGATAACACAGGATAAACAGGTAAAGGATACTCCATCCTCTCCACCACTAGTGTTGACCTTTGGATCATCCAGATGCCAATATCTGCTTCCAGGGAGGGCTAATGATTGCGTCTCCACAGCAGGGTGGGGGCACAGAGGTCCCCGAGTAGACTCTCGAGGCGCTGTGGGGCTACAGTTGTGCCCCCTGTATATTAACCCCGACAGCTCTGGAAGGGGCTGTTTTGCCTCAACGCATACCCATTAACTCAAGAGCCCCTCTGCTCTTAGGAAACAAGCCCAGACAACAGGGGGCGGGGCTTCCCCAGGACTGAATAAGTGGCGGGTCCCCAGGAACCATACATGTCAGCGTACATCGAGGTAACATGAAAGGTGACTCCCCCCTCCCCAGCAACTTTGAAGTTTGGCACCAGGTTCATGGAACAGTAAGTATCGCCCAGGCCTCCCCTGGCAAGAGACAGCGGGAATGTGTTCACTTTTTCAAATACCGAGCCCTGAAGAAACAATCTTAAAGTCAGCAAAACTCTGAGGGGCATATTATCAACAACTAGCGATAATTATCGCTAAATGAGCTTAGCGATATTTTTTTATCGCCGCGCATCGCCGGATCTTATCGCAGAGATAACGTGCTATTAGCAACGTTTATCTCCAAAGCGATAAAATATCCGGCGATAGCGGCGAAATGCGTGAATATCGCTGGAAATCCAGAGATATTCAGACATTATCGCTAATCGGGACTTAACCTGAATATCCACCTCCCATTGGATATACAGGCTAAGAAGTGTTCTGAGCAGGCGTTAGGTTTTGGTGATATTCGCACTTAGCGCGAATATTTCCATCGCTACGCCTGCCTTGCTAAAAAGCGATGTTAGCGACTGCTTTTAGTTTCTAACAGGTTGGGTACGCCCACTTTGCATGTTATTAGCGATAAATATCGCTGACATGCAAAGCGAGCCCCAAACCGCTCGCTATCACCTACAAGCTGTCACTAACTCCAGTTACCGACAGTTTGCTAATAGGGCTATAAAATTATCGGCCCTTAGCGGCCGAAAACGGCCGCTAAATCGGCGATAATCTCCTATCGCCCGCCTTGATAATATGCCCCTGAGTCTTGGGCACGATGCGAAGCAGCAAGGCCACAGCCTGCAGTCCACACCTTGACTTCTCCTGGTGCCCCTCTTACAGGCCCAGCCAACCTGGACCCATCGGAAGTCGCCCCGGCCTCTGGCATGGAACCTTCACCGGGTCCTTCATCAGTCCTCACAAGAAGCTTTCTTGTCCAACTGGCCTGGGTCCCAGTGAGATCAGCCAATGAGGCTTCTCCGAGTCCTCTGAACAAGGAAATCTTCTCTGGGGCGCCTAGACCAGCAGCCCTAAAGGGCATACCACCATGCCCAACTGCACCCCATAGCTCTGGCACATTCCCATTACTTGGAATCCGCTCTTGAGAACTTGAGTTTGTTTTCTGCCCCCCACATCTACCGGAGCAGAAGTGGGGGACGCTCCTTCTCCTACATCGCACCAAAGACCTGGAACAGCCTCCCCACGCCCCTCCGGACTATCACCTCACTTCCGGAATTCAGAAGGGACCTCAAAACCTGGCTGTGACTTTCAAGCGCCTGCATAACCTGTAGCCGCTCTTTATACATACCCATTGATCGATTCATTCTCGCTGTCCTACACGGCTTGTGTAAATCTCAAACTTTACAATTTCCATATGTTTGAGAAGTTTCTACAGACCCGTTAGGGTTATTCTTCATGTTTAGGGTCTGTAAACTTTATTCACATTGATTATTAGACCTTGTGTATTGCACAGAACTGCACTTCCTTGCTGTGCCCCCCACACACCCTGAGACCCCAACCTGAGGGAGAACAGGAGTGCCGCTGGAGTCAGTGGTCCCTCTTTCATGCAGGGGGGCGGCAGCTTGCACAGCCTGGGTCAGTCACTCCTACTCAAGCGGGACCTGTGACCTCACAAAGTCCCGGATGTGCAGGTGTGGGAAACTGGCTCTATATGTACTACACCAAAATGAGGTACAATGTGTATAGAGTCCAGGTGACCCCAGAGGTAGGCAGAGGTTAAAGTTATATAGAACCTTACACTCCAAATTGGTAGCTTGGTCGAGCAGTAAGGCAGTATCAGAGGACAGTGTAAAGCATTTGCTGTACGCACTCAGTCAGCAAAAGGTTTCACACACTCAAGGACTGAACTCCAGGCCAATTGTTTTTGTATATAAAAAATATACTGTTGTTTATTTTTAGAACCAAGCAAGCCTGGCACACGTAAGCATAAAATACTTAACAATAATAAGTTGCTGATTATAGAACAATTTGCAAATGCAATAGGAATTGTACTTTGTTACATTTACAGGGGATGCAGCCGGTTGCAACACTTAGCAAATACGGTACATTGAAATCAATAAGCTTTTTCAGTAAATCACAGGTAAGTTACATTTTACGTTACTTTTCTAACTCAGTGCTGGATACCTAGATTCAGCACTGGGACATTTCCTGCAAACAGGTAAGTAAGTACGTTTTGGTTATTTGTGCGATTTTTAAAGAATATTTTTAGATTTCAAAACTCAACACTTGAAAACTTTTTGGAAGAAAATTGTCAATGTTATCCTATGGAGGAAAAACAGGTTATCGGTTCACGGGTAAGTTATTGACTGTGGGAGTTAAGGTTCTGGGGTTAGACTCAGGTATCCCCCAGGATCAGTGATGCATTGTTGTTGCATCCTCAGCGGCACTAGGGCTGCCGGGTGCAGAGTGTTGAGGCCCAATGTTATCCAATGGGGGAAAGGGGGCCTCCAGTTGGTGGCTGCTGGCAAGCAGGCCACAGGGTTGTGGGAGCAAAGCTCTTTGGGGCCGATTCACAGAACTAACTTAAGACAAAATCCTAAACTTACTACTTTTGGTATTCACAGAAGTTAGGATTTTGTCTTAAGTTTGTCTTAAGACAAACTTAAGTCAGACTTAAGACAAACTTAAGACAAAATCCTAACTTCTGTGAATACCAAAAGTAGTACGTTTAGGATTTTGTCTTAAGTTAGTTCTGTGAATCGGGCCCCTAGGGTTTAGGTCAGGTCAAATGGGGAAACAAAGTAGCACAAAAGGTACACCCTCAGCGGCACAGAGGGGGCCAGGGGGCAGAGTGCTGTTTGGACGTCGGGTGCCCTGTGGTTTCCAATGAAGAACCTCTGGTTTGCAAAAGCACTGCATGCAGGGAGACGAAGGACTTCTGGGTGCGACCACCACTTCGAGAGGTAAGTTGGGAAGTTAAGGGTTGGTTAGGCACTGTTGGTTTGGGCACACAAGTCCGTGGGGTGTCTAGTGCAGGGCTGCCTTTTTGGGTCATATCTTCTTACCAGCTCCGGTCTCGGTTGGGGGGGGGGCTTCTGGATTTAGACTGCAGGCTTCGGCTGGAGGCTTGAGGTAGGTCAGGGGTCACCAGATCTTGGTTCAGGAGCACTGGGGTGACCTCCTCATGGTGTTTTTCCACTCAAGCTCGGGCCGAGTTCGGCGGGTGCAGAGTTGGCTGGATTTGCGGTTTCCGGCTGCTGCCAGAGGTTGCTGTTGAACTAATACGGTGTTCACATGAGAAGCAGTCTTTGGAAGGGAAGGCAGGCAGGTCCTCTGGGGTTTTTGAGGTTGCTGGCTGCAGGACACACCGGGGTTTTGCAGGAGCAGGTTCGAGGGGAGACAGGCCTGTGGAGCTGGTGCAAGTCAGTGGGCGTTGTCCTCTTGTTAGCTCTGCACGGCTCTTCATTCTTCTTCTTATCTTCTTTCTTCTTGTTGTTTCTGGATCTGAGGAAGCAAGGTTCAGGGTGCCCCCTAAATACTACATTTAGGGGCATTACAGGTAGGTAAAAAGGGCAGGGACCAATGGGTCCCTTTCCTGGGCTGGGTACACCCCTTATTGTGCCACCGTCCAGTGGGAGGGGGGCAGAAGCCTGTCCCTGGGTGGTTGGGTCCCCCATCCTCAAGATGGTGGGGACTCAGAGTTGTGCTTCACCTCGCCTCCCCCACCTGAGGGGTGGAGTTGGCAAGGGTGGGCACACCTCTTTCTCTTTTTTTGTTTTTCCTGCCGGTTCTTCCGCCCAAAGTGTGGGGTAAAACCATTGGGGACCAGTTGCTGAAAGCAGCAAATGGTCTGCGGAGGCTCACAAAGGTAAACGCTTCCCGTCCTGTAGGAGGACACTTGGCACATCGTCCTAGGATGTGCATTGTTTCAGGCCCCCAAGAGCAGCAGGCTCTCGACCCATGGGTCCAGAAACATGTCTGGTGGTGGTGGTGGCAGCCTAAGCAGCCACTCAGTCAAGTCACTAGAGGTTGGCCGAGTTTCAGGGGGCATCTCTAAGGTGCCCTCTGTCGTGCATTTTACATTAAATCCTACACTGGCATCAGTGTGGGTTTAATGTGTTGAGAAGTTTGATACCAAATGTAGGAAGGGGCGATCCCCGAGGGTCGGGTTGTGCTCACCCGACCACACCCGGACCTACCTCTCCCCCAGAACTTGCCGAGTCTTGACTGTGAGGTCCTCACCGGGGAGGACTTCGGGTCTAGGATCGTACACACTGAGCTCACACCACACTACGAACAGACACCACACCGGTGGGTTTTAGTAACAAGATCTTTATATAGCAAATAGGGAGGTAGCACTCTTATATACACAGGGGTCAAGGGACCACAAAGTCTTGGAGGATTCGGGAAGGGAGAAGCGGGACAGTCTTTGAGTCTCTGGGACAGTACGAGGCGTACCCTACGCACAGCTCTCAATCCTCGAGCCGGGGGGTACGGGATGATGGTCGTACTGGCTGCTTCACCTCCGTCGAGTCGGCTCGGTCGTGATGGTGCTCTCGATGGTCCAGCCGGACCAGAGTACTCCTCGAGCCGCGACGAGGTCAGCAGGGCTCGATCTGGAGAAGTTCGTGAGGAGCCGCGACAGCGTCAGCAGGGCTCCGATGGTTACAAGTTCAGCTCGAGCCGCGACAGCGTCAGCAGGGCTCCGATGGTCTTAGAGGTCGAGCCGCGACAGCGTCAGCAGGGCTCCGATGGTTACAAGTTCAGCTCGAGCCGCGACAGCGTCAGCAGGGCTCCGATGGTCCTAGAGGTCGAGCCGCGACAGCGTCAGCAGGGCTCCGATGGTTCAGTTCAGCTTGAGCCGCGACAGCGTCAGCAGGGCTCAGAGGTTCAGGATGAGTCTTCTTAGGGTCAGCCGCGATCAGATCAGCAGGGCTTCAGGTCCAAGATACAACTGCCCGCTAGTTGTCGGGCGGGCCCAGTTATAGTCCTTCTGCGCTTTGATCTCCGGACCCTCGGAAGCAGAGGTCTCAAGCCCTGGGGGGCTGGTCGTTGGCGAGGTCCGGCGGTTGGCTCTTTGATCCCTTTGAAAGATGGGTCCGGGAATTCCCAGACGCCCAGCGGGTCTGGAGCCAGCCCTCGGGGAGGCCAGAGGGGTGATCGAAACTGGCCCACAGGGGATGGCCAAAGGTGTGACAGATACCAGCCCCTCAGGGGAGGCCGGAGGTGTCATCGAAACTCCCTGGCTTATCTCACTCGGGAGCCCTTTACCCCCCATCCGGGACTGGCGCGCCTTTGGAGTCTGGGTTCCACTGGGGCCGGGGTCACACTAGGCCCAGGGAGACAGGGATGTCGGGACGGGAAGATGGCGTCCGGGCCTTGTGGGGCATGCAATGTTAGGCGCTCGGAGCCGGGAGCGGGACGGGGACATGCGGCCTGGTCGTGGGTTTACGGGGGTTCGGCCTCATCGGGGGTGAGACGTCCAGGCTGCTGGGGGCAGGCTATTCTTGCAGGGACGCTGCGCAGGGGCTCAGGGTGCAGGCCTACGCTCGAAGGGTTCTGAGGGACAGAGACGGGCCACGCCACGAGGCCGGGTCCAACACGCGTCCCCCCATCTGAAGGCGGGGAGAACTACCCATCCTCTTGGGGGTTCTCTTCGCTGAGGCGGAAGAATCGGGACAGGCCGTCTGCGTTGGCGTGGTCAGCACCAGGCCGGTGCTCAACAGTGAAGTCCATCCCCTGGAGGGAGATGGACCAGCGCAGCAATTTGGGATTCTCCCCTCTCATCTGCATTAGCCACCGGAGGGGTCGGTGGTCGGTCTGGACCCGGAAGTGAGTACCGAACAGGTAGGGCCTCAGCTTCTTCAGGGCCCAAACCACCGCGAAGGCCTCCCGCTCGATGGTGCTCCACCTTTGTTCTCGAGGGAGTAGCCTCCGGCTAAGGAATGCTACGGGTTGGTCTAGGCCGCTCTCGTTCACCTGGGACAGGACCGCTCCGATGCCATGCTCGGACGCGTCCGTCTGGACTACAAACTCTCGGGAGTAGTCGGGGGCCTGTAGGATGGGGGCGGTGCACATGGCATCCTTCAGCGTTTCGAACGCCTCCTGGCAGGCGGAGGTCCAGCTGACTTTCTTCGGCTGTTTTTTGGATGTTAGTTCCGTGAGGGGGGCTACGATGCTGCCGTAACTCTTAATGAACTGGCGGTATTACCCCGTGAGCCCTAGAAACGCCCGCACTTCCGTCTGGGTCGTGGGGGCCTCCCAGGCCACGATGGCATCGATCTTGGGCTGGAGGGGGCTACGAGGCCGCTTCCGACCTGGTGCCCAAGGTAGATTACGGACCCTTGTCCGATCTGGCACTTGCTTGCCTTAATGGTGAGACCTGCCCCCCTCAGGGCGGTCAGCACCGCCCGGAGGTGCTGGAGGTGCTCGGGCCAGCGGGAACTGTACACCGCGATATCATCCAGATACGCAGCGCTGAACTCTTCCAACCCCGCCAGGACCTGGTTCACCAGCCTCTGGAAGGTGGCGGGGGCGTTCTTCATCCCGAAGGGCATCACCCGGAAATGGTAGTGACCATCCGGGGTGGAAAAAGTGGACCTTTCCTTAGCTCCCTCGGAGAGGGCGATCTGCCAGTATCCACTGGTCAGGTCGAATGTGCTAAGGAAGCGAGCAGCCCCGAGGCGATCGATAAGCTCGTCGGCTCGGGGGATGGGATGAGCATCAGTTCTGGTGACTGCGTTGAGCCCGCGGTAGTCAACGCAGAACCTCAGCTCAGGAACAGCACCGGGGGCGGCTGCCTTTGGGACCAGGACCACGGGGCTAGCCCATGGGCTGTCAGAGGCTTCGACCACCCCGAGGGCCAACATCTTCGATACCTCGGCCTTGATACAGGCCCGGACTCGGTCAGGGACGCGGTAGGCTCTGTGCCGTACCGGGGGGCTGTCCCCGGTGTCCACGTCGTGGACGCACCAGTTGGTGACGCCGGGGGTGAGGGAGAAGAGGTCGGAGAACTGTCCCAACAACTGGCGACAGTCCTCACGCTGCTCTGGAGAGAGGGAGGAGGAGAGACTCACCCCCTCTACGGAGCCATCTTTCGCTTTCGTGGACAGGAGATCGGGGAGAGGCTCCGTTTCTTCTTCTTCCCCATCGTCTGTGGCGAGGAGCAAACTCAACTCGGACCGGGCGAAGTGGGGCTTGAGGCGGTTCACGTGAAGGACCCGCAAGGGGTTCCTGGGGGACTCTACATCGATGAGGTAGGTCACTTGGCTCTTGCGTTCGATCACCTTGAAGGGCCCTGTCCATTTGTCTTGCAGGGCACAGGGCTCTACGGGGGCCATCACCCAGACCCGTTGTCCGGGCTGGAACTCGACCAGAGTGGCATTCTGGTCATACCACCGTTTCATTTCTTCTTGACTGGCCTCGAAGTTGGCCTCGGCCAGCTCTCGGAACTTCCTCGTTTGGTTCCGGAGGGCCAAGATGTATCGAAACACATCGGGAGGGGGCTCTGGGGCCGCCGCCTCCCACCCCTCCTTGACCAGGGTGAGGGGTCCTCGGACGGGGTGCCCGTAGAGCAGCTCGAAGGGGCTGAACCCCAGGGACTTCTGGGGGACTTCGCGGTACGCGAAGAGGAGACAGGGGAGGAGGACGTCCCACTTACGTCTCAGGGGCTCTTCGAGACCCATGATCATCCCTTCGAGAGTCCGGTTGAAGCGTTCCACCAGACCGTTCCCCTGGGGGTGATATGGGGTGGTGAACTTGTAGGTCACCCCACATTGCTGCCAGAGGGACTTCATGTACTTTGAGATGAAGTTTGTCCCTCGGTCGCTGACGACTTCCCGGGGGAATCCCACCCGGGAGAAGATAGCCATGAGGGCCCGCCCCACCACGGGGGCTGTCACCGTCCGGAGGGGAATGGCTTCGGGGTAGCGGGTGGCATGGTCCACCAGTACTAGGATAAAGCGGTGCCCCAAGGAGGTCTGGGGGTCGAGGGGGCCCACGATGTCGATTCCCACCCTCTCAAAGGGGGTACTGACCACGGGGAAGGGTTGGAGAGGAGCCTTGCGCTTCTTCCCGCTCTTTCCGCTGGACTGACAAGTGGGGCAGGACTTACAGTGGGCCTCCACATCGGAGCGCATGCCCGGCCAGTAGAAGTGGGTGACCAGGCGATGGTACGTCTTGTCCTGTCCCAAGTGTCCCGCCAGGGGTACGTCATGGGCCAGGTTCAGGAGAAAGCCGCGGAAGCGTAGGGGGACCACCAGCACTCGGCCGGACCCTAGTTCGGCGGACTTTTGTTCGCTATACAATAGGCCGTTTTCCCAATAGACCAAGTGGGAGCCGGACTGGTCACCGGCGGCCTGGGCGGCGGCCTGCTGCCGCGGCCCAACCAAGGATGGACAGGAGGTCTGCTCTAGGCAGAATTCTTCACGGGACGGTCCCCCCTCCTGGCGCCACTGGGCCAGCTCAGGGAGGTCGTCCAGACTCGGGGTCGACTCGACGCTAGGGCCGAGGGGACCTGCGTCGGAGGGGAAGCTCTCCCCGGGGAACAGTTCAGGGGCTTCAGAGGGTTCCGGGACCTCGGGGTCCTCAGGGGTCGTTGGGGCCGCCTCTAAGGTCGCCCCGGCGGGGGTGATTCTTCGGGCGGTCATCGACCGGGTACTCACACAGGCCCATTCGGGCAGGCCCACCATCTCCAGGTGGGTCCTCTTCTCAACCCGCTGCCATGGGGAGCTCTCTAGGTTGTTGCCGAGCAGGCAGTCCACGGGCATGTCAGAGCGGACTGCCACTCGTAACTCCCCAGAGACGCCCCCCCACTCGAACGGGACTTGGGCTATCCGGCAGGTGCGGACAGAATTATCGGCTGCGATCACCCTGCAGGAGATGTGAGGGGCAATCTGGGCTTCGGTTACTAGATGCCGTTTCACCGCAGTGATACTGGCCCCCGTGTCTCGGAGCGCCCCTATGTGGTGGCCATTGACAGTCACCTGCTGTCGATACTTCTCGGTATTGTCAGGTAGGGGGGCTCCTGGGACCATCTCTCTATCACCCAGGGATACTAACATCATGGCTGCGGGGTCAGCTCCCCCGAACTCCTCTTCTCCCTCCTCTTCTTCTAGGGCTACTGAGGTGATGTGGCGCGCTGGGGGGTCTGCCGCGGCAGGCTTTTTGAACAACGGGCAGCGGGGGTCATTGGCATAGTGCCCGGGTTGCTGGCAATGGTAGCAGGCTTGGCTGGCTCGGGGCCCTGGCTTAGCTGGGGGAAACCCTGCGCGCGCTGTGGGAGGCGAGGTGCCGGGCTGGTTTCTGGGGGGACTACGCGGGGACCCTACCTGGGAACCCCTCTGTCTATTCTGGTTCCCTCCTCCCCTCTGGCGGGAGGACCCCTGTTCATTTCGGCCAGAGTCTCCCCCGGGCCCCCGGGGTACTCTGGTGCTCACCCAGCGATCGGCCTCGACGGCCAGTTTCCGGGGGTCAGCCAACTTGCTGTCCAGGAGGTGCTGCCGGAGTTCCACAAAGCAATTCAGAGACAAATGTTCGTAGGCAATGAGGTCGATGAGCCCCTCGAAGGTGGATACTTTGCTGCCCTTGATCCATCCTTCCAGGGCCCGGCTGTAGAAATTGACATATTCTACCCAGGTGGTGCCGGGGATCTTCTTGCAGTCTCGGAAGCGTTGGCGGTACATTTCTGGGGTGAGCCCGTACCTTGTGAGGAGGGCCTCTTTCATGTGGCTGTAGGAGGTCTGTTCGGCCGACGGTAGGTCGAGTAGGGTGTCTCTCCCCTCACTCAGGAATCGACCCCACAGCCCGGCTCCCCAATCTTTCTGCGGAACTCGGTGGGAGGTCATGGCGACCTCGTAGGCCTTGAACCATTGCTGGATGTCATCGTTTTTATAATATTCTTTGACCACATCCTTGGGGATGTGGACCTTGTGTTCCACCGTGGGAATGGCCTCTCGGGTCGCTGCTGTTTTGCTGCCTTCGTTCCGGGCTTTTAGTTCTATTTCCAATATGCTGCGCTCGTGCTCCAGCTGGAGCTTCTTTCCGTCGTGTTCTCGTTGGAGCTTCTTCTCTTCCAGTTCTCCTTGCAGCCGCAACTGCTCGATGGCTAGCTTTTTCTCGGCCAGCTTGAGTTCCCCCTCCATCTTCAAACGGGCTAGTTCTAGCTCGTGGTTTCGGTTGCGTTCTCGGTCGGTCATCTCTTCTTGAGATAGACCTCTCTCCGTGCTGTGAGTCCGTGTCGGGGACTCTGCTCTTTCTCGCTCTGGGGCGTGGGTTTCGATCAGGGGGGCTCCCCCTCCATCGGCTTCTGTCGGTGCTGGAGGTTGGGCTCCGGTCTCCACCCAGGCTGTTAGAGCTTGCTGAAGGTCCTCTTTGGTGTTTAATCCCGTTGACGGGATACGGAGATCCTTGCATAATTGCTTGAGCTCACGGTGCGAATAGTCTCCCAGAAGCTCCATCTGGAAGGTGGTCTTGTCGGCTGTGACGCTCATGGCTGCTTCTTCGTTCGGGTAGTGTGTCAGTACTGTACGATCCCTAGACGTAGGTTCTTATCGCGACGCTGCCACCAATGTAGGAAGGGGCGATCCCCGAGGGTCGGGTTGTGCTCACCCGACCACACCCGGACCCACCTCTCCCCCAGAACTTGCCGAGTCTTGACTGTGAGGTCCTCACCGGGGAGGACTTCGGGTCTAGGATCGTACACACTGAGCTCACACCACACTACGAACAGACACCACACCGGTGGGTTTTAGTAACAAGATCTTTATATAGCAAATAGGGAGGTAGCACTCTTATATACACAGGGGTCAAGGGACCACAAAGTCTTGGAGGATTCGGGAAGGGAGAAGCGGGACAGTCTTTGAGTCTCTGGGACAGTACGAGGCGTACCCTACGCACAGCTCTCAATCCTCGAGCCGGGGGGTACGGGATGATGGTCGTACTGGCTGCTTCACCTCCGTCGAGTCTGCTCGGTCGTGATGGTGCTCTCGATGGTCCAGCCGGACCAGAGTACTCCTCGAGCCGTGACGAGGTCAGCAGGGCTCGATCTGGAGAAGTTCGTGAGGAGCCGCGACAGCGTCAGCAGGGCTCCGATGGTTACAAGTTCAGCTCGAGCCGCGACAGCGTCAGCAGGGCTCCGATGGTCTTAGAGGTCGAGCCGCGACAGCGTCAGCAGGGCTCCGATGGTTACAAGTTCAGCTCGAGCCGCGACAGCGTCAGCAGGGCTCCAATGGTCTTAGAGGTCGAGCCGCGACAGCGTCAGCAGGGCTCCGATGGTTCAGTTCAGCTTGAGCCGCGACAGCGTCAGCAGGGCTCAGAGGTTCAGGATGAGTCTTCTTAGGGTCAGCCGCGATCAGATCAGCAGGGCTTCAGGTCCAAGATACAACTGCCCGCTAGTTGTCGGGCGGGCCCAGTTATAGTCCTTCTGCGCTTTGATCTCCGGACCCTCGGAGGCGGAGGTCTCAGGCCCTGGGGGCTGGTCGTTGGCGAGGTCCGGCGGTTGGCTCTTTGATCCTTTGAAAGATGGGTCCGGGAATTCCCAGACGCCCAGCGGGTCTGGAGCCAGCCCTCGGGGAGGCCAGAGGGGTGATCGAAACTGGCCCACAGGGGAGGGCCAAAGGTGTGACAGATACCAGCCCCTCAGGGGAGGCCGGAGGTGTCATCGAAACTCCCTGGCTTATCTCACTCGGGAGCCCTTTACCCCCCAGCCGGGACTGGCGCGCCTTGGGAGGCGGGGTTCCACTGGGGCCGGGGTCACGCTAGGCCCAGGGAGACAGGGATGTCGGGACGGGAAGATGGCGTCCGGGCCTTGTGGGGCATGCAATGTTAGGCGCTCGGAGCCGGGAGCGGGACGGGGACATGCGGCCTGGTCGTGGGTTTACGGGGGTTCGGCCTCATCGGGGGTGAGACGTCCAGGCTGCTGGGGGCAGGCTATTCTTGCAGGGACGCTGCGCAGGGGCTCAGGGTGCAGGCCTACGCTCGCAGGGTTCTGAGGGACAGAGACGGGCCACGCCACGAGGCCGGGTCCAACACCAAACTTCCCAGTTTTCAGTGTAGCCATTATGGTGCTGTAGAGTTTGTAATGACAAACTCCCAACACCATATACTCTTAACCCCTTCCATGCTGATGACGGCCCCCAGCCGTCATGCATCACGGTGGGCGTGTGCTGATGACGGCTGGGGGCCATCATGAACCCGCCCACCCTATATAACGGCCGCACAGGTGCATAATCGCTGCCGTGCCCAAGGGGTTAATGGCAGTACTGCACTTACAATACCCAAGAATGGACTTGGGCACTGTAGGGGTACAGGACTCATGCACCTGTACCCTCACCCCTGGCATAGGGCACCCCACTGGAGGTGTGGCTGATCTAGGCCCGGGCAATGGGTTGTAGGCATGGCACACAGTGCCATGTCCACTCTTCACTTTGTTCTGCACCAAGACACGTAGCCTGCAAGGGCAGTGTGTGTGTGTCAGGGCACAGGGCCTCTGAGGGTGGCACAATAAGTGCTGCAGCCTTTAAAGGCCTTCTCTGGGTACCTGTGGTACCATTTACCAGGGGCTGACAGGTGGCCAGAGATGCCAATTGGGCTTAGGCTTCAATGCAATTTAGGGAAGGAACACAGGCCCTGGGCACCTGATTAGCAGGAGCCCCCGGGCACACTCAGTCAAAGCACATCAGCAATTCAGCAAAAAGTGGGGGCAAACCATGCAAGAAAGAGGGCACTTTCTCACAGCAGGCCCTAAACATGAAAAGTGAAATCAAACTAACTAGCTACCACCACCACCCCTGGAGAGTATGGCAGGACCCTGCACCCGCTAAACTGAGAGGGGGGCTCCCAGGACAGGCGTGTACAAGGGACCCTTGAGTTACACCCAAAGCGAGTCATGCAAAGAGAAGACTTTCTACCTAAGTCACTGTACTTGCCCAGCACCACTGTCTGCCACACTCACTACAACTGCCCAGCACTACTGTCTGCCTAACTCACTACAACTGCCCAGCACCACTGCCTGCCTAACTCACTACAACTGCCCAGCACCACTGCCTCACTCACTACAACTGCCCAGCACTAGTGTCTGCCTCACTCACTACAACTGCCCAGCACCACTGTCTGCCTCACTCACTACAACTTCTGCCTCACTCACTACAACTGCCCAGCACCACTGCCTGCCTAACTCACTACAACTGCCCAGCACTACTGTCTGCCTAACTCACTACAACTGCCCAGCACCACTGTCTGCCTCACTCACTACAACTGCCCAGCACCACTGTCTGCCTCACTCACTACAACTGCCCAGCACTAGTGTCTGCCTAACTCACTACAACTGCCCAGCACCACTGTCTGCCTCACTCACTACAACTGCCCAGCACTACTGTCTGCCTCACTCACTACAACTGCCCAGCACTAGTGTCTGCCTAACTCACTACAACTGCCCAGCACTAGTGTCTGCCTCACTCACTACAACTGCCCAGCACCACTGTCTGCCTCACTCACTACAACTGCCCAGCACCACTGTCTGCCTAACTCACTACAACTGCCCAGCACCACTGTCTGCCTAACTCACTACAACTGCCCAGCACCACTGTCTGCCTCACTCACTACAACTGCCCAGCACTAGTGTCTGCCTCACTCACTACAACTGCCCAGCACCACTGTCGGCCTAACTCACTACAACTGCCCAGCACTAGTGTCTGCCTCACTCACTACAACTGCCCAGCACCACTGTCTGCCTAACTCACTACAACTGCCCAGCACCACTGTCTGCCTCACTCACTACAACTGCCCAGCACTAGTGTCTGCCTAACTCACTACAACTGCCCAGCAGCACTGTCTGCCTAACTCACTACAACTGCCCAGCACCACTGTCTGCCTAACTCACTACAACTGCCCAGCACTACTCTCTGCCTCACTCACTACAACTGCCCAGCACCACTGTCTGCCTAACTCACTACAACTGCCCAGCACTACTGTCTGCCTAACTCACTACAACTGCCCAGCACCACTGTCTGCCTAACTCACTACAACTGCCCAGCACTACTGTCTGCCTAACTCACTACAACTGCCCAGCACCACTGTCTGCCTAACTCACTACAACTGCCCAGCACCACTGTCTGCCTAACTCACTACAACTGCCCAGCACCACTGTCTGCCTAACTCACTACAACTGCCCAGCACCACTGTCTGCCTCACTCACTACAACTGCCCAGCACCACTGTCGGCCTCACTCACTACAACTGCCCAGCACTAGTGTCTGCCTCACTTACTACAACTGCCCAGCACCACTGTCTGCCTCACTCACTACAACTGTCCAGCACTACTCTCCGCCTCACTCACTACAACTGCCCAGCACCACTGTCTGCCTAACTCACTACAACTGCCCAGCACCACTGTCTGCCTAACTCACTACAACTGCCCAGCACCACTGTCTGCCTAACTCACTACAACTGCCAGCACTAGTGTCTGCCTCACTCACTACAACTGCCCAGCACCACTGTCTGTCTCACTCACTACAACTGCCCAGCACCACTGTCTGCCTAACTCACTACAACTGCCCAGCACTAGTGTCTGCCTCACTTACTACAACTGCCCAGCACCACTGTCTGCCTCACTCACTACAACTGCCCAGCACCACTGTCTGCCTAACTCACTACAACTGCCCAGCACTACTGTCTGCCTAACTCACTACAACTGCCCAGCACTAGTGTCTGCCTCACTTACTACAACTGCCCAGCACCACTGTCTGCCTCACTCACTACAACTGCCCAGCACCACTGTCTGCCTAACTCACTACAACTGCCCAGCACCACTGTCTGCCTCACTCACTACAACTGCCCAGCACCACTGTCTGCCTAACTCACTACAACTGCCCAGCACTACTGTCTGCCTAACTCACTACAACTGCCCAGCACTAGTGTCTGCCTCACTTACTACAACTGCCCAGCACCACTGTCTGCCTCACTCACTACAACTGCCCAGCACTACTCTCCGCCTCACTCACTACAACTGCCCAGCACCATTGTCTGCCTAACTCACTACAACTGCCCAGCACCACTGTCTGCCTAACTCACTACAACTGCCCAGCACTACTGTCTGCCTCACTCACTACAACTGCCCAGCACCACTGTCTGCCTAACTCACTACAACTGCCCAGCACCACTGTCTGCCTAACTCACTACAACTGCCCAGCACTACTGTCTGCCTAACTCACCACAACTGCCCAGCACTAGTGTCTGCCTCACTTACTACAACTGCCCAGCACCACTGTCTGTCTCACTCACTACAACTGCCCAGCACTACTCTCCGCCTCACTCACTACAACTGCCCAGCACCACTGTCTGCCTAACTCACTACAACTGCCCAGCACCACTGTCGGCCTCACTTACTACAACTGCCCAGCACCACTGTCTGCCTCACTCATTACAACTGCCCAGCACTACTCTCCGCCTCACTCACTACAACTGCCCAGCACCACTGTCGGCCTCACTCACTACAACTGCCCAGCACTACTGTCTGCCTAACTCACTACAACTGCCCAGCACCACTGTCTGCCTAACTCACTACAACTGCCCAGCACCACTGTCGGCCTCACTTACTACAACTGCCCAGCACCACTGTCTGCCTCACTCACTACAACTGCCCAGCACTACTCTCCGCCTCACTCACTACAACTGCCCAGCACTAGTGTCTGCCTCACTTACTACAACTGCCCAGCACCATTGTCTGCCTAACTCACTACAACTGCCCAGCACCACTGTCTGCCTAACTCACTACAACTGCCCAGCACTACTGTCTGCCTAACTCACTACAACTGCCCAGCACTAGTGTCTGCCTCACTTACTACAACTGCCCAGCACCACTGTCTGCCTCACTCACTACAACTGCCCAGCACTACTCTCCGCCTCACTCACTACAACTGCCCAGCACTACTCTCTGCCACACTCACTACAACTGCCCAGCACCATTGTCTGCCTAACTCACTACAACTGCCCAGCACTACTCTCCGCCTCACTCACTACAACTGCCCAGCACCATTGTCTGCCTAACTCACTACAACTGCCCAGCACCACTGTCTGCCTAACTCACTACAACTGCCCAGCACCACTGTCTGCCTAACTCACTACAACTGCCCAGCACTACTGTCTGCCTAACTCACTACAACTGCCCAGCACCAGTGTCTGCCTCACTTACTACAACTGCCCAGCACTACTCTCCGCCTCACTCACTACAACTGCCCAGCACCACTGTCTGCCTAACTCACTACAACTGCCCAGCACCACTGTCTGTCTCACTCACTACAACTGCCCAGCACTACTCTCCGCCTCACTCACTACAACTGCCCAGCACCACTGTCTGCCTAACTCACTACAACTGCCCAGCACCACTGTCTGCCTAACTCGCTACAACTGCCCAGCACCACTGTCTGCCTAACTCACTACAACTGCCCAGCACTACTGTCTGCCTAACTCACTACAACTGCCCAGCACTGCTCTCTGCCTCACTCACTACAATTGCCCAGCACAACTGTCTGCCTAACTCACTACAACTGCCCAGCACTACTGTCTGCCTAACTCACTACAACTGCCCAGCACTGCTCTCTGCCTCACTTACTACAACTGCCCAGCACCACTGTCTGCCTCACTCTCTACAACTGCCCAGCACTACTGTCTGCCTCACTCACTACAACTGCCCAGCACTACTGTCTGCCTCACTCACTACAACTGCCCAGCACTACTCTCTGCCTCACTTACTACAACTGCCCAGAACTACTCTCTGCCTAACTCACTACAACTGCCCAGCACCACTGTCTGCCTCACTCACTACAACTGCCCAGCACCACTGTCTGCCTCACTCTCTACAACTGCCCAGCACCACTGCCTGCCTAACTCACTACAACTGCCCAGCACCACTGCCTCACTCTCTACAACTGCCCAGCACCACTGTCTGCCTCACTCTCTACAACTGCCCAGCACTACTGTCTGCCTAACTCACTACAACTGCCCAGCACCACTGCCTGCCTAACTCTCTACAACTGCCCAGCACCACTGTCTGCCTCACTCTCTACAACTGCCCAGCACCACTGCCTGCCTAACTCACTACAACTGCCCAGCACCACTGCCTCACTCTCTACAACTGCCCAGCACCACTGCCTGCCTAACTCACTACAACTGCCCAGCACTACTGTCTGCCTAACTCACTACAACTGCCCAGCACCACTGCCTCACTCACTACAACTGCCCAGCACCACTGCCTCACTTACTACAACTGCCCAGCACCACTGTCTGCCTCACTCTCTACAACTGCCCAGCACCACTGTCTGCCTCACTCTCTACAACTGCCCAGCACCACTGTCTGCCTCACTCACTACAACTGCCCAGCACTACTCTCTGCCTCACTCTCTACAACTGCCCAGCACCACTGTCTGCCTCACTCACTACAACTGCCCAGCACTACTCTCTGCCTCACTCACTACAACTTCTGCCTCACTCACTACAACTGCCCAGCACTACTCTCCGCCTCACTCACTACAACTGCCCAGCACCACTCTCTGCCTCACTCACTACAACTGCCCAGCACTACTCTCTGCCTCACTCTCTACAACTGCCCAGCACCACTGTCTGCCTCACTCACTACAACTGCCCAGCACTACTCTCTGCCTCACTCACTACAACTGCCCAGCACTACTCTCTGCCTCACTCTCTACAACTGCCCAGCACTACTCTCTGCCTCACTCACTACAACTGTCCAGCACTACTGTCTGCCTCACTCACTACAACTGCCCAGCACTAGTGTCTGCCTCACTTACTACAACTGCCCAGCACTACTGTCTGCCTCACTCACTACAACTGCCCAGCACTACTCTCCGCCTCACTCACTACAACTGCCCAGCACTACTGTCTGCCTCACTCACTACAACTGCCCAGCACTACTGTCTGCCTCACTCACTACAACTGCACGACGGTCTACCTAACTCTGCCTTACTCACAGTAACTGCCCAGCACTACTGTTTGCGGTAACTCCCTGCTACTGCCCAGTTCAACTCTGCCTCAATCACTCTTACTGCCCAGCTGGGTCTACCCATGAGAGGAATCGTGCCTGATTGTGAATGGAACTGTCCTGTGATTGAAAGAAAGACTGACCCCTGCTTTCCGTTGTGTGACAAATGTAACACTAACTATGTTTTTTGTGTTTTTCAGATTTCGTTGTCCCTGCGGTAAGTTCTATGTTGCAAATAGATGTTTCTGGAAAGGCTTCTGTGCCAGTGCGGTCTGTTACGGTGAGGTTTGACAGCACGGGGTCTGGTCCGAATTACTGAGGTATGTCCGTGCTGGCTGTGCTCTTCTGAAGTGTGGTTTGTATTCTGTATTCCAGTGAGGTCTGTCAGTGCAGTTGTGGTCTGTGTTACAGTGAGGTCTGTCAGTGCTGTCTGGGGTCTGTGTTACAGTGTGGTCTGTCACCGCTGGCCGTGGTCTGTGTTACAGTGAGGTCTGTCAGTGCTGGCTGTGCTCTTCTGAAGTGTGGTTTGTATTCTGTATTCCAGCGATGTCTCTCAGGACTGGCTGTGGTCTTTGTTATAGTGAGGTCTGTCAGTGCTGGCTGTGGTCTGTGGTGCAGTGAGGTTGGTCAGTGTTGGCTGCGGTCTGTGTTGCAGTGAGGTTGGTCGGTGCTGGCTCTTGTCTGTGTTGCAGTCCGGTTGGTCTGTGCTGGCTCTGGTCTGTGTTGCAGTGAGGTTGGTCGATGCAGCTGTGGTCTGTGTTACAGTGTGGTTGGTCGGTGCTGGCTTTGGTCTGTGTTGCAGTGAGGTTGGTCAGTGCTGGCTGTGGTCCGTGTTGCTGTGAGGTCGGTCGGTGCTGGCTTTGGTCTGTGTTGCAGTGAGGTTGGTTGGTGCTGGCTGTGGTCCGTGTTGCTGTGAGGTCAGTCGGTGCTGGCTTTGGTCTGTGTTGCAGTGAGGTTGGTTGGTGCTGGCTCTGGTCTGTGTTGCAGTGGGGTTGGTCGGTGCTGGCTCTGGTCTGTGTTGCAGTGGGGTTGGTCGGTGCTGGCTGTGGTCTGTGTTGCTGTGAGGTCGATCGGTGCTGGCTTTGGTCTGTGTTGCAGTGAGGTTGGTCGGTGCTGGCTGTGGTCCGTGTTGCTGTGAGGTCGGTCGGTGCTAGCTTTGGTCTGTGTTGCAGTGAGGTTGGTTGGTGCTGGCTCTGGTCTGTGTTGCAGTGGGGTTGGTCGGTGCTGGCTGTGGTCTGTGTTTCTGTGAGGTCGGTCGGTGCTGGCTTTGGTCTGTGTTGCAGTGAGGTTGGTCGGTGCTGGCTCTGGTCTGTGGTGCAGTGAGTTTGGTCAGTGCTGGCTGTGGTCTGTGGTGCAGTGAGGTTGGTCGGTCCTGGCTGTGGTCTGTGGTGCAGTGAGGTTGGTCAGTGCTGCCTGCGGTCTGTGTTGCAGTGACGTTGGTCGGGGCTGGCTCTGGTCTGTATTGCAGTGAGGTTGGTCGGTGCTGGCTCTGGTCCGTGTTGCAGTGAAGTTAGTCAGTGCAGCTGTGGTCTGTGTTACAGTGTGGTTGGTCGGTGCTGGCTTTGGTCTGTGTTGCAGTGAGGTTAGTCGGTGCTGGCTGTGGTCCGTGTTGCTGTGAGGTCGGTCGGTGCTGGCTTTGGTCTGTGTTGCAGTGAGGTTGGTTGGTGCTGGCTCTGGTCTGTGTTGCAGTGGGGTTGGTCGGTGCTGGCTGTGGTCTGTGTTGCGGTGAGGTCGGTCGGTGCTGGCTTTCGTCTGTGTTGCAGTGAGGTTGGTCGGTGCTGGCTCTGGTCTGTCTTGCAGTGGGGTTGGTCGGTGCTGGCTGTGGTCTGTGTTGCTGTGAGGTCGGTCGGTGCTGGCTTTGGTCTGTGTTGCAGTGAGGTTGGTCGGTGCTGGCTCTGGTCTGTGTTGCAGTGAGGTCTGTCTGTGCTGGCCGTGGTCTGTCTTACAGTGAGATTGGTCAGTGCTGGCTTCGGTCTGTGTTGCAGTGAGATTGGTCGGTGCTGGCTCTGGTCTGTGTTGCAGTGGGGTTGGTCCGTGCTGGCTCTGGTCTGTGTTGCAGTGAGGTTGGTCCGTGCAGCTGTGGTCTGTGTTACAGTGGGGTTGGTCGTTGCTGGCTGTGGTCTGGGTTGCAGTGGGGTTGGTCCGTGCTGTCTCTGGTCTGTGTTGCAGTGAGGTTGGTTGGTGCTGGCTGTGGTCTGTGTTGAAGTGGGGTTGGTCGGTGCTGGCTGTGGTCTGTGTTGCTGTGAGGTCGGTCGGTGCTGGCTTCGGTCTGTGTTGCAGTGAGGTTGGTCGGTGCTGGCTCTGGCCTGTGTTGCAGTGGGGCTGGTCGGTGCTGGCTCTGGTCTGTGTTGCAGTGAGGTTGGTCGGTGCTGGCTCTGGTCTGTGTTGCAGTGAGGTTGGTCGGTGCTGGCTCTGGTCTGTGTTACTGTGAGGTTGGTAGGTGCAGCTGTGGTCTGTGTTACAGTGTGGTTGGTCGGTGCTGGCTGTGGTCTGTGTTGCAGTGGGGTTGGTCAGTGCTGGCTCTGGTCTATGTTGCAGTGAGGTTGGTCGGTGCAGCTGTGGTCTGTGTTACAGTGTGGTTGGTCGGTGCTGGCTGTGGTCTGTGTTGCAGTGGGGTTGGTCGGAGCTGGCTCTGGTCTGTGTTGCAGTGAGGTAGGTCAGTGCAGCTGTGGTCTGTGTTACAGTGGGGTTGGTCGGTGCTGGCTGTGGTCTGTGTTGCAGTGAGGTTGGTTGGTGCTGGCTCTGGTCTGTGTTGCAGTGGGGTTGGTCGGTGCTGGCTCTGGTCTGTGTTGCAGTGGGGTTGGTCGGTGCTGGCTGTGGTCTGTGTTGCTGTGAGGTCGATCGGTGCTGGCTTTGGTCTGTGTTGCAGTGAGGTTGGTCGGTGCTGGCTGTGGTCCGTGTTGCTGTGAGGTCGGTCGGTGCTAGCTTTGGTCTGTGTTGCAGTGAGGTTGGTTGGTGCTGGCTCTGGTCTGTGTTGCAGTGGGGTTGGTCGGTGCTGGCTGTGGTCTGTGTTTCTGTGAGGTCGGTCGGTGCTGGCTTTGGTCTGTGTTGCAGTGAGGTTGGTCGGTGCTGGCTCTGGTCTGTGGTGCAGTGAGTTTGGTCAGTGCTGGCTGTGGTCTGTGGTGCAGTGAGGTTGGTCGGTCCTGGCTGTGGTCTGTGGTGCAGTGAGGTTGGTCAGTGCTGCCTGCGGTCTGTGTTGCAGTGACGTTGGTCGGGGCTGGCTCTGGTCTGTATTGCAGTGAGGTTGGTCGGTGCTGGCTCTGGTCCGTGTTGCAGTGAAGTTAGTCAGTGCAGCTGTGGTCTGTGTTACAGTGTGGGTGGTCGGTGCTGGCTTTGGTCTGTGTTGCAGTGAGGTTAGTCGGTGCTGGCTGTGGTCCGTGTTGCTGTGAGGTCGGTCGGTGCTGGCTTTGGTCTGTGTTGCAGTGAGGTTGGTTGGTGCTGGCTCCGGTCTGTGTTGCAGTGGGGTTGGTCGGTGCTGGCTGTGGTCTGTGTTGCGGTGAGGTCGGTCGGTGCTGGCTTTCGTCTGTGTTGCAGTGAGGTTGGTCGGTGCTGGCTCTGGTCTGTCTTGCAGTGGGGTTGGTCGGTGCTGGCTGTGGTCTGTGTTGCTGTGAGGTCGGTCGGTGCTGGCTTTGGTCTGTGTTGCAGTGAGGTTGGTCGGTGCTGGCTCTGGTCTGTGTTGCAGTGAGGTCTGTCTGTGCTGGCCGTGGTCTGTCTTACAGTGAGATTGGTCAGTGCTGGCTTCGGTCTGTGTTGCAGTGAGATTGGTCGGTGCTGGCTCTGGTCTGTGTTGCAGTGGGGTTGGTCCGTGCTGGCTCTGGTCTGTGTTGCAGTGAGGTTGGTCCGTGCAGCTGTGGTCTGTGTTACAGTGGGGTTGGTCGTTGCTGGCTGTGGTCTGGGTTGCAGTGGGGTTGGTCCGTGCTGTCTCTGGTCTGTGTTGCAGTGAGGTTGGTTGGTGCTGGCTGTGGTCTGTGTTGAAGTGGGGTTGGTCGGTGCTGGCTGTGGTCTGTGTTGCTGTGAGGTCGGTCGGTGCTGGCTTCGGTCTGTGTTGCAGTGAGGTTGGTCGGTGCTGGCTCTGGCCTGTGTTGCAGTGGGGCTGGTCGGTGCTGGCTCTGGTCTGTGTTGCAGTGAGGTTGGTCGGTGCTGGCTCTGGTCTGTGTTGCAGTGAGGTTGGTCGGTGCTGGCTCTGGTCTGTGTTACTGTGAGGTTGGTAGGTGCAGCTGTGGTCTGTGTTACAGTGTGGTTGGTCGGTGCTGGCTGTGGTCTGTGTTGCAGTGGGGTTGGTCAGTGCTGGCTCTGGTCTATGTTGCAGTGAGGTTGGTCGGTGCAGCTGTGGTCTGTGTTACAGTGTGGTTGGTCGGTGCTGGCTGTGGTCTGTGTTGCAGTGGGGTTGGTCGGAGCTGGCTCTGGTCTGTGTTGCAGTGAGGTAGGTCAGTGCAGCTGTGGTCTGTGTTACAGTGGGGTTGGTCGGTGCTGGCTGTGGTCTGTGTTGCAGTGGGGTTGGTCGGTGCTGGCTCTGGTCTGTGTTGCAGTGAGGTTGGTCGGTGCAGCTGTGGTCTGTGTTACAGTGTGGTTGGTCGGTGCTGGCTGTGGTCTGTGTTTCAGTAAGGTTGGTCGGTGCTGGCTGTGGTTTGTGCTGAAGTGGGGTTGGTAGGTGCTGACTGTGGTCTGTGTTGTTGTGAGGTGAGTCGGTGCTGGCTTCGATCTGTGTTGCAGTGAGGTTGGTCGGTGCTGGCTCTGGCCTGTGTTGCAGTGGGGGTGGTCGGTGCTGGCTCTGGTCTGTGCTGCAGTGAGGTTGGTCAGTGCTGGCTCTGGTCTGTATTGCAGTGAGGTTGGTCGGTGCTGGCTCAGGTCTGTGTTACTGTGCGGTTGGTAGGTGCAGCTGTGGTCTGTGTTACAGTGTGGTTGGTCGTTTCTGGCTGTGGTCTGTGTTGCAGTGGGGTTGGTCAGTGCTGGCTCTGGTCTATGTTGCAGTGAGGTTGGTCGGTGCAGCTGTGGTCTGTGTTACAGTGTGGTTAGTCGGTGCTGGCTGTGGTCTGTGTTACAGTGGGGTTGGTCGGTGCTGGCTCTGGTCTGTGTTGCAGTGAGGTTGGTCGGTGCAGCTGTGGTCTGTGTTACAGTGGGGTTGGTCGGTGCTGGCTGTGGTCTGTGTTGCAGTGGGGTTGGTCGGTGCTGGCTCTGGTCTGTGTTGCAGTGAGGTTGGTCGGTGCAGCTGTGGTCTCTGTTACAGTGTGGTTGGTCGGTGCTGGCTGTGGTCTGTGTTGCAGTGAGGTAGGTCGGTGCTGGCTGTGGTCTGTGTTGAAGTGGGGTTGGTCGGGGCTGGCTGTGGTCTATTTTGCTGTGAGGTCGGTCGGTGCTGGCTTCGGTCTTTGTTGCAGTGAGGTTGGTCGGTGCTGGCTCTGGTCTGTGTTGCAGTGAGGTTGGTTGGTGCTGGCTGTGGTCTGTGTTGCAGTGAGGTTGGTCGGTGCTGGCTCTGGTCTGTGTTGCAGTGAAGTTGGTCGGTGCAGCTGTGGTCTGTGTTACAGTGGGGATGGTCGGTGCTGGCTGTGGTCTGTGTTGCAGTGAGGTTGGTCGGTGCAGCAGTGGTCTGTGTTACAGTGTGGTTGGTCGGTGCTGGCTGTGGTCTGTGTTGCAGTGGGGTTGGTCGGTGCTGGCTGTGGTCTGTGTTGCTGTGAGGTTGGTCGGTGCTCGCTTTGGTCTGTGTTGTAGTGAGGTTGGTCGGTGCAGCTGTGGTCTGTGTTACAGTGGGGTTGGTCGGTGCTGGCTGTGGTCTGTGTTGCAGTGAGGTTGGTCAGTGCTGGCTGCGGTCCGTGTTGCAGTGAGGTTGGTCGGTGCTGGCTCTGGTCTGTGTTGCAGTGAGGTTGGTCGGTGCAGCTGTGGTCTGTGTTACAGTGAGGTTGGTCGTTGCTGGCTGTGGTCTGTGTTGCAGTGGGGTTGGTCGGTGCTGGCTGTGGTCTGTGTTGCCGTGAGGTCGTTCGTTGCTGGCTTAGCTCTGTGTTGCAGTGAGGTTGGTCGATGCTGTCTGGGGTCTGTGTTACAGTGTGGTCTGTCACTGCTGGCCGTGGTCTGTGTTACAGTGAGGTCTGTCAGTGCTGGCTGCGGTCTGTATTCCAGTGAGGTCTGTCAGTGCTGGCCGTGGTCTGTGTTACAGTGAGGTCTGTCAGTGCTGGCTGTGCTCTTCTGAAGTGTGGTTTGTATTCTGTCATCCAGTGATGTCTCTCAGTACTGACTGTTTTCTGTCAAGGCTGGCTGTGGTCTGTGGTGCAGTGAGGTCTGTCAGTGCTGGCTGTGCTCTTCTGAAGTGTGGTTTGTATTCTGTATTCCAGCGATGTCTCTCAGGGCTGGCTGTGGTCTTTGTTATAGTGAGGTCTGTCAGTACTGGCTGTGGTCTGTGGTGCAGTGAGGTTGGTCAGTGCTGGCTGCGGTCTGTGTTGCAGTGAGGTTGGTCGGTGCTGGCTCTGGTCTGTGTTGCAGTGAGGTTGGTCGGTGCTGGCTCTGGTCTGTGTTGCAGTGAGGTTGGTCGATGCAGCTGTGGTCTGTGTTACAGTGTGGTTGGTCGGTGCTGGCTTTGGTCTGTGTTGCAGTGAGGTTGGTCGGTGCTGGCTGTGGTCCGTGTTGCTGTGAGGTCGGTCGGTGCTGGCTTTGGTCTGTGTTGCAGTGAGGTTGGTTGGTGCTGGCTGTGGTCCGTGTTGCTGTGAGGTCAGTCGGTGCTGGCTTTGGTCTGTGTTGCAGTGAGGTTGGTTGGTGCTGGCTCTGGTCTGTGTTGCAGTGGGGTTGGTCGGTGCTGGCTCTGGTCTGTGTTGCAGTGGGGTTGGTCGGTGCTGGCTCTGGTCTGTGTTGCAGTGAGGTTGGTCGGTGCAGCTGTGGTCTGTGTTACAGTGTGGTTGGTCGGTGCTGGCTGTGGTCTGTGTTGCAGTAAGGTTGGTCGGTGCAGCTGTGGTCTGTGTTACAGTGTGGTTGGTCGGTGCTGGCTGTGGTCTGTGTTGCAGTAAGGTTGGTCGGTGCTGGCTGTGGTTTGTGCTGAAGTGGGGTTGGTCGGTGCTGATTGTGGTCTGTGTTGCAGTGAGGTTGGTCGGTGCTGGCTCTGGCCTGTGTTGCAGTGGGGGTGGTCGGTGCTGGCTCTGGTCTGTGTTGCAGTGAGGTTGGTCAGTGCTGGCTCTGGTCTGTATTGCAGTGAGGTTGGTCGGTGCTGGCTCTGGTCTGTGTTACTGTGCGGTTGGTAGGTGCAGCTGTGGTCTGTGTTACAGTGTGGTTGGTCGTTTCTGGCTGTGGTCTGTGTTGCAGTGGGGTTGGTCAGTGCTGGCTCTGGTCTATGTTGCAGTGAGGTTGGTCGGTGCAGCTGTGGTCTGTGTTACAGTGGGGTTGGTCGGTGCTGGCTCTGGTCTGTGTTGCAGTGAGGTTGGTCGGTGCAGCTGTGGTCTGTGTTACAGTGGGGTTGGTCGGTGCTGGCTGTGGTCTGTGTTGCAGTGGGGTTGGTCGGTGCTGGCTCTGGTCTGTGTTGCAGTGAGGTTGGTCGGTGCAGCTGTGGTCTCTGTTACAGTGTGGTTGGTCGGTGCTGGCTGTGGTCTGTGTTGCAGTGAGGTAGGTCGGTGCTGGCTGTGGTCTGTGTTGAAGTGGGGTTGGTCGGGGCAGGCTGTGGTCTATTTTGCTGTGAGGTCGGTCGGTGCTGGCTTCGGTCTTTGTTGCAGTGAGGTTGGTCGGTGCTGGCTCTGGTCTGTGTTGCAGTGAGGTTGGTTGGTGCTGGCTGTGGTCTGTGTTGCAGTGGGGGTGGTCGGTGCTGGCTCTTGTCTGTGTTGCAGTGAGGTTGGTCGGTGCTGGCTCTGGTCTGTGTTGCAGTGAAGTTGGTCGGTGCAGCCGTGGTCTGTGTTACAGTGGGGATGGTCGGTGCTGGCTGTGGTCTGTGTTGCAGTGAGGTTGGTCGGTGCAGCTGTGGTCTGTGTTACAGTGTGGTTGGTCGGTGCTGGCTGTGGTCTGTGTTGCAGTGGGGTTGGTCGGTGCTGGCTGTGGTCTGTGTTGCTGTGAGGTTGGTCGGTGCTCGCTTTGGTCTGTGTTGTAGTGAGGTTGGTCGGTGCAGCTGTGGTCTGTGTTACAGTGGGGTTGGTCGGTGCTGGCTGTGGTCTGTGTTGCAGTGAGGTTGGTCAGTGCTGGCTGCGTTCCGTGTTGCAGTGAGGTCGTTCGTTGCTGGCTTTGCTCTGTGTTGCAGTGAGGTTGGTCGGTGCTGTCTGGGGTCTGTGTTACAGTGTGGTCTGTCACTGCTCGCCGTGGTCTGTGTTACAGTGAGGTCTGTCAGTGCTGGCTGCGGTCTGTATTCCAGTGAGGTCTGTCAGTGCTGGCCGTGGTCTGTGTTACAGTGAGGTCTGTCAGTGCTGGCTGTGCTCTTCTGAAGTGTGGTTTGTATTCTGTCATCCAGTGATGTCTCTCAGTACTGACTGTTTTCTGTCAAGGCTGGCTGTGGTCTGTGGTGCAGTGAGGTCTGTCAGTGCTGGCTGTGCTCTTCTGAAGTGTGGTTTGTATTCTGTATTCCAGCGATGTCTCTCAGGGCTGGCTGTGGTCTTTGTTATAGTGAGGTCTGTCAGTGCTGGCTGTGGTCTGTGGTGCAGTGAGGTTGGTCAGTGCTGGCTGCGGTCTGTGTTGCAGTGAGGTTGGTCGGTGCTGGCGCTGGTCTGTGTTGCAGTGAGGTTGGTCGGTGCTGGCTCTGGTCTGTGTTGCAGTGAGGTTTGTCGATGCAGCTGTGGTCTGTGTTACAGTGTGGTTGGTCGGTGCTGGCTTTGGTCTGTGTTGCAGTGAGGTTGGTCGGTGCTGGCTGTGGTCCGTGTTGCTGTGAGGTCGGTCGGTGCTGGCTTTGGTCTGTGTTGCAGTGAGGTTGGTTGGTGCTGGCTGTGGTCCGTGTTGCTGTGAGGTCAGTCGGTGCTGGCTTTGGTCTGTGTTGCAGTGAGGTTGGTTGGTGCTGGCTCTGGTCTGTGTTGCAGTGGGGTTGGTCGGTGCTGGCTCTGGTCTGTGTTGCAGTCGGGTTGGTCGGTGCTGGCTGTGGTCTGTGTTGCTGTGAGGTCGATCGGTGCTGGCTTTGGTCTGTGTTGCAGTGAGGTTGGTCGGTGCTGGCTGTGGTCCGTGTTGCTGTGAGGTCGGTCGGTGCTGGCTTTGGTCTGTGTTGCAGTGAGGTGTGTTGGTGCTGGCTCTGGTCTGTGTTGCAGTGGGTTTGGTCGGTGCTGGCTGTGGTCTGTGTTGCTGTGAGGTCGGTCGGTGCTGGCTTTGGTCTGTGTTGCAGTGAGGTTGGTCGGTGCTGGCTCTGGTCTGTAGTGCAGTGAGTTTGGTCAGTGCTGGCTGTGGTCTGTGGTGCAGTGAGGTTGGTCGGTGCTGGCTGTGGTCTGTGGTGCAGTGAGGTTGGTCAGTGCTGCCTGCGGTCTGTGTTGCAGTGAGGTTGGTCGGTGCTGGCTCTGGTCTGTATTGCAGTGAGGTTGGTCGGTGCTGGCTCTGGTCCGTGTTGCAGTGAGGTTGGTCAGTGCAGCTGTGGTCTGTGTTACAGTGTGGTTGGTCGGTGCTGGCTTTGGTCTGTGTTGCAGTGAGGTTGGTCGGTGCTGGCTGTGGTCCGTGTTGCTGTGAGGTCGGTCGGTGCTGGCTTTGGTCTGTGTTGCAGTGAGGTTGGTTGGTGCTGGCTCTGGTCTGTGTTGCAGTGGGGTTGGTCGGTGCTGGCTGTGGTCTGTGTTGCTGTGAGGTCGGTCGGTGCTGGCTTTCGTCTGTGTTGCAGTGGGGTTGGTCAGTGCTGGCTCTGGTCTATGTTGCAGTGAGGTTGGTCGGTGCAGCTGTGGTCTGTGTTACAGTGTGGTTGGTCGGTGCTGGCTGTGGTCTGTGTTACAGTGGGGTTGGTCGGTGCTGTCTCTGGTCTGTGTTGCAGTGAGGTTGGTCGGTGCAGCTGTGGTCTGTGTTACAGTGGGGTTGGTCGGTGCTGGCTGTGGTCTGTGTTGCAGTGGGGTTGGTCGGTGCTGGCTCTGGTCTGTGTTGCAGTGAGGTTGGTCGGTGCAGCTGTGGTCTCTGTTACAGTGTGGTTGGTCGGTGCTGGCTGTGGTCTGTGTTGCAGTGAGGTTGGTCGGTGCTGGCTGTGGTCTGTGTTGAAGTGGGGTTGGTCGGGGATGGCAGTGGTCTATTTTGCTGTGAGGTCGGTCGGTGCTGGCTTCTGTCTTTGTTGCAGTGAGGTTGGTCGGTGCTGGCTGTGGTCTGTGTTGCAGTGAGGTTGGTTGGTGCTGGCTGTGGTCTGTGTTGCAGTGGGGGTGGTCGGTGCTGGCTCTTGTCTGTGTTGCAGTGAGGTTGGTCGGTGCTGGCTCTGGTCTGTGTTGCAGTGAAGTTGGTCGGTGCAGCTGTGGTCTGTGTTACAGTGGGGATGGTCGGTGCTGGCTGTGGTCTGTGTTGCAGTGAGGTTGGTCGGTGCAGCTGTGGTCTGTGTTACAGTGTGGTTGGTCGGTGCTGGCTGTGGTCTGTGTTGCAGTGGGGTTGGTCGGTGCTGCCTGTGGTCTGTGTTGCTGTGAGGTTGGTCGGTGCTCGCTTTCGTCTGTGTTGTAGTGAGGTTGGTCGGTGCAGCTGTGGTCTGTGTTACAGTGGGGTTGGTCGGTGCTGGCTGTGGTCTGTGTTGCAGTGAGGTTGGTCAGTGCTGGCTGCGGTCCGTGTTGCAGTGAGGTTGGTCGGTGCTGGCTCTGGTCTGTGTTGCAGTGAGGTTGGTCGGTGCAGCTGTGGTCTGTGTTACAGTGAGGTTGGTCGTTGCTGGCTGTGGTCTGTGTTGCAGTGGGGTTGGTCGGTGCTGGCTGTGGTCTGTGTTGCCGTGAGGTCGTTCGTTGCTGGCTTTGCTCTGTGTTGCAGTGAGGTTGGTCGGTGCTGTCTGGGGTCTGTGTTACAGTGTGGTCTGTCACTGCTGGCCGTGGTCTGTGTTACAGTGAGGTCTGTCAGTGCTGGCTGCGGTCTGTATTCCAGTGAGGTCTGTCAGTGCTGGCCGTGGTCTGTGTTACAGTGAGGTCTGTCAGTGCTGGCTGTGCTCTTCTGAAGTGTGGTTTGTATTCTGTCATCCAGTGATGTCTCTCAGTACTGACTGTTTTCTGTCAAGGCTGGCTGTGGTCTGTGGTGCAGTGAGGTCTGTCAGTGCTGGCTGTGCTCTTCTGAAGTGTGGTTTGTATTCTGTATTCCAGCGATGTCTCTCAGGGCTGGCTGTGGTCTTTGTTATAGTGAGGTCTGTCAGTGCTGGCTGTGGTCTGTGGTGCAGTGAGGTTGGTCAGTGCTGGCTGCGGTCTGTGTTGCAGTGAGGTTGGTCGGTGCTGGCTCTGGTCTGTGTTGCAGTGAGGTTGGTCGGTGCTGGCTCTGGTCTGTGTTGCAGTGAGGTTGGTCGATGCAGCTGTGGTCTGTGTTACAGTGTGGTTGGTCGGTGCTGGCTTTGGTCTGTGTTGCAGTGAGGTTGGTCGGTGCTGGCTGTGGTCCGTGTTGCTGTGAGGTCGGTCGGTGCTGGCTTTGGTCTGTGTTGCAGTGAGGTTGGTTGGTGCTGGCTGTGGTCCGTGTTGCTGTGAGGTCAGTCGGTGCTGGCTTTGGTCTGTGTTGCAGTGAGGTTGGTTGGTGCTGGCTCTGGTCTGTGTTGCAGTGGGGTTGGTCGGTGCTGGCTGTGGTCTGTGTTGCTGTGAGGTCGATCGGTGCTGGCTTTGGTCTGTGTTGCAGTGAGGTTGGTCGGTGCTGGCTGTGGTCCGTGTTGCTGTGAGGTCGGTCGGTGCTGGCTTTGGTCTGTGTTGCAGTGAGGTTGGTTGGTGCTGGCTCTGGTCTGTGTTGCAGTGGGGTTGGTCGGTGCTGGCTGTGGTCTGTGTTGCTGTGAGGTCGGTCAGTGCTGGCTTTGGTCTGTGTTGCAGTGAGGTTGGTCGGTGCTGGCTCTGGTCTGTGGTGCAGTGAGTTTGGTCAGTGCTGGCTGTGGTCTGTGGTGCAGTGAGGTTGGTCGGTGCTGGCTGTGGTCTGTGGTGCAGTGAGGTTGGTCAGTGCTGCCTGCGGTCTGTGTTGCAGTGAGGTTGGTCGGTGCTGGCTCTGGTCTGTATTGCAGTGAGGTTGGTCGGTGCTGGCTCTGGTCCGTGTTGCAGTGAGGTTGGTCAGTGCAGCTGTGGTCTGTGTTACAGTGTGGTTGGTCGGTGCTGGCTTTGGTCTGTGTTGCAGTGAGGTTGGTCGGTGCTGGCTGTGGTCCGTGTTGCTGTGAGGTCGGTCGGTGCTGGCTTTGGTCTGTGTTGCAGTGAGGTTGGTTGGTGCTGGCTCTGGTCTGTGTTGCAGTGGGGTTGGTCGGTGCTGGCTGTGGTCTGTGTTGCTGTGAGGTCGGTCGGTGCTGGCTTTCGTTTGTGTTGCAGTGGGGTTGGTCAGTGCTGGCTCTGGTCTATGTTGCAGTGAGGTTGGCCGGTGCAGCTGTGGTCTGTGTTACAGTGTGGTTGGTCGGTGCTGGCTGTGGTCTGTGTTACAGTGGGGTTGGTCGGTGCTGTCTCTGGTCTGTGTTGCAGTGAGGTTGGTCGGTGCAGCTGTGGTCTGTATTACAGTGGGGTTGGTCGGTGCTGGCTGTGGTCTGTGTTGCAGTGGGGTTGGTCGGTGCTGGCTCTGGTCTGTGTTGCAGTGAGGTTGGTCGGTGCAGCTGTGGTCTCTGTTACAGTGTGGTTGGTCGGTGCTGGCTGTGGTCTGTGTTGCAGTGAGGTTGGTCGGTGCTGGCTGTGGTCTGTGTTGAAGTGGGGTTGGTCGGGGATGGCAGTGGTCTATTTTGCTGTGAGGTCGGTCGGTGCTGGCTTCTGTCTTTGTTGCAGTGAGGTTGGTCGGTGCTGGCTGTGGTCTGTGTTGCAGTGAGGTTGGTTGGTGCTGGCTGTGGTCTGTGTTGCAGTGGGGGTG
This sequence comes from Lissotriton helveticus, assembly GCF_964261635.1. Classification (NCBI taxonomy): domain Eukaryota; kingdom Metazoa; phylum Chordata; class Amphibia; order Caudata; family Salamandridae; genus Lissotriton; species Lissotriton helveticus. Next base: position 1,278,105,014 of record NC_136070.1, read on the forward strand.
GTCGGTGCTGGCTCTTGTCTGTGTTGCAGTGAGGTTGGTCGGTGCTGGCTCTGGTCTGTGTTGCAGTGAAGTTGGTCGGTGCAGCTGTGGTCTGTGTTACAGTGGGGATGGTCGGTGCTGGCTGTGGTCTGTGTTGCAGTGAGGTTGGTCGGTGCAGCTGTGGTCTGTGTTACAGTGTGGTTGGTCGGTGCTGGCTGTGGTCTGTGTTGCAGTGGGGTTGGTCGGTGCTGCCTGTGGTCTGTGTTGCTGTGAGGTTGGTCGGTGCTCGCTTTCGTCTGTGTTGTAGTGAGGTTGGTCGGTGCAGCTGTGGTCTGTGTTACAGTGGGGTTGGTCGGTGCTGGCTGTGGTCTGTGTTGCAGTGAGGTTGGTCAGTGCTGGCTGCGGTCCGTGTTGCAGTGAGGTTGGTCGGTGCTGGCTCTGGTCTGTGTTGCAGTGAGGTTGGTCGGTGCAGCTGTGGTCTGTGTTACAGTGAGGTTGGTCGTTGCTGGCTGTGGTCTGTGTTGCAGTGGGGTTGGTCGGTGCTGGCTGTGGTCTGTGTTGCCATGAGGTCGTTCGTTGCTGGCTTTGCTCTGTGTTGCAGTGAGGTTGGTCGGTGCTGTCTGGGGTCTGTGTTACAGTGTGGTCTGTCACTGCTGGCCGTGGTCTGTGTTACAGTGAGGTCTGTCAGTGCTGGCTGCGGTCTGTATTCCAGTGAGGTCTGTCAGTGCTGGCCGTGGTCTGTGTTACAGTGAGGTCTGTCAGTGCTGGCTGTGCTCTTCTGAAGTGTGGTTTGTATTCTGTCATCCAGTGATGTCTCTCAGTACTGACTGTTTTCTGTCAAGGCTGGCTGTGGTCTGTGGTGCAGTGAGGTCTGTCAGTGCTGGCTGTGCTCTTCTGAAGTGTGGTTTGTATTCTGTATTCCAGCGATGTCTCTCAGGGCTGGCTGTGGTCTTTGTTATAGTGAGGTCTGTCAGTGCTGGCTGTGGTCTGTGTTGCAGTGAGGTTGGTTGGTGCTGGCTCTGGTCTGTGTTGCAGTGGGGTTGGTCGGTGCTGGCTGTGGTCTGTGTTGCTGTGAGGTCGATCGGTGCTGGCTTTGGTCTGTGTTGCAGTGAGGTTGGTTGGTGCTGGCTCTGGTCTGTGTTGCAGTGGGGTTGGTCGGTGCTGGCTGTGGTCTGTGTTGCTGTGAGGTCGGTCAGTGCTGGCTTTGGTCTGTGTTGCAGTGAGGTTGGTCGGTGCTGGCTCTGGTCTGTGTTGCAGTGAGGTTGGTCGGTGCTGGCTCTGGTCTGTGTTGCAGTGAGGTTGGTCGATGCAGCTGTGGTCTGTGTTACAGTGTGGTTGGTCGGTGCTGGCTTTGGTCTGTGTTGCAGTGAGGTTGGTCGGTGCTGGCTGTGGTCCGTGTTGCTGTGAGGTCGGTCGGTGCTGGCTTTGGTCTGTGTTGCAGTGAGGTTGGTTGGTGCTGGCTGTGGTCCGTGTTGCTGTGAGGTCAGTCGGTGCTGGCTTTGGTCTGTGTTGCAGTGAGGTTGGTTGGTGCTGGCTCTGGTCTGTGTTGCAGTGGGGTTGGTCGGTGCTGGCTCTGGTCTGTGTTGCAGTGGGGTTGGTCGGTGCTGGCTGTGGTCTGTGTTGCTGTGAGGTCGATCGGTGCTGGCTTTGGTCTGTGTTGCAGTGAGGTTGGTCGGTGCTGGCTGTGGTCCGTGTTGCTGTGAGGTCGGTCGGTGCTGGCTTTGGTCTGTGTTGCAGTGAGGTTGGTTGGTGCTGGCTCTGGTCTGTGTTGCAGTGGGGTTGGTCGGTGCTGGCTGTGGTCTGTGTTGCTGTGAGGTCGGTCAGTGCTGGCTTTGGTCTGTGTTGCAGTGAGGTTGGTCGGTGCTGGCTCTGGTCTGTGGTGCAGTGAGTTTGGTCAGTGCTGGCTGTGGTCTGTGGTGCAGTGAGGTTGGTCGGTGCTGGCTGTGGTCTGTGGTGCAGTGAGGTTGGTCAGTGCTGCCTGCTGTCTGTGTTGCAGTGAGGTTGGTCGGTGCTGGCTCTGGTCTGTATTGCAGTGAGGTTGGTCGGTGCTGGCTCTGGTCCGTGTTGCAGTGAGGTTGGTCAGTGCAGCTGTGGTCTGTGTTACAGTGTGGTTGGTCGGTGCTGGCTTTGGTCTGTGTTGCAGTGAGGTTGGTTGGTGCTGGCTGTGGTCCGTGTTGCTGTGAGGTCGGTCGGTGCTGGCTTTGGTCTGTGTTGCAGTGAGGTTGGTTGGTGCTGGCTCTGGTCTGTGTTGCAGTGGGGTTGGTCGGTGCTGGCTGTGGTCTGTGTTGCTGTGAGGTCGGTCGGTGCTGGCTTTCGTCTGTGTTGCAGTGAGGTTGGTCGGTGCTGGCTCTGGTCTGTCTTGCAGTTGGGTTGGTCGGTGCTGGCTGTGGTCTGTGTTGCTGTGAGGTCGGTCGGTGCTGGCTTTGGTCTGTGTTGCAGTGAGGTTGGTTGGTGCTGGTTCTGGTCTGTGTTGCAGTGAGGTCTGTCTGTGCTGGCCGTGGTCTGTCTTACAGTGAGATTGGTCAGTGCTGGCTTCGGTCTGTGTTGCAGTGAGATTGGTTGGTGCTGGCTCTGGTCTGTGTTGCAGTGGGGTTGGTCCGTGCTGGCTCTGGTCTGTGTTGCAGTGAGGTTGGTCGGTGCAGCTGTGGTCTGTGTTACAGTGGGGTTGGTCGGTGCTGGCTGTGGTCTGGGTTGCAGTGGGGTTGGTCGGTGCTGTCTCTGGTCTGTGTTGCAGTGAGGTTGATCGGTGCAGCTGTGGTCTGTGTTACAGTGTGGTTCGTCGGTGCTGGCTGTGGTCTGTGTTGCAGTGAGGTTGGTTGGTGCTGGCTGTGGTCTGTGTTGAAGTGGGGTTGGTCGGTGCTGGCTGTGGTCTGTGTTGCTGTGAGGTCGGTCGGTGCTGGCTTCGGTCTGTGTTGCAGTGAGGTTGGTCAGTGCTGGCTCTGGTCTGTGTTGCAGTGGGGGGGTCGGTGCTGGCTCTGGTCTGTGTTGCAGTGAGGTTGGTCGGTGCTGGCTCTGGTCTGTGTTGCAGTGAGGTTGGTCGGTGCTGGCTCTGGTCTGTGTTACTGTGAGGTTGGTAGGTGCAGCTCTGGTCTGTGTTACAGTGTGGTTGGTCGGTGCTAGACTGTGGTCTGTGTTGCAGTGGGGTTGGTCAGTGCTGGCTCTGGTCTATGTTGCAGTGAGGTTGGTCGGTGCAGCTGTGATCTGTGTTACAGTGTGGTTGGTCGGTGCTGGCTGTGGTCTGTGTTGCAGTGGGGTTGGTCGGAGCTGGCTCTGGTCTGTGTTGCAGTGAGGTTGGTCGGTGCAGCTGTGGTCTGTGTTACAGTGGGGTTGGTCGGTGCTGGCTGTGGTCTGTGTTGCAGTGGGGTTGGTCGGTGCTGGCTCTGGTCTGTGTTGCAGTGAGGTTGGTCGGTGCAGCTGTGGTCTGTGTTACAGTGTGGTTGGTCGGTGCTGGCTGTGGTCTGTGTTGCAGTAAGGTTGGTCGGTGCTGGTTGTGGTTTGTGCTGAAGTGGGGTTGGTCGGTGCTGGCTGTGGTCTGTGTTGTTGTGAGGTGGGTCGGTGCTGGCTTCGGTCTGTGTTGCAGTGAGGTTGGTCGGTGCTGGCTCTGGCCTGTGTTGCAGTGGGGGTGGTCGGTGCTGGCTCTGGTCTGTGTTGCAGTGAGGTTGGTCAGTGCTGGCTCTGGTCTGTATTGCAGTGAGGTTGGTCGGTGCTGGCTCTGGTCTGTGTTACTGTGAGGTTGGTAGGTGCAGCTGTGGTCTGTGTTACAGTGTGGTTGTTCATTTCTGGCTGTGGTCTGTGTTGCAGTGGGGTTGGTCAGTGCTGGCTCTGGTCTATGTTGCAGTGAGGTTGGTCGGTGCAGCTGTGGTCTGTGTAACAGTGTGGTTGGTAGGTGCTGGCTGTGGTCTGTGTTGCAGTGGGGTTGGTCGGTGCTGGCTCTGGTCTGTGTTGCTGTGAGGTTGGTCGGGGCAGCTGTGGTCTACGTTACAGTGGGGTTGGTCGGTGCTGGCTGTGGTCTGTGTTGCAGTGGGGTTGGTCGGTGCTGGCTCTGGTCTGTGTTGCTGTGAGGTTGGTCGGGGCAGCTGTGGTCTGTGTTACAGTGGGGTTGGTCGGTGCTGGCTGTGGTCTGTGTTGCAGTGTGGTTGGTCGGTGCTGGCTGTGGTCTGTGTTGCAGTGAGGTTGGTCGGTGCTGGCTGTGGTCTGTGTTGAAGTAGGGTTGGTCGGGGCTGGCTGTGGTCTGTGTTGCTGTGAGGTCGGTCGGTGCTGGCTTCGGTCTTTGTTGCAGTGAGGTTGGTCGGTGCTGGCTCTGGTCTGTGTTGCAGTGAGGTTGGTTGGTGCTGGCTGTGGTCTGTGTTGCAGTGGGGGTGGTCGGTGCTGGCTCTTGTCTGTGTTGCAGTGAGGTTGGTCGGTGCTGGCTCTGGTCTGTGTTGCAGTGAAGTTGGTCGGTGCAGCTGTGGTCTGTGTTACAGTGGGGATGGTCGGTGCTGGCTGTGGTCTGTGTTGCAGTGAGGTTGGTCGGTGCAGCTGTGGTCTGTGTTACAGTGTGGTTGGTCGGTGCTGGCTGTGGTCTGTGTTGCAGTGGGGTTGGTCGGTGCTGGCTGTGGTCTGTGTTGCTGTGAGGTCGGTCGGTGCTCGCTTTGGTCTGTGTTGTAGTGAGGTTAGTTGGTGCAGCTGTGGTCTGTGTTACAGTGGGGTTGGTCGGTGCTGGCTGTGGTCTGTGTTGCAGTGAGGTTGGTCAGTGCTGGCTGCGGTCTGTGTTGCAGTGAGGTTGGTCGGTGCTGGCTCTGGTCTGTGTTGCAGTGAGGTTGGTCGGTGCTGGCTGTGGTCTGTGTTGCAGTGAGGTTGGTTGGTGCTGGCACGGGTCTGTGTTGCAGTGAGGTTGGTTGGTGCTGGCTGTGGTCTGTGTTGCAGTGGGGTTGGTCGGTTCTGGCTGTGGTCTGTGTTGCAGTGGGGTTGGTCGGTGCTGGCTGTGGTCTGTGTTGCTGTGAGGTCGGTCGGTGCTGGCTTTGCTCTGTGGTGCAGTGAGGTTGGTCGGTTCTGGCTGTGGTCTGTGTTGCAGTGGGGTTGGTCGGTGCTGGCTGTGGTCTGTGTTGCTGTGAGGTCGGTCGGTGCTGGCTTTGCTCTGTGTTGCAGTGAGGTTGGCCGGTGCTGGCTGTGGTCTGTGTTGCAGTGAGGTTGGCAGTGAGGTCTGTCGGTGCTGGCTGTGGTCTGTGTTGCAGTGAGGTTGGTCGGTGCTGGCTGTGGTCTGTGTTGAAGTGAGGTTGGTCAGTGCTGGGTGTGGTCTCTGTTGCAGTGAGGTTGGTTGGTGCTGGCCGTGGTCTGTGTTGCAGTGAGCTCTGTTAGTGCTGGCTGTGGTCTGTGTTACAGTGTGGTTGGTCGGTGCTGGCTCTGGTCTGTGTTGCAGTGGGGTTGGTCGGTGCTGGCTCTGGTCTGTGTTGCAGTGAGGTTGGTCGGTGCTGGCTGTGGTCTGTGTTGCAGTGGGGTTGGTCGGTGCTGGCTGTGGTGTGTGTTGCAGTGAGGTTGGTTGGTGCTGGCTCTGGTCTGTGTTGCAGTGAGGTTGGTCGGTGCTGGCTCTGGTCTGTGTTGCAGTGAGGTTGGTCGGTGCTGGCTCTGGTCTGTGTTGCAGTGAGGTTGGTCGGTGCTGGCTGTGTTCTCTTGAATGTCGCTGGTATCTTCGCTAGTCCAACCACGGCCCTGTCTCTCCTGTATTACAGTCAGGCCTGTCGGGGTTGTTTGTGGTCAGTGCTCTGAAGTCTGAGGCTGTTTGTGTGTTGTTTGCTGTGCTCCTTCCTCAATTCCTTTGCTGTTGTTGTGTGTTGCTCTGCTGTAGATTTCTTTACCGATTTTGATCCAAACAATTGGTGTAAAATGTTCGTAGTAATTAATGGTGGAACACTACTTCCATCTAGTGGCTAGGTTTGTGTACTACCACAAGTGGGACATGAGGGTTTATATTGGTATCTATATACCAACCTAGCTAGGAAGCAGCGGAGCGCTGTGCATTGCATAGAAGGGGACGGATACAATCTGTAGGATGGTGCACATCAAGAGGGGATACGGATACACAAATATATTTCACATTTTTGGACACAGGGAGATTATGTGATTTGATCAGAATGGCAGGATTGTGAACCAAGCTGCAGAGAAAACGATTCCCCAGAGTCCAAGGGGGGCAGCTCCTGCCACTGGGCCCCCTCCCTTCTAATGTTACCGGATACATACAGCATATCACCCACGCCCTTCAAATGTTACCTGAGGCAGCAAATCACCCCTCCCTTCTAATGTTACCAGATGCCTGCAGCATATCACCCCCTCCCTTCTAATGTTACCGGATGCCTGCAGCATATCACCCCCTCCCTTCTAATGTTACCAGATGCCTGCAGCATATCACCCCCTCCCTTCTAATGTTACTGGATGCCTGTGGCATACCACCCCTCCCTTATAATGTTACCGGATGCCTGCAGCATATCACCCCCTCCCTTCTAATGTTACCAGATGCCTACAGCATATCACTCCCTCCCTTCTAATGTTACCAGATGCCTGCGGCATATCACCCCATCCCTTCTAATGTTACCAGATGCCTGCAGCATATGACCCCCTCCCTTCTAATGTTACCTGAGGCAGCATATCACCCCCTCCCTTCTAATGTTACCTGAGGCAGCATATCACCCCCTCCCTTCTAATGTTACCAGATGCCTACAGCATATCACCCCCTCCCTTCTAATGTTACCTGAGGCAGCATATCACCCCCTCCCTTCTAATGTTACCTGATGCCTGCAGCATATCACCCCCTCCCTTCTAATGTTACCAGATGCCTGCAGCATATCACCCCTTGCCTTCTAATGTTACTGGATGCCTACAACATATCACCCACTTCCATCTAATGTTACCAGATGCCTGCAGCATATCACCCCCTCCCTTCTAATGTTACCTGATGCCTACAACATATCACCCACTTCCATCTAATGTTACCAGATGCCTGCAGCATATCACCCCCTCCCTTCCAATGTTACTGGATGCCTGCGGCATATCACCCCCTCCCTTCTAATGTTACCTGAGGCAGCATATCACCCCCTCCCTTCTAATGTTACCAGATGCCTGCAGCATATCACCCCCTCCCTTCTAATGTTACCTGATGCCTGCAGCATATCACCCCCTCCCTTCTAATGTTACTGGATGCCTGCGGCATATGACCCCCTCCCTTCTAATGTTACTGGATGCCTGCGGCATATCACCCCTCCCTTCTAATGTTACCAGATGCCTGCGGCATACCACCCCCTCCCTTCTAATGTTACCAGATGCCTGCAGCAAATCACCCCCTCCCTTCTAATGTTACCAGATGCCTACAGCATATCACTCCCTCCCTTCTAATGTTACCAGATGCCTGCGGCATATCACTCCCTCCCTTCTAATGTTACCAGATGCCTACGGCATATCACTCCCTCCCTTCTAATGTTACCAGATGCCTGCAACATATCACCCCCTCCCTTCTAATGTTACCAGATGCCTGCGGCATATCACTCGCTCCCTTCTAATGTTACCAGATGCCTGTGGCATATCACCCCCTCCCTTCTAATGTTACCAGATGCCTACAGCATATCACTCCCTCCCTTCTAATGTTACCAGATGCCTGCGGCATATCACTCCCTCCCTTCTAATGTTACCAGATGCCTGCGGCATATCACTCCCTCCCTTCTAATGTTACCAGATGCCTACGGCATATCACTCGCTCCCTTCTAATGTTACGAGATGCCTGCAGCATATCACCCCCTCCCTTCCAATGTTACTGGATGCCTACAGCATATCACCCCCTCCCTTCTAATGTTACCTGAGGCAGCATATCACCCCCTCCCTTCTAATGTTACCAGATGCCTGCTGCATATCACCCCCTCCCTTCTAATGTTACCAGATGCCTGCAGCATATCACCCCCTCCCTTTTAATGTTACCAGATGCCTGCAGCATATCACCCCCTCCCTTCTGATGTTACCAGATGCCTGCAGCATATCACCCCCCCCATTCTAATGTTACTGGATGCCTGCGGCATATCACTCCCTCCCATCTAATGTTACCAGATGCCTGCAGCATATCACCCCCTCCCTTCTAATGTTACTAGATGCCTGCGGCATATGACCCCCTCCCTTCTAATGTTACCAGATGCCTGCGGCATATCACCCCCTCCCTTCTAATGTTACCAGATGCCTGCGGCATATCACCCGCTCCATTCTAATGTTACCACATGCCTGCGGCATATCACCCCCTCCCTTCTAATGTTACCAGATGCCTGCGGCATATCACCACCCCCTCCCTTCTAATGTTACCAGATGCCTGCAACATATCACCCCCTCCCTTCTAATGTTAAGGGAAGCCTGCAGCATATCACCCCCTCCCTTCTAATGTTACCTGAGGCAGCAAATCACCCCCTCCCTTCTAATGTTACCAGATGCCTGCGGCATATCACCACCCCCTCCCTTCTAATGTTACCAGATGCCTGCAACATATCACCCCCTCCCTTCTAATGTTACCAGATGCCTACAGCATATCACTCCCTCCCTTCTAATGTTACCAGATGCCTGCGGCATATCACTCCCTCCCTTCTAATGTTACCAGATGCCTACGGCATATCACTCCCTCCCTTCTAATGTTACCAGATGCCTGCGGCATATCACTCCCTCCCTTCTAATGTTACCAGATGCCTGCGGCATATCACCCCCTCCCTTCTAATGTTACCAGATGCCTACAGCATATCACTCCCTCCCTTCTAATGTTACCAGATGCCTGCGGCATATCACTCCCTCCCTTCTAATGTTACCAGATGCCTGCGGCATATCACTCCCTCCCTTCTAATGTTACCAGATGCCTACGGCATATCACTCGCTCCCTTCTAATGTTACCAGATGCCTGCAGCATATCACCCCCTCCCTTCCAATGTTACTGGATGCCTACAGCATATCACCCCCTCCCTTCTAATGTTACCTGAGGCAGCATATCACCCCCTCCCTTCTAATGTTACCAGATGCCTGCGGCATATGACCCCCTCCCTTCTAATGTTACCAGATGCCTGCGGCATATCACCCCCTCCCTTCTAATGTTACCAGATGCCTGCGGCATATCACCCGCTCCATTCTAATGTTACCACATGACTGCGGCATATCACCCCCTCCCTTCTAATGTTACCAGATGCCTGCGGCATATCACCACCCCCTCCCTTCTAATGTTACCAGATGCCTGCAACATATCACCCCCTCCCTTCTAATGTTAAGGGAAGCCTGCAGCATATCACCCCCTCCCTTCTAATGTTACCAGATGCCTGCAGCATATCACCCCCTCCCTTCTAATGTTACCAGATGCCTGCGACATATCACCCCCTCCCTTCTAATGTTACCAGATGCCTGCGGCATATCACCCCCTCCCTTCTAATGTTACCAGATGCCTGCGGCATATCACCCTCTCCCTTCTAATGTTACCAGATGCCTGCGGCATATCACCCCCTCCCTTCTAATGTTACCAGTTGCCTGCGGCATATCACCCCCTCCCTTCTAATGTTACCAGATGCCTGCGGCATATCACCCCCTCCCTTCTAATGTTACCAGATGCCTGCGGCATATCATCCTCTCCCTTCCAATGTTACCAGATGCCTGCGGCATATCACCCCCTCCCTTCCAATGTTACCAGATGCCTTACGGAATATCACCCCTCCCTTCTAATGTTACCAGATGCCTGCAGCATATCACCCCCTCCCTTCTAATGTTACCAGATGCCTGCGGCATATCACCCCCTCCCTTCTAATGTTACTGGATGCCTGCAGCATATCACCCCCTCCCTTCTAATGTTACTGGATGCCTGCAGCATATCACCCCCTCCCTTCTAATGTTACCAGATGCCTGCAGCATATCACCCCCTCCCTTCTAATGTTACTGGATGCCTGCAGCATATCACCCCCTCCCTTCTAATGTTACCAGATGCCTGCGGCATATCACCACCCCCTCCCTTCTAATGTTACCAGATGCCTGCAACATATCACCCCCTCCCTTCTAATGTTAAGGGAAGCCTGCAGCATATCACCCCCTCCCTTCTAATGTTACCAGATGCCTGCAGCATATCACCCCCTCCCTTCTAATGTTACCAGATGCCTGCGACATATCACCCCCTCCCTTCTAATGTTACCAGATGCCTGCGGCATATCACCCCCTCCCTTCTAATGTTACCAGATGCCTGCGGCATATCACCCCCTCCCTTCTAATGTTACCAGATGCCTGCTGCATATCACCCCCTCCCTTCTAATGTTACCAGATGCCTTACGGAATATCACCCCTCCCTTCTAATGTTACCAGATGCCTGCAGCATATCACCCCCTCCCTTCTAATGTTACCAGATGCCTGCGGCATATCACCCCCTCCCTTCTAATGTTACTGGATGCCTGCAGCATATCACCCCCTCCCTTCTAATGTTACTGGATGCCTGCAGCATATCACCCCCTCCCTTCTAATGTTACCAGATGCCTGCAGCATATCACCCCCTCCCTTCTAATGTTACCAGATGCCTGCGGCATATCACTCCCTCCCTTCTAATGTTACCAGATGCCTGCAGCATATCACCCCCTCCCTTCTAATGTTACTGGATGCCTGCAGCATATCACCCCCTCCCTTCTAATGTTACCAGATGCCTGCGGCATATGACCCCCTCCCTTCTAATGTTACCAGATGCCTGCGGCATATCACTCCCTCCCTTCTAATGTTACCAGATGCCTGTGACATATCACCCCCTCCCTTCTAATGTTACCAGATGCCTGCAGCATATCACCCCCTCCCTTCTAATGTTACCAGATGCCTGCGGCATATCACTCCCTCCCTTCTAATGTTACCGGATGCCTGCAGCATATCACCCCCTCCCTTCTAATGTTACCAGATGCCTGCAGCATATCACCCCCTCCCTTCTAATGTTACCAGATGCCTGCAGCATATCACCCCCTCCCTTCTAATGTTACCAGATGCCTACGGCATATCACTCGCTCCCTTCTAATGTTACCAGATGCCTGCAGCATATCACCCCCTCCCTTCTAATGTTACCAGATGCCTACGGCATATCACTCCCTCCCTTCTAATGTTACCAGATGCCTACAGCATATCACTCCCTCCCTTCTAATGTTACCGGATGCCTGCAGCATATCACCCCCTCCCTTCTAATGTTACTGGATGCCTGCAGCATATCACCCCCTCCCTTCTAATGTTACTGGATGCCTGCAGCATATCACCCCCTCCCTTCTAATGTTACCAGATGCCTGCAGCATATCACCCCCTCCCTTCTAATGTTACCAGATGCCTGCGGCATATCACTCCCTCCCTTCTAATGTTACCAGATGCCTGCAGCATATCACCCCCTCCCTTCTAATGTTACTGGATGCCTGCAGCATATCACCCCCTCCCTTCTAATGTTACCAGATGCCTGCGGCATATGACCCCCTCCCTTCTAATGTTACCAGATGCCTGCGGCATATCACTCCCTCCCTTCTAATGTTACCAGATGCCTGTGACATATCACCCCCTCCCTTCTAATGTTACCAGATGCCTGCAGCATATCACCCCCTCCCTTCTAATGTTACCAGATGCCTGCGGCATATCACTCCCTCCCTTCTAATGTTACCAGATGCCTGTGACATATCACCCCCTCCCTTCTAATGTTACCAGATGCCTGCAGCATATCACCCCCTCCCTTCTAATGTTACCAGATGCCTGCGGCATATCACTCCCTCCCTTCTAATGTTACCGGATGCCTGCAGCATATCACCCCCTCCCTTCTAATGTTACCAGATGCCTGCAGCATATCACCCCCTCCCTTCTAATGTTACCAGATGCCTGCAGCATATCACCCCCTCCCTTCTAATGTTACCAGATGCCTACGGCATATCACTCGCTCCCTTCTAATGTTACCAGATGCCTGCAGCATATCACCCCCTCCCTTCTAATGTTACCAGATGCCTACGGCATATCACTCCCTCCCTTCTAATGTTACCAGATGCCTACAGCATATCACTCCCTCCCTTCTAATGTTACCGGATGCCTGCAGCATATCACCCCCTCCCTTCTAATGTTCCAGATGCCTGCAGCATATCACCCCTTGCCTTCTAATATTACCAATACATACGGCATATCACACCCTCCCTTAAAATATTACCGGATTCCTGCGGCATATCATCCCCTGCCTTTTAATGTTACCAGATGCCTGCGGCATATCACTCCCTCCCTTCTAATGTTACCAGATGCCTGCGGCATATCACCCCCTCCCTTCTAATGTTACCAGATGCCTACAGCATATCACTCCCTCCCTTCTAATGTTACCAGATGCCTGCGGCATATCACTCCCTCCCTTCTAATGTTACAAGATGCCTGCGGCATATCACTCCCTCCCTTCTAATGTTACCAGATGCCTACGGCATATCACTCGCTCCCTTCTAATGTTACCAGATGCCTGCAGCATATCACCCCCTCCCTTCTAATGTTACCTGAGGCAGCATATCACCCCCTCCCTTCCAATGTTACTGGATGCCTACAGCATATCACCCCCTCCCTTCTAATGTTACCTGAGGCAGCATATCACCCCCTCCCTTCTAATGTTACCAGATGCCTGCGGCATATGACCCCCTCCCTTCTAATGTTACCAGATGCCTGCAGCATATCACCCCCTCCCTTCTAATGTTACCAGATGCCTGCAGCATATCACCCCCTCCCTTCTAATGTTACCAGATGCCTGCAGCATATCACCCCCTCCATTCTAATGTTACTGGATGCCTGCGGCATATCACTCCCTCCCATCTAATGTTACCAGATGCCTGCGGCATATGACCCCCTCCCTTCTAATGTTACCAGATGCCTGCGGCATATCACCCCCTCCCTTCTAATGTTACCAGATGCCTGCGGCATATCACCCGCTCCATTCTAATGTTACCACATGCCTGCGGCATATCACCCCCTCCCTTCTAATGTTACCAGATGCCTGCGGCATATCACCACCCCCTCCCTTCTAATGTTACCAGATGCCTGCAACATATCACCCCCTCCCTTCTAATGTTAAGGGAAGCCTGCAGCATATCACCCCCTCCCTTCTAATGTTACCAGATGCCTGCAGCATATCACCCCCTCCCTTCTAATGTTACCAGATGCCTGCGACATATCACCCCCTCCCTTCTAATGTTACCAGATGCCTGCGGCATATCACCCCCTCCCTTCTAATGTTACCAGATGCCTGCGGCATATCACCCCCTCCCTTCTAATGTTACCAGATGCCTGCGGCATATCACCCCCTCCCTTCTAATGTTACCAGATGCCTGCGGCATATCACCCCCTCCCTTCTAATGTTACCAGATGCCTGCGGCATATCACCCCCTCCCTTCTAATGTTACCAGATGCCTGCGGCATATCACCCCCTCCCTTCTAATGTTACCAGATGCCTGCGGCATATCACCCCCTCCCTTCTAATGTTACCAGATGCCTGCGGCATATCACCCCCTCCCTTCTAATGTTACCAGATGCCTGCGGCATATCATCCTCTCCCTTCCAATGTTACCGGATGCCTGCGGCATATCACCCCCTCCCTTCCAATGTTACCGGATGCCTGCGGCATATCACCCCCTCCCTTCCAATGTTACCAGATGCCTTACGGAATATCACCCCTCCCTTCTAATGTTACCAGATGCCTGCAGCATATCACCCCCTCCCTTCTAATGTTACCAGATGCCTGCGGCATATCACCCCCTCCCTTCTAATGTTACTGGATGCCTGCAGCATATCACCCCCTCCCTTCTAATGTTACTGGATGCCTGCAGCATATCACCCCCTCCCTTCTAATGTTACCAGATGCCTGCAGCATATCACCCCCTCCCTTCTAATGTTACTGGATGCCTGCAGCATATCACCCCCTCCCTTCTAATGTTACCAGATGCCTGCGGCATATCACCACCCCCTCCCTTCTAATGTTACCAGATGCCTGCAACATATCACCCCCTCCCTTCTAATGTTAAGGGAAGCCTGCAGCATATCACCCCCTCCCTTCTAATGTTACCAGATGCCTGCAGCATATCACCCCCTCCCTTCTAATGTTACCAGATGCCTGCGACATATCACCCCCTCCCTTCTAATGTTACCAGATGCCTGCGGCATACCACCCCCTCCCTTCTAATGTTACCAGATGCCTGCTGCATATCACCCCCTCCCTTCTAATGTTACCAGATGCCTTACGGAATATCACCCCTCCCTTCTAATGTTACCAGATGCCTGCAGCATATCACCCCCTCCCTTCTAATGTTACCAGATGCCTGCGGCATATCACCCCCTCCCTTCTAATGTTACCAGATGCCTGCGGCATATCACCCCCTCCCTTCTAATGTTACCAGATGCCTGCGGCATATCACCCCCTCCCTTCTAATGTAACTGGATGCCTGCAGCATATCACCCCCTCCCTTCTAATGTTACTGGATGCCTGCAGCATATCACCCCCTCCCTTCTAATGTTACCAGATGCCTGCAGCATATCACCCCCTCCCTTCTAATGTTACCAGATGCCTGCGGCATATCACTCCCTCCCTTCTAATGTTACCAGATGCCTGCAGCATATCACCCCCTCCCTTCTAATGTTACTGGATGCCTGCAGCATATCACCCCCTCCCTTCTAATGTTACCAGATGCCTGCGGCATATGACCCCCTCCCTTCTAATGTTACCAGATGCCTGCGGCATATCACTCCCTCCCTTCCAATGTTACCAGATGCCTGTGACATATCACCCCCTCCCTTCTAATGTTACCAGATGCCTGCAGCATATCACCCCCTCCCTTCTAATGTTACCAGATGCCTGCGGCATATCACTCCCTCCCTTCTAATGTTACCGGATGCCTGCAGCATATCACCCCCTCCCTTCTAATGTTACCAGATGCCTGCAGCATATCACCCCCTCCCTTCTAATGTTACCAGATGCCTGCAGCATATCACCCCCTCCCTTCTAATGTTACCAGATGCCTACGGCATATCACTCGCTCCCTTCTAATGTTACCAGATGCCTGCAGCATATCACCCCCTCCCTTCTAATGTTACCAGATGCCTACGGCATATCACTCCCTCCCTTCTAATGTTACCAGATGCCTACAGCATATCACTCCCTCCCTTCTAATGTTACCGGATGCCTGCAGCATATCACCCCCTCCCTTCTAATGTTACTGGATGCCTGCAGCATATCACCCCCTCCCTTCTAATGTTACTGGATGCCTGCAGCATATCACCCCCTCCCTTCTAATGTTACCAGATGCCTGCAGCATATCACCCCCTCCCTTCTAATGTTACCAGATGCCTGCGGCATATCACTCCCTCCCTTCTAATGTTACCAGATGCCTGCAGCATATCACCCCCTCCCTTCTAATGTTACTGGATGCCTGCAGCATATCACCCCCTCCCTTCTAATGTTACCAGATGCCTGCGGCATATGACCCCCTCCCTTCTAATGTTACCAGATGCCTGCGGCATATCACTCCCTCCCTTCTAATGTTACCAGATGCCTGTGACATATCACCCCCTCCCTTCTAATGTTACCAGATGCCTGCAGCATATCACCCCCTCCCTTCTAATGTTACCAGATGCCTGCGGCATATCACTCCCTCCCTTCTAATGTTACCGGATGCCTGCAGCATATCACCCCCTCCCTTCTAATGTTACCAGATGCCTGCAGCATATCACCCCCTCCCTTCTAATGTTACCAGATGCCTGCAGCATATCACCCCCTCCCTTCTAATGTTACCAGATGCCTACGGCATATCACTCGCTCCCTTCTAATGTTACCAGATGCCTGCAGCATATCACCCCCTCCCTTCTAATGTTACCAGATGCCTACGGCATATCACTCCCTCCCTTCTAATGTTACCAGATGCCTACAGCATATCACTCCCTCCCTTCTAATGTTACCGGATGCCTGCAGCATATCACCCCCTCCCTTCTAATGTTCCAGATGCCTGCAGCATATCACCCCTTGCCTTCTAATATTACCAATACATACGGCATATCACACCCTCCCTTAAAATATTACCGGATTCCTGCGGCATATCATCCCCTGCCTTTTAATGTTACCAGATGCCTGCGG
The DNA here is from genome assembly GCF_964261635.1 of Lissotriton helveticus. NCBI lineage: Eukaryota > Metazoa > Chordata > Amphibia > Caudata > Salamandridae > Lissotriton > Lissotriton helveticus. The sequence goes on from NC_136070.1 coordinate 1,278,121,104, forward strand.
CATATCACTCCCTCCCTTCTAATGTTACCAGATGCCTGCGGCATATCACCCCCTCCCTTCTAATGTTACCAGATGCCTACAGCATATCACTCCCTCCCTTCTAATGTTACCAGATGCCTGCGGCATATCACTCCCTCCCTTCTAATGTTACCAGATGCCTGCGGCATATCACTCCCTCCCTTCTAATGTTACCAGATGCCTACGGCATATCACTCGCTCCCTTCTAATGTTACCAGATGCCTGCAGCATATCACCCCCTCCCTTCTAATGTTACCTGAGGCAGCATATCACCCCCTCCCTTCCAATGTTACTGGATGCCTACAGCATATCACCCCCTCCCTTCTAATGTTACCTGAGGCAGCATATCACCCCCTCCCTTCTAATGTTACCAGATGCCTGCGGCATATGACCCCCTCCCTTCTAATGTTACCAGATGCCTGCAGCATATCACCCCCTCCCTTCTAATGTTACCAGATGCCTGCAGCATATCACCCCCTCCCTTCTAATGTTACCAGATGCCTGCAGCATATCACCCCCTCCATTCTAATGTTACTGGATGCCTGCGGCATATCACTCCCTCCCATCTAATGTTACCAGATGCCTGCGGCATATGACCCCCTCCCTTCTAATGTTACCAGATGCCTGCGGCATATCACCCCCTCCCTTCTAATGTTACCAGATGCCTGCGGCATATCACCCGCTCCATTCTAATGTTACCACATGCCTGCGGCATATCACCCCCTCCCTTCTAATGTTACCAGATGCCTGCGGCATATCACCACCCCCTCCCTTCTAATGTTACCAGATGCCTGCAACATATCACCCCCTCCCTTCTAATGTTAAGGGAAGCCTGCAGCATATCACCCCCTCCCTTCTAATGTTACCAGATGCCTGCAGCATATCACCCCCTCCCTTCTAATGTTACCAGATGCCTGCGACATATCACCCCCTCCCTTCTAATGTTACCAGATGCCTGCGGCATATCACCCCCTCCCTTCTAATGTTACCAGATGCCTGCGGCATATCACCCCCTCCCTTCTAATGTTACCAGATGCCTGCGGCATATCACCCCCTCCCTTCTAATGTTACCAGATGCCTGCGGCATATCACCCCCTCCCTTCTAATGTTACCAGATGCCTGCGGCATATCACCCCCTCCCTTCTAATGTTACCAGATGCCTGCGGCATATCACCCCCTCCCTTCTAATGTTACCAGATGCCTGCGGCATATCACCCCCTCCCTTCTAATGTTACCAGATGCCTGCAGCATATCACCCCCTCCCTTCTAATGTTACCAGATGCCTGCGGCATATCACCCCTCCCTTCTAATGTTACCAGATGCCTGCGGCATATCATCCTCTCCCTTCCAATGTTACCAGATGCCTGCGGCATATCACCCCCTCCCTTCCAATGTTACCGGATGCCTGCGGCATATCACCCCCTCCCTTCCAATGTTACCAGATGCCTTACGGAATATCACCCCTCCCTTCTAATGTTACCAGATGCCTGCAGCATATCACCCCCTCCCTTCTAATGTTACCAGATGCCTGCGGCATATCACCCCCTCCCTTCTAATGTTACTGGATGCCTGCAGCATATCACCCCCTCCCTTCTAATGTTACCAGATGCCTGCGGCATATCACCACCCCCTCCCTTCTAATGTTACCAGATGCCTGCAACATATCACCCCCTCCCTTCTAATGTTACCAGATGCCTGCGGCATATCACCACCCCCTCCCTTCTAATGTTACCAGATGCCTGCAACATATCACCCCCTCCCTTCTAATGTTAAGGGAAGCCTGCAGCATATCACCCCCTCCCTTCTAATGTTACCAGATGCCTGCAGCATATCACCCCCTCCCTTCTAATGTTACCAGATGCCTGCGACATATCACCCCCTCCCTTCTAATGTTACCAGATGCCTGCGGCATATCACCCCCTCCCTTCTAATGTTACCAGATGCCTGCGGCATACCACCCCCTCCCTTCTAATGTTACCAGATGCCTGCTGCATATCACCCCCTCCCTTCTAATGTTACCAGATGCCTTACGGAATATCACCCCTCCCTTCTAATGTTACCAGATGCCTGCAGCATATCACCCCCTCCCTTCTAATGTTACCAGATGCCTGCGGCATATCACCCCCTCCCTTCTAATGTTACTGGATGCCTGCAGCATATCACCCCCTCCCTTCTAATGTTACCAGATGCCTGCAGCATATCACCCCCTCCCTTCTAATGTTACCAGATGCCTTACGGAATATCACCCCTCCCTTCTAATGTTACCAGATGCCTGCAGCATATCACCCCTCCCTTCTAATGTTACTGGATGCCTGCAGCATATCACCCCCTCCCTTCTAATGTTACTGGATGCCTGCAGCATATCACCCCCTCCCTTCTAATGTTACCAGATGCCTGCGGCATATGACCCCCTCCCTTCTAATGTTACCAGATGCCTGCGGCATATCACTCCCTCCCTTCTAATGTTACCAGATGCCTGTGACATATCACCCCCTCCCTTCTAATGTTACCAGATGCCTGCAGCATATCACCCCCTCCCTTCTAATGTTACCAGATGCCTGCGGCATATCACTCCCTCCCTTCTAATGTTACCGGATGCCTGCAGCATATCACCCCCTCCCTTCTAATGTTACCAGATGCCTGCAGCATATCACCCCCTCCCTTCTAATGTTACCAGATGCCTGCGGCATATCACCCCCTCCCTTCTAATGTTACCAGATGCCTGCAGCATGTCACCCCCTCCCTTCTAATGTTACCAGATGCCTGCAGCATGTCACCCCCTCCCTTCTAATGTTCCAGATGCCTGCGGCATATCACACCCTCCCTTAAAATATTACCGGATTCCTGCGGCATATCATCCCCTGCCTTTTAATGTTACCAGATGCCTGCAGCATATCACCCCCTCCCTTCTAATGTTACCAGATGCCTGCGGCATATCACACCCTCCCTTAAAATGTTACCGGATTCCTGCGGCATATCATCCCCTGCCTTTTAATGTTACCGGATACATATGGCATATCATTCCCTCCCTTCTAATCTTAACAGATGCTTGCAGCATACCACCCCTCCCTCCTAATGTTACTATATATATAATAATAATAATAACAGACATTTATAAAGCCCAACAGCTACCTCAAACAGAGGAGTCCCGGGCGCTTAGCAGGCAGGCAGGATCAAGGGAGATGCAGCATTCTAGTTCTGGTTAAAAAGCCAAGTTTTCAGAGTCTTTCTGAACTCACGTTCAGACTGGATAAGGCACATATTGGAAGGCAGAGAATTCCACAATTTGTCCGTTACCACCGAGACGGCTCTGCCGCCAATGTGTGACCTCACAAAGCGAGGTTCCGCGAGTAGATGTTGGAAGTTAGACCTCAATGTCCGTTTTTTTGTTGGTAATGACCTAGTTGCTGATTTAGGTAGCTAGGACAAATTTTCTTGCAACGCCCTAAAGGCTATGGTCAGGGCCTAGAACTTTATCCTTTCCGCCACCAAAAGCCAGTGCAGCTGTCTGATATGCGGAGAGATGTGGTGTCGATACGGTACTCATCTAATTAATCTTGCAGCCGCATTTTGCACCATCTGCAATCTCTAAATCAGATGGGCGGGTAATCCTAGGTACAGACTGTTTGCATAGTCCAACCGAGATGTTACTGTGGCATGAACAATGACTTTATGACAATCCTCTGGCAGTAGATGCAGAAATTTCCTCAGGCTTCTCAACTTCCAGTAGCAAGAGGCAGCTCTCTGATGTACTTGGGCTGTGAAAGAGAGATCCGTTTCCCATTTAAAGCCAAGGTTTTTTGCAGGGAAAGGTGGCAGGCCCATTTCAACTGGCCACCAAAGTCCCGTTGACGGAGGAGATGCCTTACCAAAGAACAAGACCTCTGTCTTTCCCAATTTGAGCTTTAGCTTATTGTTATTCATCCAACCGGAGATATCCTTCAAGCATCCCTTGAATCCGATTAAAGTATCCGCCGCATGATCCTTAAAGGAAAACACCAGCGGTGTCATCCGCATAAGATATTGCCTTAACATCCCAGTTGGCTGTGAGCGAGAACAGGGGCGTCCGATAGGTAAAGAAGAGCAGCGGGCTCAGAGCCGAACCCTGTAGTACCCGAAACCATAGTGGTTAACGTTCTGACTGAAACGGTTGAAGAGCGACCCTTTGCGTGCGGTCTTTAAGGTAGGACCGTAGCCATGAACGGGCCATCCCTCCAAGTTCCATCGACTTGAGTCTGTCTAATAAGATGAGGTGATCCACGGTGTTGAATGCTGCGGACAGGTCCAATAGTACTAGCATTGCTGATGCACCCGTGTCCACCGTCATTCTTACAGACTCCGCCACCTCCAACAAGCCATCTCAGTACTAAAACTGGACCGAAAGCCGGCATATCACCCCCTCCCTTCTAATGTTACCAGATGCCTGCGACATATCACTCGCTCCCTTCTAATGTTACAGGATGTCTGCCTTATATCACCCCCTCCATTTTAATGTTACCAGAAGCCTACAGCATATCACTCCCTCCCATCTAATGTTACCTGATGCCTGCAGCATATCACTCCCTCCCGTCTAATGTTACCAGATGCCTGCAGCATATCACCCGCTCCCTTCTAGTGTTACCAGATGCCTGCGACATATCACCCCCTCCCTTCTAATGTTACCAGATGCCTGCAGCATATCACCCGCTCCCTTCTAGTGTTACCAGATGCCTGCGTCATATCATCCCTTTCCTTCTAATGCTAACGGATGCCTACGGCGTTTCACCCCCTCCCTTCTAATGTTACCAGATGCCTGCGACATATCACTCCCTCCCTTCTAATGTTACCAGATGCCTGCAGCATATCACTCCCTCCCGTCTAATGTTACCTGATGCCTGCAGCATATCACTCCCTCCCATCTAATGTTACCTGATGCCTGCAGCATATCACTCCCTCCCGTCTAATGTTACCAGATGCCTGCGACATATCACCCCCTCCCTTCTAATGTTACCAGATGCCTGCAGCATATCACCCGCTCCCTTCTAGTGTTACCAGATGCCTGCGTCATATCATCCCTTTCCTTCTAATGCTAACGGATGCCTACGGCGTTTCACCCACTCCCTTCTAATGTTACCAGATGCCTGCGACATATCACCCCCTCCCTTCTAATGTTACCGGATGCCTGCCTCGTATCACCCCCTTCCTTCTAGTGTTACCAGATGCCTGCGTCATATCACCCCCTTCCTTTTAATGCTAACGGATGCCTGCGGCATATCACACCCCTCCCTTCTAGTGTTACCAGATGCCTGCGTCGTATCACCCCCTTCCTTCTAATGTTACCAGATGTTTGCGGCAAATCACCCCCTGCCTTCTAATGTTACCGGAAGCCTGAGGCATGTCACCACTTCCTTTTTATATTACCAGATGCCTGTGACATATCACCCCCTACCTTCTAATATTAGTGGATGCCTGCGGCATATCACCCCCCTCCCTTCAAATGCTACCAGATAGCTGAGGCATATCACTCCCTCCCTTCTAATGTTTCAAGATGCCTGCAGCATATCACCCCCTCCCTTCTAATCTTACCAGATAGCTGCGGCATATCACCCCCTCCCTTCTAATCTTACCAGATAGCTGCGGCATATCACCCCCTCCCTTCTAATATTACTGGATATCTGCCATACATCACTCAATCCCTTCTAATGTTACTGTATGCCTGCGGCATATCACCCCCCTCTCATCTAATGTTACCAGATGCCTGGGACATATCACCCCCCTCCCTTCTAATGTTACCAGATGCCTGCGGCATATCACCCCCTCCCATCTAATGATACCAGATTCCAGAGGCATATCACCCCCTTCCATCTAATATTACCAGATGCCTGCGACATATCACCCCCTCCCTCCTAATAATACCAGATGCCTGCGGCATATCACCCCCTCCCTTCTAGTGTTACCAGATGCCTGAGGCATATCACCCCCTCCCTTCTAGTGTTACCAGATGCCTGAGGTATATCACCCCCTCCCTTCTAATGTTACCAGATGCCTGCTGCATATCACCCCCTCCCTTCTAGTGTTACCAGATGCCTGCGGCATATCACCCCCTCCCATCTAATATTACCAGATGCCTGCGACATATCACCCCCTCCCTTCTAATAATACCAGATGCCTGCGGCATATCACCCCCTCCCTTCTAGTGTTACCAGATGCCTGAGGCATATCACCCTCCCCCTTCTAGTGTTACCAGATGCCTGAGGTATATCACCCCCTCCCTTCTAATGTTACCAGATGCCTGCGGCATATCACCCCCTCCCTTTTAATGTTACCAGATGCCTGCAACATATCACCCCCTCCCTTCTAATGTTACCAGATGCCTGCGACATATCACCCACTCCCATCTAATGTTACCAGATGCCTGCAACATATCACCCCCTCCCTTCTAATGTTACCAGATGCCTGCAACATATCATCCCCTCCCTTCTAATGTTACCAGATGCCTGCGGCATATCACTCGCTCCCTTCTAATGTTACCAGATGCCTGCAACATATCACCCACTCCCATCTAATGTTACCAGATGCCTGTGACATATCACCCCCTCCCTTCTAATGTTACCAGATGCCTACGGAATATCACCCCTCCCTTCTAATGTTACTAGATGCCTGCGGCATATCACCCCCTCCCTTCTAGGTTACCGGATGTCTGCCATATATCGCTCCCTCCCTTCTAATGTTACTGTATGCCTGCAACATATCACCCCCTCCCTTCTAATGTTAAGGGAAGCCTGCAACATATCACCACCTCCCTTCTAATCTTACTGGATAGGTGCGGCATATCACCCCCTCCCTTCTAGTGTTACCAGATGCCTGAGGTATATCACCCCTCCCTTCTAGTGTTACCAGATGCCTGAGGCATATCACCCCCTCCCTTCTAATGTTACCAGATGCCTGAGGTATATCACCCCCTCCCTTCTAATGTTACCAGATGCCTGCGGCATATCACCCCCTCCCATCTAATGATACCAGATGCCAGAGGCATATCACCCCCTCCCATCTAATATTACCAGATGCCTGCGACATATCACCCCCTCCCTTCTAATAATACCAGATGCCTGCGGCATATCACCCCCTCCCTTCTAGTGTTACCAGATGCCTGAGGTATATCACCCCCTCCCATCTAATGTTACCAGATGCCTGCGGCATATCACCCCTCCCCCTTCTAGTGTTACCAGATGCCTGAGGTATATCACCCCCTCCCTTCTAATGTTACCAGATGCCTGCGGCATATCACCCCCTCCCTTTTAATGTTACCAGATGCCTGCAACATATCACCCCCTCCCTTCTAATGTTACCAGATGCCTGCAACATATCATCCCCTCCCTTCTAATGTTACCAGATGCCTGCGGCATATCACTCGCTCCCTTCTAATGTTACCAGATGCCTGCAACATATCACCCACTCCCATCTAATGTTACCAGATGCCTGTGACATATCACCCCCTCCCTTCTAATGTTACCAGATGCCTACGGCATATCACCCCCTCCCTTCTAATGTTACCAGATGCCTGCAACATATCACCCACTCCCATCTAATGTTACCAGATGCCTGCAACATATCACCCCCTCCTTTCTAATGTTACCAGATGCCTACGGCATATCACCCCTCCCTTCTAATGTTACTAGATGCCTGCGGCATATCACCCCCTCCCTTCTAGGTTACCGGATGTCTGCCATATATCACTCCCTCCCTTCTAATGTTACTGTATGCCTGCAACATATCACCCCCTCCCTTCTAATGTTAAGGGAAGCCTGCAACATATCACCACCTCCCTTCTAATCTTACTGGATAGGTGCGGCATATCACCCCCTCCATCCTAATGTTACCAGATGCCTGTGACATATCACCCCTCCCTTCTAATGTTACCAGATGCCTGCGGCATTTCACCCCTCCCTTCTAATGTTACTAGATGCCTGCGGCATATCACCCCCTCCCTTCTAGGTTACTGTATGCCTGCAGCATATCACTCCCTCCCTTCTAATGTTACCAGATGCCTGAGGCATATCACCCCCTCCCTTCTAGTGTTACCAGATGCCTGAGGTATATCACCCCCTCCCTTCTAATGTTACCAGATGCCTGCTGCATATCACCCCCTCCCTTCTAATGTTACCAGATGCCTGCGGCATATCACTCGCTCCCTTCTAATGTTACCAGATGCCTGCAACATATCACCCACTCCCATCTAATGTTACCAGATGCCTGTGACATATCACCCCCTCCCTTCTAATGTTACCAGATGCCTACGGCATATCACCCCCTCCCTTCTAATGTTACCAGATGCCTGCAACATATCACCCACTCCCATCTAATGTTACCAGATGCCTGCAACATATCACCCCCTCCTTTCTAATGTTACCAGATGCCTACGGCATATCACCCCTCCCTTCTAATGTTACTAGATGCCTGCGGCATATCACCCCCTCCCTTCTAGGTTACCGGATGTCTGCCATATATCACTCCCTCCCTTCTAATGTTACTGTATGCCTGCAACATATCACCCCCTCCCTTCTAATGTTAAGGGAAGCCTGCAACATATCACCACCTCCCTTCTAATCTTACTGGATAGGTGCGGCATATCACCCCCTCCATCCTAATGTTACCAGATGCCTGTGACATATCACCCCTCCCTTCTAATGTTACCAGATGCCTGCGGCATTTCACCCCTCCCTTCTAATGTTACTAGATGCCTGCGGCATATCACCCCCTCCCTTCTAGGTTACTGTATGCCTGCAGCATATCACTCCCTCCCTTCTAATGTTACCAGATGCCTGAGGCATATCACCCCCTCCCTTCTAGTGTTACCAGATGCCTGAGGTATATCACCCCCTCCCTTCTAATGTTACCAGATGCCTGCTGCATATCACCCCCTCCCTTCTAGTGTTACCAGATGCCTGAGGTATATCACCCCCTCCCTTCTAATGTTACCAGATGCCTGCGGCATATCACCCCCTCCCATCTAATGATACCAGATGCCAGAGGCATATCACCCCCTCCCATCTAATATTACCAGATGCCTGCGACATATCACCCCCTCCCTTCTAATAATACCAGATGCCTGCGGCATATCACCCCCTCCCTTCTAGTGTTACCAGATGCCTGAGGCATATCACCCCCTCCCTTCTAGTGTTACCAGATGCCTGAGGTATATCACCCCCTCCCATCTAATGTTACCAGATGCCTGAGGCATATCACCCTCCCCCTTCTAGTGTTACCAGATGCCTGAGGTATATCACCCCCTCCCTTCTAATGTTACCAGATGCCTGCGGCATATCACCCCCTCCCTTTTAATGTTACCAGATGCCTGCAACATATCACCCCCTCCCTTCTAATGTTACCAGATGCCTGCAACATATCATCCCCTCCCTTCTAATGTTACCAGATGCCTGCGGCATATCACTCGCTCCCTTCTAATGTTACCAGATGCCTGCGGCATATCACCCCCTCCCTTCTAATGTTACCAGATGCCTGCGGCATATCACCCCCTCCCTTCTAATGTTACCAGATGCCTGCGGCATATCACCCCCTCCCTTCTAATGTTACCAGATGCCTGCGGCATTTCACCCCTCCCTTCTAATGTTACTAGATGCCTGCGGCATATCACCCCCTCCCTTCTAGGTTACTGTATGCCTGCAGCATATCACCCTCCCTTCTAGTGTTACCAGATGCCTGCTGCATATCACCCCCTCCCTTCTAGTGTTACCAGATGCCTGAGGTATATCACCCCCTCCCATCTAATGATACCAGATGCCAGAGGCATATCACCCCCTCCCATCTAATATTACCAGATGCCTGCGACATATCACCCCCTCCCTTCTAATAATACCAGATGCCTGCGGTATATCACCCCCTCCCTTCTAGTGTTACCAGATGCCTGAGGCATATCACCCCCTCCCTTCTAGTGTTACCAGATGCCTGAGGTATATCACCCCCTCCCATCTAATGTTACCAGATGCCTGAGGCATATCACCCTCCCCCTTCTAGTGTTACCAGATGCCTGAGGTATATCACCCCCTCCCTTCTAATGTTACCAGATGCCTGCGGCATATCACCCCCTCCCTTTTAATGTTACCAGATGCCTGCAACATATCACCCCCTCCCTTCTAATGTTACCAGATGCCTGCAACATATCATCCCCTCCCTTCTAATGTTACCAGATGCCTGCGGCATATCACTCGCTCCCTTCTAATGTTACCAGATGCCTGCAACATATCACCCACTCCCATCTAATGTTACCAGATGCCTGTGACATATCACCCCCTCCCTTCTAATGTTACCAGATGCCTACGGCATATCACCCCCTCCCTTCTAATGTTACCAGATGCCTGCAACATATCACCCACTCCCATCTAATGTTACCAGATGCCTGTGACATATCACCCCCTCCCTTCTAATGTTACCAGATGCCTACGGCATATCACTCGCTCCCTTCTAATGTTACCAGATGCCTGCCGCATATCACCCCCTCCCTTCTAATGTTACCAGATGCCTACGGCATATCACTCGCTCCCTTCTAATGTTACCAGATGCCTGCAACATATCACCCACTCCCATCTAATGTTACCAGATGCCTGTGACATATCACCCCCTCCCTTCTAATGTTACCAGATGCCTGCGGCATATCACCCCCTCCCTTCTAGGTTACTGTATGCCTGCAGCATATCACCCTCCCTTCTAGTGTTACCAGATGCCTGCTGCATATCACCCCCTCCCTTCTAGTGTTACCAGATGCCTGAGGTATATCACCCCCTCCCTTCTAATGTTACCAGATGCCTGCTGCATATCACCCCCTCCCTTCTAGTGTTACCAGATGCCTGAGGTATATCACCCCCTCCCATCTAATGATACCAGATGCCAGAGGCATATCACCCCCTCCCATCTAATATTACCAGATGCCTGCGACATATCACCCCCTCCCTTCTAATAATACCAGATGCCTGCGGTATATCACCCCCTCCCTTCTAGTGTTACCAGATGCCTGAGGCATATCACCCCCTCCCTTCTAGTGTTACCAGATGCCTGAGGTATATCACCCCCTCCCATCTAATGTTACCAGATGCCTGAGGCATATCACCCTCCCCCTTCTAGTGTTACCAGATGCCTGAGGTATATCACCCCCTCCCTTCTAATGTTACCAGATGCCTGCGGCATATCACCCCCTCCCTTTTAATGTTACCAGATGCCTGCAACATATCACCCCCTCCCTTCTAATGTTACCAGATGCCTGCAACATATCATCCCCTCCCATCTAATGTTACCAGATGCCTGCGGCATATCACTCGCTCCCTTCTAATGTTACCAGATGCCTGCAACATATCACCCACTCCCATCTAATGTTACCAGATGCCTGTGACATATCACCCCCTCCCTTCTAATGTTACCAGATGCCTACGGCATATCACCCCCTCCCTTCTAATGTTACCAGATGCCTGCAACATATCACCCACTCCCATCTAATGTTACCAGATGCCTGTGACATATCACCCCCTCCCTTCTAATGTTACCAGATGCCTGCGGCATATCACCCCTCCCTTCTAATGTTACTAGATGCCTGCGGCATATCACCCCCTCCCTTCTAGGTTACCGGATGTCTGCCATATATCACTCCCTCCCTTCTAATGTTACTGTATGCCTGCAACATATCACCCCCTCCCTTCTAATGTTAAGGGAAGCCTGCAACATATCACCACCTCCCTTCTAATCTTACTGGATAGGTGCCGCATATCACCCCCTCCATCCTAATGTTACCAGATGCCTGCGGCATATCACCCCTCCCTTCTAATGTTACTAGATGCCTGCGGCATATCACCCCCTCCCTTCTAGGTTACTGTATGCCTGCAGCATATCACCCTCCCTTCTAATGTTACTAGATGCCTGCGGCATATCACCCCCTCCCTTCTAGGTTACTGTATGCCTGCGGCATATCACCCCCTCCCTTCTAGGTTACTGTATGCCTGCGGCATATCACCCCCTCCATCCTAATGTTACCAGATGCCTGTGACATATCACCCCTCCCTTCTAATGTTACCAGATGCCTGCGGCATTTCACCCCCTCCCTTCTAATGTTACCAGATGCCTGTGACATATCACCCCTCCCTTCTAATGTTACCAGATGCCTGCGGCATATCACCCCCTCCCTTCTAATGTTACTAGATGCCTGCGGCATATCACCCCCTCCCTTCTAATGTTACTAGATGCCTGCGGCATATCACCCCCTCCCTTCTAATGTTACCAGATGCCTGCGGCATATCACCCCCTCCCTTCTAATGTTACTAGATGCCTGCGGCATATCACCCCCTCCCTTCTAGGTTACTGTATGCCTGCAGCATATCACCCTCCCTTCTAATGTTACCAGATGCCTGAGGCATATCACCCCCTCCCTTCTAGTGTTACCAGATGCCTGAGGTATATCACCCCCTCCCTTCTAATGTTACCAGATGCCTGCTGCATATCACCCCCTCCCTTCTAATGTTACCAGATGCCTACAGCATATCACCCCCTCCCTTCTAGTGTTACCAGATGCCTGAGGCATATCACCCCCTCCCTTCTAGTGTTACCAGATGCCTGAGGTATATCACCCCCTCCCTTCTAATGTTACCAGATGCCTGCTGCATATCACCCCCTCCCTTCTAATGTTACCAGATGCCTACAGCATATCACCCCCTCCCTTCTAGTGTTACCAGATGCCTGAGGTATATCACCCACTCCCATATAATGTTACCAGATGCCTGCGGCATATCACCCCTCCCTTCTAATGTTACTAGATGCCTGAGGTATATCACCCCCTCCCTTCTAATGTTACCAGATGCCTGCTGCATATCACCCCCTCCCTTCTAGTGTTACCAGATGCCTGCGGCATATCACCCCCTCCCTTCTAATGTTACCAGATGCCTGCGGCATATCACCCCCTCCCATCTAATGATACCAGATGCCAGAGGCATATCACCCCCTCCCATCTAATATTACCAGATGCCTGCGACATATCACCCCCTCCCTTCTAATAATACCAGATGCCTGCGGCATATCACCCCCTCCCTTCTAGTGTTACCAGATGCCTGAGGCATATCACCCCCTCCCTTCTAGTGTTACCAGATGCCTGAGGTATATCACCCCCTCCCATCTAATGTTACCAGATGCCTGAGGCATATCACCCTCCCCCTTCTAGTGTTACCAGATGCCTGAGGTATATCACCCCCTCCCTTCTAATGTTACCAGATGCCTGCGGCATATCACCCCCTCCCTTTTAATGTTACCAGATGCCTGCAACATATCACCCCCTCCCTTCTAATGTTACCAGATGCCTGCAACATATCATCCCCTCCCTTCTAATGTTACCAGATGCCTGCGGCATATCACTCGCTCCCTTCTAATGTTACCAGATGCCTGCGGCATATCACCCCCTCCCTTCTAATGTTACCAGATGCCTGCGGCATATCACCCCCTCCCTTCTAATGTTACCAGATGCCTGCGGCATATCACCCCCTCCCTTCTAATGTTACCAGATGCCTGCGGCATTTCACCCCTCCCTTCTAATGTTACTAGATGCCTGCGGCATATCACCCCCTCCCTTCTAGGTTACTGTATGCCTGCAGCATATCACCCTCCCTTCTAGTGTTACCAGATGCCTGCTGCATATCACCCCCTCCCTTCTAGTGTTACCAGATGCCTGAGGTATATCACCCCCTCCCTTCTAATGTTACCAGATGCCTGCTGCATATCACCCCCTCCCTTCTAGTGTTACCAGATGCCTGAGGTATATCACCCCCTCCCATCTAATGATACCAGATGCCAGAGGCATATCACCCCCTCCCATCTAATATTACCAGATGCCTGCGACATATCACCCCCTCCCTTCTAATAATACCAGATGCCTGCGGTATATCACCCCCTCCCTTCTAGTGTTACCAGATGCCTGAGGCATATCACCCCCTCCCTTCTAGTGTTACCAGATGCCTGAGGTATATCACCCCCTCCCATCTAATGTTACCAGATGCCTGAGGCATATCACCCTCCCCCTTCTAGTGTTACCAGATGCCTGAGGTATATCACCCCCTCCCTTCTAATGTTACCAGATGCCTGCGGCATATCACCCCCTCCCTTTTAATGTTACCAGATGCCTGCAACATATCACCCCCTCCCTTCTAATGTTACCAGATGCCTGCAACATATCATCCCCTCCCTTCTAATGTTACCAGATGCCTGCGGCATATCACTCGCTCCCTTCTAATGTTACCAGATGCCTGCAACATATCACCCACTCCCATCTAATGTTACCAGATGCCTGTGACATATCACCCCCTCCCTTCTAATGTTACCAGATGCCTACGGCATATCACCCCCTCCCTTCTAATGTTACCAGATGCCTGCAACATATCACCCACTCCCATCTAATGTTACCAGATGCCTGTGACATATCACCCCCTCCCTTCTAATGTTACCAGATGCCTACGGCATATCACTCGCTCCCTTCTAATGTTACCAGATGCCTGCCGCATATCACCCCCTCCCTTCTAATGTTACCAGATGCCTACGGCATATCACTCGCTCCCTTCTAATGTTACCAGATGCCTGCAACATATCACCCACTCCCATCTAATGTTACCAGATGCCTGTGACATATCACCCCCTCCCTTCTAATGTTACCAGATGCCTGCGGCATTTCACCCCTCCCTTCTAATGTTACTAGATGCCTGCGGCATATCACCCCCTCCCTTCTAGGTTACTGTATGCCTGCAGCATATCACCCTCCCTTCTAGTGTTACCAGATGCCTGCTGCATATCACCCCCTCCCTTCTAGTGTTACCAGATGCCTGAGGTATATCACCCCCTCCCTTCTAATGTTACCAGATGCCTGCTGCATATCACCCCCTCCCTTCTAGTGTTACCAGATGCCTGAGGTATATCACCCCCTCCCATCTAATGATACCAGATGCCAGAGGCATATCACCCCCTCCCATCTAATATTACCAGATGCCTGCGACATATCACCCCCTCCCTTCTAATAATACCAGATGCCTGCGGTATATCACCCCCTCCCATCTAATGTTACCAGATGCCTGAGGCATATCACCCTCCCCCTTCTAGTGTTACCAGATGCCTGAGGTATATCACCCCCTCCCTTCTAATGTTACCAGATGCCTGCGGCATATCACCCCCTCCCTTTTAATGTTACCAGATGCCTGCAACATATCACCCCCTCCCTTCTAATGTTACCAGATGCCTGCAACATATCATCCCCTCCCTTCTAATGTTACCAGATGCCTGCGGCATATCACTCGCTCCCTTCTAATGTTACCAGATGCCTGCAACATATCACCCACTCCCATCTAATGTTACCAGATGCCTGTGACATATCACCCCCTCCCTTCTAATGTTACCAGATGCCTACGGCATATCACCCCCTCCCTTCTAATGTTACCAGATGCCTGCAACATATCACCCACTCCCATCTAATGTTACCAGATGCCTGTGACATATCACCCCCTCCCTTCTAATGTTACCAGATGCCTACGGCATATCACTCGCTCCCTTCTAATGTTACCAGATGCCTGCCGCATATCACCCCCTCCCTTCTAATGTTACCAGATGCCTACGGCATATCACTCGCTCCCTTCTAATGTTACCAGATGCCTGCAACATATCACCCACTCCCATCTAATGTTACCAGATGCCTGTGACATATCACCCCCTCCCTTCTAATGTTACCAGATGCCTGCGGCATATCACCCCTCCCTTCTAATGTTACTAGATGCCTGCGGCATATCACCCCCTCCCTTCTAGGTTACCGGATGTCTGCCATATATCACTCCCTCCCTTCTAATGTTACTGGATGCCTGCCGCATATCACCCCCTCCATCCTAATGTTACCAGATGCCTGCGGCATATCACCCCTCCCTTCTAATGTTACTAGATGCCTGCGGCATATCACCCCCTCCCTTCTAATGTTACCAGATGCCTGCGGCATATCACCCCCTCCCTTCTAATGTTACCAGATGCCTGCGGCATATCACCCCCTCCCTTCTAGGTTACTGTATGCCTGCAGCATATCACCCCCTCCCTTCTAATGTTAAGGGAAGCCTGCTACATAACACTCCCTCCCTTCTAATGTTACCAGATGCCTCCGACATATCACCCCATCCCTTCTAATGTTAACAGATGCCTGCCGCATATCACCCCCTCCCTTCTAATGTTACCAGATGCCTGCGGCATGTCACTCCCTCCCTTCTAATGTTACCGGATGCCTTCGGCATATCACCCCCTTCCGTCTAATGTTAACGGATGCCTGCGCCATATCACCCCCTCCCTTCCAATGTTACCGGATGCCTGCGCCATATCACCCCTCCCTTCCAATGTTACCGGATGCCAGCGCCATATCACCCCCTCCCTTCCAATGTTACCGGATGCCAGCGACATATCACCCCCTCCCTTCCAATGTTACCGCATGCCTGCAGTATATCACCCCTTTCCTTCCAATGTTACCAGATGCCTGCGGCGTATCATCCTCTCCATACTAATGTTACCTGCTGTTGAAAGTAGGTTATTAGTAGTGACAAATATGCATCTACCACTTGCAATACGGCCACTAACACAGTGTACGGCTCAGAAAAGGTCTCAATAAATTATTCCCGTGCTCAACCCTGGGTAGCTTGGCTGCGAGCAGGCAGGCTTAGCTAAGGTAACAGGTATGTAAAGTATTCAAAAACACTAATTCAGTGAATAATTAAGACACAACACAAAATAAAACTCCAACACCAATTTATGGAAATAGTAAATATTTTTATCTTTAAAATGACACCAAAGCAACAAAAAATCCAATGCAGGGAACCAGAGATATGCATTTTTAAAGACTAAACACTTTCTAGCACTTAGTCACTTTACAGAGTTTTTTCCCCACAGTTGCCCCAAATTTTACCAAACTTCTGGAACATTTTCCTTAAGTTCCTCTTGATGGTCCAAAGGGTCGAAAACACAATCCAATGGTCTGGAAGCTCCAAGATGGTCCTTGAAATTCTGAGACCACAATTCCCACAATGCCCCTGGTCAAAACCCCTCAAAAGTCCACTAGATGCCCTGCAGACAGGGGACTCTTGGAGGAGTTGATCCAAGTGATGTTCTCCTCCTCCCCGATGTGCAGTTCAGCCCTTTACCTTACGCATACCACTCAAAAGTGTTAATTTAGAATCTCAATCTCTCGCCTCTAAACCAAGTCACCGACCGAGCATTTGCTACATCATGTGATCTCTTCACTAACTTTCTCTTACCTAAACTTCCATCAACATACCACGTTTAAAGAGGAATAAAGAGTGGACTCCCTGCAACCTACAAGTTAACAGAGGTGGGGGCAGGGGGGGGGCATGTAACTATAAGCAGGGTCTTTATAAAAGATGTGTTATATGCCCTGGTGTTGGAGAAATTGTACATTTCAATTTCCCCATTGTAGATCCCCAGCCACATAGGATAACATTGCAATAGTTTAAATATGCATAACTATCGCTAGGGATTAACAAAAAATATCATTCAATGACTTAGGAGAATAGTATTTTTAAATACAACAATATTCTATTGGTGAAATTACCAAAAAGCATGCAGAAAAGATGTTATAAGACTTTCTTGTCTGTAAGCCAAAATTCACCCTTCCTGTGGTCTTCCCTGATTGGTCAGAGTTAAAAGGATTAGCCAGGCTGCCAAGGAATGTCAGGTCCATCTACCCCCAGCCCCTCTGACCCAGCCAGATGGCAGGAATTTGCAGATGGTAGGGGAAGGAGAGCCATGGATCGGAGCCATACTGGAGATTGGTTTAACAACTTTTTTTTACTCATTTACTGCAAGTTCAGAGATACAGAATTTTGAAAGAATAGTACTTTCTGGGAGAATATTTTGTCATACTTTGGAGGAAGTGGTCATGGGGTGTTGTCTTGCACCTCATTGGGCAGGAGCGCTCTCCTGCTTGACCACAGAGACCACTGAATATATATGTGAGAGGTGCAGAGCCTCACAGATCTGGAGCTTCAAACTAACAAAAGAAGAAGGCATGCCAAGGTGGAAGCCTGGCTTGGCCCATCAGGCCCTGCATTCTGACTGACTGCGTCTGCTGCATTATCTGAAACTACAGCCCGTTGGATGTATTTTGCTTCAAGATAATTAATGAGTGGGCTCCCTGCAGGCTACTTATTAACAGAGCTCACCTGGACCATCACCACCAAGAATCCCCAGCCTGGAGAGCGTACAGTGGATTTGTAAGTGTTTTGTCCAAGTGAATCGTGGGAACTGTAGTCCCAAACTTTCAAGGGCAATCTTGGAAATTCCAGACCCTTGGATTGTGTTTTGTACACGTTGGACCCACAAGGGGAACTTCCAGGAGAAGTTCCAGAAGTTTGGGGCAGTTGGGAGCAACTTTGAGAAAAAACTCCATAAGGGGACCAACTCAACCACAAGACCAAAGCTGGTGACCTTCAACCGCGAGCTGGCCTGCCATGCTGGTTCGTCCCGCTGTGAAGCTCCGGTGGTCTGACTTCCAAAGTTTGACATGGGGCTCCCTGGAAAGCAAGCCAGTGATCCCTCACTGAACCCAGGCTGGTGAAGAGCAACAAGGGACCCCGGCAGAAAAAGCTCCAGAAAAGTTTCTAAGTCCTAAGGTAAAATCTCAACCAAGGCCTACTGCGAGGGGTATCTGAGCAGGGCTCCATCGTGGTCGGCCTGAAACCTTGACTATGTCCCAGTCAAGCACGACCAGATATCCCAATGTGGCGCTTTAGGTTTCTAAGTGCTTTATAGTGCTAACTCTTAAAAAAGTCATATATCCGGTTCCCTACATTGGATTTTTGTTTGTCATTTTGGTCAGCCTGCTGTCTCCTGCTTGTAGCCTGCACTCTGGTACAGTATGCACCCTGCTTAGGGCTGCATACAAACATGTCCTATGCTTATAAATTGGTGTGGGATCTTTATTGTGTGTTGTGTCTTAATTATTTACTGAATTGGGGTTTTTCAATCAAGCAATCAATCAAGAATTTGTAGAGCGCACTACTTACCCGCTAGGGTCTCAAGGCGCTGGGGGGGGGGGGGGGGGGGGGGTCTGCAGCCAGTGGTCGAAGAGCCAGGTCTTGAGCAGTCTTCTGAAGGCTGGGAGGTCTGTGGTCTGACGTAGAAGGAGGGGGAGGGCGTTCCAGGACTTGGCGGCGTGGTAAATGCTATACATACCTGCTTCTCTAGTTAAGCCTCCCTGATCGCAGCCAAGCTACCAAGGGTTCAGCATGGGAATAATTTACTGAGTCCTAGTCTGAGACCTAAACTGTGTTGGTGCCCTTGTTGCCAGTGATAGATGCCTATGGACTACTAATAACCCACTTTCCAGCTCAAAGTGGTAATCCATGATATCAAACTTAAGTCTAACGCTGTGCCTGTGAAGCATAAAGTCAGATTGGTTTCTCTCAGTGTAAGAGATGAATTGTAAACTCTTATGAATTATGTAAGGATGGCATCATGCAAGCTATTGATTCATCAGAGTGGGTTGCGGCAATAGTTTTAGCTAAGAAGAAAAATGGGAGTTTGCGCCTGTGTGCTGATATAAGGTCACTTAACAACAACATCGTTGTGTATTGTGATCCTGTGTCCAGTGTCCAAAGCTATCAGTCTGCCCGCTCTAAGGCCTGCCCAGCTGCCTATAGAGTCAGAGCTTCTGAATATGAGAATGTCCTGCATGTTGTGTGTTGTGTGTTGTGTTTTGTTACATTTCTTCAGTTGGCGTTTGTTGGTGACAACCAAGATCTCAGTCCTTCAATAGTTCACAGATAGGTGGGTCTCTGACACTGTGGTTTGCTGCTAGTCTTCTTTCTATATTTTTAGATATCTTGTGTCTTGCTTCTCCTTCTCACACTGTGGTGTTTCGCTTTTTTTCCTCCAGAGGATATAATGTAGAAGAAATGCAGATGTGCTCTGCCCTCTCATGGAAAGCAACATCGGCCTGCCACCGGAAGCCACAGGACTGCTACCTGCGCCTCTCCACTGTCCCGATGCACAGCTCTGCCTTTCCATTTCCCCTTCATGGAGAATGCACCACCTCAACATGGACCTCAGACACACCTCGTGGGTGCATCACACCTGCAACTACTGTCTGTGCTGTACAGCGAAGCGTGAACTGAAGTCACGGGGTGCGCAGAGAGCAATGACTGCTTTTTATTCACCACGGGCAAAAAGGTATCTTCGAAGACAAAAAAAGACCCTGTTTTGTAGAAGAAAAAAACATTTTCAACAAAGTATTTCTATATCTCTGAGAATCTGTGGCAATGTCCAGGTCCCAGTAGTAGACATTACCTGAGTACTACACACCCTGCTGTGTCTGGTGACAATGGAAGCAAAAACATTTTGGAGGTTTATGTATTCCAGCTGCCACATAAACAATGCCACCTCCATGCCACTGAGGCCTCTACCCCCAATGAGGCCTGTACCCCTAATGGGGCCTGCAGCCTTGGTCAGCCTGCTGTCTCACTCTGGTACAGTATGCGCCCTGCTTAGGGCTGCACCACCTTTCCTTCCTTGTTCACTCCAAGAAGCACCCCCTTTTGTACAGCAGCACACCCTGAACTGCATGGTTGAGCAGGAAACTCAACGACGTTTGATATTTTTATGCGCTAACTTGAGCCAATCGGTGTTCAATTAACAGGGTATAAGGCCTGCTCCTCTTTGCCTGTAGAGGTCAGAGCCAAGGTTCAGATAGGTCAACACCACACATCACCACCAGGGGGAAATAGGTCAGAGGGAGGCGGATGACGCAGAAGTAGTGGTTAATTACTAAAAAAAAAAGGCACGCGCCAGGGCCCAAGGTATTTCTCAAGAGACCACTGTAGCTTGTGCCAGCCACAGACAACACTGCTAAATTCCTGTACCAATATAACTACAAGTTATCACACTCCTACAACCGCTACACTTTAGACTACTCCCGGTTACCCAAACCTGCAAGAATGATTTGACATGCTGGTATTATTAATTTTTAATGTATCTTTGCTAAACACTCTGCTGATGTGTTCACTTAAAAAATAGACCAACAGTGCCACCATGTGGTGAGCTGTCAGATGTCCTGGTATTGGGAATTAAGTGGTGGTGCTAAGTGCCAGCAAACACCGGCTGACATTAAACACTGCACCGAAGAACAATGAGTAGATTGGGGGCTCAAACCCCATCATGCCCCGGTTTATGCTGGTCTTGGGTGTCATGAAGGCAGCATCACGATCAGAAAATAAACAGGAATCTACGAGTCCTATTTACTTTCCTTGGTTTCCACTTGAGCCCCTTCCACAGTTCCGTAGCAGCAAATGGGAGACTTTAAAGAGGCTAATGGGTCAAACTATGATGTTCTTTGTGGTCAAAAGGCATTTAAAATTTACTTCTGCCACCCCTGCCACTTTTGTGATTTGACATCCACGGCCCCACGGACCCTCCAGAGGCACACCACTGCCAGTAACTCCTGTGCTTTCCTCACATCTCTGTCACACAGCTGCAAGTGGCATGTCAAAAGGCATTGCTTCCTGCAGTACTAGCTTTTCTGGAAAAATAACTTTCACTCTGGAGTATGTAGTTTCACGGTTCACATCCTGGGTGTGAACCTACATATCCCTAGAACACCAATGTTGTTGCTTAAAGGACCAGAACTGGCTGAAAGAATCACACATAATATGGGTCACTTGGTAGCCAATACGTCCCTTCTATCCCACTGGTGCTGGGTCATTCAGACTGTCTCTTACTGAAAGCTTGGATGTCTGTTGGACTGAAAAGTTTCAGCGCTCCGTCCATCATCTCCTTGTGTTTACTTTGTTCACCCTAATTTGGCAGGGTATGCCCAGACGTGGGTCCCTTGCTCACTTTGCCACTAGATTCAAGATAGCCTGGCTGATGAGGGGTGAAACCCCAAAACCAGTCCAGTTCGGGCTGGACTGTTCCCATGAGACACAGGGTCAAGATTGATTTGCATATGGCCATGTCTGAACTGGGGTGGCAAAGTGAGCTAAAGAACGATGATGGATTAAACCCAGATCTTTTGACTGGGTGTGAGTGTTTGATTGGTTCAGATGCTCCGTTCATCACCACCCCCTTTTGTACCGCTTTGTTCGCCATAAGTTGGCAGGGTATGCCCAGACGTGGGTCCCTTGCTCACTTTGCCACTAGTTTCAAGCTAGCCTGGCTGATGAGGGGTTAAAACCCCAAACCAGTCCAGTTCGGGCTGGACTGTTCCCATGAGACACAGGGTCAAGACTGATTTTTATATAGTTGTGTCTGAACTGGGGTGGTGAAGGGAGCTAAAGAACGATGATGGATTCAGCCCAGATCTGTGACTGGGGGTGAGTGTCTGAAAAGTTTCAGCGTTCGTCCATCATCTTATTGTGTTTGTCTGTAGTACATACTCGCTTCATACCTGGCCCTCTCTGATGCTGTGTGACCTCTTTAAGGAGCCTGAGTTCCTGCACAGCAGGTGCTAAAACCAGAGATCTGGGGGCCCAGTGGCAAGTTCTATAAAGTTCTATAAAGAGCCTCTCCTGTTGGGGTTCCGCGGCCTCCCAGATGCTCCCAGCTCTGGTACTTTGCAGAAGTGAGTTTTAGGCGTTGGAAGAGAGTGATGTGTTCCAGGTCTCACAACTGGGGAGCGGGGGTCTAGAACGGAGGTTGATCCCACAAGAGAGAGCTATTCCACTAGAAACATCTTGTCTAGTCCCTGGCAGCCAGGACCACGTGAGTGCTCACCGTGGACACTAGGGAACACAGACTACATTTCCCATAATGCCTTTGTCACATCTGCGGGGTTCTACCTCAATTCTCCTGGATCTCTGCAGCTTGGATAGGCTTCTCTTGCTTATGTGGCAGGCAGAAGGAGGTCATGCTCTGATCATAGGCCATTAACTGTGTTATCTGTAAAATACTGGTGAGCATTCGATGGAGGGTGCCCGCAAGGGTAAGCTGTGCCCTTGATCCCCACACCCCCTTCCTTGTGCCCACGCAGGACCAAGGCTATGAGGGCGTTGTAGGGTGTTCAGTCTTCTGTCCAGAACTGAGTCTGTAAGACTCTTCCTTTCAGCAAGGTTTCACCACGAGGCGACTCTTCCTTTCAGCAAAGTTTCACCACGAGGCGACTCTTCCTTTCAGCAAGGTTTCACCGCGAGGCGACAAAGGTGCCGCGACTCTGCAGGTATTGCAAATGAGTGGCTATTATTGGCCCAGGTATAAGCAGGGTCAGAATGGTAAGGCGGGCACTCAGGAAATGGCTGAGGGGCCGGTATCGTAGTTCCAGCTGTGGGCTGCTTTTTTGGGCAGCCGATTTGGGTGGGGTCTGCGTTCGGATGCTGCTAGCGGTCCAGTGGGTGTCCGAGTGGCCTTTCTAGAGACCGATGGGCATCCATTACCTCCCTTTTATCAATGGGCAGAGGTGTCACTCCCTTTCTCTTGCTGAGCCGGCCAATTAATGTGCACATACTGAGCGGGGGCAGGGGGCCTGAGCAGAAGTTGCCTCGCTTGTTTTCAGGTGTTTATACAACTTTGCTGAAGCAGTGTTTTGAGGAAAGGCAATATGCAAATGTGGGACACTTTTTTTTAGCGTGCCTGGGTCGATTTCTAATCCCAATCCAACCCTGGGTACAAGACAGGGAAGGTGAAAACTATTCAACACTAGGGGCCAGATGTAGGAGCCCAAATACCGGTTGGTAATGGCCGATTTCGGCCGTTACCGACCGGTATTTGGGTATTGTAATGAAGGGGGCTAGAAAATTACAGAATAGGTATATTTACCTATTCGGTAATATACCGAATCGTTAAATATACCGATTCTGTAATTCAATATGTAGGTGGCACAGTTTACAGTGCCACAGGCCCTTAGAAATTCGTTATTTACCACCCAATACTATTGGGTGGTAAATTACGAATTTCTGTGTACATGCATATCAGTGCATGTACACCTGTGCCATGTGGCACACATACATGCCCATAGGGCATGTATGTGTGCCACATGGCACACAAGCCAGAAACAGGGGTGCAACAGGGTGTCAAAGTGACACCCTGTCCCCCTTGTAAAATCGGTAATTTTACCGATTCGGTAAATACCGAATCGGTATTTGCTATTGAATCCTATGGGCTTCAAGGCCCATAGGAATCAATGGCAAATACTGACTTGGTAATTACCAAATTGGTAATTACCGAATCTTACTGATTCGATATTTTTACCGATTTATTTTCCTACATAGTAATTACCGATTAGTAAATACCGAATCGGTAAAATTCGGTATTTACCATTCGGAAATTTGTTATTACTTACATCTAGCCCTAGATTGGCAGCAAACCCGGGACAATCGGGTGCCGGTGATTAACTTCAGTACAGAGCAATCATTCGGAGTTTTAGGCCCGCCCACAAGTGATTTATTTCAACCAAGTCAGGATAATGGGATTTAACTTGTACCACGGCTGAAAAGTGTGAGAACAGAAGGTGAAATTAGATTGCCCCAAAATAATCTTCACAGTACAAACAAACAGAATAAAACATCATGGAAATGAAAATAGGACTGTAAAACTAGTAATGAAAAGGGGACTGGAGAAGTAAGGAAGTCCGCAAGATCCTTCAAGTTTGAAGATCTGCTCGCCTTAGTTTTTTCAACTTGAAAAGTCTGTCTTGAGGCAACTTGTAACTGGCTCTTGCTTGAATTATGTAATCCTGGGCAAAGTACTACGCTCGCGTAGTTTGCGCAACTTCGCACTACGCGAATTGCACGTAGCACAGTGCGAACATGCATAGAGTAGCGTACCGTAGCATAGTGCAGCGGTCATTTTTTGCTTGCTCGTGGTCCTCAACGTCAAGTTGGCGACCGCGAGCAAGCAAAATGACATCCTCGCGAGACTTTTTCCTTGTTGGCAATCAGCAACATCAAGTTACTGATCGTGAGCATGGAAAATAAACCTCCCAGCGAGATTCTGAACCCGGGGAGGTCAGGTTTCTCATTGTGAATGGTCGCGCATGCTCGCGACCGCTCGCGGTGAGAAACTACCAGTCCGCATTGAGAAAGCTGCAGCTCGAATAAAAATCTACTCGAGCGGCAGAAAAATACATCTCGCACTGTGCAAGATGCCCTTTTCAATGATTGCACAGTGCCGGATGCTTGTCCGCACTGTGCAATCATTGAAAACGACATCTTGCACAGTGCGAACATGCTACTACGCAGTTTGCGTAGTGCTACGCGTAGCTCGCGTAGTGCGAAGTGCACTTTGCGTAGCGCTACTTTGCAAACTACGCCCACACTTAGAATTATGCCGTTGCCTCTCCTGGGTTTGCCTGTACCCACCATTGCTCATTAGTTTCAGCTGAACTAAACCGCAGCTGCAGGATTATCCCAGATGTCCCAGTGATACCTCCATTTTTGACCATCTAAAGAAACTCCACTGGCTTCTAATCCATAAACGTGTCTTGTTTAAAAGTCTGTGCAAATGTCTCTAAACGTTATATTATGAGCACACTTCTTTCGAACGACTACCGACTCTTTAAAGCCCTTCGATCTTCTTGCATCCGCTTGGGCTTCTGAATACACGCGCCCAGGATCAAGGAATCTCACTAAAGTGGCCGTGCCTCTTCTTTCAAAGCAGCCTCTATCTTGAACTTCCTGCCAGTTGACTCGGGTTCCAGGACCTGTTTTGTTCTACCCTGGAAAACCTTGAAAACCTGTTTGTTCCGGCTCTAAATAGCCCCTTTCCCTGCTGGTAGATGCATGTCCCAAAATCGTAAGATTTCACATAAACCAGACTTTATTTGCAAGAAAGGGAAAATCTTCCAGGTGACTCGGAATAGGATTTAATGCAGTACCAATGCAGGAATGGCAGCTCAGGCACAGCAGAGCTCATTTAGTAGTCAGGTGCGAGAGACTGGGCCATGACAGGTCAGGATGAAGACCAAACCAGCCGGAGAGAAACTGATGTCTAGCTGACATGAGCATGAACAGTGCTACCAAGATTGGTGGTTAGTGAGCAATAATGTGCATCTATTGTAGCAAGGGGGCAGTTGGAAAGAGTTCTTGAACAGAGCTGAGACATTGTAAGCGGGAAGACATTTATTGGGTGTCTCATATCAGGCGATTGTGCCTCGGGGGCTCAGATGTAGACAGAACGGAACAGGAAAGTGCTGTGGGCAAGCAGATTTCAATTGCAGGAGTGGTACTTATAGATGAGGGCAGGTTGTGTAAGAGGGGTCGGGTGAAAGACATGAAATGTTCTCTTCCTTCGGTTGCGTCCTTTTCCACGCAGGGTTCGTGAACGACGTATGAAACGTGATGCGCATCATTAAGTACATTGATCAGAAGAGCGATTCTAGGATTGTGGGTGACACTGCAGTGATCGGTGGCCTCTGGCGGAATCTTAAAGCCAAGGTAACATGGTGGAGGTCTCAGTTCTGGACACCTTACATTGGTGGGCCCTATTTGGGGAGATTTTCATATAATAATGAGCATAACATAAGAAAGATTTGCTGGTGCGTTCAGTGATCCATCATCCCCGTAAAAAGAAGACAAGATCACAATTGTACCCTTGAATCCTTTCCTTTTTAACTCGATTACCCAGATTATACGCCTTGTTTATTCTAACATTTAATACAAGTGAACATCAGGCTTGGAAGTTCTATCAGTTCTGTCAGAATAAACTACTGAGGCCTGGGAAAATATTGGGATTCCCCAGGATTTTCTAGGATTACTTGATGGGGACAAGATCAGAAACTAGTTCTCCATGGTAAGCAGTCAACGAACAGTCAATGACCCACTCTCCTTGTCCAAGTTACTGATTGGTCTCTGCCGCTGGCGAGGATGTCACATGTATGGCCTGCAGGTTGATAGCTTCTCCTGGGGTCCTGCCTTCCTGGTCACTAGGAAAAGATGATCAAATTCTCGAAGAACAAACATCCACTCATAAAAGTTTAGTCCAATGACCTGTAAAAATGAGCATGTGGCTGTGTAAAAGAAACTCATTGCGATTGCCAATTTCACCAGGCGCGGCACGTGGCGCTTAGACGCCTCCACATCAACACATCACGCGTCTATTCATTCACTCACCAGGTGGTGGTTTTATGAGACCGCCTTCAGCGTAGCGATAGTTTTTAAAGTGCAAGTGGATTTAGAAAGAGCGATGGGAGAGGTGGCCAGGGCAAAGGAGGCCTGTGGAGGAGAGGGGATTGGTGCAATGAAACAAGATGGCTCCACTTGCATAAATGAGTAACAGCTCTGTCATGGAAAAGAGAGAGTGGATCTGATTTACTTACAGAACCTCAACTTTCTCACTTTGCCTCCTGTGAACCAAACTCGTGACAGAAGATTCTGAACAATGCACTATCACTTTTTTCTGTGTAAACAATGAACATTTTACCCCTTTTTCAAAGTCATAGTGTAGTTTGAGGATGGTTCATTTGGTTCTTCTTGGGTAAGAACCATGGCCCGTGACCTCCGTCTGCACTCAGGAATCACTTCCGGATCCGGAACGTAAAGCCCCCAACCCACAGGAGCAACGCCCGGGGGGACCACCAGCCTTACGACGAACCCTAAAGGAGATTTTTCAATATGCTTCTTGTGTCTCGAGCTGGGACACCTCTTGAGTTTACAACAGCCCCAGCTCACTCCCCTAACCTTGTGTCTTTTTTGGAGGTTCCTAAAGAGGCTGGAGCCCACTTGTGTTTGGCCAATTGTGTATTGAGTGTTTATGTGCCAAGAGGTATGTCCTGTTCAGGAGCTGGAATCCTATTGGCTTTGGAACTGGTCACCCCCAGACCCATGCACATGTTGCCTTCATCTGTTCCAGCCCTGCCCCCCACTCCACCCCACAGCCACCAATAGGCCCAGCTCCACCTGTCTTTGTGTTGTATCTGAGTAGGTTAGTTGTGTATTGTAAAGATATCCATCTGTAAAATAGGTTTGAAAATGTGCTCTTTCACCTTAAGAATTCCTCTCATTAGATTTGCCTACTTTTTGATCTTTTCTATTATTTATTTCTGTGTCTGAAATATTTTTTGCTGCCGGATTGTAGCTTCCAGTGCTGGTGCCATGATGTTCAATAAAAAGACACTTTTTACCGCCCCCTTCCTGGCTGTGTTTTCCATCTTCTGTCTCCTATTGCTGCCCCCCCCCCCCACCTCTCACCTTGGCAGTTCCTTGTTCACAAGAACACAATGTAGGGCTTTGCAAAGAGCACCAGAGGATGCTGAGAGGTCAACATCCCTCACAGCTGGTACCCACCTAAGAAGCAGAAGACGAGGAAGGCCCAATCACCCAGGCTCGGCACAATCAGTGGGTTAAACTGGATTCCCATCCCATCTCTAGACCAGTGTTTGATTGTTCTGGACTAGACAATTGAAGGGGGGGGGAGAGAATTGTCAACAGTAGCAATTACAGATCAATATTGAATAATAACAATTTGTAATAGACAATAATGGAATTGCTCAGAATATGAAGAATAGGAACAGAAGATGATGAAAATATAACAAATACGTTTTATATAGGGGAAGGCAAAAAGGAGAAGATGGAATCTAAGATAAAGGTGAGTGAGCAAAAAGATAAGTCATAAAATGTAACCAGAATGGATTTAATTTAATTGTCTGAGATATCGAAAAAGCTGAGACAGTAGCTAGTCTATGTTCATCACAAATGTAAATGTACCGGCATTTATAGAGTGCACAGCTACTTCCCTGAGGTAGTGTCCCGGCGCTCTACGTATACCGCTTAGGAACCCTTCCTGGCTTTCCCTGTGAAGTGTCCACTCCTGGGCACCCCCAGGGTGAAGCCAGGCATCCTCGCACTGTTGGGGCCGTTGTGGAGATTAAGCAAGCTATTGCCCAGAGTCGCAGCGTGGGACCCATGATTAGAATAGGCACCGAGGCGAGAATTATCAGGTCCGAGGAAATTGAGCCCAAGACCCGCCAAGGCGGATATTGAACCCTGGTCCCGGGCCAGACCTCTGCAACAGGGTCTGCGCTCTAACCGTTTGAGCCACACAAATACAATTCACCATGCTAATATAGACAATTTAGAAGTGTCTTTCCAGCAAGAAAGTATTACCTTAAAAGCAAAAGCAATAAAGAGATCAAATAACACAGGCTTATGGAAAGTTATTCACATTCTGGTGAGGCAGTTCCAAGAAAATCATTTTGAATTGATAATTGAATGTTACATTGAACATTTTAACCAGATCGTTTCCCAAACTGTAAACACATTGGAACAGTAGTATAACTGTTCCGGCCATCTTCAAAGATATCAAGAATGTACTCATCTCCACCTGGACAAGGATTGTAAACGCCTCGCTTTCACAAGGTACGATCCCCGACAGCCTTAAAGCAGCTCAGGTATCACCTATACGAAGAAAAACTAACGCTGACAAAGCGGATCTCAATAACTTCCGGCCTATCTCCAACATCCCACCCTAGTGAAACTCATAGAAAAATGCGTACAATCCCAACTCTGTGCGCATATAGAGAATTTCCAACTCCTTGACCAGCATCAATCCGGCTTTCGGAAGGGGCACAGCACCGAGCCGGCGCTCACTCACGTCATGGATGACTGGTTAAATATGCTTGACCAAAACAAATCCTGCCTCCTGATCCTCCTTGACCATTCTTCCATATTCGACACAATTAATCGTGACAACCTCCTCACCACTCTGAAAAATACGATGGGTTTTTCTGGTCAGGTGCTACAATGGTTCTCGTCTTTCCTCGACCACAGATCTCAAAGGGTCAAGGTAAACCACTCTCCCTCCCAGCCCTCTCCAGTTCTCATGGGGGTTTCCTTAGGATCCGCCCTATCACCGATCCTCTTCAACCTGTTCTTTGAACCTTTAGCTAACTCTTTAAACTCCTTAAACACTCTCTTCCATATGTATGTGGATGATACGCAACTCTATTTGAAAATCTCTTCCCCCGAAAATAATCATCCCTCTCAACTCGACCCGAACGTCTTCTCAAAACTGGTTAACTGAGAACCATCTTCTGCTCAACACCTCCAAAACGGAATTCCTGGTCATCTCCCCTCTCAACCACACCCCCGGGTTTGACCTCTGGTTGAGTCACCTCACTGCCTTCAACTGCACTCCTCTCATCATAGACTCAGCCAAATCGCTCAGAGTCACCTTGGATAAGCACCTGAATATGAAAAATCACATCAGTACGGTATGCAAGGGAGAAAACCACTTGATGAGGACACTCAGAAATATCAAACCTTTCCTTCCACAAAACGATTTCAAGCAGGTGGTGCAAGCGCTTGTCCTGCCGAGGTTGGACTACGGCACTGTGACTCTCAGTGGCCTTCCCAAATACTCCCTGGCTCCACTAAGAGCATGACTGAATACAGCGGTGAGACTGGTTACAGGCACGAAGCGAAACGAGCACATATCCCCAGTCCTAAAATCTCTCAAATGGTTGCCTTATGAAGCACGTATTCAGTTAAAGATCGTCGTTCTGGCGCACAATACCCTTCACTTTAATACTCCCAGGTACCTGGCGCAAAAACTGGAGCTTTCTTGTGGTGTAAGAGCCTTAAGAAGCGCCAAGACTTTCCTCTTGAAACCACTCAACTGTAGGAAAAAATAACGTGTCACAGAGCCTTTTCTGTTGCTGCCCCAAAGCTATGGAACTCTCTTCCACCGGAAGTACACCGAATCTCTTCAACGACGGCGTACAAACTGGAAGCCCAAAAATTCTTTATGAGTAAATTCTCACCCTAATTGGGCTAGGCGCACCTGCTCGAAGACATTGTTCTTACCTCCATTGGACTATCATCTGTTATGGTTCTTTTTTTGTGCAATTGTTCCTGAATATGCGATCATTCCTGTTTTCTAATCCTACTTGATGTCGATTTTGCATCTATGTCCTACCTCCCATCCTATTTTAAAGCGCTCCGATATCCCTCTGGATCTTGTTCACGCTATATAAAACTTTATGAATAAATACATGAATTCATTAATTAATGAGTTAAAGTCCCTGTGAGAGAAGATAAAGAGCAGCATAATGGAGAGGAAGTTGAAAAGAATGTAGTAATACATTCAGGAGTAATGTCTTTTACAAAAAAATAAAGATTGTGTAGTTCGAGCAGCTTTAGATGTCTTAAATATTTTAAGCCATAATTCTACCAAGTATGAGTAGGGAATGAATTGAATAGATCAGTTTCCCAAGTAATGCAACAGCAGTTTTGGCTCTTAAAGCAATACGAGATAACAACATATTAAATAAAAAGTCAGCCGTTGGTATAGAATCATAAGAAATGCAATGCAATGGTGTACGAGGTGTGAGTAATATGGTATCCGGAGGAAAGTTATTAGCTGCTAAATAGGATTGAAGAGAGGTCAATAATAAATTATATTCCTGTAAAAAGTCATACTTGGTAGGTTGTATTGTGTTTGATGATAGGAAAAAGTAATAACAAAATTATTTTGTACAAGCTGATGGATAAACATATTATCCAGTTATTTCCAGTGTTTGTAATAGAATGATTTATACCGAAATGTAATACATTTATTATACCAAATAGGGAAACAAGGAAAGATCAATGTGAATTAGAACCTGTAGAAAATCATGTATGTAACAATTGCTGGGATTATTTTAGTTTGGGATTGATTGATTTAAAGGTGCAATTAGACATATGTGGGAATGATTATTATTCCAAAGAAATTTTGTACATATTGAATTAATTTGAGAAAAACAGAACATAGGTTTTTTAAAGGGTGTGTCCAGCCAACCCCACCATGATAGATGAAGAGGAGACCACGATGAGAGTAATTTCTGTAGTGTGGGTTTTAAAATATTAAAAGTGTATCTGATTGTGTTCGAAATGGTAGAAGAAAACCAAATACTGAGATACTTTATTTTGGTAGGGCATCAAGTAAAATTAGTGTAAGCAAACATATATTGGTAGATAAAGAATTTAATGGTAATATTTAAGTTTTAGAAAAATGTAATTTACATCCAGAAATACTGGAGTACAATTGAATTTCGTTCACAAATTGAGTCAAAGGGAAAAGAGGATTAGACATATAAATTAAAATATCATCAGCAAAAGCAGAAAATTTCGTTTCAGTTGCATTATGTTTAAAACCTGATATAAATGTATTACAACAAACATGTTTAAGGAAAGACTCTAAACATAGAATAAAAGGGTATAGAGGACAACCTTGCTGTGTTCCTCTATGTAACTGAAAATAATGGGATAAGCGACCCTTAACAAAAATACTGGCACCGGGATCAGAATATACCAATTTTACAAATGAAATAAAATTAGGACCAAAGCCATACCATCAGGGAGTAGTAATCATAAATTACCAATTGAACCTGTCAAAAGCCTCTTCGGAATTAAGAGACAGTGCAGATAGGGTAGAGTGGTATTTTTACCAAATGCAAGAACGTTTAAAAACATGATCACATTATCTGCAACAAATCTTCCCTAAACAAAACCAGATTGATCAGTTTTCACAAGTAAGGAAGCAAAAGTCTTAAGGCGGGATGCTAGAATTTGGGAAAAAGTTTGCAATCATAATTAATTAATGACATAAGAAAAAAATATTTATATAGGGTATGATCTTTATCAGGTTTGGGAATAAGGACAATCAAGGCTTCTAAAAAAGGACCTTAGAGTCCAAAAGGAAAGAATTAACAATTTCAAGTAGTTTAGGGACAAAAATGGAAGAAAAAGAAGAAGATAATTCACTAGAAAAGCCATCTGGACCACGGGCTTTGGCTTTTTGAAGGATTTCTTGGCATACATATTCTCCTGGAGAGTTATATCAGCTTCTAATAAATCAAATTTATCAGACACCTGAGGAGGTTTAGGTAGACCATAGAAAAAAGTATGCATATTATGTTCTGAAGGGTTCGTGCCATCTGAGCACAATAATCTCATTTCGAACAGGGCAAATGTTTTTATATTCCGATGTAATTTTTGAAAAATTGCCTAACATCTTGCCAGCTTTATTTTGACCTCCGTGGAACTTAGATTTAACTTTAAGGAAAATATTGCAGGCATCAACGGTGGCAAGTTTATTGAGAGAAAACTTGACTTTCATCAACTCGTGTAGAGCAAAAGAGTATTTAGAGGAAAAATAAGTATGTTCTAGTGTTTTAAGTTGTTTAGATGTGTTCAGAGGGTGGTTAAATAAAAAATCAGATTAATCAATAAAAGTGGTAGCTTCTGAAAGGAATTATTTTTCGATAAGAGGAAATTATTACATTTCCATTGACCAGTTTTGGAATTATTTAAATAAGAGAAAACGGGCATGGTCGGAGATAAAATTGTAGCCAATTCCTGAGGATTGGATGGAAGGAAGTTAAGGTTTAGCAACACAAATATAGTCAATTCTAGAGCTAGTGAAATGCACATTAGACAAAAACTTAATCAGGGTTACATGTTTTCCAAACATCGAATAATGGACAACTGACAATGGCAGTCTGAAAAGCTTTATGGGATTTTTTGGGATTAAATTCCCATTAAGACTTCCTATCAGTAAAGCGATCTAACCATTGATTGAAATCTCCTGCAACAATAATGCTAGGATTATCAATAGAAGCTAATGTTATTTTAAGGTTATTCCAGAAGTCTGGATCGGGTTTAACAGGACCATAAATGTTAAATAAAGAAATGTTACTGTTGTGAATTGGAATCATAAACTAATACCCATCGTTCATCATTATTACACTGAGTTGATAACATCTGTGCATGTAACAATTTGTGAAAAAGAAAGGCAACACCACCTTTACGATTAATAACAGGAGAATAAACTTGGCCTACCCATTGCGTTTTAATTCATGTTATGTTATGTTATGTTATGTTATGTTATGTTATGTTATCTTATGTTATGTTATGTTACAGTGATTTGTAACGCGCACGGCTACTCACGAGTGTCCTGGCGTGAGAGCCAAATAGAAAACTGTATGGAACTGTAAAATAATACTGATTATATAAACAATGACGTTTTTAGTCTCTTCTTGAACAAACGCGGGTCAGGGATGCTCCGCAATTCAAAAGGAAGAGAGTTCCAGGCTTCCTCCAATTCTAACTAGTCAAAAGCGGGAGCTCGATGCCAGGCACTGTGAGGCAGAATGCAGATGTGTTCTGGGGGCATAGAAACTAAACCGTTTCCTCAAGTAGAACGGGCCAGATCCGTGAAGGGCTGAATAATTGAGAGTAAGAGCCTTAAATTTGACTCTTTGAGCCACTGGAAGCCAGTGCAGATCCCGCAGATGTTGTTTTACGCTAGACCTGCCCGGAATGCCCATCAGAGCTCTGGCCGCTGCATTTTGTACTACTTGGAGTTTCTTGAGCTGGTATCCTGGTAGGCCAATATAAAGTGCATCGGCATAGTCAAGGTGACTGGGAATCAAAGCACGCGTGACCATCTCCTTAGCAGTCCTAGGTAGTAGAGGTAGGAACTTCCAAAGGGATTTCAATGTGCCAAAGCACTGACCTGCCAGCTTCTTAATTTGCATAGAGAACCGAAGGTTCTCCTCGAACCAGACTCCAAAGTTCTTGACTGCCTGTCCCGTAGAACTGGGTAGAGGTTAATCTGGTGGCCAGAGAGCTTTCCTGAACTGTGGAGGAAAGGAACAATATAAGAGGATCTCAGACTTATCCTCATTGCACTTTTACTGAGCTGCTGCTAGCCATTTGAATACGGCTATTAGACCATTTTTAGCTTGAGTTGGAGATGTAGCAGTGTCCTTCCAAGTGAATTTAAGTGATTCAACATCATTACAGTGAGTTTCCTGCAAAAAATCAATATGTGAAGGGAATCTAGACAAATGAGAGAGTACCTTTTGTAGGGTGTCCCAGACCACAAACATTCCAAGAGACAATGTTAAACATATTGACGATTGGGATGAAAGATACAGGAACACGTATGACAATCTGCAGTAACTCTGGAATAAAAAGACACAATTCATTAACAAATATGGAACATGTACATAATGAAAAAATAAAAACAAAGAACACAAGTGAATAGGAAGAAAAAAAAGAATAAAGAAAGAAAAAGAAGAAGCAATGAGAAAGGCATATTAAGATGAAGAGACAGACCAAGGAAAGAAATCCAGATCTGAAATGATGAGCATAAGAAATGAGCATGAGACGTAACAGCACCAAGAACAAGAATAGCAGCAGAGAGACAGAGATTGGGATAGAAATGATGTAGCAGCCGTGTAGAAGAATTATGGAGGAAGAAAAATAAGAGTCGTGGATAAACATGAGTAAAATTTGTTATTTTAGAGCGCTGAGCAGAATTATCCATAGAATGAAGTGAAATACTTTGAAGACAAGATCTTAGTTTGACAGGATCTTCATAAGAATGTGTAGGGCCTTCATAGGTAACTTTACATAAGCAAGGATGCAAAATGCCATAACAAATTTGTAATTATCTCATGTGAGGACATAATGCAAGAAAGTATTTTCTTCTGGCATTAATGGCATTGGAGAGATCTCGAGAAATGTAGATGTGCCCAGACCACATGAGACAACTTTTTCTTTTGCTGCTTTCAACACGTGGAGCAAGTCTGTAAATTCCAGAAATAATAATATATTTCCTCTGGGTTTGGTAGAGTGAGGTTGGAAGCGACCAAGGGAATGTGTATATTGAAAGTTCAGAGGCGGGTCATGTTGAAAGTTCGAAAGCTCTGAAAATAACTTTTTCAAGAACATAAGGAGGTCAGGACCCTCCAAATTTTCTGAAAGGCCATAAAGAGGAAGGTCTGTTTGTATTTTCATGGTTGTCTTTATGAAGTTTTAGCTTTTGGATTTCTTGTTCCAGAAGAGGCATCCTGGTAGTGGTATCTTCTAGATCACTTATACGTTGTTGCATATCAAACAACTTAGCTTCCAGCATATATCTTCGATTAGCTGGAGTTTTTCATTAGTGGTGGTCATGAAGGGGTTTAGACCCCTCCCCTCATCAAGTATAGTATCAAGAAGAGATTGTGAGCGGACATAATGGGTGAAAGTGCATGCAATGCAATAGTGTTATCTGAAAACACTTGCATTGTAGAAGAGCATCAATAACTGTAGATCTGCACTACATTAAGCTGAACTAGGAAATCCATTGTCTTTTTCATCTCCCCAACCTCTCAGTTTGTACACCCACTGACTGTGAAAAAAAGAATCCAAAGAAGTCCTGTTTTCCGTATTTTTGTGTATTTAAAAATAAATACAGCCAGGAAAATATATAGATTTAGGGCCATATGTATCATCAACCTGATTTGCGATTCTCAAATAGCGATTTTTAAGAAATCGCTATTTGAGAATCGCAAATAGGTATGTATGTACAAAATCGAATTTTTTTTGCGATTTCCTAAAATTCCCTAATTGCGATTAGCAAATTGCGAATCAGAATTAAAGAATACTTTCCCATTCATTTCTATGGGCCAGGAGGCCCATAGGAATGAATGGGAAGTTATTCTCAATTTGCGATTCGCAATTTGCTAATCGCAAATTTAGAATAATTTCAAGGGTGCAGGGGTGTCCAAAGGACACCCTGTTGCACCCCTGAAATATGCATGGGTGCACATGTGGCGCACATACATGCCCTAAGGCATGAACTAGAAGTTGGTGGTAATTTGCGATTCCTAAAGGACATTTTGCACATTTTTTTTGCTTCATACATTGCATTTAAGGAATCGCAAAATTTGCGATTCCTTAAATGCAATTGCAAAATAAGGAATTGCAAATTTTGCGATTCCTTGTTTTGCACCAGATTTTGCTTTATACATACCATTTAGCAAATTTGCATTAGCAAAGGCTTTGTGAATGCGAATTTGCTTGATACATATGGCCCTTAGATTTCACAATGACCAGCTTAAAAGCCTCTTTCCCTGAGGTGCTCACTTTTGAAACCCCGGCATTTTGGTAGCTTGACGTCCGCACGTCAGTGTGAATCTTTCCCTCATTTGCTTTCAATAAATGGCTCAGTCGGTCGTGCACGCACTGCTGCAGGGTAAAGTAGTGCTGCGCCCCTTAAGTTTTTTCACAAATAGTTCTGCAGCGGGACAGAGCAGCAGTGCACCTGCTGCAGGTGTGCGGTTTGGTCCTGATCAGAGATGGCCGGGGTTTCAAAAGTGAGCACCTCAGAGAAAGAGGCGTTTAAGCTGGACATTGTGCTGTCACCTGAGCGTGGGAAGGGGCTGTGTTTTCCCCGGATGTTGGACATTGTTGATTAGGGGACATCCTGTTACAGCCTGGGGGTTGTAGAGAGCGGGGGAGTATGGGGTAGAGAGGGGGGGAGAGCGAAGAGAGTGGGAGAGTATCAGGGAGAGAGTGTGGGAGAAGACAGTGGGGGAGAGAGAAGAGAGCAGGACAGAGAGTAGAAAGTGGGGAGAGAGTAGAGAGTGAGAGAGAACGTAGAGAGTGAGAGAGAACGTAGAGAGTGAGAGAGAACGTAGAGAGTAGAGAATAGGAGACAGTACAGAGTGGAATAGAGGAGAGTAGGAGAGCAGACAGTGGGAGAGAGAGAAGAAGGACATAGAATGCAAGAGAGAGAAGAGAGTGGACCAGTGGACAGTGGGCGAGAGAGTTAATAGTGGGAGAGTAGAGAGTGGGAGGAAGAGTAGAGGGAGGGAGAGAGAGAGAGTAGAGAGTGGGAGAGGGAGCAGAGTGTGAGAGACTACAGAGTGGGAGAGAAAGTATAGAGTGGGAGAGTGAGAAGAGAGTGGGACAGAGAGCAGAGAGTGGGAGAGAGAGTAGAGAGTGGGAGTGTGGAGTGTAGGTAGTGGGTGAGGGAGTGGGAGAGACTAGAGAGTGGGAGAGTAGAGAGTGGGAGAGTAGAGAATTGAAGAGAGAGTAGAGAGTGGACGAGGGACTAAAGAGTGGGGGAGAAAGTAGAGGGGGTAAGAGTGGAGGGTGAGAGAGAAGAAAGAGTGGGAGAGAGACTAGAGAATTGGACAGTAGAGAGTGAGAGAGAGAGTGGAGAGTGGGACCTAGTTTAGACGTGATGGCTGATGGGTGAGTTTGTGTTTGTTTTTTATAAAAAAAACTATTGACAAGTCAGTGAGTTCACTGCCTACGGATGCTCCTGTGGGATAAGTAAGGAAGTCAGAAGTGTTTGTTCTTGGCCCATTTACCATTAGACACCGAACGAAATGTTACAAGTTCGAAATGGCCCGAAATGAAAATGGCCGACAAAGTGGCATCATATGCAGCCATAGAATTATTGGAGGATGTGTTTTGTTGTGAGGTGTAACCTGAATGTTTGGTTTACAATACTAGTCTGCAATTTCTTAGTGTGAAGATGCAGGAATATCTAGGCAGGTGAGGGATACATCGTCTATCATCCTGAGACTAGTGGCCAGGTGGAGCGTTTGAACAGGACGGTAAAGGAGTCAACTCACTAGCATTGCTGGGAGGAATTTGCTGGAGGAATCCTTTGCAAGCAAGCTGCCTTTTATATAGGATTACTCCTAATGCAGTGACTAAGACTCCCACTTTGAGTTGTTGACAGGTCAGAAGGGAGGTTTGAAGGTGGTTCCTTTGTAGTTGAAGGAGAAAGTTTTGGAGGACGGTGTCCCAGACTATGTAGAGGTTAATAGGAGAGTTATGGGAAACAAATAAAATATGTTCTTTGGTACAATGGAGGGGGAGGTGATTCGTTTTGGAACCCACGCTTGTCAGGAAAGTGGTGGCATGGCTAGTAAGGTTGGTGTTGCCTGTGATTTATTTACCAGTAAACCGGTAACACGAGGAAGAAATGTGCACATGGAGAGGCTTTTTGTGAAGTTTGAAGACTACGTTGCTGGAAGGTAAATTAGTTACAGGGTGCTTTGTGTGTATGTGTTTTTGCATGGGGCGGTGTGTGCGTATTATTGCATTGGTTGAGCTGTGTGCATGTTATTCCATGGGAGTGTTAAAGAGGAAATGAAACATATATAAATCCAGCTGCAGCACAAAGCATTAGAGATTTTTGCAGAAATATACATAGTTAAAGAACAGTTCAGGACTAATGTAGGAGAGTAGGGTCTTCTTCCTATGGTTACCCCCACTTTTTGCTGTGATTCTCTGTTTTTTTTACTTTAGTCTGTCTGCAGCCCTGCTAATCAGGACCACAGCCTAGCTGCCTAGCTGCCTAGCTGTTCTCTCTCTAAATTGATACCAGTTACTTTAGGTACATACCAGATTGGATATTGGGTCACCTTTGTGAGTCCCTGTATAGTGTACCATAGGTACCCAGGGCATAGGTGCATCCAAGGCCTACCAGGGGCTGCAGCAGGTATTATGCCACCCCTGGCTGGCCCTCCAAACTGACACCACAGGTCTGTTCACACAGCCTGGGTAAGGTGGTGTAATCACCCCTTACTTAGATATAGTATATCTATATCTACCTTATATATAGACACATAGTAACCTATAAGTCACTCCTATGGCAGGCCTTAACAATCCTGGAGGCAGAGTGCTTGGTTTTGTGGGAGAGGGTGCCCTAGCATGAGCTGAGCCCCTCTGCAGCTTTCGGAACCATCTCCTTATAGCTGTTCTATGATATAGCCATACCATATACTCTTAAGTGCATTATAATCCTCGCGGTTAATGCTAACTTTGGTTTGGCATTATCAAAACATGTCGTGTAAGGTGTCATACACTTTGGAATACTACCCCCCTACCTCTGCCAGTCCTGGCGGCGGGGGTAGCATTCCACTCTTCTAGAAGGTGAAGGCATGTAGTTACTGGTAAACCCAGTTAAAGATAAACAGAGCCCCAGCATCACAAAATGGATGCTGTTGCCACAGACACGAGTCTGACCTCCTGCTGCTGGACAAAACTCCGGCAGGGGAGGCCTGGACAATAGGTTTCCTGTCCAGGGAGGTGCTGGCACCTCCCCAGACAGGCTTTAGTGTAATGGGGCAGGGAGGGCTGCATTCAGTGAATGCTTTCCAGACACTGCCTGGGGCACACAAGGTGCTCCATGCATAGCCCGATTCAAACCAGTTGCTGGGGCACTCAGCCCCAGCTCTGGCGCGAAACTGGACAAAGGTAAAGGGGTGTAACCACCCCCTTCCCAGGTCCACCCATAGGAGGGACCTTTCAGGTAGTCCAACCCCTAAACTTGATATAAGTATAGGAGCTGTGTCCCTAGGACTTTAGATTACCCTGGATGAAACTTTGAAACACAAATCCTGGACCTTCGACGTTCCATTTTGACTGGAAGACGGAAGACATCTCCCTTGTGGTCAAAGAGTGAAATGAAATGAAATGAATGAAATGAAATGAAAATGGATTTCTTAAGCGCATGGCTGCCCGAGAGCGTCCCAGCGCTAGTACACACCACAAGCTTCCATGATCCTCAGACAGCGGAACTCAAACTCCTCGTGGAAAAAGGAATGTCTTTAGAGATTTCCGGAACTTCTGGAGACAGGGTTCCAGGCGGAGAGTGGCAGGAAGATCATTCCAGGTCTTGGCAACATTCACAGAGAACCTCCGTCCTCCTGAACGTGCTCTCCTCACTCTGGGGATGGTCAGTAAATTGCTCCCGTCAGAGCGGAGGGTACGCGAGGACTTATAGGGACATATAAGGTCCCTGAGGATGGGGGGGCCCATTCCCTGGAGAGACTTAAAGGCGATGGAAAGAGCCTTAAATTGAATTCTCTCGCGGATGGGGAGCCAGTGGAGTGAGCTGAGAGCGGGTTTGGCCGAAGTTCTTTTCGCCGTGCCGGTCAGTACTCTGGCCGCCGCATTTTGTACTCGCTGAAGGGAGTTAATGGCTGATTCAGGAGCACCGAGCAGCAAGGCATTGCTGTAGTCCAGCCTTGACAGTATTAGCCCCTGAATCAGGAGTTTCCTTGAACTGAAGGGAAGAAGAGGCAACACCTTCCGCACAGAGCGTAACAAACCATAGCAGATCCCAGCCACTTTCTTAGTTTGTACTCTGAACGTCAGGTCGGGCTCCAGCCATACCCCCAGGCTCTTAATCTCATTCTTGGGTTGAGGCGCCTCACCCAGACAGGGGGGCCACATGGTTTTGGGAAGGGAGGTGGAAAAGTTACCCAACATCATAAGTTCCGTTTTGGAGCCGTTGAGTTTCAGCCGTGATTCTGTCATCCAAGCCATGATGTCTGTCAGACAGCACCCGAATCTTTCTGCCGCATTTTCATGGTGGGATAGCGAGACGACAAGCTGGGTGTCGTCCGCATAGGTCACTATTTTCACCCCGAAAGGTGAAACCACATCCTCCAGTGGGGCCATGTAGATATTAAAAAGCGTCGGGCTCAACGAGGAGCCCTGTGGGACTCCACACTGGAGGGGGATCGACTCGGAAAGGTTCGTGCCATCGTAGACCTGGTAAGACCGACCCTTCAGAAAGGAAGTCATCCAGCTTAGAGCCTGGCCAGATATTCCCACCCTAGTAAGGCGCTGAATGAGGATACCATGGTTGACAGTATCAAATGCCGCGCTGAGGTCAAGGAGGACCACAGCTGCGGAGCCTCCTGCATCAAGAATACGTCTGGCTTCTTCTACTACTACAATCAGGGCAGAGTCAGTACCTTGCCCAGGGCGAAAGCCTGTTTGCGAGTTCTTGAGCAGGTTATGACCTTCTAGGAACGAGGACAGCTGGCGATTGACAACCTTTTCCGCAATTTTGCTCAGGCCTGGCAGCAAGGAAATTGGACGAAAATTCGCCAGATCGTTAAGGTCAAGTCCCGACTTTTTAGGAAGAGCCTTAACCATCGCCTTCTTCCAGCTAGGGGGAACTTCCCCACCGCCGAAGGAGGCGTTCAAAAGGTCCGTAGCCCGCGGGGAGATGGTCTGTGCAATCCGCTTAAGAATATGGGTGGGCATAGGGTCAGAGGGGGAGCCACTTTTGAGATTAGCTAATTCTTTGCGGAAGTCTTCCTCGGTTATGGGAGTGATAACTTCCCACAAAGGGCTCACACCATTCACGACCTGCGAAGAGGACTCCGACGGAGGAGCACTGAGAGGAATACTTTGTAGGATTTTTCTAACCTTATTGTCGAAGAAATGTGCAAGTTCATTGCACCGTGCTCTACTCGTCGGTTGCGGCAGTGAAGGAGAGGGGGTGTTCAGGAGTTCCTTGACTATAGTAAATGTTTCTCTTGAGGAATTGGAGGCAGTCCTGATTCTCTCTTCATAGAAGGTCGCTTTCGTGTGGTTACAGGCTAACTTGTATGCCCTCATGGCTTCCTGATAAGGGACTTTACTATTAGTAGACCAGTCTTTACGCCAGGCGCGTTCCAGACGTTTGCAGACTTTTCTAAGGTCACGAAGTTCAGATGTGTACCAAGGGTTTTTAAACCCGTTACTTTTCTTGGTACTGCACCTCTTGGGAAGCACCAGATCCAGTGCTCCTAATAGCCAGTTATGGAAACTTCGATCTGCTTCAAGGGGGTTCGAGAAGGGGGCAGGGATAGATTGCTCAAGGGCAGTGGTTAGACCATCAAGGGACAGTTTAGGCCAGGGTCTATGTGAAGATCGAATAGAACCCTTACAGTCAGACCTAGATTCTGTCATGATTGTCAAATTGAAAGGAATAAGAAAGTGGTCTGACCAGGGAAGGGGGCATGGCGGTGAGGCCTTCAGGAGTGGAACGTTAGAAAATAAAGGGTCCAATAAATGGCCCTTCAGATGCGTGGGTTCATTATTGTGTAGGATCAAATTACATGCTTCAAGATCAGCCAACAGATCAGTAGCCACCTTGTCTCCCAAGTCCTCCAAGTGGAGATTCAGATCTCCTAGAAGAAGGAAGTTGGGGACTGAGGCTGCCAGTGTCAGTGCTGTCTCCAGCAAGGAACTAATGAACTGCTTGACCCCACCAGGAGGTCGATAAATCAGTAGCCCTGACAGCGAGTAATTAGGAGAGAGTTGGATGGAAAACCTTATGCTCTCTGCGTCAGAGATCCTGCCATTTTCTATCCTGCAGGCTAGAGTCTCCTTATGAATTATAGCTAGCCCTCCCCCTATGCCACGAGGTCTATGAAGGCATTGTATCGTGTAGCATAAGGGCAGAGAATTAACTATGTCAAACTCAGAGCTGTCAGAGAGCCACGTCTCTGTAAGAAACAGAACATCAGTTTTATTGTCCTGGATCATTAGATTAACTTCAACCGAATGCTTGACCAGGGACCGGCAGTTTAATAGGGCAAAGGCCAGGGAAGAGTGCATTGGCTCTCTCTTTTTGGCACCATTACCAAGCTTAGAGCAGTAAACACACCGTCTATATGGTACGTCCGGTCTAACTGAGTACCTACAATGTTGGCTAATGGCCGGACGGAGTGCTAACAGCTCGTCCCTGGAATAGAAAGAGGGACTGTGTTTACCTGTGGCCAGTAGAGTACAGTCGGGCAGAGGTTTTGGCCCTAGGTCCGTCCTGGCCCGGACGGGCCCAGACGGGCCCAGACGGGTTTGCCTCTGGCGCGCCATCGGCGCGCCCGCTGCGCGGACGGGAAGTGGCTGCCATAAGTGAAGTGCAGGTGCCGAGAATCGCCTGAGCACTAGAGCGCTGAGCCTCCGACTACCCCCAAGATGGCGCCTGAAAAGCTCGCGCCAGGGAGGACAGCGTGAGTCGACCGGGGCCCTAAATCGGCCCTTAGAATACAAGTCGGCCCTAAGATCGAGTAAGTGGCAGTCCTAAATGTGCAACAGTGCAAAAGTAATGCCAACAATTTAAAATAAAATCACATCATGTCGAAGAATAAAATCATCATTTTTAAAATACAATTTTTTTAAATGAGGCGAGTAAATGCTGCCAGCCTCCGAGTGAGTGCCAGGGAGCTTGGTGTATTACCCTGTGCAAACAGGCACAACCGGTAACTTGCCGGTCTGCATTGTCGAGGATCCCGCAGGACACAGACTTCCAAACATCTCTGATACTGCTCGACGATCCCAGCAAAGCTGAGACCCGTGGCGGACACGAGAGACATGGGACCGGAACTCCTGGACATCCTGCATTTTGCTAACGGCATCGACTCCCGAGGTATCTCACAGTTGTGCATTGGGGTACAAGAAGCCCCAGACCCAAGCACCATTTGCACTGAAGCTCAGGCCTCCACACTCCACGAGTGTCCTGTGGGGCCCGCTCTTGCATTTCAGCTTGACGTGTCTTCCCGTTTCCTAGTCTGTTGGCTAGTGAGCCCCCTGAAGACTTCCTTTTAAATCTAACTCACTTTCCTGGTTGCTACAGGCTTGCTCCAGTTTTCCTACAAAGGAGAAGCACCACAGACCTTGCTGGTCTGCACTGAAGCCAATCTTCATCTCCTGCGTGGATTGTGTTTGCCAAGGTTTGTTCGGTCCAATTCAGATACCAACACCGCAGTCAACTAGATCCTTTGTGGGACAGCTCGAATCCAGCTCCTGGTTGTCATCGACACCTCCTGGTCCTCGTGGCTGCAGAGACAAGCTTCACCTCTTCACCTGCATTCAAGCAACATCACCTGGTTCCTTCCTGGTCACTGGCTAGTGACCCAGACTCTGTCCCGTCAGCTTTCAGATTCTTCGATCCACCCTTGTATCCACCCGGACACTTTTCCTCTGGTCGCCTGCAGCACTTCTTTGCAGATCTCCATTGAAAATGACAACGAAACCCGACACGAAAAGGCACCTATGCACCCGTCTTCCCTGGGTGAGGTAACACGAGTACTCCGGTGCTCCCATGGGTCTTGACTCTCGAAGAGTCTTAGTCTAAAGGGGTTTCATCGTAGTCCATCTGCAAGTGCCCTTAAACAGTAACTTTGTACCCGCAGGCTGTCATAGGTGGCGGTCCATTCATTATAGGGTCCCTGCCATCGGTAGACCGGGGAAGTTTGCCCAATTTTAGGTGGGTTTCCTGATGCAGACTCCTGTCATGATATACAACATCGGGCCCACTCATCGTTCAGTTTTGACAAAAGTGCATCCACTGCTCCTTCT
The DNA here is from genome assembly GCF_964261635.1 of Lissotriton helveticus. Classification (NCBI taxonomy): domain Eukaryota; kingdom Metazoa; phylum Chordata; class Amphibia; order Caudata; family Salamandridae; genus Lissotriton; species Lissotriton helveticus. Next base: position 1,278,166,013 of record NC_136070.1, read on the forward strand.
CGTTTCTGTTTGAAAACATTAGACAATGCGACAATGCAGTATTTCAAAAGCAGATGTAACTACAAAGAGCACATTTTGATAATACATTTTTATTAGTAGACAATAGCAATCTTAAGAGGCATTGCATAGCTTCATACACACTTTGACCCCAATTTCATCACAGTCTCTCTCTCTCTCTCTCTCTCTCTCTCTCTCTCTCTCTCTCTCTCTCTGTCATTCTCTCTCTCTCTGTCAGTCTCTCTCTCTGTCAGTCTCTCTCTCTCTGTCAGTCTCTCTCTCTGTCAGTCTCTCTCTCAGCCAGTCAGTCTCTCAGTCCCTCTCTCTCTTAGTCTGTCTCTGTCAGTAAGTCTCTCTCTCCCAGCCAGTCTCTCTCTCTCCCAGTCAGTCAGTCATTCTCTCTCTACCTCAGTCAGTCAGTCTCTCTCTGTCAGTCAGTCTCTCTCAGTCAGTCTCTCTCTCAGTCAGTCTCTCAGTCAGTCTCTCTCTCCATCAGTCTCTCTCTGTCAGTCTCTCTCTCTGTCAGTCTCTCTCTCTCTCTCTCTCTCTCTATATATATATATATATATATATATATATATATTACTGTCGGTGCTGATTTAGTAAAAAAGCAAAGCTCGAGCCCAATTTCAGGGTGGTCTTTTGACTATTGTGTTGGAATAATTACCACGCTATATGAAATTGGACTCGAGCTTTGCTTTTTTACTAAATCAGCACAGACAGTAATATTAAAGGGTCGCTCCCTTGCTCGAAGCCCGCCGTTATTTGGAGGCCGGAGGATTGGCGAACTTTAACTAAGGATATATATATATATATTACCTACTGGCAGTCGCCAGTAGGTATATATAGTTAGGATTTTTTTGAATAGGGATTTCTGAAAATTCTATGTTGAATAACTTTGGCGTTGATGGACGGAATTGGCTGAAATTTTCAGGAAAATGGCACATTTTGTTTCTGAGCGTCCCCTGGAAGTTTGGGGGGGTTTCGTCAAGTGGGGGCCGAGAAAAAAGGGGGGTCCCAAAACGTGTTTTTAACATTGAGTTTTCCATAGGGCGGTTGGACTCACTTTTAGCTCGAACGGCTGAATGGATTTCCATAAAACTTGGCAAAATTGTAGGGACTGGTAGCCCGATGTGCCTTTGCTATGTCTCAAGATATATGCTCCAGTGGTTTTTATTGGGCTACATTGGGTTATATATATGTTAGAGACCAAATGTAGCCCAATGTAGCCCAATGTAGCCCAAAGATGGCCACCAGAGACAAAAAAAAACAAATGTATTATTTATATATAAAAAATTAATAACTTTTGGCTGGGGGGGAGATGTGTGAGACTTGGCCCTTTCCCCAAAAGTTTTTGCTGATCCTGTGAATATATATAAATATAAAAAATAATAAAATTACCAATATGTTGGAACTGGGGTCACCAGTCCCCTAGGGTAGCATGGCACGAGCGGGTAGGCATCCGAAAGCACATGTGTTAAGCGATCATGCAGCACACACTCACACTGAGACAGAAACCTGGACACGCAATAAATGACTCCACTCCAGAGCTTGTATAAAAACAAGTGATTTGTATTAAGATAAATAATCAGATAGATAGAGCAGGATCAGGGAAATCATAAATTCATTTAAAATACATGTGTCTCAAGACTTGCAATCAATATTGGATGAATAAATATCCGTTCTGCAATAAATATTAAATATTGGATCAATAAATAGTTAAATAAATTTTTAGTGGGACACAGGCCCGACCTACGCCTTGCTTCTTGGTCAGTACCTGAAAGGAATACATCTCAAAGTCATAAGAACAACACTGCATTAAGCATCAATATCCATTTCCTCAGGTAAACAAAGGGACAGTTCCATAACAGAAACATCCCACCGCTGCCACCAATATGTTGGAACTGGGGTCACCAGTCCCCTAGGGTAGCATGGCACGAGCGGGTAGGCATCCGAAAGCACATGTGTTAAGCGATCATGCAGCACACACTCACACTGAGACAGAAACTGGGGCACGCAATAAATGACTCCACTCCAGAGCTTGTATAAAAACAAGTGATTTGTATTAAGATAAATAATCAGATAGACGGAGCAGGATCAGGGAAATCATAAATTCATTTAAAATACATGTGTCTCAAAACTTGCGATCAATATTAGATGAATAAATATCCGTTCTGCAATAAATATTAAATATTGGATCAATAAATAGTTAAATACATTTTTAGTGGGACACAGGCCCGACCTACGCCTTGCTTCTTGGTCAGTACCTGAAAGGAATACATCTCATTAAGTAAGCACAGGCCTTGCTTTAGATTAGTAAAACATTTCTGTTAATTAAGGTGAACATTTCAATAAGCAATTCAGTAAAGCATTCTCAATGAGCATTTTACTATGCCTTGGACTCCCCTATGCAGGGCTAAGCCATCGCAGATGAACTCAGTATGTCTTTAGGCCTACGCCGGAACCAGGGCCCAAACAGTTAATGAATGGCAAGCCTGTCCTCAGGCATAAACAGTAACTTAATGGCCTCCACGTCACTAGAGGCACATAGGGGCCAACAGGTGGGCACTTAAGGTCAAAAATACAGCGTTTCTCTGGGGCCTACAAGAGAGCGCCTGGAGTGCAATTACAGCGCTTCCCTGGGCACTACCTCAGTTCCTCACATGACAGCGCTTGGCCACAGGCAATGCTGGAGACAGCGCTTCAGCAGGCAATCAGGTTTAGATAATAGCACCCTGCAGGTACAGCACTTCACAAGGCAGCAACCCCCTTCAGTACCTCAGCACTCTTCACAGGGACAGCAAAGGAGCGTTGGGGGAGCAGGGAGTCAGCGCTTCAGAAGGCAGCAACTTCTAGAGCCACAGAAGTTCTTGGTGACACAGCGCTTCAGGGGGATAGAGCTTTTCAGGATTCACAGCGCTACGATATAGCAGGCAATTCACAGCAGAGGTAGCGCTCGGCAGACAGTTCATTCCAGGTAGCGCTGCTGAAGGGCACCACAGAATATAGCGCTTCAGGCAGGAATCACGCCCAGGATTCTAGCGCTTCACAGACAGCAGGGTGCAGGGCTATAGCGCTTTGGCCCACACGAGGTGGGGGCAAGACCAGCAGGTCTAATAACATTCAGTTCAGGGTGCTGCAGTTCAGGCAAATATAGCGCTTCAGAAGGCAGCAACCCCCTCCATTACTTCAGCGCTCTTCACAGGGTCAGCAAGGGCAGCGCTAGATATACAGGACAGGTGACACCCCAGTAGCAGGTTAGCAAGGGAGACCCCAGGTGACATCAGGAAACGCAGGGTCAGTACCGCGCCAATACCTGTTTGCTTCTTCAAAAGTCCTGTGATGATTTAATTTCTTCTTAGCGCTTTAGGTTTCTTGCGCCCTTGTAAATAGAGGCTTAGTTTCTTGTTGGCGTGATGTTTCTTGCGCCCTTGTAAATAGAAGCTTAGTTTCTTGTTGGCGTGATGTTCCTTACGCCCTTAGTTTTGTTGCTTGGTTTCTTGTTCCTTGAAGGGGGGAATAGTTTGGTGGCTGGTGTTCCAAGTTCTTCTCAGCCAATCCCTTCAAGTGGTCCCTGGGGGTTCCCTGCCGCGGGGTTAGGTCAGTGGGGGGGGTACAGGATGCCTCAATACTTGTAAAGCAGCACACTAGGCCCTGTCATTCCAGCATCATAAGACCCTGCCCTGACCCCCACTGCCTATCCTCCTGCGTAGGTACTTCCCCAGGTCTCCCCTTAGTCCCTCTGACAGGAAAGTTTACCTTCCTTTCCTTATACAGTGCCAGTTGACAGTTGGCAGTGGCAGTTGGTGTCACCTCACCTGTTCCAGAAGGTTCCAGGGGGTTCTAGGAGGTTCCACCATTCTACCTGTGGGCAGGCTGGCAGGCTAAGTTGATACATTGTTTGGAGGGTTCCAGCCAGGCCCTAGCCACTAGAATGCGCCCACTAAACCCCGCTGCAGCAGCAGTGGTCAGTGGCAGCCATGTTAGGGGTATAGGACACCTGCATCTTAACATCAGTTTCACAGTACACAGGGCTTTCCTCACTACACAAGGCCTATACATTGTTGTTACCATGAGGGCATTCTGATTTAAAAGGGAAATAAAAAGGCGAAAAATTTTGGGGAAAGGGCCAAGTCTCACATAGCCCAAATATCAGCCAGATGTAGACCAACTATAGCCCAGTGACAGAATGTCCCAGAGTGTTCTAAAGAACAACTAGAGCGCTAACAGTCTTACTTATGACAAAAGTATGGCACACCTGAAGTCATCTTGATTGGAATAAAGTGTTAACACTTAAAACATTTAATTTGCAAAGGAACAAAATGAGGGGGTTCATTTTGCCATAGAAATTATGATTAGTGCTGAAGAAAGAAAAATTAGGGCACGTTTTGAGTGACTTCTCAAATCCTCTTATATTTCATTAAAAAAATTCTGATATGCAGTCTCCCAAGATGGCCACCAGAGACAAAAGAGCCCAAATGTAGCCCAAATATCAGCCAGATGTAGCCCAACTATAGCCCAATGACAGAATGTCCCAGAGTGTTCTAAAGAACAACTAGAACGCTAACAGTCTTACTTATGACAAAAGTATGGCACACCTGAAGACATCTTGATTGGAATAAAGTGGTAACACTTAATACATTTAATTTGAAAAGGAACAAAATGAGGGGTTTCATGTTGCCATAGAAATGTTATATATATATATATATATATATATATATATATATATATATATATATATATATATATTCACAGAAAAAACCATAGGTTTGAGACCATATATAGTTAGGTATTTGCATTTACAAAACCATGAACATTCAATGAAAAAACCATAGGTTTGAGACCATATATAGTTAGGTGAATATTTTAATCATACAAAACCAATGAAATTCCATATATAGTTAGTTGCACTAACTATATATTTCGCGCACCCGCAATCCACTGCTGATCATGTCACATATTACATCATTCATGACATGGTCAGTGACATCACTGATGACATCACTGATGACAACATCCAGTGACTGTATGTTTCTGTAAAGTTAAAATATGTCTTACATATTGAAGAATGAGTGGATGTATAAGTGTCTGGATGAAGGATTTAGTAGGTGCATGACTGATTGTATGAGTGAGTGATTAAATGTGTCTCACTGAGTGCATGGGTTAGTGACTAAACTGTCTAAATTTGTGCATCATTATGTCTGTTGTTCTGTAAACTGCTGCATGTGTTGATCAGTAGCTATATGAGTAACTATATGGGTTATTGATTGGTTGCCCAAGTATTTGTATGGGAGACTGAGTGTGTGTGTGGGTGGCTGGGAGGTGTATGACTCTGTGCATAGATGTGTGAGCAGTTGATTCACTAGATGTATGGGTTCAAAAGTGCATGTGGAAACAGCTGTATGGGCGGTTGACTGTGTGCATGAGTGTATTGGTGAGTGAATGGATATCTCAGTGCTACATGTCAAAGTAAGTACATATGTAAAACACAGTACATGTGAGAGTTGACATATATAAATAACTGTGCATAAGAGCCAGTGAATGTGTGAGTGGCTGTATGGATCATTGTGAACTTGTATCAGGGATTGTATAAGAGAGTAAATATGTGTTAGTATATGTTTGAATAAGTAAGGTGTGTATAACTGTATAGTTGAGGAAATGGAGGTGTGATTGATTCTTTGCATGACTGACTAGGTGTGTGAGTAACTCCATGGATGAGTGACAGTCTGTGAGTGTCTGTTTACACTGAGTGTATCTAAGGTTATATTAGAGTCTGAAGAGGTTCATCGTATTATCACATGAATGATGTCATCAGTGATGTGATCAGTAATGTCAAATGAGATGTCATCAGTGATGTCATCAATGATGTCATTTGAGATGTCATCAGTGATGTCATCAGTGATGTCATTTGAGATGTCATCAGTGATGTCATCAGTGATGTCATCAGTGATGTCATTTGAGATGTCATCAGTGATGTCATCAGTAATGTCATTTGAGATGTCATCAGTGATGTCATCAGTGATGTCATTTGAGATGTCATCAGTGATGTCATCAGTGATGTCATCAGTGATGTCATTTGAGATGTCATTTGAGATGTCATCAGTGATGTCATCAGTAATGTCATTTGAGATGTCATCAGTGATGTCATCAGTGATGTCATTTGAGATGTCATCAGTGATGTCATCAGTGATGTCATCAGTGATGTCATTTGAGATGTCATCAGTGATGTCATCAGTAATGTCATTTGAGATGTCATCAGTGATGTCATCAGTGATGTCATTTGAGATGTCATCAGTGATGTCATCAGTGATGTCACTGACCATGTCATGAATGATGTAATATGTGACATGATCAGCAGTGGATTGCGGGTGCGCGATATATAGTTAGTGCAACTAACTATATATACGAATTTCAATGGTTTTGTGTGAGTAAAATAAGGTTTTGTAAATGCTAATTCCTAACTATATATGGTCTATAACCTATGGTTTTTTCAGTGAATTTTCAAGGTTTTGTAAATGCTAATTCCTAACTATATATGGTCTATAACCTATGGTTTTTTCAGTGAATATATATATATATATACGGTCGCCAGTAGGTAGTTATAGTTAGGACCTACTTTCCATAGAAAATCCACAACATTCTATTTGGAATAACTTTGGTGCTGGTGGACGAATCTTCGCGAATTTCTCCAAGAAAATGGCCTGCTCCGGCTCCTTCCCTGAAAGTTTGGGGGTTATTCGTCAAGTGGGAGCCGAGAAAAAAGGGGGGATCCCAAAACTGGTTTTCCCCATGCTATTTTCCATAGGGACCTTTAGCCAGGGCTACAGCCCGAACGGCTGAACGGAATTACACCAAATTTGGCAGAGAGGTAGAGTTCGATTTGCAGATTGTGCTTTTCATTAAATGGTGTAAATCCATTCAGTAGTTCCTGAGAAAATCATAGTGATATCTAGAGACGAAGTATGGCAAGCATACCGAAATCCGTACAATTACGAGCACGAGCTGCATGCTGATTGGAAGTCAGCTGTCTGTCAACACTCCAAACCAGGAAGTGTTGGCAGCCATCTTGTGCCTCAGTAGCACCGAGTCACAAGAAAACAGTAAAACAAAATTGAAAAATAAGGAAAGGGGGCAGGGTAGAAACATGTTGACTCTCTAGGCCTGCTCAGGGGGTCCTACATGGATATGGTACGCGTACGTGGTGGAAAAGGAAAAAAAAAACTAGAAGTCCGTTTTATTCTTAATTAGCTCCCGGGGGCCAAATTCCGGGGGCAATTTTTTTCTATAATGGGGGGCTTGGAAGTGTCCAACAGGAACAAAACAATGGGGGGAAAAAAACTAATGTTGATGACAGCGATGCTCCTGCTTCCTGCATTTTATCAGGTCAATAGACTGTTCCCCATAACACAAAAGTTTATTGCAATAAATGCATAGAATTTTAACTTTAGCCAAATCAGGATCAATTTGTGGGTGTGGACTGCTTGCTGAAAATGCTGGTACAGCAGTTGATGTGCTTGGTGGGTTGTCCTTCAACCTCCGTGTTGCAACTCGATCAAAGTTGTTGGGGTGTAAGTTCTTCACATGTCGCTCCATATTTGCTATGCCAAAGGAGTATTTTTGAGATGGATCACCCCTTGAAAGAGTTTGGAAAATTTTACAGGTTACTTTTGGAGCATTAACCTTTTTTTACCCTTCTGGAAAAGTAAAAAACTGCCAAGTTAGAGCTTCTTTCCTCTTCTTTGGAGGTTCTTCAGGAATGAAATATTCCTCTGAAGAATGGCTGGAAGATGAGTTCATTGCTGTTATTATGGTAAACTTTGTTCTATTTGACAAGATTCTCAGAAGAGATGCTTCTTCTTAGAAAGTCAAAGTACAATTATTAAAATGGGACGGAAGTTTCAACAGTTGTAATAGGAAGTGTTATGAACCAATCAAATCTCTTCTTTTAAAGTCACATGGCTTTGCGTACGCTTACGCTGTGCTTACTGTGCTTACGGTACTCTTACGATGCGAGTACGCATGACGTTCCACCGCGATTTGTGTAATTGCTTTTAAAAGTAATATAGGATAATTGGAACTTGAAAAAAAAAATTTCATAATTATCCTAGATAATGTCTTCTGGTAGTATGTTCATTAAATACACAACTATATGTTTTTAAACAATTAAAAACATTTGCGTCCTTGCGTATAGGGCACCGTACATGATGTCACACGGAAGCTTTGATGCGACGCGTAACGTGAAAGCGTATTCGTAGTGTATGCAGAGAATGATTAGCAGTACAAACTATGGTGCGATCACTCTCTCACTGTCAAATCAGAGCACAGGGTGCGCTATGAGAATGGGTAGAAGTGGTCACTCATTGGAGATCCAATTCAGGTGTGTGGCTTATCCACGGTATCATAACGTTACTTTTTAGCCTGTTTAAGTTTGAGGTTTACATGAAATAGTATGCTATAGGCAGATATGGACCTTTAAGCAGCGCATATCTCCATGAAGCTTGGTTATTATCATTTACATATAGGTGTCTGAGGGAGGGAAAAGAAGTCTATGTGAATAACGAGGATTGCACATTAGCACCAGCTCACTCCTTAATTTGTAGAGACATACAATTGCATGACTCTTGTATACAAGATGTGCCTAATTTGGCCTGAGTTTTGAAAGCCACTTCGACACCTGTTATCATACCAACATTCAGTTTACTGGAAACGTGAGTTATTTAATTTGAAATAATGCAGATTGTTGTGCGATGTTAGCAGGCATCGCTTACATGATTACAGTAACTGAGCGTGTGGTTTGCTATAAAAAAGTTGTGTTTACGCCTCTGCATGGGAAGCTGGATGTTTCCATCTGGTCGTCGATTCCAACCTTGAAAGCAGAGTCAACCAAATGAGCCGTATAAGAGCGGTATTGTCTCAAAAAGAGGTTGCTCTTACATCTGCTAGAGAAACATTTGTCCTTCATGTAGCAAACACCCGCACAGAAGTGCATGATATATTAAATACAGACGTGCTCCTGTATTTTGGGGAATTAATTCAGAGTATCTTTAATGCGTCCTTGACTACGGGGTTACCTTACTTTTTTGAAGTTAGAAGCAGTGGCGTTGTGACTTCTTTTCAAACTATATTTGGTTTCTTCTCTGCATTTTTTCATTCGATTTTTTCCAGCATCTTTGGTGGATTCCCCTTAATACTCGCATTAGTTGCCGGTGTGCTTCTATTAATTTGTTTACTTAAATATGGATGCACATCCTGCAGCACATGACAATATGTCCCGGCTGTTGCTGCTCCGCAACCGAATACTTAGTTATTACAGAGCGCTGCCTCTGGCTACATTGAGTGCAGCTTATAGATTATCGTTTCGATTCTCCTTTTTCACATGCGTCCAGCCTGTCTTTCATTGCCTGAGCTGCGATTTCAACTGGGCCCTGGATTTGTGTCTCTGCAGTACGGTGTCTCCCAACGCGTATTATGACCAGCTGATGATCCCCTTAGTGGTTCATGACTTGCTCTGTTCTGGCGGCGGGATTATGGCCTTTGCAGCGATACATGGAATATTGGGACGTTGGAATGTTTTTGCAGCGGCGCTTGACTTCTTGGCACGCAGTTACATTGAAGATGACCCGAGTTTTCCTGCGATGGTGATAGAGGCTCCGGTCGTTGAGGAACATGTATGATCATTCCCACTATTGAATTGGATGGCTGAAATGCTTTCAGATGAGAACAATGACTTCCTCTTGGAGGCTGTTGCTACATACTGTGCTTATACGCTGTTGGATTAAGACTCTTTGATTTTTCTACCTATTCTTTATTATTTAGTTACTGTTTTCTATCAAACAGCGAATAATTATTTTTGTAAATTTGAACTTGACTCTGCTTTTCAGACTTGGATTCTGCGTTCCTAATTCGCCCACATTTATATCACGTGCTTCGATCGAGGGAGGGTGTCGTGGTCTGAGCCTTGCACTCACAATGTGTTAAGTTACGATGGGTTTATTAGAAGCTTAAACACCATTTTGCTTTCCTGCTCTGCTTTGCACACGACACGCACTTGTGATATTGTTTAGAGAAGGCTGAGTATTTTGCTTCACATGAGAATAATTTGTTATGCTACATTTCTAGACTGCCTCGCTAGTTTAGTGTGAGCATGGAACATCAAGATTATCTTGGATACTGTGTCTGTTATTCGGAATGATCGTCGCACTATCGACCCATAACACATATGCAGCTGTGGCCACCTCTGATACTGGCGTGTTTAATAATGCATTGTGGAGGCATAATTACACACAGTTGGAGAACATTGGTATCCTGACAGTTTGTGCAGAACTCAATGTGATCCACTACTGCTGAGTACCAGAGGTATGGGTCCGCCTATGTAATCCTATGAGACCTTCTGTAGTTATAAACTAACCTGCTAGGTAGGGAGGGTGAAATGTAGGTATATTTTAAATGTGTTTTTCCCTTTAGCATTATAGGATGATTTCTCCCTTTGTATTTTAGGGAATAGTAACAATGTTGACAACATTGTTTCTGATAATATGTTTGGTTGTATTATCTAAAGTACTGCACATGAGAAATAAAACATTTCAAACTTGCACGTGTCTTTATTTACTACGTGTTTTGGACTGGTGTAAGACTATAATGAAAGAGTGCTCTTGTTATCCACCTTACTTGAGGTAATCGAAGTCGCATGTTCTGGGTTGACTAGTCATTGGTGTTTTTGCTATAGGACGAAGTCAATGAGTCACTGATTGCTAGTCTGGTAGGGGGTTTGGGTAGTAAGGTGGGTTTTGGTACACTGTAATTGACTGAGGTCCTAAGTCTTTATGCACAGTTGGGTGCAGGAGCAGAATTCCTGGAACAGTAGTTACAACATAAAGGCTCGATAAAGGGCCTTGAGTTTGAATCAGAATATGAAATTAAAGAATAATTGATAACCCCAGCCAAGAAAGGGAGTAAGTGTGCAAATTTCACAGTGCCTTCGGCCGGGGTAGTTGTTACAATAAAAAGTCTCGATAAAGCCTGCACTTCGAATAGGAATTTGAAACAGAAGAATAGTTGATAATCACAGCTATGGAATGCAGCAAGTAGTTGTGTGTATGTGTTGATGATGTGTTGATTGAGTGGAAGATGAAAAAGGTGAAAAATAAGAAAGGCTGGAGACACGCAAACTACCCACTGCCTTGTCAGTGAAGTGGATCTTTGGATTTCCAGCTCATTACACAGATAGGGTGTTGGATTCCGCAGTGGGAGCAAGAGAAACGAGTACCACATGTAAGGAAGCAAGCTAGTGCATAAAGTACACACAGTGTGCGGTAGAAAGGATGCAAGAAAGGACGCAAGTGTGCAAATTACCCACTGCAATTCACGGGTAGTAGTTACCAAGAAGGCTGAATAAAGGGCCTGCACTTTGAATTTGAATTAAAGAAGAATAATTGATAAGCCCACCCAAGAAAGGCAGCAAGTAGGTGTGTGTATTTGTGGATGATGTGTTGATTGAGCGGAAGATGAATAAGGTGAAAAATAAGAGAGGCTGCAGAGATGCAAACTTTCCATTTCTTTGTAAGGGAAGTGGGTGTTTAGTTTTCCAGTGCATATATATAGATCTATATATGAAAAAACTGAAAAAACCATAGGTTTTAGGCACGTTATAGTTAGGAATTAGCATTTAAAAAACCTTAGGAATTCACTGAAAAAAACATAGGTTTCACACGTTATACTTAGCTGGACATTTCACTAATCCAGAACCATTGAAATTCCCCCGTTATAGTTAGTTCAGCTAACTATAACTCGCGCGCCCGCAATCCACTGCTGATGACGTCACATATTACATCACTCATGACATGGTCAGTGACATCACTCATGACATCACTCATGACATCTCAAATGACATCACTCATGACATCCTCCTTGTGAAAGAGTGGCAGACCTCCTCTCACCCTAATATAACCTTTGATAAACAGATTGAAAAATAGAAAATACAATTTTCAAAACAATGGAGATACCTATACCAGTTAGAAGAACCTATTCAGTAATTCCAAAATCTACATACATATCCACTCATTCACCAACAGTTCTATATAGTCACTCATACATGTAGTCACTCACCCTATGTACTCATACACCTATACATCCTGTTACACACTAATAGTCATCAATAGGGTTACTCACACCCATACTCACACATGCAAAAAAACTATCAAACATCCATTTACTTGCATATACAGCTATACATACACCACTACACTTACTTCTACAAAAACCTACACATACCTACTCTCTTAAACAATCACTTATAGAAACACACTTATTTATACAGCAACTCTTCCAATCTTTCACTCTCATATATACTCACATATATACATCAATGCTCACATATACTAGTTTAAAACATATGTACTTACTCATAAAGACACTATTGAGACAGTCATTCACTCACTAACACACCCATACACACATTCATCCACCCATACAGTCCTGCACACACGCTGTCTTAAAAACACATGCAAACAGTGAGTCAGTCATTCATGCATCTATGCACTAAGTAATATCTCTCAGCGAACCATACAGACACTCATACTGATACTCAAAAAACAACTAATAACCCATATACGCACTCATGTAGCTACTCACCAACCCATGCAGCCAGTTATACACAAAGTGAGACACTGATAGAGATATTTAAATATTTAAACATTACTCGCTAATACATGTTTTCACTAATATACACTTAATAAGTCAGTTATACAATCAATTTTACCAAAAAAACATCCATTTAGACACTTATTTACCCATTTATTCTTCCATCGACCTTTAGATATAAATATATAAAAAATATTTATTTTTCAGAAAGACACACATTCACTGGATGATGTCATCAGTGATGTCATCAGTGATCTCATTTGAGATGTCATGAGTGATGTCATCAGTGATGTCACTGACCATGTCATGAGTGAGGTAATATGTGACGTCATCAGCAGTGGATAGCGGGCGCGCGAGTTATAGTTAGCTGAACTAACTATAACGGGGGAATTTCAATGGTTTTGTATGAGTGAAATGTCCAGCTAACTATAACATGTGTGAAACCTATGTTTTTTTCAGTGAATTTCTAAGGTTTTTTAAATGCTAATTCCTAACTATAATGTGGCTAAAACCTATGGTTTTTTCAGTGAATATATATATATATATATATATATATATATATATATATATATATATATGAACCAACAAAAGCCCAAGAGCGGATTTCGAAGGCACACAACAGCTTGCCAGCCCTCCGGCGTACCTCCATTCACCACTTGCTCCCAATCCCAGAAATTAGATGGGCCAATGAGCTCCAAAGCTAGACGCTTCTTCTTCGGGGCCAGAAACCACAGGCAGCACGGACTCTTTGCGTGAGTAAATACACCATTTTTATTTACTCTGTGGCCCCCTAGTGGGCATTACCACATTAGACATAAGCATTGTGGGATGCGTAGTCCTACAACGTGTTTCAATCTCCCCTGAGTGGGTGTGTAACCTGTGGACGGTACTTCAAATATTCTCCTTTAGTATGAACCAGTCTTGGGGGTAAATGTTCATTATTTTGGCTCGCTGTGCTGCAAACGGGCTCGACGCAGTTCCAGCCCACAGCCTTACATCCTGTGTATCGTAATGGTTCTCTCCATTGTGGCAGGGCAGCCACGCAAAATATGGACCAACAAAAACCCAAGAGCTGGATTGAAACACGTTGTAGGACTATGCGTCCCACAATGCTGGCACTCCCATTGGCAGGAGAACAGCTGACCCTGCTGCCGTTTAGGGACCGAAGTTTAATACACAATTTAATTTCCCATCATGCATTGTTCGAGTAAGTACTGCAGCCGGGTTCTAGATAAACTGCTGTGAGTGCTGGTTACTGCCTCGCAAAGGGGGTGCCTTGTGGCGGTGGGTAAAAACGAACTAAACGTGTTGAAGGCTCCCTCAAGTCCCCTACGTCCAGCTTCAGTAATAAGAACACACCAGGCCTGATGCATGTACATATATATGTATATGTGTGTATATATATATGTATATGTGTGTGTTTATGTATATATATATTCACTGAAAAAACCATAGGTTTCACACCAGTTATAGTTAGGTGGAAATTTTACTCGCATAAAACCATTGAAATTCCCACGTTATAGTTAGTTGGACTCACTATAACTTGCGCGTGCAATGCACTGCTGATGACGTCACATATTACATCACTCATGACATGGTCAGTGACATCACTCATGACATCACTGATGACATCTCAAATGACATCACTGATGACAACATCCTTGTGACAAAGTGGCAGACCTCCTATCAGCATAAAATAACCTTTGACACACACATTCAAAAATAGAAACTAACATTTTCTTAAAAAAGGAGAAACCAATACCAATTACAACAACTTATTAGGTAATTCCAACATCTACATACACATCCACTCATTCACCAACAGTTCTATATAGTCACTCATGCATGTACTTACTCATCATATGTACTCATACACTTATACATCCTGTTACACACTAATACTCATCCATATAGTTACTCCCACACAAATTCACACATGCAAATAAACTATCAAAAAACAATTTACTTGATTATACTGCTATATACACACCACTACACATACTTCTACAGAAACGGAAACATATTTACTCTCTTAAACAATCAATTATAAAAACACATACTCACTAACCCACCCATACACACAATCATCCACCCATACAGTCTTGCACACATGCTGTCTTCAAAATACATACAAATAGTGAGTCACTCATTCATGCATCTGTGCTCTAAGTAATATCCCCCACCGAACCATACAGACACTGATACTGATACTCAAAAAAACAACTAATAACCCATATACACACTCATGTAGCTACTCACCAACCCATGCAGCCACTTATACACAAAGGGCCCGATTCACAGAACTAACTTAAGACAAAATCCCAAACTTACTACTTTTGGTATTCACAGAAGTTAGGATTTTGTCTTAAGTTTGTCTTAAGACAAACTTAAGACAGACTTAAGACAGACTTAAGACAAACTTAAGACAGACTTAAGACAGACTTAAGACAAACTTAAGACAAAATCCTAACTTAAGTCTGTCTTAAGACAAACTTAAGACAAAATCCTAACTTCTGTGAATACCAAAAGTAGTAAGTTTAGGATTTTGTCTTAAGTTAGTTCTGTGAATCAGGCCCAAGGTGAGACACAGATACAGATATTTAAATATTTAAACATTACTCGCTAATATATGTATTCACTAAGATACATTTAATAAGTCAGTTAACCAATCAATTTTACACAAAAAAACATCCATTTAGACATTTATTTACCCATTTATTCTTCCATCAACCTTTAGATATACATATATAAAAAATATTTATTTTTCAGAAAGATACACATTCACTGGATGATGTCATCAGTAATGTCATTTGAGATGTCATCAGTGATGTCATGAGTGATGTCACTGACCATGTCATGAGTGATGTAATATGTGACGTCATCAGCAGTGCATTGCACGCGCAAGTTAAAGTGAGTCAAGCTAACTATAACGTGGGAATTTCAATGGTTTTATGCGAGTAAAATTTCCACCTAACTATAACTGGTGTGAAACCTATGGTTTTTTCAGTGAATGTAATTGGTTTTTTAAATACTAATTCCCAACTATAACTGGTGTGAAACCTACGGTTTTTTTCAGTGAATATATCTATATATATATATATATATATTACCTACTGGCGGTCGCCAGTAGGTATATATAGTTAGGATTTTTTCTCTATGGGATTTTTGAAAATTCTATGTCTAATAACTTTGGCGTTTGTGGACGGAATTGGCTGAAATTTTCAGGAAAATGGCACATTTTGTTTCTGAGCAGCCCTTGAAAATTTGGGGGGGGATTCGTCAAGGGGGGGCCGAGAAAAAAGGGGGGTCCCAAAACGTGTTTTTAACATTGAGTTTTCCATAGGGCGGTTGGCCTCACTTTTAGCCCGAACGGCTGAATGGATTTGCACGAAACTTGGCAAAATTGTAGGGACTGGTAGCCCGATGTGCCTTTTGTAGGTCTCAATATATGTGCTACAGTGTATTTTGAGAAATTAACGTTTAAAAAAGATATATATCTGTAACAGCGGACCGGGCAGCGCTCCAGGACGCGTACTTTTCGCGCAACGGAGCTTTGTGAAGCGAAGCTGATTGGTTCTCCGGCGCCTGTCAACATTCCAAACAGTCCGTAGCGGCCGCCATCTTGTCTCTCGGTAGGATCGAGAGACAAGAGGAGGCGAAAGCGAAGGGGCAAATGACCATAAGGGGGAATAGTAGATCCTCGCTGACCCCCTAGGTTTGATGTGGAGGTTTTAAAAGGGCCCCGCGGGGCAAAAAAAAAAATATTAATAATAATCGAACGGCTGAATGGATTTGCACGAAACTTGGTAAAATATTAGGGACTGGTAGCCCATTGTGCCTTTGCTAGGTCTCAATATATGTGCTCCAGTGGATTTTGAGAAATTAACGTTCAAAAAAAGATATATATCTGTAACAGCGCTCCGCTTCGCGTGACGGAGGTTTGCGAAGCTGATTGGTCATTCTGTCACTGGGCTATAGTTGGGCTACATCTGGCTGATATTTGGGCTACATTTGTTTTTTTTCGTCTCTGGCGGCCATCTTTGGGCTACATTGGGCTACATTGGGCTTCATTGGGCTTCATTGGGCTACATTTGGGCTCCAACATATATATAGGCCAATGTAGCCCAATATATATTTTTCAAAGTTAATTTTCGTAAAAACCACTGGAGCATATATCTTGAGACATAGCAAAGGCACATCGGGCTACCAGTCCCTACAATTTTGCCAAGTTTCGTGGAAATCCATTCAGCCGTTCGAGCTAAAAGTGAGTCCAACCGCCCTATGGAAATGAAGGAAATGAATGGGTAATTTGTAATTAGCAAATAGCTCATCGCAAACTAGGAATGGTAAAGAATCGCTATTTATTCCTTAAAGTTCGCTATTTAGGAAATGCAAAAAACTTTGATGATACATATGGCGGTTCATCTCTAACAAGATAAGAAGCATAGGGATAGATTTATGATGACTGGCGCATCACCAGGGATGTGTTAGTCATTCTGTGCCGCTGTTCCGTCACCTATGGTGTGCTGCATTTACAATGCGGCGCATCATGGGGCAAAAACAGCACAGATGCGTGATGTATCTGTGCCGTAAAGGTGGCGCATTGCTGGAGTTGTATCGCAAGTGTGATGAAGCTCCAGCAAGGGTCGGGGGTGCCCCTGTCGCAGGGTTTCTGTTCTCACACAGAACTGTGGACAGAGGATTGGAACCTCGGCGAATTAGGGTGTCCCAAAACTCACCTTAGTAATCAAAAACCCCTTAGCAAGCTAGGTACAGTGTCACATTGGATATAACAAACTCTCAATGTTTAGACAATCCAGAATATGAACTTATAGTACCTCAGGATACGTGGAACTCATGAACAGTCGGTCGTTATATATTTCTTAGAAACCAGAACATGGAGTTAAGAAGAACACATGTGTATTTGAAATGTTTATTTACTAATGCCGTCTTCTCAGGCGTAGTATCTTAGATAATACAAGTACACATATTATCAGTAGCAAAATTACCAGCATAGTTACTAGTACATAAAAAGCGAATGGTGACAGTATGTTAACATGCTGTAAATGAATAAGAGTTAGCAACACTTATAAGCAGCCGCGGGCCGTGGAGGGAGTTACGGTGGGGCAGGGAGGCGGGGAGGGGGAGGGGCAGGGTGGAGAGGGCTCCACCCTGCTTCTCCCCCTCCCCGCCTCCCTGCCTCACCGTAACTCCCTCCACGGCCCGCGGCTGCTTATATCTCACCCTCCCTAATACACATATTATATTATTTGCTAAGAAGGTCTCTTTGTGTTGGTTTAGGGCGTGCCCATACTTTAGTGTCTTAGATTTGAAGGAATCACATCAGCATACACCAGCTCTCTCTTCATGTGAACCGCATCAAGTGTTGTGTATGTGTGTTCGGCAAAGCAATATAAAACCCGCCTCATGCCCAGAATTGGCAGAAGTTGCACTTATGTTATGAGTATGAAGTCGTGGAGATCAGACCTCATAACAATTCTGTATCGTGTTGTTCTTGAAACTTTAGCACTCGCTGTACAGATATAGTTTAACAAGCAAAGCAGATAGTAGAGCAATAACATATTATTCTCATGTAAACCACGATGAACTACTAGGTTGAAAGCTAAAGCAACAACTAAGTGTCGTGTGCAGAAGTTGCAAAAAAGGAAAAATGGCGTTTAAACCGGTAATGAGCCCATGCTAACTTAACACGGTGTAAAGATATCCAGGACCTAGATGACACCTCCCCATGATCCGGAAACGAACTGAATAAGATAATAGAAGTGCCATCTCATGAGAGCAGATTGCAAGTTTATATGTGGACGGTCCGCAAGGTAAAGCATTAAAAACTAGGAAAATTTAATGCTAAAGAAAAATAAAACAGCCAAGTACTTTATCTAGTCTTAAGCCAATAGGCAAGGTAAATAATAAAAACTTGACAAATAAGTCAATGAATTGTCAATGAAATGCTAGTACTCAGCATATCAAACATGAAAAAGGTCTATGACATAACTGTGTATGCAAAATAAGCTGCAACAGCCTCCAATAGGAAGTCACCGTCTTCATCCGAAAACAGTTCAGCCATCCAATTTAAAAGCGGAAAAGAACATACGTGCTCTCCCAGCACCGGATCCTCTATCACCATCAGAGGACAGCTCGGTGGGTTTTCAAGAAAGCTCTGTTCCAAGAAAGACTGTGTTGCCGCCAGTAAATTCCAGGGACCAATTAGTCCATGCATCAATGCCACAGCCATAATCCTTTCGCCAGGACAAACCAACTCGTGAGTAATGATAGGAGTCATCAGCTGATTAAAGTCGACGTCAGGAGAAACCGGTCCGCAGAGACACAAATCAATGGCCCAATCGAAATCACAGGTCAGGCAGTGAAATACAGGCTGGACACAGGTGAAGTAGGAGAATCGAAAAGATAATCCATATGCCGTGCTTAATATCGCCAACGGCATTGTGCCATAATATTCTAGCATGCGATTGCGGAACAGTGTCAGCAGCTGCAGGGCGGGAGGTTGCATAGGAGGGACATCCATATTTAAAAATGTAAAAAAGCACAAGAGCGTCCGCTGGTAATGCAAGTAAAAATGGCAATCTACGAAGCAGAGTGGAAAAAATAGAATGAAAGAAAGCAGGGATGACTCCAAAGATTTTCTCAAATGAAGTCACGAGACCACTGGTAACAACTTTAAAAAAGTGCGCCAGGGCCTTTGTGGAGGATGCGTTAAAGATAGTCCGAACCATTTTGCTGAAATGGAAAGGCAAATCTGAATTGAAAAGGGTCTGCACCTCTGTACGGGTGTTCGCTATGTGAAGCACGAAAGTTTCACGGGCCGAACTCAAGGCCACCTCTCTCTGAGACAAAAGAGCTCTTATTCTTGCCATGCCGTTGAAATCTGCTCCCAAGGTTGGTATTTGTGGCGAGATTGAAAACTCCCTATGTTCATGTGTGGGAGGAAATAGAACATTTCTGCAGCAAATAACCCGTTCACTTACTGTTACGATAAAAGGAATACTTTTAATTAACCCAGAACAATCTTCATTATTGAGCATCAAATAACTACCATTTTCCAACAACTTGAACGTGGGGATGATAGCAGGAACTGGCGTGCCTTGCAACACGCAAGCCATATTTGGTCGGTGTTTGTTGCATGAACCGTGTAACTGTATGTGCCTACACATTAGTGAATGATCTGGCGTCTCAGTGCATTCCTCTCCATTCAGATAAACTTCTTGATCATCTTTGAAACATCTGTATGTGTATGGAAGCGACCAGACCTCATGAAGAAAAGCACTACCTAAAGGTTCATAACGACCTATTGGTATATATTTCATACAATTTGAAAACTTATATAAAGCAAAAGGCAGCGTTATTAAACCGTGGATAAGGCACGTTGCCAAAAAACCCGCAATCCTCTGCTGATGATGTCACTGAGCATGTCATGAATGATGTAATATGTGACATCATCAGCAGTGGATTACGGGTAATAGTATCTCTAGTTTACTCCCCTATAGCTGTCTTTCTTTTCACATAAGTGTCTGTTTCCTTCCCTTATACTTACTGTTTTTGGTTCGCTTCCGGTTCGCGTACCGGCGAGCGAACTGGGAAGCGAACTAAGAGAAATAGAGGTTGGCACAGTTCCAAATATTGTACCAATTTTTTAATAACGGGGAGGTAGTTCTGAAAAGAACTTTTTTTTTATTGTTTTTGTTGTTTTATATTTTTTTTATTATTTTTCGGAACATTTTTTTACTTTTTTTGAATTTTTCTGAACAGTTTTATATTTTTGGGGGTTTTTCTTGGAGGGGGCAATGAAAACGATTCATTGTAAAGGGCTCAACAGGAGCAACAAAACAAAAAAAAAGTATTTATTATTTTGGGCGTTTCGTACAAACTTGCATATGATAGTCAATAGCTCTGTTGATCAGAGTGATGCTTCTTTCTCCGTAGGAAATGAATCCATCGCAAAATACGCAGATGTGTTTTACTTCACCAAATCTCATTTGTATATTTGGCACCATCTCCCTGCCCTCTGGTCCCGTTACTTCCGGTACAACAGATCTTCTGGCCATAATAGGGAGATTATCTAGGTCGTTCCGAAACTGTGCAGCACTGTAGTTGTTAGGATGCCACCTAGTCATATGGCGATGCATTGTGTAGTTTCCGAAACTGTATTTTTTCTCGGTTCCTCTGGACAGTCTATCTTGACATATAAGGCAAGTTACGTATCTTGCATTTACTTTTTTCTGACCTTTGGGAATTTTTAAAAATTGCCAAATGAAGTTTTCTTTCCGGTGAGACGTCCTGGGCTCCTCAGGCAAAAACTGCCTCTCTTCGTGCTCGTCGTCCTGTTCCTCTTCTTCCTCTTCTTGTTGAATTATAACTTGAGCAGGTGGTCCACTCTTCCTTGGATGTGGTGGAGGTGGTGGGGAAGCACCAGCTGAAGCTACTAAAGAAGCCATTGCTCAGTGATCACAAAGGGTCTTTCTCTCACAATGATGAAAGTCAGAGTGAGGAAAGAAGGAGGGATTTTCATCATTTGGGAAAAACAAGAGTTCTCAACCAATGAAAAGTGTTCATTTTAGATTATATGACCTAGTCTTACATCATTAGGAAACCAAAAGTGAAATGAACCAATGAAAAGTGTTATTACCAAGTCACATGACCTGCTGTGTTTACGTTAAGCGCTTTGCAGGGCCTCCCGGTTTGCTTCCAGAAACCTGCGCTTTGCGACTCGCTTCGCGTACCAGTTCGCTAACGTAGCACGTCATATGACGTATCACGCGACAACGTGAAACGTCATGCGGACGGGAGGCGTCACGATGTTGTTTTGTAACGCGGCAGTTGCGGTAAAGAAACGTTTACCGGCTCGCGGTCTATTTCGCGGCATCAAGGTCAGCTAACGGGAAGCTTCCCGATTCGCGAAGCGGGAACGAAGAAAAAAAAATATTTAAAAAAAAAATTATTCATAAACATATAAAATATATTTTTGGATTTAAAGAAGAATACATTTTACAGCTACAGATATTAGCTGTTAAAAAACCAATGAAATTCACTGAAAAAACCATAGGTTATAGACCATATATAGTTAGGAATTAGCATTTACAAAACCTTGAAAATTCACTGAAAAAACCATAGGTTATAGACCATATATAGTTAGGAATTAGCATTTACAAAACCTTATTTTACTCACACAAAACCATTGAAATTCCATATATAGTTAGTTGCACTAACTATATATCGCGCACCCGCAATCCACTGCTGATGATGTCCCATATTACATCATTAATGACATGGTCAGTGACATCACTGATGACATCTCAAATGACATCACTGATGACATCACAGATAACATGTGATTTGACATCAATGACCACATCACTGATGATATCATTCATGTGACAATACAATGCATCTCCTCACATTTTAATATAACCTCTGTTTCACCCAGTGTTAAATACAGAGTATAATTTTTGAAACCATTGACACACCAATACTAGTTACTACATACGCACTCACTGATTCCTATGTCTACACACACATTCACTCATTCACCCATACAATCATTCATACATACAATCACTCATCTTTACAACACTATCATATGCACTCATACACCTATACAGACACTCACAGTCTGCCACTCATCCATGGAGTTACTCACACACGTAGTCAGTCCTGTTAAAGAATCAATGACACTTCCATTTTCTTGTCTATACAGTTAAACATAGAGCACCTTACATTTTCAAACATATACTAACACATACTTACCTTCTTATAGAATCATTGATACAAGTACACATTGATCAGCACAGAGTCACACACCTCCCAGCCAGCCAGCCACACACACACTCAGTCTCCCATACAAATACTTGGACAATCAATCAGTAACCCATATAGTTAATCATATAGCTACTGATCAACACGTGCAGCAGTTTACAGAACAACAGACATAATGATGCTCAAATTAAGATAGTTTAGTCACTAACCCATGCACTCAGTGAGACACATTTAATCACTCACTCATACATTCAGTCATGCACCTACTAAATCCTTTGTCCAGACACTTATACTTCCACTCATTCTTCAATATGTAAGACACATTTTAACTTTACAGAAACACACAGTCACTGGATGATGTCATCAGTGATGTCATTTGAGATGTCATCAGTGATGTCATCAGTGATGTCATTTGAGATGTCATCAGTGATGTCATCAGTGATGTCACTGACCATGTCATTAATGATGTAATATGTGACATCATCAGCAGTGGATTGCGGGTGCGCGATATATAGTTAGTGCAACTAACTATATATGGAATTTCAATGGTTTTGTGTGAGTAAAATAAGGTTTTGTAAATGCTAATTCCTAACTATATATGGTCTATAACCTATGTTTTTTTCAGTGAATATATATATATATATATATATATATATATATATATATATATATATATATATATATATATATATATATAAAAAATTTCTATGGCAAAATGAAACCCCTCATTTTGTTCCTTTTCAAATTAAATGTATTAAGTGTTACCACTTTATTCCAATCAAGATGACTTCAGGTGTGCCATACTTTTGTCATAAGTAAGACTGTTAGCGTTGTAGTTGTTCTTTAGAACACTCTGGGACATTCTGTCATTGGGCTATAGTTGGGCTACATCTGGCTGATATTTGGGCTACATTTGGGCTCTTTTGTCTCTGGTGGCCACCTTGGGAGACTGCATATCAGAATTTTTTTAATGAAATATAAGAGGATTTGAGAAGTCACTCAAAATGTGCCCTAATTTTTCTTTCTTCAGCACTAATCATAATTTCTATGGCAAAATGAACCCCCTCATTTTGTTCCTTTGCAAATTAAATGTTTTAAGTGTTAACACTTTATTCCAATCAAGATGACTTCAGGTGTGCCATACTTTTGTCATAAGTAAGACTGTTAGCGCTCTAGTTGTTCTTTAGAACACTCTGGGACATTCTGTCATTGGGCTATAGTTGGGCTACATCTGGCTGATATTTGGGCTACATTTGTTTTTTTTGTCTCTGGTGGCCATCTTTGGGCTACATTGGGCTACATTGGGCTACATTTGGGCTCTAACATATATATAGCCCAATGTAGCCCAATATATATTTTTCAAAGTAAATTTTCGTAAAAACCACTGGAGCATATATCTTGAGACATGGCAAAGGCACATCGGGGTACCAGTCCCTACAATTTTGCCAAGTTTGGTGGAAATCCATTCAGCCGTTCGGGCTAAAAGTGAGTCCAACCGCCCTATGGAAATTAACATGGGGAAAACACGTTTTGGGACCCCCTTTTATCTCGGCCCCCGCTCGACGGATCCCCCCGAAACTTTCAGGGAAGGAGCGGAGCGCAGCGAGGCAAAGTTAAGGAAAATTACAGGCAGATCCCTCATTCGGCGCCAAAGTTATTTCCAATAGCATGTTGTAGATTTCCTATGGAAAACAATCCTAACTATAACTACCTACTGGCGACCACCAGTAGGTAATATATATATATATATATATATATATATTATTATCACCAGCCATACTTCATAATTCAAAAGAAGGCGCTGACTCCGTGAATCTGAATCCAAATGTTTATACTTTAGATCAGTTGCTGCTTAGACGAGTTTCGGCGTTACCGCCTTGTTCACTACATCTGCTGTTATGTTTGGGGCAAGTATATATACACAAGAACATGGGTGTGTCTATCAATTACTGTGACAGGTTTAGACCAGATGTTGCCATGGTTACATAGTGGCAGTACCTGTCTTAGATAGTCTTGTTACACTTTTTTTGTATATATTACAAGCATTGTATTGGAAACAATTTATTAGATGTCTCAAAAAGATCACAAAATAAAATTAAAATAAAAATAAAAAGTGTCTTTAGCTTTTCTGAAACCTATTGATCATTCAACAATGTGCTACCGTGATAGCTGAATTTAAGGTTTACAGAAACCAAAAGCAAGTAAAGGAAAATTATAACGTGAGTGACAACATTTAAATTAACACATTTTGCTTTTCCATTATGCTAGTCCCTGCCATGAATGTTCCTGTATATAGGCCCTGTTCTAGTAGCCCATCTGGTTTGCCTGTCTGCAGTAGCATCAGCCGCGCCATGTGGACGCTGGGGCATGCACAGGGATACGTTTCCCTCAGCCGCTTCCCGGGGAAAGAGAAGGTATTTGTACAGAAACGATCGGACAATGCTCGTCTGGATAAGGGTGAGAGTCCAGATGTGTGGCGTTATTGCATGGCAGACTCCGAAAGGTGGATCGGTATTGTTTTTTGATTTTTACCGATTAACTTGTCTGAGTCAGTGCTCGAACCGGGCAGTCACGGGTTAGTGTGTCCGCGGCTTGCCGTGCAAGGCTGTTGGTAAAAAGTTTTAACAAACAGCCTGACTCGCTTAGTGCTTCCTCTGTGGGAATTTAAGAATATGCTGGGCTTTCCGTGGTACAGTGTGTAGCTAACAGTTAGTGCTACGCGGTATTCGAGAAAAAGGCACCTCCTGAATGTGGTATCTAAACTCAAGGCTATGTATTCGGGGTGACACAGTGGTCTCCGATTCTTGGGGCTACTAAAAAAGGGGTTATCAGGCGGTAACCCGATGGGCCTATTTGTGGACCAAATCACAGGGTGAAAGAGCTCTCAGTAAGGTCATGGCATGACGGGCAGGTTGTTGGCAAGTGTTATTGTGTTAGTGAGAAGTGCTAAAGAAATTCAGTGGTGTACCATACTGACATGGATTATGTCTGATGATGTGCTCTAAGGTGCCCATGTAGAATCCCGTGATTAGTGTCGTGTGTGAACTGCAGATGTTATACGAATGGTCACAGGGGAGGAACAAACTGAACCAGGCATTACATTACAGGTGGACACTTAAGGCTTCGTCCGCATTTAATCCAAATGGGATCTTGGAATTCAAAAGTATAATGTACCTTGATTCCAAGCGGCGCAAAGCCAATAGGCGGTTCCCTCCTCTGATGTTTCTTGGAATGCTGTCAATCACAAAGTATTGGATATTGTTCGCATTGCCATTATGCGCCTCGTGAATGTGTCTGGCTACCAGATATGCCGGATCATTGTTTGAAATAGCTCGCAAGTGCTGTAGAATCTGCACATGTGCTGGGTGGATTGTGGAACCCACATACCTCTTGCCACAGGAACACACCAGTACATATATGGCAAAGTCAGTTTTGCATGAGAATGCATCCCTCACCAAGTATGGTTTGTTTCTGAAAGGGACGTATACTCTGGTTGTGTTAACGCCATGTGTGCACGCTTTACACTTGCTGCATTTCTTGAAGCCTTTTTGAGAATTGAGCCAATTTTTCGTCTTTTTAAGTATTGGCGCATTGCAGACAAGTTCATTTCTCATAGATTTGGCTTTCCTGAATGTGATCAAAGGATTCTTGCCCACTGTTTCCCCTATGCTGGTGTCACCCCGGACTAATGGCCAGTGTCTTCTCAGAATTCTGCGGAGATTCATGTGGTATCTGTTATACCCTGTTATTAATCTCGGGGGAGTTCTCTTCTCCTGATCTAGATCTTTTACCACACTCTTGGGGAAAATTAACTCTGTCCTGTTTTTGACACTACATTTTGCCTCAGCTTTCTGGCATGTGTTCTCAGTGTACCCCCTCTTCTTTAGTCTATTGAATAGCTCTTGTTTGGCACTGGTGAGTCCTTCAGGGGTGCTACAGTTTCGTGTCATTCTGAGGCACTCTGCATATGGGATTGACTGTTTTAATGGTGTTGGGTGAAAACTGTGTGCATGGAGAAGGGCGTTCCCTGCAGTGGGTTTTCTGTATGTGCGTGTCTGTATCTTGTTGTTCTGCACATATACTTCAAGATCGAGAAATTGGATATTGACATTACTGGTGGTACAAGTAAATTTTTAATTAAGCATGTTTTCATTCAAAGCTACTGCAAAACTTTCTGCATCTTTGTCATTGCCCTGCCAAAGGATAAAAATGTCATCGATGTACCTCTTGTACATCACTATGTTGTTTTGCATAGTATCACAGTGCTGAACTTTGAGTACCTGCTCCTCCCACCAGCCCATATGCAGATTCGCATAGCTGGGGGAGAAGCAAGTTCCCATGGCTGAACCCTGGAGCTGTTTATAATGCAATCTGTCAAAGATGAAAGTATTGTTTGTCAGACACCACTCTGCCATTTCCAACAACATTTTCGTGTGGTTGTATAGTTCAATGGGTCTCTTTCCTAGATAGTATTCCATGGCTTTCAGCCCATCCCGGTGTCTGATGCTGGTGTACAGCGATTGGACATCTAATGTCATAAATAGATAATTATCTTGCCATTCAATGTCGAACACCTTTGACAGAAAATCCCCCGTGTCTTTAATGTAGGCCGGAAGTTTTTTTACCTCTGGTTGCAGAAAAGAGTCGATGAAGATACTCGTTCTTTCAAACAAGCTGCCGATTGCTGAAATTATTGGTCTTCCTGGTGGTGTTTTTACATTTTTGTGGACCTTTGGTATCAAGTTTAGTTGAGGTGTCACTGGGTAGTCATTTTTCAGGTAGTTGAATTCATCTTTATTGATGAGGCCCATTGCTTTCCATTTATATAGCTCGTTGTGATATTTTTCTTGAATGCCCACAATGTGAGTTGGACTTATCCTCATGTAGCATTCTTTATCTTGGAGTTGAGTGCAGGCTTCCAGGTTATACATTTGTAGGGGCCACAACACAACATTGCCCCCCTTGTCCGACCATCTGACCACAATGTCAGGTCTGGATTTTATCCTTGTCATTAAAGTGTTATATTTTCTTCTCTGGTCTCCATTTTCTTTCCAAAATTCCTTTGTACTTTGAAGGGATAGTTCCTTTAGGTCTTTGATGACATTGTCTGAGAACAAATCCAGATTGTCTTTGGGCATTACGGGCATGAATACTGATTTTGGCCTGAAATTTGTTTTCACCGTTGCATAGATATTTAATTCCGATGTAGCAGCTGCTCCACTTGGTGTTATCCCATTGCCCCCTATTTCTTGCTCCAAATCTATTAGGTTTTGCAGAGCCTCCATGTTAGCTACCGTCAGAGTCTGGCTGTGGTCTTCAATCTGCATAGTTGTTGCAGGACGTTTGCTTGTATTTATGAAATATTTTTGCAACTTAAGTTTCCGGATGTACTGAAACAGATCTATGCGGGTCTGTGCATAGTCAAAGTTTGTATTTGTGCAATAAGTTAATCCTAGGGATAAAATTTCAAGTTCTTGTGAATTTAACTCCATGTCTGTGAGATTAATGACTGTGTTATCTCTCTCATTTTGTACTCCCATTATCGGCGTCTGTGGCGTCTGTTTTGAGATTTGTTTTGTTGTTGATTTTGGGCCTGTTTTTCTCCACCGTCTGTTCTTTCTCCTGCGGCTTTTTGTTGCTGTTTTTGATTTCTGTTCTGTGACCTGCCTCGACCTGCCCCCCCATCTGGTTTCGGAGGGAAGCGGGGTCTCAATGTTCTGAGGCGCTGCATTCTTAAAAAAGCCAATTCTTGTGCCGGTGTTGGTGGAGGGCCTACTCTGCCCGTGCTGTGATTGCTTTCAGCATCTGTTTCGTATTCTGAACTGAATTCAATGTCACTTGATGCCACTGTTGAGTTTCCCCCACTAGGTTGTGTCATGGGGGTTTGCTTTCTTATTTGGTCGTACTTCTTTGCGAAAGTGTAGATTCTTCCGCTCATGTAGTCGTTGCGGTCCCGCTGGAATTTTATTGCCATCCGTTCCTTGATTTCTGCTTCAAGTTTGAGAACTCTGTCTCTTATTTCATTCAGACTTTTGGTAATTTCATCTTGATTAGGTTTTAATTCAAGTTGTTGCATGATTTCATTGATGCGTGTTATCATCTTTTGTCTGTCACTGATTGCGAATTCTATCAGGATTTTTAACATATTTTCAGATGATTTGGCGCTGTTCTCTGCCCATCTTTGCAACATTGCTGGGTCTGGGTCTTCATACGTGGGGGCCACGAGGATTCTGAGCCCTCTGGGAATTCTTCGCACTTCCAGGTATCTTGTGAGGGATTTCACTTCCCACCATTTGCCTGTTTCTTTCTTCCGGAGTTTTTCCAATTCATGTAGTAGTTTCTTTGTTTCATCCAGCACTGTAGGTTGTGCCTGGGCGCTTGGGGGATTTTTGCCGCTATTGCCTGTGTCAGTGTCCGTAAATACATCTAGGGCTGCTTCCTCTCTCTCCCTGTCCCATTCGGCAGACATGCTGATAATTCTTGATAAGTAATGTCAATTTGCATAGATTCACTGCCCGTGTGTATTTTGCTCAAACACCGGGTCTCCCTCTCCCATGAACCGAACACTCTTTGCCCGCTTACTGTTACTTCCAGCTGTCAGCTGTCTTACCTGGAAATTTCCGACTACTCTCCAGCCGTCGTGGACCTCCAGGCAGTCAGCGTTCCACTGTTTTCACAGGTTCCTCGGGTCTTGGTCCTTGCAGGTTCTGGGGGGCTCTGTGTGTCTTTTCTTGAAGAGATACCAACAGATGTTCTTCCTTCCACAGAGCAACCAAATCGAGGAGGGTCAGCGTTGGGTTCCAAGAACTTCCACCCTAATTATTATCACCAGCCATACTTCATAATTCAAAAGAAGGCGCTGACTCCGTGAATCTGAATCCAAATGTTTATTCTTTAGATCAGTTGCTGCTTAGACGCGTTTCGGCGTTACCGCCTTGTTCACTACATCTGCTGTTATGTTTGGGGCAAGTATATATACACAAGAACATGGGTGTGTCTATCAATTACTGTGACAGGTTTAGACCAGATGTTGCCATGGTTACATAGTGGCAGTACCTGTCTTAGATAGTCTTGTTACACTTTTTTTGTATATATTACAAGCATTGTATTGGAAACAATTTATTAGATGTCTCAAAAAGATCACAAAATAAAAATAAAATAAAAATAAAAAGTGTCTTTAGCTTTTCTGAAACCTATTGATCATTCAACAATGTGCTACCGTGATAGCTGAATTTAAGGTTTACAGAAACCAAAAGCAAGTAAAGGAAAATTATAACGTGAGTGACAACATTTAAATTAACACATTTTGCTTTTCCATTATGCTAGTCCCTGCCATGAATGTTCCTGTATATAGGCCCTGTTCTAGTAGCCCATCTGGTTTGCCTGTCTGCAGTAGCATCAGCTATATAGGTATATATATATATATATCACCTACTGGCGGTCGCCAGTAGGTAGTTATAGTTAGGATTGGCTACCATAGGAAATCCGCAACATTCTATTGGGAATAACTTTGGCGCCGATTGAGGGATCTGCCTGTAATTTTCCTTAAAATGGTCTCGCTGCACTCCACTCCTTCCCTGAAAGTTTCGGGGGGATTCGTGAAGTGAGGGCTGAGAAAAAAGGGGGGTCCCAAAACGTGTTTTCCCCATGTTAATTTCCATAGGACGGTCTGACAAGTCTACAGCCCGAACCGCTGAACGGAATTACGCCAAACGTGGCAAAATTGTAGGGACTGGTACGCAGATGTGCCTTTTCTATATTTGCTGAAAATTGCTCCAGTGGTTTTTTTGAAAATTAACTTCAAAAACACATATATATCTATAGGCGCGCTCCGAGCGCTCACTGGTGCGCTTACCGGGGAGCGCACCCGGCGCGCTACGGGTGTGCGCGAGCGGAAAGCTGATTGGCTGTCGGGTGTCTGTCAACATTCTAAACAGTCCGGAGAGTCCGCCATCTTGTGTCTCGGTAGAATCGAGACACAAGAGGTGAATAAAGAAAGGGGGATATAATTAAATGGGGGCAGAGTAAACACCCCCTTACCCCCTAGGTTTTCTGAGGGGGGCTTAGAAGGACCTTGTAGGGCTAAAAAACTTTTTTTTTTTCGCGGGGTAAGCGCTGGTGGCGCTCCCCGGTACGCTCTCTGGTACGCGCACCCTGAGTGCACCATGGGGAAAAACTGTGTAAAAAAATAGAGCATAGCTCTTTGATGAGAATTGGAGGTAGTTCTGAAAAGAACTTTTTTTTTCTTCTTTTCTTTTTTTTTGAGAACCAAAACAAAAACAGGGAATGGAAACTGCTCAGCAGGAGCAAAAAACAAATTTAGGGCTTGGAATGGCAGCGATGGTTCTCCAATGCTCGAACCATGAGCAGAACCCTTTGTTCCCCATAGCAAAGTAGCTGATCACAGTCTCTGCACTTGAGAACGCCTTTATTAAAAGCAGGCTGAATGTTCGGAATCAGCTCTTGCGATCGCCCTCTCACTGAAGTAGTTGCTCCTCCAGTTGAAGTAGAGGCCCCATCACTGGGAACCTCTCGTGCCAGAGCCCTGACAGTTTCCCGGGCAAAATTCTGGGGGTGCCTCCTCTCCACATGGCGAATCATTGTGGAGTTACCAAAAGAATATTTCTTAGTGGGGTCACCCCGTGACAGGACAGTGTGACAAATCCTGCACTCCACTTTTGGAGCATTTACTTTCTTCTGGTCATCAGGAATAGAAAAAAACTTCCAAATAAAGTGTTCTTTTACTTTCGGCTGAGGAGCCTCTTCATCAAGAAATTCATTGGAGTCATCTTCACTGCTGGATGGTCTGGCAGCCATGATAATCCAAGATTTTATTCCCACAAAGATCCGACAGCAAAAAGGCAGGTCTTGCAGTCACAAAAGTGAACGAAGAAGTGAAGGAAATGGGTGGGGATTTCATTCTTTGTAAAAAAAACTGTTAGGAACCAATTAAAAGAGTTATTTTAAGGTCACATGACTTGACACGCTTACGCTGCGCGCACCGGAGTGCTTCCGGGGGCGCTTACGCGGCACGAGCGTAGGCGCTTCCGGGGGCGCTTACGCGGCACGAACGTGGGCGCTTCCGGGGGCGCTTACGCGGCGCGCCTGAGTGACGTTGTGCTAGCTTTACGGAAATGCAAAATCATTTTCATTTCGTAAATCTAAAATAATGCTTTTTTAAGTATGGTACTGAATGTCTTGCATTATTATTTAGTTTTCATACATATTTTTTTTACGAACGCAGAATTAGCGCTCTCGCTGCGCTCTCGGAAGAGCTTACCGGTGCGCGCACCCGGAGCGCTACAAGACAAAATGATACGGGTAAGCTCACTGGTGCGCGCACCCTGAGCGCCCCAGGAAAAAATGATAAAAAATAAAAAAGCATTTGAAATTGTTTTTTTAAAAATTATTAATAATTAATACTTACACAAAACAGCAAATAAAAAAAAAATCGTAGGTTACAAACTCGATATAGAAAGGAATTAGATTTTAAAAAACCTTTGAAATTCAGTGAAAAAACCATAGGTTTCACAAATGTTATAGTTAGGAATTAGCTTTTAAAAAACCTTTGAAATTCACTTAAAAAACCATAGGTTTCACAATCGTTATAGTTAGGAATTAGCATTTAAAAAACCTTTGAAATTCACTGAAAAAACTAACCCTGGGCGTAGTTCGCAAAGTAGCGCTACGCGAAGCTACGTGAAGTGCACTTCGCACTACGTGAACTTCACGTAGCACTACGCGAGCTGCGTAGTAGCATGTTCGCACTGTGCAAGATGCGTTTTCAATGATTGCACAGTGCGGACAAGCATCCGGCACTGTGCAAGCATTGAAAACGGCATCTTGCACAGTGCGAGCTGTAGTTTTCTGCTGCTCGAGTAGATAATTACTCGAACTGCAGCTTTCTCAACGCGAACAGGTAGTTTCTCATTGAGAGCGGTCGCGTGCATGCGCAACCGCTCACAATGAGAAACCTGACCTCCTCGCGTTGAGAATCTCGCCGGGATGTCATTTTGCTTGCTCGCGGTCGCGAACATGACGTTCAGGACCGCGAACATGCAAACAATGACCGCTGCACTACGCTACGCTGCACTACGCATGTTCGCACTGTGCTATGTGCAGCTCGCGTAGTGCGAAGTTGCGAAAACTTCGCAAACTCCGCGAGCGTAGCGTAGTGCTTCGCCCAGGGCTAGAAAAAACCATAGGTTTCATACTCGTTATAGCTAGGAATTAGCATTTAAAAAAACCTTTCAAATTCACTGAAAAAACCATAGGTTTCACACCAGTTATAGTTAGCTGAACAGTTTACTCATACAAAACCATTGAAATTCCCACGTTATAGTTAGTTTGACTCACTATAACTCGCGCGCCTTCATGACATGGTCAGTGACATCACTGATGACATCACTGATGACATCTCAAATGACATCACTGATGACATCATCCAGTGTCTGTGTGTTTCTGTAAAGTTTAAATATGTTTTACATATTGAAGAATGAGTGTATGTATGCGTGTCTGGATGAAGGATTTAGTAGGTGCGTGACTGACTCTATGAGTGAGTGATTACATGTGTCTTACTGAATGCATGGGTTAGTGAGTAAACTGTCTGAATGTGTGCATCATTATGTCTGTTGTTGTGTAAGCTGCTGCATGTGTTGATCAGTAGCTATATGAGTGGCTATATGGGTTATTGATTGGTTGCCCAAGTATTTGTATGTGAGGGTGAGTGTGTGTGTGGGTGGCTGGGAGGTGTGTGACTCTGTGCATAGATGTGTGAGCAGTTGATTCACTTGGTGTATGGGTACAAGAGTGCATGTGGAAACAGCTGTATGGGCGGTTCACTGTGTGCATGGGTGTGTTGGTGAGTGAATGGATATCTCAGTGCTACATGTCCAAGTAAGTACATATGTAAAACACAGTGCATGTGAGAGTTGGCATATATCAATGACTATACATGAGAGCCTGTGATTGCGTAAGTGACTGTATGGATCAATGTGTACTTGTATCAGTGATTGTAAAAGAGAGTAAGTATGTGTTAGTATATGTTTGAATAAGCAAGGTTTTGTGTGTATAACTGTATAGATGAGGAAATGGGAGTGTGATTGATTCTTTGCATGACTGACTAGGTGTGTGAGTAACTCCATGGATGAGTGGCAGTGTGTGAGTGTCTGTATAGGTGTATGAGTGCATATGATAGTGTTGTATTGATGAGTGACTGTATGTATGAGTGATTGTATGGGTGAATGAGTGGATGTGTGTGTAGACTTAGGAATCAGTGAGTGTGTATGTAGTAACTGGTATTGGTGTGTCAATGGTTTCTGGAATGGTAGTCTGTATTTAACACTGGATGTATCAAAGGTTAGATTAGAGTGTGAGGAGGTGCATCGTATTATCACATGAATGATGTCATCAGTGATGTCATCAGGGATGTCATTTGAGATGTCATCAGTGATGTCATCAGTGATGTCACTGACCATGTCATGAATGATGTAATATGTGACATCATCAGCAGTGGATTGCGGGCGCGCGAGTTATAGTGAGTCAAACTAACTATAACGTGGGAATTTAAATGGTTTTGTATGAGTAAACTGTTCAGCTAACTATAACTGGTGTGAAACCTATGGTTTTTTCAGTGAATTTCAAAGGTTTTTTAAATGCTAATTCCTAGCTATAACGAATATGAAACCTATGTTTTTTTCAGTGAATTTCAAAGGTATTTTAAAAGCTAATTCCTAACTATAACGATTGTGAAACCTATGGTTTTTTTAGTGAATATATATATATACATTATTTTTTGGGAAATAAAAAACCTTTGATCTTCATCCACGGAGTCGTTGCCTGTTCTTTCTTATGCCAAACCAGGATTGGATGCGTATATATATATATATATATATATATATATATATATATATATATATATATATATATATATACACATATCTCTCACCAGAAACTCACACGCTTTCCACCACATGCGAAGCAGGTAATCCAACACCATGGCATGGCATGACACATTTTTGACCTAGTCGGGTCTTAATCATATGCACATTGCAAGGAGCAGTTACTTCTGGTTTTTAAATGTACTGCTACTTCCAACAGTGAAGAAGGACTGAGGTGCAAGCATGTTTAAAGGTACACTGTCAATCAGTACTTCAAGTTCACAGTTCCTTATATTTGCTGAACTAAGCAGGTTCTGACATTTGTAATTATACCAACAAGTACAAGAAGAGAAGTGCTGTGGGTATGGTTTTTTAGAAATGCTGCTGCTCATTCTTCCATGGAATTCACTCCACATGAGGCAACGAGAGGGCATTGTTTCTTCAGAATTGTAAACAAGGCATTTATGGACTGTGTACTAAAAGGAAGGAGCAATGACGTATGTTTCACCGTTGCAAGGCATAATGGAGTTTGAAACCCTTTCGACATGGGGACATGTAGTATATTTGTGCTTCCTTTAATATGGCTACTTGGTGGCAGTAGGCCTTCCTTTGTGTTCCCACCTTCCCAGCCTCCCAGAGTACCTGTGAGTCTTCTAACTTGTATGTGAAAGTTCCCGTCTTGTCAGTTGATGGTCGGGTCAGCTGGCAAGGTGTAACGCTCTGCTGTGCTATCTTAATAAATCTATCTTGTGACCTGAAGACGTGTCCTGCTGCCTACCTAACTTACTTACAACAGGACACTAGGAGCATTGACTCACCAACTCGGATATTGCTAAAGAGGGAGCATTAGCCATATATTGATTTGGAGTCTGGTTATTAGAAGTGTCATTTGATCCCGCCAAACTGTGAACTTGACGTACTGATTGACAGGGTATTTTTACAAACGTTCGCACTGGAGTCCTTCCTCACTGTTTGAAGTTGCAGTACATTTAAAAAGCAGAAGTAACTACTCCTCGCAATGTGCATATGATTAAGACCCGGATTTCCATGTCATGAGTGTTTTAATATGTGAGGTCATAAGCGCTGCATTGCGGGGGCGTAAGTTATAGTTAACTCAGGGAGATGTACTTGCGAAATTTCAATGGTTTTATACAAGTGAAATCTAAGCCTAACTATAACGTCCTTGTTTTTTTCAGTTAATATATATAGATATAGATATATTCCGCTCCACTGTCACAAAAAGAGCGGAGCAGCACTCAGTTTAGATCAAACCTCCCTCAGGTTTATTGCGCAAAGTAACAAGACGCGTTTCAGCCTTAGCCTTCGTCAGTGTCAGCTGGCGTTGGCGAGGCGGAAGTAAATATCGGCATTTGATACATAAACATAAACAAGGGACTCATCGTCCCGTTTTGGTCGCCATCTTGGAGTGGCTAAACAAAAGAAGAATATACAAAGCATTCTTATTCGCAGAGAATTGTTTTCAAAGTTCATTTCCTACACCTCATGATTGCGCTGAGGTAATTTAAAAACCATATTACGTTTTTACATAGTTATTAAACCCTGTATGGGTATAGTTGAAAAAACGATACGTAACCGCTATGAATTACATCAACATTATATCTCCGTTGTCAAATTCCCAAATGTGTAGGTAGAAATTCAATTAGCCACTCATTTTAGCCTTGTTCAAAGTAATCGTAGAATGATCCGCATTAAACATAATTGCATTGATTCATGATAAAGCCCTGGATGGGCTAACAGAGACAGTTCCCACATGTATTGTTCTCTTCCCTGTAACTGTTAAGACAACTATCAATGTATGTAAAGTATGGATCATATGCTTCCAATTAGATAAAGGCCTCGTTTTTAGTCACTGATAGCCACTAGGGGACCTCCTCTGACACTAGTGCTTCTCTTTCTTAGGTGAATGGGCTACAGGTGAGTGATGAGTTCCTCAACCGCATTGAGCCCCTTTGGCATTTTCGTTTGGAGTTCGATGATATACCTGGACTCCAAACGCCTCAGTCTTTTCTTGTAGTCCCCTCCCCTGATGTCCAGTGGGATGCAGTCAAGGCAAAAGAAGGTTAGGAGATTTCTGTCACTGTTGTGGTGTGTGGAAAAATGCCTGGCCACCGGGTAGTTTTCATTTCGGTTGGAAATCGCCCTTTGGTGCTCTAGTATGCGCAGTTTTACCACGTTCACTGTGCTCCCTATGTAGCGATAGTTACAGGGGCATTCTAGGCAGTATACCACATGGGTCGTGGAGCAGGTCATGAATTTGGAGATCTTAGTGCGTGAGTTTCTTTCTGGCACTTGGTAGGACAGGACTCTCCTACTTGCGCTGCATGCTTTGCATTTCCCGCAGGGATACGAGCCATGCATTGCATGCAGTCCAGTTTTGGATTTTTCCTTGGCTAGATGACTCTGAACTAGCGTATCTTTCAGAGACTTCGGCCTAGATGTATCATCGTTCCTATTTGCGATTTCTTAATAGCGATTTTTACCGAATCGCTATTTAGAAATCGCAAAATGGGATGTATGTTTAAAATCGCACTTTTTTTGCGATTCCTTATTATTCTTTATTTGTGAATTCGCAAGTTGCGAATTCGCAAATAAGGAATAATTTCCCATTCATTCCTATGGGCCAGAAGGCCCATAGGAATGATTGCGAAATAATTCTCAATTCGCAATTTGCTATAGCAATTTGAGAATTATTTCAAGGGTGCAGAGGTGTCTCATGGACACCCTGCTGCACCCTTAAAACTTACATGTGGTGCATATGGCGCACATACATGCCCTATGGGCATGTATGTGTGTCACATGCCACCTTCAAAATGGGTAAATTGTGAATTTTGAAAGGTATTCGCAAATTAACACCAGCCTCAAATTGGTGTTAATATACGATTTCTTAACCAGAATTCGCAATTTGAAAAAGCTTCATACATGGCATTTAAGGAATCGCAAAATTGCGATTCCTTAAATGCTTAAGCAAAATAAGGAATCACAATTTTTTGTGATTCCTTATTTTGCTAATTTCTCATACATCCCAAAAGATGCAAAATGTCTGTTTGCGATTCGTTAAGGCCTTAACGAATCGCAAAAGGGTTGATACATCTAGGCCTTTGTCTTTCTGAAAGAGATTTGGGGATGATTATAGAGCTCTTTCCCAATCACTGCGTCTGACTTCAAGATGTTCCAATTCCTGCACATAATCGCTCTCACCTTACTCGCTGCCAGCGAGTAATTAGTGATGAGCCTTACAGTGCCTGTTCCCTCTTTAAGATTACGGCCCTGTCTGTCTCCTAGTAATGTTATTCTATTGGTCGTATCGACCTTACTTTGGGCATGTTGGAGTGCGGAAACAGAAAGTGATCCACCAAAGCTAGCCAACCACAAAATCAGGAGCATACAGTACGCAGATGACATCATACTCTGCAGTCAGACCCCGTTGGGCCTTCAACGTTCCATCACAAAGCTCAACGATTACATCTGTGCACAAGGGCTCCAAACTAATTATAAAAAAACGAAGATTGTCTGTTTTGCCGCTCGGCCAGGGAGGAAATCCTTTAAATGGCAAATTGCAGGCAACACATTAGAGCAGACCTCCACGTACAAATACTTGGGAGTTGTAATCGATGCTAGGTGGTCGCTGAAAGATCATCAGTCTTACAGAAAGGCACAGGCTACCAAACTACGCTTCGCCCTAAATTTGTTAAAAAGAAAAATGAATTGTACATCCAATTCGCATTTGTTGAAGATAATATCTGCAAAATTTCTCCCATCTCTCACGTATGGATGGGAGTTGTACAAGGGAAAAGATGCTAACTTTTTGAACACACAACAATCAGAGTTGTTCAAATACATCTTTCATATTCCGAGGTTCGTATCTCAATCCCAGATCCGCTTGGAATTCGGTCTACTAAACCAGCACCAAATTAGACAAGCAGCCATATTAAAAACTTGCTGGAAACTAAGAGCTGCTGAAGAGGACACCCTTATGGGCCTTTGTTGGACTGAGATAAATAACCAGAAAAAGACAAAAAACTCATGGAAAATGGTATGGGAGAACGCCGTCTCGAGCCTTAATATGGAAAAGGCATGGAACACAAATCAATCATTTGTGGCGTTTAAAAAAGAGACTAACGCAGCAGCAAAGCAAATATCATGGACAGCAGATAAAGCTGCCACAGCAAATAAAAAACATGCATGGACTGTGTTGGCCACATATGGGAAGCCGGAGCCACAACCATATTTAGTCAACCATATATCCCCAGCTGCTCAAAAAATACTTTTAAAATTACAGCTGGGAACCACCATATTAAAAAATCACACACCTGCATGGAAGCAAACATGGCCGACACCCTTCTGTAGACTATGTGGGGAAATGGAAGAATCCTTGATGCACATATTGTGTATTTGCCCATCTTTAACAAATTTGAGACGTTATTACCTACTTCATGTTTTTCATCTTTCTCAAATTAGATCATGCCGCCCGGCCGTCCTGCTGGCCCTGAACAGCTACAAACTGCAGACAGCTTGTAGGGCCGCTAGATTTTGCCAAAAGGCACTTCAGCTAATCATGAACACTGAGGTAAAGGACGGCAAAGGTCCAAATCCGACTGTGCGAAGTGCAAGTACAACTGCAAAATCACTATGTACACAGACATTTTAGAAAGTTTCTTTATTTTAATGTATCTCTAGTTTGTACACTTTAACTTTAAAGTACAAGTTGCTTTGTTATATGAACAATATTGTAAAGGTTTTAATTAACTATATACAATAAAAATTTACATGTTACATGTTGGAGTACCCTCTGTGGGTAACCACGAGATTTAAAGCGTTTGATGCTTTTGTCTGCTGCATCCTCATAGTCCTTCTCCATGGAACTATTTCTTTTTATTCTTAATAGTTCCCCATAAGGGATACTATTAACAAGGGTCTGGGGATGGCTACTTCGCCCATGGAGGACCGAATTCCCAGCTGTACTTTTCCTATATAGGGCCGTTTGAATTGCCCCTGATTCGACAAACACCTAGATATAGATATACATATATATGTTAATTTCGATGTTGCTATTACATTTCTTTTTTTGCCTTCGACCCGTGTCCCATCCCTTCTCTCTCTGACACATCACAAACATTTCTGACTACTATTAACTTTTAAGCATCTTAATCAGACTTTCCCCTCCTTTTTAGCCATGCCACCGTATTAACATGTATAAACAACCACTACTTACAAAAATAACGTACTACTTCCCCTTTCAAATCCATTCCCATCATTATATCCGTACTCTAAACGCCACTAAACATACAAGAAATCAACAGCACAAACCTAACACAACTAACGCAAAAAAAAAAAAATACTAATCTACTAACTATTAAACTCTAATCTTGGGTTCTGTAGAA
Source organism: Lissotriton helveticus (assembly GCF_964261635.1). NCBI lineage: Eukaryota > Metazoa > Chordata > Amphibia > Caudata > Salamandridae > Lissotriton > Lissotriton helveticus. Next base: position 1,278,205,719 of record NC_136070.1, read on the forward strand.
GCGTAGTACTCGCTGCAAAGCACTCCAACACCTCGTCAGGGGCCGTAAGCACTCTATAAATACAATTTACACTTCCAATTCCAATTTCAGACGGGTCTAAAATGCTTTCAACCATCTCGCCCCGGAACTGGCCAACTTGCTCCCCATGAGAGGAGATGTGCTAGCATCACTGTCTCCATGGTTAACATGCGCTTGTTTCCATGGAAACAAACGCATCATCTCTATCAAAGGTTTACTACCATGGTTGCCATGGTAACAAAGCAGCATCTGGACTGAGCATACAGGTCCTTTCATAGGTCAGTGGCTCTGAGAGGGCAGCCAGGCTAAGGCAGAGTCCTTCGGTGCATCTGTCTTAAACCCCTTGTCAATGCTCACCCTGTACCGTGGATCCGGTGCACCAGTCATGCGAATTACACAGCACTTCTCACATCCGCTAATTGGCACTTACTGAGATAGCGTGGAGGGTACGGACACAGTGGTGTGAGACAGATTGTATGCAACAGAAGGGCATTCATGCAAAGGCATGTTTTCTTTTTTCCTGAGTAGTTCAATGGTCTTAGTTGCCATGGAACTATTTTGACCATTCAACCAGTTGGTCAAGGTGAGCAGGACCACAGACATAGAACAGGTGCCATCACCAGGTGTTGTACAGATGAGCCAAGAAGCCCAAGTGCACTCTAGGGGCCCGATTCACAGAACTAACATGACAAATCCTAAACTTACTACTTTTGGTATTCACAGAAGTTAGGATTTTGTCTTAAGTTTGTCTTAAGACAGACTTAAGACAGACTTAAGTTAGGATTTTGTCTTAAGACAGACTTAAGACAGACTTAAGTTAGGATTTTGTCTTAAGACAGACTTAAGACAGACTTAAGTTAGGATTTTGTCTTAAAACAGGCTTAAGACAGACTTAAGTTAGGATTTTGTCTTAAGACAGACTTAAGTTAGGATTCTGTCTTAAGACAAACTTAAGACAAAATCCTAACTTCTGTGAATACCAAAAGTAGTAAGTTTAGGATTTTGTCTTAAGTTAGTTCTCTGAATCTGGCCCTATGTTTATAAGGTAATTAGAATGGGTAAACAGCAGAATTCCTGGTCTGGACTCTATTTCAGACTACATCTACTGTGCTTCCCCTCTAAAGATGGAAGCTTGCACTGCTGCTGCTCTGCTGTATCTGTTTGTTTGGATGGAAAGCTTGCGCTTCTCTGCTGCACCTGGTCTGAGGAGGGCAGGCTTGTGCTGCTGCTGCCCTGCTGTACATGTTCTGTGAATGAGAAGGATGGGAGGCTTGTGCTGCTGCTGCTGCTTTGCTGTATCTGTTCTTTGGATGGGTGGCTTGTGCTGCTGCTGCTGCTGCTGCTGCTGCTCTGCTATATCTGGTCTTTGGATGGGAGGCTTGCGCTGCTCCTGCTTATTTTTTTTCACCCAACACCCTCTTTCTGAGACAGCCGCCTCTGGCATAGCACTTCCTCTGTAAGTTTATTCTCCAAAGTAGAGCTTTGACCTTGGCCTATGTGCGCGTATCCCACCCCTGGCTAGCCGCCTGCTCTGCACATGACCCTGTCAGCTAAACCTCTGACACCTCCTTAGACACGGCTCTTCTAAAGAAAGGGGCCCGGCCTTCATGCACGTAAAAGTGTGGCATGACGACTTTGACATTAAAATAAATCGTTGCAATGCAATAGGTCTCGCATTTGCGAGAGTTTGAGCTACTTGCATTTACAATGACGATAGCTCAAACTCTCCTAAATCTGAGACCTATTGCATTGCAAAGAAGCGGCCGCCATTGTCCCGGCTGCATGGAAAGTGAGAGCGCGCATGGCACGCTGAATGGAAAGAAAGCACGTCGTGCCTGCAGTAGGCAGAACACATTCAAGAAAATAGTGTTTACAAACAAAATAAAACATACCGTGCAGCAACAGAAGTAAAAGAGCCAGCTCTCATGGGAGGTTTCAAATGAAGACAAGGCGGTACTAAGGAGGGACTAACAAGCCTATTAACGAATCAGAAGCCAGCATTTACAAAGGACAATGACACAAGCCAATAAAAAATATGGGAGGAGAGTGGGCGGAGCCTCCCATCCCTAACTGACTCCAGCATGCCTCACAGAGCAGCGCACGCGCTGCCCAGGCGCGACCTAACAAGGATACCTGCGCTTTAACTGTATTTCAGACATGTTCTCTGAGGTTTTTGTGCCTGGACTATAAATGTATTTTCTTGCAAGCAGTGTAAAATGGTTTACACATAACTGCCTGCCGCTGTAACCAGCGGAGAACATCCCACAATATCAAGATATGTTTGTGAATGTAACGAACGGTGAGGTTTCCGTGATTGTAATAACATGTAATGTATAGAATTGTTTTTCAAACAAATGTAAATGCTAAATGTGTTTCATCTTTGTAGAAAGTCGAAGCGTAGGTTTAAATAAGTACATTTATTTTACAAAAACCGCATCACGACCAGCAGCTATCCTCGCAGGGATGCAACTGACAAGTCCCAACATCTAACGTCTCCCTAAGTGTCAGATTAGAACCTTGGGGAGTGGGGGGACAAGGGACACCAATGAGGAAGGTTTGGGCAGAGACATCACAACGGTCCTGAGGTTGAACCATAATACATCATTACAACACATCTCCCCATTTATACAATATGGAAATGGAAAGCCGGGTGCATTGAAAGGAAGACAAGAACAACTAACAATTCTTATGAATAATGGGCTGTCCGCGGAGGGTAGGAAGTGTACATTTGCAGAAAAATCAGTTACTTACATAGGGAATGAAATTTGTAGCAGTGGCATCACACCCAAAAACAAGCGTGTTGACACCATTGTTAATGTATGCAAGAAAGGAAAGGGGTACCCCCGACTAGAGTTCCTAATTTCGGGATATGTGGCCGTGTGTCAATACAATAATTAGGAACAAGGTAAAAGGGTGGATAATTACTGACAAGAAAGGAGGAACACTAAATCATCAAAAGAGTGCACGGTACAGATAAGGTTTGTGTATTTTTATTGAACAATCATATATCAAAAAAAGGGGGGAGAGGAGGGAGGGAAAAACCAATATCTTTTATACATTCATTATGTTTTGGTCTCCGTCATATTTGTCTATTCTACAACAGCATGAAGTTATGCATATTTATTTCTCTAAGCAGATTGTTTGAGATTTACATTTGTAATGCTGTCTAGAAGATTACATTAAAAAACATGGCTAAAGATTTGAGTGTTACTACGCGCGTTTCGGCTATTTAGCCTTCATCAGGAAGCCATGATGAATTGTTCAGAAGTACCTGTGCACCCACAAAAAAGGAAAAATAGAGAAAAAACATATGTATGAGATAAAGGTTCCTATCAATGTCAGTATAATGTCCTAAGCTATTTACAATATAGGGTCTAAAAACATCACATCTTTATAAAAAAATGATAAGATAACGGCTAAAAGGAAAACAGTACTAAGATAAATACCAATACATCACTTCTATCTAGTGCACATATTTACAACTATTTACATGGTGTTCTGTACACAATGTTTGTATATATATATATTTTCTCACAAATTCTGAACGATGACCGTTTTGATGTTACATACGTTATTTTACATCTACTAGCAGTCATAGCTTGTCTATACATTTATATACATTTAGAACTAAGTAACTGGTGTGTGGGGCATGCCTTCAGGGCTGGTTGTTACGATTACATGCACTTTTACATAATGGGGAGCAGAATGGTAGAGCCAAGTGATATCTACTTATGTAAACCCGGTGTCAGTTATGAGAGTTAGAGAACTGAGATGGATCGAAACCCCAAGAGGCACCTAGATGGAAGGTAGACAACTTAAGACAAATTTAGAAGGAAGGGGTAGGAAGGGAAGAAAAGAAAGGATAAAGGATAAAGGATAAAGGCTCACCCGAAACTTATTGATGTAACTTCCTGCGATGTTGGCACGGAAGAATAGGGTGGACACTGTTCGGTTGCCGGTTGAGGAAGGTGGAGCTCTAATTAGATGATGCGAGAGGTTGTTTATTATTATTGAAGCATAAATTGGAGACACAGTAAAACTGTATAACTATGAAATATAGTAGCGAGGAGTACCTATATACGAACAAGATTGATGACAATCTTTAGTAGTGGGGTTGTACGTGAATGTCCTTCCTCGCAATAAACATGAACCTGTAGACGGTATGAGAAATTACATTACATGGTTGGAAAGATTATTTGGTGATATGGTCACAGTAATGGACACGAGATATGCTGAGGGTGGGACGGGGAAGGGGGCAAACCGGGACCCGGGGGGGAAAAAACATTATGCAATTACTTAAGAGCGTTTCGTAATACCTATCTGTAGGTATGGTGGGTCCTCCGTTTGAAGAGATCACTGGATTTTAGGTTCTGCAGGATAGAGTGGCGATAATGGCACTAGTAAATCGTATCTATGGAGATAGAAAGCGGTGCTCGCTTGGTTAGTCCAAGGGTTAACTGAGAGGACTGATGTGATTACTTATAGAAACTAAAACAGAACAAGCATACCTTATGCTAATCACTGATATATTTGCCGATGACGGATCCTCTCTGCTTACAGTAGATAAACTGGTAGCAGGTGGAGCAAGACTCTCGTGTTGTTGATCTAGGGACAGGGGGGAACACTTAAGGTTAACGGAGTGTTTCTATGTTGGCAGATACCGTCTGAGGTTAGTCAGAACCGCGCAGGATTACCTGTTTGAGCGGTCCGGTGCGCTTCCCACTGGTGGGTGTTTGTTGGTTTGCGAGCCGGCCGCTGGTTAAAAGAGAGAAACGGGAAAATGTTCCATTACCGGCGGTTCTCTTAAGGCTCCGAGTGTTAACGCGCATCTAGGCGGATGCGTACCTGATTGGGATGTTGGGCGTGCCTTCCAATCGTGGTTTCCTGTAGAATCGCGTCCCGGTGTAGATTGAGAAAGGAACCAGCGGCCGGCTCGCAAACCAACAAACACCCACCAGTGGGAAGCGCACCGGACCGCTCAAACAGGTAATCCTGCGCGGTTCTAACTAACCTCAGACGGTATCTGCCAACATAGAAACACTCCGTTAACCTTAAGTGTTCCCCCCTGTCCCTAGATCAACAACACGAGAGTCTTGCTCCACCTGCTACCAGTTTATCTACTGTAAGCAGAGAGGATCCGTCATCGGCAAATATATCAGTGATTAGCATAAGGTATGCTTGTTCTGTTTTAGTTTCTATAAGTAATCACATCAGTCCTCTCAGTTAACCCTTGGACTAACCAAGCGAGCACCGCTTTCTATCTCCATAGATACGATTTACTAGTGCCATTATCGCCACTCTATCCTGCAGAACCTAAAATCCAGTGATCTCTTCAAACGGAGGACCCACCATACCTACAGATAGGTATTACGAAACGCTCTTAAGTAATTGCATAATGTTTTTTTCCCCCCCGGGTCCCGGTTTGCCCCCTTCCCCGTCCCACCCTCAGCATATCTCGTGTCCATTACTGTGACCATATCACCAAATAATCTTTCCAACCATGTAATGTAATTTCTCATACCGTCTACAGGTTCATGTTTATTGCGAGGAAGGACATTCACGTACAACCCCACTACTAAAGATTGTCATCAATCTTGTTCGTATATAGGTACTCCTCGCTACTATATTTCATAGTTATACAGTTTTACTGTGTCTCCAATTTATGCTTCAATAATAATAAACAACCTCTCGCATCATCTAATTAGAGCTCCACCTTCCTCAACCGGCAACCGAACAGTGTCCACCCTATTCTTCCGTGCCAACATCGCAGGAAGTTACATCAATAAGTTTCGGGTGAGCCTTTATCCTTTATCCTTTATCCTTTCTTTTCTTCCCTTCCTACCCCTTCCTTCTAAATTTGTCTTAAGTTGTCTACCTTCCATCTAGGTGCCTCTTGGGGTTTCGATCCATCTCAGTTCTCTAACTCTCATAACTGACACCGGGTTTACATAAGTAGATATCACTTGGCTCTACCATTCTGCTCCCCATTATGTAAAAGTGCATGTAATCGTAACAACCAGCCCTGAAGGCATGCCCCACACACCAGTTACTTAGTTCTAAATGTATATAAATGTATAGACAAGCTATGACTGCTAGTAGATGTAAAATAACGTATGTAACATCAAAACGGTCATCGTTCAGAATTTGTGAGAAAATATATATATATACAAACATTGTGTACAGAACACCATGTAAATAGTTGTAAATATGTGCACTAGATAGAAGTGATGTATTGGTATTTATCTTAGTACTGTTTTCCTTTTAGCCGTTATCTTATCATTTTTTTATAAAGATGTGATGTTTTTAGACCCTATATTGTAAATAGCTTAGGACATTATACTGACATTGATAGGAACCTTTATCTCATACATATGTTTTTTCTCTATTTTTCCTTTTTTGTGGGTGCACAGGTACTTCTGAACAATTCATCATGGCTTCCTGATGAAGGCTAAATAGCCGAAACGCGCGTAGTAACACTCAAATCTTTAGCCATGTTTTTTAATGTAATCTTCTAGACAGCATTACAAATGTAAATCTCAAACAATCTGCTTAGAGAAATAAATATGCATAACTTCATGCTGTTGTAGAATAGACAAATATGACGGAGACCAAAACATAATGAATGTATAAAAGATATTGGTTTTTCCCTCCCTCCTCTCCCCCCTTTTTTTGATATATGATTGTTCAATAAAAATACACAAACCTTATCTGTACCGTGCACTCTTTTGATGATTTAGTGTTCCTCCTTTCTTGTCAGTAATTATCCACCCTTTTACCTTGTTCCTAATTATTGTATTGACACACGACACCATTGTTAATGCCCCGGCATCTAGATCTAAGGATGATCTGAGAGCTTTCCTTGGCTTAGCCCAGTTTTATTTGAAATTTGTCAACCATTTTTCTCAAAAAACATATGAGATGCGTCAATTAGTACAAATACACATTCCTATGACATGCTACCATTCTACATTCTATAATTCTTTTTTTTTTTTTTAATATCACAACTCGGTTCAGAGAAAAAGGTGCAAATTAAATGAAACAGAACATACAAAGAAAAAGGAATAACAAAATACACAAAATAAGGCAAATAAGACAGTTACATAGCACAATTAAAAAGCAAGTAAAAAGCAAAAAAGCAAATAATAATAATAATAATAATAATAAACTTTATTCGGAATTTCAAAAATTAGAAATCCATAAAAGCGATACATAGTAAAATCTGCAGTGCAAGGTAGTTTACAAATGACATAAAAATTACATATCTAGTTTTTAAAAAGTCAATTAATTTGTTCAATGCAGTTAATTTAAAGATTTTTTCTGTGTCTGTATATACACTTCAAGAAGTTGAGAACATGGTAGCAGGTGGCTTCAGTGTCCAAAAGCTGCAGGCTTAGCATGGCTGGTCGACATTGTCTAAAACCCCAAGATTTTAGGAGAGTCAGTAGCCAAACTTTACGAAGTTCTTGATAGAATTTACAGAACAAGACGGTGTGGAGGGTGGTTTGTATTGATTTTTCGTCACAAGGGCATAAAGGTGGATTTGAGTCCCAGACGTTTGGGGTTGGAAAAGCTACCAGCTTGTGAAATATATTTAGTCTGAATCTTATCAGAAGGTAGCGATCAAAAGTACCAATATTAAGGGTTAAGTAGGGCTGAATTGAAAAGGTGGATTGAACCGTTATTGCGTGTTGAACGGACTGTTTCCCTACTTCAGATTGTAATCTTAGATTTTCCAAGTGTCCCAGAGCTAATGTTTTAGATTGTTCTTTGTAAGTTCTACAATTTTTCCAGGATTTAGGTAGTATTGCTCTACTCCGAGGTCGATGAAGAAGTTCCTGATGTAGGCTAGCCATTTAATTTTTAAAGCGTGGTCCAAGGACATTGCATCAGACAGTATCGCCTTTGTGAGTTCGTTTTTTTCTGAGGCCCATATGCGGCGCCATAGGAGTAGTGGTTGTATTTTTGCAAGATCTTCGATATGTGGGACGCCCAATTCTGTATGACAGGCATAAATCGAAGATCGCTTTGGGGCTGACAGGAGAAATCTAAAAAAGTTATTTTCTGCTACTTGCAGGGAAGTGACGTCCGTGTGACCCCATAAGCCTGCTCCATATAGAGCTGTTGATTGACATTTAGCTTTGTATATTGTCAACAGTTCCACGGGCGGTCGTTTTCCCAGTTTTTGTGTAAACGTCACCAATGCTGCTAATGCTCTTTTAAAGCAGTGTTTCCTGGCTTCCACTGCCTTTTTCCAGGAGAGTTTGTTGTCTATTGTGACTCCTAGGTAGCAATATTCAGTTGTGGGGTCTATTTTTTGGGTGTTTAGAATAATGGTTTTCTGATGTTTTCTCCCAACCCCGGCTGTCATCACAAAAGTCTTTTTCACATTTATGTGAAGATCTAGGGTTCTCATAAATTGGGAGTATCTGTTTAGGGTCTTTTGAAGTTCGCAAGGAGTTCGTGCCAAAAGGACAGCGTCGTCCGCATAGAGCAGAGCGGGGATCGGGCGATGTTTTGCCTGCGGGAGATCCCGAGCGCCCTTCAGAAGCTCTACCTCCAGGTTGTTAGTGTAGAGGGAGAAAAGGAAGGGCGCCAGGACACATCCTTGTCTGACCCCACGCTCCACTCTGAATGACGCTGTCAGTTCTCCCTTTGTGCCGTATCGAATTCTTGCGGAAGGGTTGGAATACAGTTCCCTTAAAAAGTTCAGAAGTGGAAGATCTACCCCCATTTGGGCTAAAAGGGACCATAGTTTAGTGTGAGAGACACAGTCAAAAGCCGCGGACAAGTCCACGTAAATCATGTAAAGTTTTTCTTTTTTGGCTTGCACATATTTTCCAAAAATAACCGAGAGGTTCAGGGCTTGTTCCACGGTTCCTAGGCCCTCTCTAAAACCAAATTGTAGGTCAGATAGTATACCTCTCTCCTCCACCCAATCCTGAAGTCGTTCCAGGATCACTCTGCCTGCCATCTTCCCCAATGAATCCAGCAAAGAAATTGGGCGGTAGCAAGCGGGGTCCTGGCGGTTACCTTTCTTAAATATCGGTACCATAATGGAGCCCAGGATTCCTTTCTTTGCCGTTGCGGTGCACACCCTTGTAATGATCGGGGCCCAAAGATCTATTTTGTATTTAAAAAAGTCAGCCGGGACTCCGTCTGGGCCTGGAGCTTTACCATTTTTGGTTGAATTCAGTGCCAGAAGGATCTCAGAAATTTCAAAGTTTAAGTCTATAGGGTATATTGGAGGTATTTCTTTTTCCTCTTCTATTTCTTGGTCGGAGGATGATTTTTGAAAAATTTTTGTGAAGTGAGCTACCCATTCTGCTGCCTCTATTGTAACTTCAATTTTTGGGAGTGTGTCATCAACCAGAAAAGGAGTTCTTAGTATTCTCCAGAAGGCTTGAGTGTTTTTAACCTGTGCGCTAATATGGAGTTCGTTCCAAAGGGTTTGCTTAAGTTCCTCTTTTCTCTTTTTTCTGATTTTGCGGTATTCCCTTCTTAGGCAGGATATAGTATGAGGATCTCTTTCGTCTTTGTTTAGGGCTAGTTTAAGTTTTGTATGGGCCTGGGTACACTCTTGATTAAACCAACCTTTTAATCGCGGTGGTCCAGCTTTATGTTTTGCGGTGAGTAGAACCTTTATTTTGGCCATAATTTGGGCAAAGTTGTTAAGAAGTTTGTCATCTTCTGTCGACATATCCAGGCAGTTCTTAATTTGGGGGTAAACTGACTCTATCAGGTCTTTAGTGAGTTCCTCTGGATTTATCTTGCCCCACTTTATTGAATACCCATTTAGTTTATCCATACTTATGTTTTCCTGGGTCAATGCACTAGCTATTATCATAGGAGGAGTCTGTTGGTGGTTTGTTATCACTTCCATTTTTAATATGGCGTGGTCACTTTGGGAGTTCGGTATGACTTCAAAGTTTTTTACTCTAGGTTGTAGGGTTGCTGATATTATTATGAAGTCAACCGTAGTGCTGAAACCTCTTCCTATATAGGTCGGTGCTAGCGAGTTGGTTCCATAATCCAAGGTATTTGCTACTTGGAGGTCCAGGTCTGATAGGAGATCATTCATTATTCTACCCATGTTGTTATGTGAGAAGTGGATAAGAGAAAGACCTTCCTCTGTCACCATGCCAGGACATTTTTGCTTGGGTTGGGTACATGTGTGTAGGTTAAAATCGCCTACCCATATTATGGCTACCGCACCTCTTGCTCCTTGTTTCTGTCTAAGGGTAGTTAGTATTTTGTGGAGGTGAGCCAGAACTCTCTGAAACTCTAGTTCGTCAAGGTTATTATAGAAGTTGATAATAACTACGAACTCTTTTTTCGGTGAGGAGAGACCAAGGATCTGGAAGTTAGGGTCCAGTTCAATGATATTTATTTTGGTGTTTTGAATGGTGTTGGCTACATAGATGTTTAATCCTCCCTTTGGTCTACCCCTCTGTCCCACTGACGCAGGGGAAAAGTATGTCTTATACCCCTGTAAATGCTGTTCTAGTTGTGACCACGTCTCCTGTAGGCAGATTATTTGATGCCTATGCACATGGTACATGATTGTCCCATCCTCCACCTTTGTCCTTAACCCTGCGACATTCCAGGAGATCAAGCTTAAAGTTGTTGGATTGTTATTAAGGATTTTAACTTTTTGTGGTCCATTAGGAATCTCTGGGTCTACAGGGGTTAGAGAAGGGTCCAGCGATACCGTTGGGTCAGTGCTATTTAAAAACTGTTCTTCTGGCTGTGGTGGTCAATCGACACACTCTAGAGCACTATACTTATTTGTTAAAAGAAGGCCGTTCCAACCATCCCAACGTGGGGGGTCGCTGTAATTTCTCCACTGTTCTTGTCCTCTCCATTCGTCCCTTTCTCTGCCTTGATGGTTAAGACCTAGTGGGTTGAAAGGAGGGGGCCGTACTTGCCACGGTTGCTGCCACTGGCGAGTAGTATGTTGTGCGGGTTGAAGAGGCTGCTGCCACTGTTGGGAAAAATGGTATGAAGGTTGTAGAGATTGAGAGGGTTGTTGCCACTGGAAAGTTGTAGGTTGTGGTATTTGTGGGATTCGTGGGGTATATGGAGGTTGCTGCCACTGATACGTGGTGTATTCTGGGGGGTGTGAAAACCCTCTATTTACTGGGAAGGTGGAGCTGGAAAGGTTTTGTCTTGGGGGTGTGGGTAGGAAATAACACAGGGGAAGTGGGTTTATTTGGGTGGCAGGTCCACTGCTGGGTGTGTTGCAGATATAATTTGCTGCCCCTATCTCCCTAAATTTGATGGTGATAACGTCACCCGCTATGGTCTTCATGTTCCTGCCCACCCAGTCACCTCTACGTACAGAAAAAATCTGACCACTGATATGAGTGGGTAAGGGTTTATGCAGTTGGAGCCACTGCGCACATTTGTTCCTTAGCTCTGCGAAAGTTTCTCTGACATCCTCCTTCAGTGGGGGTACGGCCGTTAGGACGACCACGAAGGGGGAAACTTCCGACGGCAGATTGATTATTTTAGAGCGAACCTGCTTTATCTTAAGTTCTTGAGGTTTATCTAAGGAGGAAAGTACTGCTGAAGTGGTGGTGTAACCATTTATACCCTTCGCTTGGTGGTTATCTGTTTTGGTTGAACCTGTAGAATTTTTCGGGGCTGTTTGAGTTGCTGAAGCTGAACCTACGGGAATAGTGGTGGATGGGGAAGCATCTGATTTACTCCCTTTTTGGGTTTGAAGCTGTACAACTGGTGCCTTGGTAGCTAGTGGGGTATTGGACTTGATCGATGTGTCTATTACATGGTTGGTGCGGGGTGTATTTTTGGGAAGTACTTCTTTTGCCCCGTGCAGTTGTGAAGGCCCAGTCCCGCTTGTCTTGGTACCACATTTCAGATTAATAAGTGACGTGAGTCTGTCAAGCTTAGATATTAGGGGTTTAATTTGTGTCGCTATTGTGGCTTCGAGATCAGATTTAAGGTCTATTACCATGTTTTCAACCCAGCAAGGTATGCCTGACACAGAGTTGGGGATAGGTGAGATCAAGTTGTGATTCTTGACTTTTACTTTGGGTTTTTCCTTAGTCTTGGGCGCAGCCTTGATGGAAGTGGTGGTGCCTCTCCCTAATTCTATCAGTTCTGGAATCATTCCTGTATCAGGTATATGGGGATGACTAGCTGCGCTCTGCTCTAGCTTATCAGGTGCTTGGCATGCTTCTAAATCTGGGGTAGCCTCAAGGTCAACATATGACAGATCGAAATCTGAATGAGTCACAGATAGGTCTACTGCGTTCGGGACAGTCAGTGTGGGGACAGCCGTTAAGGGTAACGGTAGAGAACAATTATTAGCGGTCTGGTGGGAAGGGGAGCTTGCAGTTGCAAGGGAGCCCAGAGATGAACGTTTAGCGTCCATGAGATCCAGGGAGACTCTTTTTTCCAACAGAATAATACTCTTGTCAATGGTTTCAATTGACCCGGGAGATGAAGTGATCTATGGGACCGGTCACTTGTGCCACGGACGTAGCTTTTTTGGTGTTGCTTCTAGTTCTGGTACGCATGGTGGACGTCTGCGATGTGAAGCAAGGTACTGCGGCGTGGGCCTGACAGGAGGTAGACAGTAAATCCTGTGGCTGGCCAATCTATGTTGTAATCAGATGAGAATCACTGGTCCGCCTACCTTACGTGTGAAGGAGAGAAAAAAGGATGCTGGGGTTCTGTGCCAGTGCCGTCGTCTGCCGTCCTCGAACGGCCTCAAACGGCCCTGTCTTTGCCCAGTCTTCGCCCGGGCTGCGTCCCGCGCTGCGGGAGTGAGATGTTGTTAAGGAGGGGGCGTAAAAGGGCGGGGGGTGGGTCAGCAGGGAGAGCGGACCGGAAGCTATACGTCGGTCTTGCAGGGACTTCTGGGAAATGAAGTCCCCGCACGCTCGCAGCCCCGCTGGTGCCTCACGCCCCTCACCGCCTTTCCGCCTTGGTCCGATGTTGTTCCTCCCAGCTGATGTAGCGTCCAACACCCGCTGACGAGGCGGCACCCGCGAAGCGGGTGCGGCGAGAAGTGGGTTGGAGAAGAGAGCTGGAGGTCTGATGCACTGCTGGACTTGTGGTCTGGTGCACTGCTGTGCCTCGTGAATCTAGCCAGGTATGTCTGTTTTGGTCAATGAGCGTCCCGCTCGCTAAGGGGCAGGAACGCTCTTACATGCCTTTGATGGGCGGGGGGCGGGCCAGCAGGGAGAGCGGACCGGAAGCTATACGTCGGTCTTGCAGGGACTTCTGGGAAATGAAGTCCCCGCACGCTCGCAGCCCCGCTGGTGCCTCACGCCCCTCACCGCCTTTCCGCCTTGGTCCGATGTTGTTCCTCCCAGCTGATGTAGCGTCCAACACCCGCTGACGAGGCGGCACCCGCGAAGCGGGTGCGGCGAGAAGTGGGTTGGAGAAGAGAGCTGGAGGTCTGATGCACTGCTGGACTTGTGGTCTGGTGCACTGCTGTGCCTCGTGAATCTAGCCAGGTATGTCTGTTTTGGTCAATGAGCGAATAATGTTGCAAGTAAATTTAACAGAATAAATCTCAAAATCCATTCAAATGATGAAAGAACCCCACATTTTATCGCATTTCATTAAGGAGCGAGTACCTCTGAGTTTGGCCAACATTCTATAATTCTAATACCAGCCATGCAGAATAGCCCAGTTACTACACAACCCCCTTCCTTAAAATATAAAAATTAAAAGGAAACATGAACAAAGGAAAAATGAAAAACTAAAGATGCAGTTAATGATGATACAGGAAAGAACAACAACAACAAAACGAATATCAACAGTGCAGAATTAAGTGCATACAAAATCCTCAAGAATTTTAGGAGCCTTGATGCGTCGACCACATCTGCTGGACTTTTCTGCAAGTTCGACCTCCCTAAGTAAACCAGTAACACAAATAGGTGTTAAAACATCGTCCGCAACACCCTCAGACTCATTAACCACAACAGGTACACCCAAGTCATCTCCTCGGACCGTCTCTAGCAAACACAAAGGATAAGGCGATCTCTCTCTTTCCTTTTCAGACTCCTCTCTTTCTTTACCAGTAGGTAACAATTCCATCCACCAGTAACTACCCCTTCCCTTCACCTTAACATTATTACCAAACTTAGAACCCTGGTGTCGTGCAAGGGCAACGCGACTCATCTGGTGGACTCTACCATCATCCAATCCCACAGTGCCCCGCATGGCTTCAGTCACAGTTTTAGGTTCAGAAAATCGACATTGCAGTTTTCTAACTTTTCTGCCACACTTCACTCTGATTAGCTGTCCGACATCCAAACAAACTTCTTTGGTGCCATGCTAGGCATCAACATATGCTTTATTCATACACTGTGAGTTCACAATACACTCCCTCACTTGACCACTGTCCCACTCTTACCTCCTACTTCTACCCATCCATGCAGGATTAATCTTACAGTACAGAAATCTTCCTCTCATCAGACCAAACAGACTTTCTCCAGCTGTATCATGGATTGTTACTCTATAAGACCGAATTAATGTATCCAATTTGTCGTCCCAGTTTGTATAGCCTTTGCGTGCTAACTGTAACACACCTTTAACAACTCTGTTAACTCTCTCCACAACAGAATTACCTCTAGGATGGCACAGAGCTGTGAACCTTGGTTCAATGCCAGTCATTTCCATAAATTTCTTCATAATATCAGATTTAAACTGTACACCATTATCTGTGAGGATGGATGCGGAGAAACCTTCCATAATGAAACATTTTTCAAGAAACCTGACAACGGTATCAGTGTCAACCTTCTGAATAACTTCTACTTCAAACCATCTAGAAAATAAATCTACCAAAACCAAAATGTACTTACTGCAGCTAATCGTGCCATGGCATGGGTCCGATAATATCTAAGCAACCTCTTTCCAAGGTAAATTAGGACATCTTAAAGGAGACGAAGGAGGATTGAGTGTCTTTTGATATTTATAAGAACACTCAGGGGCCGAATCACAGAACTAACTTAAGACAAAATCCTAAACTTACTCATTTTGGTATTCACAGAAGTTAGGATTTTGTCTTAAGTTTGTCTTAAGACAGACTTAAGACAGACTTAAGACAAAATCCTAACTTAAGTCTGTCTTAAGTTTGTCTTAAGTCTGTCTTAAAACAAACTTAAGACAAAATCCTAACTTCTGTGAATACCAAAAGGAGTAAGTTTAGGATTTTGTCTTAAGTTAGTTCTGTGAATCGGGCCCTCACAACTTACTCATGAACTTACGAATCGTTTGATTTCCAGATCCACCCTAGGCCACCAATACATTGCCTTAATGTCCCTTTTTGTCCTGGAAACAATAAGGTGCCCTTCATGTGTAATGCAAATGATTCTTTGTCGCATACCTTTAGGAGGAATCGTGTTTTCTCCTCTACACCCAAAATCATCATCCAGGCTTATTTCGTCCCTCACTTCCCAGAATGCTCTCAGCTCCAGGTTAACCTTGCATTCGTTCGACCATCCATTAGAAATCCTACACTGTACAGCAAGTAATGTTTGGTCCTTCTCATATTCATCTCTCCATTCAACTCTTGGCAATCCCCAAGTGTCAGAAAATATGCTGGCTACACACAAATCGCTCCAGGAATCTCGATCAATTTCTCTCAAAGGCAATTACAATCTGCTGAGGAAACCAGCGATTATGTTCTTAACACCAGGAACATATTGCACTTTGTACACAAAATGAGGATAACCTTGCTTTCCTGGCAGAAGCTCTACATAAACCCTCTATGATAAGTAGCTTGGTCAAAGGTTTGTGGTCAGAGTGACTAACAAACTTCGTGCCCCAAATGAACTTCCGGAAATGTTCCATGGCCCATACACACGCTAAAGTCTCCCGCTCTATAACAGAGTACTTCTCCGTTGGAGACAATGAGCGTGAAGCAAAAGCCACAATCACTTCTTTGCCACTCTCCGACAACTGGGGCAACACACCACCCAAACCTGTACCGCAAGGCATCGGCACAAGGGTCAAAACCTTGTAGCGTGGTAGCATTAGAAATGGGCCTTTTAATTTCCATAAAAGCATTCTTGCATGCATCAGTCCACACAAAAGCAACTTTACTCTTCATTAATTGACGCGTCTTATAAGTGTTTTTGGAAAAATTATCAACAAATTTCAAATAAAACTCGGCTAAGCGAAGGAAAGATCTCAGCTCGTCCTTAGTTCTGGATGCAGGGGCATTAACAATGGCGTCAACAAGCTTGTTTTTGGGTTTGATGCCACTGTCACAAATTTCATGCCCGAGGTAAGTAACTGATTTTTCTACACATTTACACTTCCTACCCTCCGCAGACAGCCCATTATTCATAAGAATCGCTAGTACTTCCCTGAGAATAGCATCATGCTGTATTTTGTCCTTACCCATCACTAAAATGTCATCCTGAAAGAAGACCACTTCTGGAATGTGACCAATCAATTTTATTTATTTTATTTATTTCTTTATTTATTTAGGGAATTTGTAGAGCGCAGCTGTCACCTTACAGGCATCCTGGTGCTTAGGCTTCACAAAGTGGCAAACAAGAATGTAGCAAGGGAAGGGAGTCCAGCCGATTAAACCTTCGGAAACAGCCAAGTTTTGACACGTTTCCTGAAGAGGAGAAGTTCCTCGGATTGACGGATCTCCAGGGGCAGACTGTTCCAGAGCCTAGCAGCCGCAACTCCGAAAGACCTTCCCCCCGCCCTGACCCTCTTAAACCTAGGGACTTTCACCAGACAAGCAGTTGCAGAGCGGAGTGCTCTGGTAGGAATGTACCAGGCAAATTTGGCTTGCAGAGAGCTAGGCCCAAGTCCATGCAGGGCCTTGAAGACAAGGCAGAGAGATTTAAAGGATATTATTTGCCTCAGCGGAAGCCAATGAAGCTCAGCCAGCGCCGCCGATGCAGAGGATCTTCTAGGCCAACCAAGAGCCAGCTTGGCGGCGGCAGACTGCAATCTTTGTAGTCTGTCTAGCAGCATACCCGGTGACTCAAGCAGGAGGGCATTGCAATAGTCGAGTCTACTCGATATGGTACATCTGACCACCAAGGCCTGGGCCTGTAAGGGAAGTAAAGGTAGGATCTTAGGAAGAGGCCTAAAGAGAGCAAAGCAGGTGGACACCGTTTTCGCCACCTGAGCTTCCATGCTCAGTTTATTGTCCAGCATGACGCCCAGGTTGCAAACAGTGGTGACCGGTTGAGTTTTTGTTACTGTTTCTGGAGGCCAGAAGTTGTCCGGAAAAGGACGAGGAATCCGACCTCCAGCACAGAACAGCACCTCCGTCTTGCTGGCGTTGAACTGCAGTGAGTTGCTGTGCAGCCAGCTCACCGTATCTCGCATATAGTCATGAAATGTCTCCAGCGGGATCGAATCCTCACCCTCCCACGACAAGATGATTTGGGTATCATCTGCGTAGTTAATAGCGTTGATCTGATGAGATTTTATCAACGTGACCAAGGGTTTCAGATACACGTTAAATAAAATAGGACTAAATGCCGAGCCCTTTCGGCACCCCCTGGGACACCGGGCTGAAGTCAGATTGAAAGGGGGTAGGGACACCGCTTGCTTCCTATTAGATAGGAAGGAGCGAAACCATTGCAGAGCAACCCCCCTACCCCGGCCTCACTCAATCTTTCCAGGAGGATCACATGATTTACCGTATCGAATGCGGCAGACAGGTCAAGCAGAATCAGAGCCACTGCCTGACCTCTGTCTGCACGCATTCGAAGATCCTCCATGGCAGTGAGCAAGGCCGTTTCTGTCCCATGAGCTGGGCGAAAACCAAATTGGATTTCGTCCAGAAGTTGATGTTGCTCTAAATGTTGAGAAAGAAGCGAGCTAACCCAGCGTTCAGTAATTTTTGCAGGGAATGGTAGCAGGGAGATTGGTCTATAATTTTGTAAACATTCTGGGTTAAGGGAGGGTTTTTTCCTCCGTCATGGGAGAGAACTCCGAGAGGAGATCAATAGACAGCCCGCCGGGATTCCCCTCTCCATCCCCTGCATCCCCAACCCCTGGACTAGTGGAGCAAGTCACAGTGGGAGAGGTGCTGACATCAACCTTTGAAACACAGCCACGGCTGAAGCCAAACCAAATGGAATTGGTTTAAATCTAAAGCAACCAAAAGGTGTACAAAATGTTGTGAACTGTCTAGTCTCGGTATCTATAACAACTTGGTGGTATGCCGCAGAAAAATCTAAAGTGGAAAACCACTTGGTGTGCCGCATTAAGGATAGCATCTCGTCGATTCTGGGGAGGGGAAACTGATCCACCAAAATGTTGTTGGTAAGATACCTCAAGTCAACACACAAACATGCCTTCCATTGGCCTTCAATAATTTATCCAACTCTGCCTTGACTTCTTCTCTAACTATGAAAGGAATGTTTTGTGCTTTATGCCCTTTCGGAACAGCTCCTTCCTTCAATCGTATCTGGTGAGTGAAACCCTTGAGCTTTCCCATTTTACCTGGAAATTCTTATAGTACCCACTTTTTGGTGTCCTCTTCATCACATGCAACAAGAACTTGTTCTTTACAGTTAGAATCAATGTTTAAACCTTTCTGGTCCTTCCATCCTAATACAGATGGTCCTATTTTGGAGATTTACAATTTTACTGTGGTATGTCTTTCTTTGAAACGGAACACCAAAACTCTGCAGCCTAAGAGGTACATTTTTGCACGAGTGTAACTCTCTGGTGAAATATCATTATGTTCTAGCCAATTGCCACTATTACTTGTGAAATGCTCTTCCCATACACCCTCGGAAATGATTGTGTACGGGGACCCTGAATCTGCTGCAAGCTGAATAATAATGCCGCCTAAGGAAACATCCAAAATGGTGTACAACCTTTACAATGCAACTTTTACCACGCAGTACCTTACGACGCAACTTTTACAACGCAAACCATTACAACGCATTGCGCTGGGGGGCGCTCTAGGATAGGGAATATATTTAATTTACTATCCAACACCTTCCCTACTATCCACGGGGACTGGAGTTGGAATAGTAAATTAAATAAATCACTATCCAGCGCCTAAAAGCACTATGCGTTGTAATGGTATTCATTGTAAATACCGCGTTGTAAAGGCATGCGATGTAAAAGTATGCGTTGTAACGTCATACATCCATCCAAAATGAATTGCACCCCCGCAATAGGGTGTGTCTCCCTGTGCACAATCCAAACCCTGTGTAGGGTCTAATTCAACTTTGTGTACAATAAAGAAGGTCATCCAAAACTCATCGTAGAATGTCTTATATTTCTTGCATTATTTTCAAAACATCATCCAGGCTTCAATTCAATTTGTAAATCCAACTTGACAAAAGAATAATCCAAAATGCATTATAATGTCCTTCTCAGTTTTAAGGGTCCCAATGCATTTCGGGCCTTTCGCCCTTCATCAGGGGTTAAATCTGTAACATAAATGAAATACAATGAGGAATCCTTCCAGTTTATACTAAGCAAATAAAATAGCGAAGTGAGTGGTAGTTCTAATAGAATAACATGATCGTCGCAGTGCTTAGTCAAGTTCAGTACAGTTTTTAGAATCCAACAATCTACTTCACCCTTCACAGACCGGCTTCCATCTCCAACATGGGACCGAACTCGCCCTACTAGCAGTAACTGAGGCGTCCAGGCGGATTTTGGATAACGGGGGTACTGCAGCGATCATTCTCCTGGACCTCAGTGCTGCATTTGACACCGGTAACCACGACATACTGATCCTCAGACTCAGGAGTCTGGGAGTGACAGGTGGTGCCAACACTTGAATGCAGTCTATCCTAAGAGATCGATCCTTCCAGGTCTTAGAAGGAGACGCTCTATCCAAACGTATGTCCCTCAGTTGAATATGTGATGTTACAACGCATGCTGTTACCCCGGGGTAGGTAACAACGCGGTCATTACATTGTCCGCGTTGTTACCACGCATGACATTACATCGCACGTCGTTTCAACAACTTTTGCTTGTCATACCAAGCGCACGGCGGCCTGTTGTTTTGGTATCCTGCGCGGGCTGCGTCCAGTGCTCAAGTTCTTTGACGCCTCCACTAGGCAGCTCATGATCCAAGCCACTGTCATCTCTAGGCTGGATTATGCGAGCTCCCTGTTGGTAGGTTTGAACCAAGCTGAGATTGGACGTCTGCAACGGATTCAGAACGCCGCTGCAAGATCGGTGGTAGGACTACCCAGATCTTGCCCTACCTCCAGCACGCTGCGCTCATTGCACTGGCTCCCGGTGGCCCAGCGGATTCAGTTCAAGGTCCTCTGTGTCGCCTTTAAGATTCTGAAGGGGTCCCCGGCGGAGATTCTGTTGACACTCTTGGCCCACTATATTCCAGCCCGAGCGCTAAGATCCGCGGATCTGGAATTGGCTGTGGTCCCGCGTTTTATGCGGAGTAGAGCTGGGGGGCGCTCCTTTAGAGTTCGGGCTGCGGTGCTCTGGAATTCCCTCCCCCCGGCGATTCGCGCCCTTGGGGATTTGTTGTCTTTTCGCCGTGCGGTGAAAACCTTTTTATTTCCTTAGTTTAATTTTGTCTGTTTATTCTTTCGTTGTGTTGTGCAGCTGCCTTGTCGGGCGCCAGGACGCTCCTTGGCTGGAGCATCTGTGCGCCTAATAAAAACGCATAACATAACATAACATAACATAACAGATGGCGCGCTGGACTTAGCAATAGTATAAATTACTATTCCTACTCCAGTTAGCGCAACAGCAGGGAAGGTGTTGGATTTAAAATCCAACACATTCCTTGGTGTTTCATGCCACCTAGCGCAAGTCATTGAAACGAATTGCGATGTAATGCCATGCGTTGTAACAACGCGGACGATGTAATGCCCCACGCTGTTTAATGTCTTTATGAGTTCTTTGGCAGAGATTGTCCGTCCATTTGGCATAAAAATCATTACCTACGCTGATGACACGCAGCTCATGGTGGCATTAAACCATCCTGAGGAGTCATCCAGCGACCTAGGAAGCTGCCTAGAGGAGGTAGCCAAATGGATGGAACTCTCTTGCCTAAAACTCAATGGGGACAAGACGGAGCTTATGCTCCTCGGTAACTCACCCTCTTTTAATCCAGAGCTACTTTGTCCCAAAGGTCTTGGCCCTGCTCCAGATCCTAAAAACCAGATGAAAAGCCTTGGCACTTGGCTGGACAGTTCCCTTAGCTTCAACTACCAGGCGGCAAAACTATCGGCCACTTGTTATGGCCTGCTGAGGATGCTACGCAAAGTACTCCCTCTTCTCCCAGGCACACAACTCCATCTAGTGGTCGGACGCCCGGTTTTGAACATCGCCTGCAATAACTCTAATTTACGGACTGCGGGGGATATATTATCTGTTTCATCATCAGCTTTCAGACACATTGGTCCCATTATTGCATGTTTAATCATCAACGCGGATATATCCATCTTCTCTGGTTTCCAATTTCTGTCAGGCCCCATGGACTCTTGAAACAAATGTACTTTACACCCTGAAGATTGTGACACCCCGAATAGGGGGTGATAACACCGAAACGTGCTTCGACATGTCTCATTCTTCCTGTTCCTGACATATGTAAAACAAATCTGTGCTAACTCAGCTCATGTTTTCAAATTATTTTGTATTATAATTGTTTTGATGCTCAACCCTTTAAAAAATGGACTGTGTTGTAATGTACATATGCTTGTTTCTCTTCCTCATGTTATGACATAGTCGTGTTCCTTTTCCACCTCATTTAGTTCCACTGCTAGTCATTCCAAGAGCATTGGAGCTTTGGAGTCTGGAGCAGTTGGATGTGCCTTGAAGAGCTGTTGGTGATGTTATTACCATTAAACCTAATATATCTTCAATCCAGTGTCAGAATGTCTTTTTAACACTGGCGACGTTGGCTGCTTGGAAGGGACAAGCCACATCACCACTCAACCCTGAACCCACTACTTTGGATTTGGAATTTTGTGAATTTTTAATCCTGGCTTTGCCCTGCCCTGCTCTCTCTCTGTGACTTTGTGGATTTTAATTCTCAAAATTTTGGATTTTCTCATCCCTGGATTTGACTTTTCTGGATTTATCTTTCATACTTGGATTTTTCATCGTACACTTCCTGGATTATCACCTTGGATTTATTCTCTACGCACTTATCGCCTCAGGATTTTAAATTTCGAATTTACTTCTACATTGGGGAAGTTTCCTGTTTTCCCTTGGTTCCTTTCAGCGCTATTTTCCCTGTTATTCTGCCCAAAAGCGATCTCCGTGTAACCTGTTTGTCTTCAAGTTCAAACCGTCTTACCTGCCATTCTCCGCGCTCCAGCCACTACCTCGAGAGTTCCCTCGTTCTCTCTGTTCGGCCATCATCGACGCTGGAGTGCTGCTGGCATTCGCGACTACGCGTCGCTCCTCGGCAGAGCTACGTCACCGAGTTCCCAGTTTGCATTGCGCACTGACAAACGCGCGTGACGTCACCGCGCATACGTGACGTGCCGCCATCTTTAATGACTTGTTGCTTTGGCTGTGGTTACCTAGCAACCAAGTAAAGGATAATTTATGCGTTTTCACTAACGATCGACTCCTTTACCTCCCTGCCTCATTCAGCGCTGCCACCTTCAGTCTTCCAGCGACGTTTGACCTTATTTACCTTCGTTTCAGGTTTTTGGCATTTTTACTTGATTTTAATGGTGTACCTTCTGTGATACACACACATTGACTTTTAACTGTGTATCTCCTATGGTACACACACATTGACTTTTAGCTGTGTACCTTCTGTGATACACACACATCGACTTTTGTCTGTATATCTTCTGTGATACACACGTACATTTAATTCTACTGTGGTGTTAAAATTTAATTTTATTGTGTTTTCTTTTACACACTATGGCTTCTTCTTCCTCCATGACCCAACCCCCCGCTTTCTTGTGTGAAAAAGGTGAACCTATTCTCCCATGGAAAAGATGGAAAAATCTTTTTGATTCTTATCTTTTGGCTATAGGGGGTGAAAAATTCTCTGCTGTCAGAAAACAAGCTATATTGCTACATAACCTTGGTGTAGAAGGTCGCAATATATATGACAGTATTGAGGAAATTCCTATCAATGATGGTTCTGGGGATTCCCCTGCAGATGTTTTCCATATGTCTTTAAAAATGCTAGAAGACTATTTCGGTCCCAGAATTAATGTAGTTTTAGAACGTCATAAGTTTTTTGCTAGAGTACAGGAACCTAAAGAAAAGGTTGGTTTGTACGTTGCCTCGTTGAAGACCTTGGCTCGTACATGTGAGTTTGGTGAACTCACTGATTCCTTGATTCGTGACCAGTTGGTCAGATGCACAAATAATCCCAGAGTGCAGGAGAAACTCCTCTCCAAAAATCCTTCTCTCAGAGAAGCCTTGGCTATTGTTGAAGGTATTGAGAATACTTCTGGTTGGGCCAAAGAGATGAAAGAACATAAAGTTTTGCCTGATGGTTCTGCTTCCTCCAGTGATATCCATCAAATTGCTCAACCACTCAATGCAGCTCAACCTACTGATTCTGAAGATACTATTTGTAAAGTCATGCATAGCACCAAATCTAAACCTAATTTTGATCGCTCTAAAATCAAATGTTATAGATGTGGCAGTCCTAATCACTCTTCCTCCTTTCCTAATTGTTATGCTAAATCCTCCACTTGCATTAAATGTGGTATTAAGGGGCATTATGCCAGAGTTTGTAAATCTTCCACCAAAGTACACTCTGTTGAATGTTCTTTGCCTTCCTCAGACTCTCCTCGTCTTGTTGTTTCCAGTGTTACAAGTGATGGTAGTATTGATGCTGACCCTATAGTCATGCCTGAATGTAATGTGATTATTGGTGGCCAAGACTTTATTCTTTTAGCTGACTCTGGTTCCCCCTTTACACTAATTGGAAATGATAACTGGAACAAAGTTTTTCCCAAAATTGACTTGTACAAACCCGACATTAATGCAGCAAGCTACAATGGTTCTCATATTCAAGTCTCTGGTTACACTGTCATGAGGATCCATTTCAAAGGTCGTGAAACTGTAGGAAAAATGTATGTTGCCTATAGAGGGGACAATCTTTTAGGCTGGAGACATCAGAGAGATTTGGGAATTATCCTCAATCCCAATGCACTTAAACCCACAGACCAAGTCATGTTGATTGACCAAATCTCAATTTCCAACATCTTCTTTGATGATTTTCCACATGTTTTCTCTGACAAATTGGGTTTATTGAAGGGTTTTCAGCACCGTATTATTTTAAAGAAAAATGCTGTTCCGTGCGTGTTCAAAGTTAGGAAAGTTCCCAACATGATGCTTGCTCCTCTTAAATTAGAACTTACTAGACTCATGGATTTAAATGTTATTGAGGAAATTGAATCTTCAGAGTGGTTGGCCCCAGTAGTTTTGGCACCCAAGGATGGTGGGAAGAACATTCGCATGTGTGTGGACCTCAGAGGTTTGAACAAGTGCATTTGGGTAGACCGACAACCCCTACCCAATATCCCTGAGTCCATAACTATGCTTGCTGGGGCTAAGATATTCTCTGTTCTTGACTTGTCCTCAGCATACCACCAGGTTCCACTTCATGAAGATTCCAAGCATCTCACCTCGTTTGTTACCCCCCTAGGTGCTTATCGTTTTGTTAGGATGCCCTTTGGGTTGGCGTCTGCTGCTGCCTGCTTTCAGAGAATTATGAAGATGGTTGTAGGGGATGTCACCAATGTCATATTTTTTCAAGATGACATCTTGGTTTTTGGCAAGGATAATAAAGAACATGAAGAAGTTCTGAGAGCAGTTCTAGTCAAGTTGGCTGAGAAAGGTTTAACAGTTAATAAGGCCAAATGCAGGATTGGTGTAACTTCTGTTACTTACCTTGGCCATGTGATCTCTGGCGAAGGTATACAACCCAAACTTGAATTAGCCAAAAGTATTGCTGAGGCTCCCACCCCTACTGATAAAGACCAAGTTAGGTCATTTCTTGGTTTAGCTGAATTTTATTCCAAGTTTATCAAGAATTTTGCATGTATTGTTGAACCCATCAGGAGTCTTCTTAAAAAGGGTGTTCATTTTGATTGGAGTGTTAATTGCAATAATGCTTTCACGGTTGTGAAGAATACCATCAGTCAGTTACCTAGTTTAGGTCACTTTGATACCAGGAAAAAGACCATTCTTTCTACTGATGCTTGTCTTTCTGGATTGGGGGCTGTGCTTTCTCAGTTTGACAAGGGCAATGAAAGAGTTGTGGCATTTGCCTCCAGAGCTCTAAAAAAGGCTGAACAACATTACTCTTGTATTGAAAGGGAAGCTCTTGCTGTAGTTTGGGCCATCAAACATTTTAAATTCTATTTGTGGGGCATTCCTTTTGTGGTAAAATCTGACCACAAACCCTTAATTCAAGTTTTTTCTTGTATGGAAAGTGAAAGACTAACTCCCAGGCTCAAACGTTGGAGTGAAGGGTTAGAAGAGTTTAACTTCACTGTACAATATGTTCCTGGTTCATTGAATAAGACTGCCGACTGCCTCTCACGTTTACCATTGCAGAATTTGGATGAAGATTTAGATTTAGGTGCAGTCAAAGTGGCTTGGGTTTGCGAGAGTGCTGTTTCCCTGAATGATTGGGTTGTCGCTCAATCCAATGACTCAGTTTTACCTTTAGTCAAGGATCTGTTGGTTAAAGGCTGGCCTAGCAACAGCAGAGACATCTCTAATGATCTGTTGCCTTTTTGGTCAGTTAAACATGAACTTACCATCATTGATGACATTCTTATGCGTGGTGATAGATTGATCCCTCCTGTTGTGTTGCGTTCGAAACTCATCAATCTTGCCCATGATGGACACATGGGCAGAAGTTTTACTAAATCTCGCCTGAGAGAAAGGTATTGGTGGCCTAACATGGACAGTGATGTTGAGCTTGTCGTCAAAGATTGTTATCAGTGTGCCACTAATGATAAGTCCAAGCTGGTTAGTAAAGCTCCTCTTTCTCCTGTGTCAGTCCCTGACCAACCCTGGTCCAAACTAGGTTTAGATATCATGGGACCTTTTGATCTTCTTACTCCCTCTGAAAGATTTGTCATTTTGCTTGTTGACTACATGTCGAAATGGGTTTCCACAAAGTGTGTTCCCTCTGTCACTTCTAGAGTGGTCATTGATTTCTTACGTGATGAGTTTGCCTCTGAAGGTGTTCCGAAGTGCATCATAACGGACAATGGTGTCCAGTTCATTTCCAATGAGATGGAATTTTTCTTAAATGACCACAGCGTCTCCCACCTTAAAACCGCACTCTATTCGCCCCAGGCTAATGGCCTTGCTGAACGAATGAATCGTGTGGTCAAAGGTTGTGTGCAAAGAGCTATTGAAATGAAGTGTTCTCTCAAAGATGTTTTGCGTGACACTTGGTGGGCACATCGTACCACCGTCAATTACATTTCCAAGTCTTCGCCTTTCTCTCTACTACGTGGCAGACAAGCCTCTTCCAAATTGAATCCGACCTGGCTTCCCCTTCAATCTTCTCCTTCATTGGATAGGGGAAGTGTGGGTGAAAGGATTCTTTCTTACCAACAGAGGTACAAAGAGCGCTATGACTTAAAGAATTCTACCAAACCTGTGTTGTGGAATGTGGGAGATTGGGTTCTTGTGAAAAAACCCAGATTTTCTAGAAAAGGTTCTTCCGAGTTTATGGGTCCTTTTAAAAAGTGTTATAATGAAGAAAGATGCGATGTCCAGACGTGTAGAATAGGATCACAGCTTTATTAGATATTAGTCAGATCCATTGTAATGCCCCACCAGGAGCAGGTTCTCCACAGCTCAGCCCTTCCACACCAACTGACATACTCTTCTAAACCAAACACTATCAACATTCCATTTGACATCATCAGTGGTTGAGCAGCAGGGAGAGAACTTCTGCAGGGAGGGTGTATTAAGTAAAAGTACATTATAACACATCCCCCTTTCATGATGATAGAAAACAATTAACACATGTGAAGATGGTAAAATACATGTTCCTATAAAAGAGGATGTAATAAGAAAAATTATACATCATCTCTATATTAAAAATGATCATAACAACAAATGTAGGAAAGTTGCCAAACATACATATGAGGACAAAGGAAAAATGGATGAGAACTCAGATGCTACACCCATCTCTCTTTCATAATGATCATAAACAAAAGAAAGTTAGTTAAATAAAATTATATATCAAAACTAGTGGAAACTATCCACAAAACCTACGTCCCAAACTACGGGCACAATATGAGTCCAAATGTACCACAAACTAAGGCACAAACCAATGAAAGAACCAGGTCTACCCAAAAGATGTGGAATAAGACACAACCCAAGCTAAGAAAGGGTAATAAAACTTCCCAAACACTCTAAAAACTAATGTGGGTATCTCTTAACCCAAAGTAAACATTTCTTGGTTTGCTAAAACCCAAAGCAATATATAGTGAGAATCTCCAAAGCAAACATAACCTGGTTTGCTTAAACCCAAAACAATTATAACAAGAGAAACTCCAACTTAATGTGCACATCACAATGCGCAAGCTAAACACATTTAGAAGGGTAAAAAACAAAAAAGAGAAGTTACACTAGAAGAAACCTTCTTTTGTGTGCACCCGTAACACACAGTCCGAAAAAATACTCTATGTGCGTATCTATAATGCACAGTCTAACAAATTCCCAAAAGATACACTAAAAAAGAAACATGTTCATGATACTCCTTCTCCTAGAAGGTTTCCACAGAGAACTCATCATGCTCCTGCTCGTTTCAGTGACTATGTATAAATTGCTTTGTCTTAATGCTTCTTTTTCAAATCCTTGTTTTTGATACTTCAAGTTATTTCGTTCTTTTATTTTTGTTTCCTTGTTTCTTTCTATAGTAATGGGGATGTGTTGTAATGTACATATGCTTGTTTCTCTTCCTCATGTTATGACATAGTCGTGTTCCTTTTCCACCTCATTTAGTTCCACTGCTAGTCATTCCAAGAGCATTGGAGCTTTGGAGTCTGGAGCAGTTGGATGTGCCTTGAAGAGCTGTTGGTGATGTTATTACCATTAAACCTAATATATCTTCAATCCAGTGTCAGAATGTCTTTTTAACAGACTGCATATGACTAATTAGATTGCCTTTAACATGTGTGAAACCTAGGGTTTTTTCAGTGAATTTCAAAGCTTTTTTAAATGTTAATTCCTAACTATAACATGGCTGAAACCTATGTTTTTTTCAGTGCATATACATATATATAAAGATATAGCTATATACACACACTTACCTTGACCATAGTTTGATGATCAATATTCAAACTACAATATTCTTGTAGTACATTATTTAAAAACTCAATATTCTGGTACTCTCCCATATTCACGTTATCTTATGTGATGTCAAGCGTCAGTTTACACTATTTAGAAGTTATCACAGGTCACAATAGGGGAGGATAACTATTGGCCACGTGGAGTGACATCAAACTGCCATTGCAAACACTTGGATTATGGTGTTGCACAAATGGTGCATGAAAAAGGCCATCACATAAATCAGCATCTCTCGCAGTCATCAAATGTATTCACGTGGTCCTTCCACTTGGCAAGAGCTCTCCATGGGCAGTGGCTATTTTCTGTAAAGTGGCATTAGCCCGTATCCAACTGATCATGCACTGTGGCTCACAGCCGTGAACTTCCAACTTTGGGAAAGGAGATACGGCATATCCCCCATCACATTGGTCTTTACTTCTATTTATTTTATTTATTTATTTATTCATTCATATATATTTTTTTAAAGGAGTATACAATACATTTAAATCATTTTTAAAAAAGCGAAACACAACAAAGGAATACAATGTTACATGATCATTCGAGGCTTACATATACTACACTTACCTCCAAAATGCATTCATATTTCACTCATCACATTAGATATTGACCCATTTCCCCCCAAATCTAAGTCTCATTGTTTAGTCTCGTAATGCACTTAAATGTACTCATGATAGACCTACTAAACATATGTGAGGTCTTAATATCTGATGTCACTTCTTGTGAGGTCACTTCCTTTGATTCCACATGTGGGGTCACGTGACATGACGCAATGCGCTGTGATGTCACATGCCATGATGTCACCCAGACTGCCTTACTTGGTTAGTTCTCCAGTTCTTTGATTAGGACCTGTGCCCTGGTTGTAAGTCTAGGAATGATTTGACACCATAATTACCGAAGAGATCTCCCAGATAAACGACCCCTGTCTGATACCACTTTGCGAAGTACGTATATGTAAAGACTTCAGTAAATTCTGGATTATTGCATCATTTTGTATACACCTGGAGGGCAGGTAAGTGCAAATATCATTTAAAATCTTTCCAAATCGTATTCAGGTCCCTGCAAATTGTTAATCAATTTTCTTGAAGAATTTTCCTCTATTGAATTTGCCCCCTTCCCTATGCTTACTGTTACCCTGAGATGTTATGTGCAACCAGTTAGTTCAATCAATCAACATTTATATAAAGCAGCAAATCACCAGAGAGAGTCTTGAGGCGCTGGAGATGCCAACTGCTGCATGGTGTTCTGTTTATTCAAACAGCCATGTCTAGAGTACTTACCTGAAATCCCGGCGCATTGAGGCGGCCCGTAAATGTAGGGGAAGGTCGTTCCAAGCTCTGGCTGCCAGGTGTGAGAAGGAGCTTCCTCTGTTGTTGACTCAGCTGATCCGGCCTGTGTCTGCGAGGAAGAGGGAGGCGAATCGTAGGTGTCTGGTTGGCTGGTGGAAGGTCATGTGTTTGTTGATGTATGCTGGTCCTTCATTGTGTAGGGCTCGGTAAGCGTGGGTTGTTGATGTATGCTGGTCCTTCGTTGCGTAGGGCTCTGTAAGCGTGGGTTGTTGATGTATGCTGGTCCTTCATTGTGTAGGGCTCTGTATTGCGTGGGTTTGTTGATGTATGCTGGTCCTTCGTTGCGTAGGGCTCTGTAAGCGTGGGTTGTTGATGTATGCTGGTCCTTCATTGTGTAGGGCTCGGTAAGCGTGGGTTGTTGATGTATGCTGGTCCTTCGTTGCGTAGGGCTCTGTAAGCGTGGGTTGTTGATGTATGCTGCTCCTTCGTTGTGTAGGGCTCTGTAAGCGTGGGTTGTTGATGTATGCTGCTCCTTCGTTGTGTAGGGCTCTGTAAGCGTGGGTTGTTGATGTATGCTGGTCCTTCATTGTGTAGGGCTCTGTAAGCGTGGGTTGTTAATGTAAGCTGGTCCTTCATTGTGTAGGGCTTTGTAAGCGTGGGTTGTTGATGTATGCTGGTCCTTCGTTGCATAGGGCTCTGTAAGCATGGGTTGTTGATGTATGCTGGTCCTTCGTTGCTTAGGGCTCTGTAAGTGTGGGTTGTTGATGTATGCTGGTCCTTCATTGCGTAGGGCTCTGTAAGCGTGGGTTGTTAATGTAAGCTGGTCCTTCGTTGCGTAGGGCTCTGTAAGCGTGGGTTGTTGATGTATGCTGGTCCTTCGT
The DNA here is from genome assembly GCF_964261635.1 of Lissotriton helveticus. Lineage (NCBI taxonomy): Eukaryota > Metazoa > Chordata > Amphibia > Caudata > Salamandridae > Lissotriton > Lissotriton helveticus. The sequence goes on from NC_136070.1 coordinate 1,278,236,164, forward strand.
TGCATAGGGCTCTGTAAGCGTGGGTTGTTGATGTATGCCGGTTCTTCGTTGCATAGGGCTCTGTAAGCATGGGTTGTTGATGTATGCTGGTCCTTCGTTGCGTAGGGCTCTGTAAGCGTGGGTTGTTGATGTATGCTGGTCCTTCATTGCGTAGGGCTCTGTAAGCGTGGGTTGTTAATGTATGCTGGTCCTTCGTTGCATAGGGCTCTGTAAGCGTGGGTTGTTGATGTATGCTGGTCCTTCATTGCGTAAGGCTCTGTAAGCGTGGGTTGTTGATGTATGCTGGTCCTTCGTTGCGTAGGGCTCTGTAAGCGTGGGTTGTTGATGTATGCTGGTCCTTCATTGCGTAGGGCTCTGTAAGCGTGGGTTGTTGATGTATGCTGGTCCTTCGTTGCATAGGGCTCTGTAAGCGTGGGTTGTTGATGTATGCTGGTTCTTCATTGCGTAGGGCTCTGTAAGCGTGGGTTGTTGATGTATGCTGGTCCTTCGTTGCGTAGGGCTCTGTAAGCATGGGTTGTTGATGTATGCTGGTCCTTCGTTGCGTAGGGCTCTGTAAGCGTGGGTTGTTGATGTATGCTGGTCCTTCATTGAGTAGGGCTCTGTAAGCGTGGGTTGTTGATGTATGCTGGTCCTTCGTTGCTTAGGGCTCTGTAAGCGTGGGTTGTTGATGTATGCTGGTCCTTCGTTGCTTAGGGCTCTGTAAGCGTGGGTTGTTGATGTATGCTGGTCCTTCGTTGCTTAGGGCTCTGTAAGCATGGGTTGTTGATGTATGCTGGTCCTTCGTTGCGTAGGGCTTTGTATGTGTGGGTTGTTGATGTATGCTGGTCCTTCGTTGCGTAGGGCTCTGTAAGCGTGGGTTGTTGATGTATGCTGGTCCTTCATTGCGTAGGGCTTTGTATGTGTGGGTTGTTGATGTATGCTGGTCCTTCGTTGCGTAGGGCTTTGTATGTGTGGGTTGTTGATGTATGCTTGTCCTTCATTGTGTAGGGCTTTGTATGTGTGGGTTGTTGATGTATGCTGGTCCTTCATTGTGTAGGGCTTTGTATGTGTGGGTTGTTGACGTATGCTGGTCCTTCGTTGCGTAGGGCTCTATAAGCATGGGTTGTTGATGTATGCTGGTCCTTCGTTGCGTAGGGCTTTGTATGTGTGGGTTGTTGATGTATGCTGGTCCTTCGTTGCGTAGGGCTTTGTATGTGTGGGTTGTTGATGTATGCTGGTCCTTCGTTGCGTAGGGCTTTGTATGTGTGGGTTGTTGATGTATGCTGGTCCTTCGTTGCGTAGGGCTCTGTAAGCGTGGGTTGTTGATGTATGCTGGTCCTTCGTTGCGTAGGGCTCTGTATGCGCAGGTCGTCAGAAAACAGATGTCTAATATGATTGCCGAGGCTCGTCCAGTAATCATCCCCTGTACGGATGAAACGATATATTCTGTCTAGATCTCCTTTCATATCTGGTAGGGTGTCTAAATACCCGGTCACCCGTCTTACACGGATGGAATATATTACTGTACTATCATCACCTGCAACTGAATCATAGCGGCATTCAGTGAGAGCTCGTCGGATTTCTGCAACGGACTTAAATTTGGGCGTACGCTGTAACGCACATTCATGTAACTCGGCCAACGTTCTACGTTGGTGCGGTGGCGGGGTACCAGGAGGACCTCCTCCTGCGGCCCCTAAACTGGAATCGTCGACTGATACTCTTCGTACTAGCGTGGCGGGAAATTGTAATGTAGGCTGGACCGGGGGTACCGTAGCAGGTACTGCAAGAGGTGCCCCGGTGTCTGGAGGAGCAGGAATTGCCTGATTTACAGGGACTGGCGGAACAGGATTTGCATATTCTGGGACTGTGTCGTCCAAATAGGACGAGATGAAAATATCAGCTGCGGTCGGTTTGTGACGTAGCTTAGTCGGAACTAGTGGTGGCGGAAAATTACTGGATGCCTCCGGGGTTGCTTTTGGCAAGCCCTCGGCAAGAAGAGGATACATACCCTTGATGAGGGCATGCCTCTGTCTGTCTGACTGTTCTGTTTTAACTCGTTCACCTATCTCGATTAGTTCCCTTTCTTGGGCTCGTTCCAAGGATTCTCTACTTAGTTCTGACTTTCTGATTTCTTTTTCGGTTCTTTTATGAGATTCTTTGCGCCATAACTCGATGGCATCTTTCTGTGACTGTCTGGCTTTCTTTTTCCATAATACTTCTTCTACTCTCATGATGCACTCGCCATCCCACGTACCTGATACGGGCCATCTATACTTTTCCTCTAACTCTTTGGTATACTCTACCCATAAATCTAGATATAATATGGCACTTATGCCATGCTTCTGATACATAAAATGACCTGGACTGTCCCTAGGCGGGACAGGAACTGCTGCTTCTAGCAGACCTTTTCTAGTTTTTAACTGACGTAATTTCGAGAATAAGGGCATGACTGAACTGTAATCTAGACACAATACAATACACAATGAACACGATAATTACTTCACATTCATACCACGACATTAAAATACATGAAGAATATTTAAAATAACAGTTCGAACAGAATACTACCTGGAATACTGAAAACAGAATACATGAATTTTCTCGAGAACAGAACTGACTAGAACAGAAACTAGATGCACTGCTGAAACAGTACGAAACTTACCGGTCTCATAAAGAGACACGTCAGGACCCGCATCCACCGAAGTGGACACTTCGTTTTGGGTCTGTGTACCACCAACCCACGGACCAGAGTCAATTAGATTGACCCTGTCTAGATACTACCCCAGCAATGGTACTCACCGGGCAGCAAGAACGGAAGGCCTCGGACTGGACTGGACTGCTTCGACGCCGGACGGACGAACTTCGAACTTCTGTTACGGGTGGGCCTCCGGATACCTCGGACCTTGGACTCTCGGCTTGGGCTCTGGTCGGGACTCGCCGCGTTCCTCCACCGCCTCGTCTGGATGCTGGACCGCCACCTCCGTCTCCTCCGTGGGCCTGAGGGATACTTGAAGCAGAAATATCTGCACGTGCACGGTATGGTTCCGTCACGGCTGCAGAGGGTCAGGGGGCCGGCGTGGCTTCACCGGCGCGTGGGGAAAGGGCAAGTCCCTGTTCGGGCGCCATTATGTGGTAAATAAATAAATAATACCTCTATTTTTGAATGGATAAATGAATAACAGATAGCTCAATAAATAAGAGTCAAGATTCGAGGTAGTAGGAGTTTGCAGGTTTAATACAGCATAAAGGACAGGAACAGGACAACCTGCACGGGAACAGGATGGCAGCGCTGCCGGGGGCAGGATCAGAATCGGCACGCTCTGGGGAAAGGGCTGGCGATAACATTTAATAACAATACACAAGCATATATAGTAAAACAGTTGCATTACAGTACATATGATAGGCGGAGCAGTGGGTGTGGTCAATAGCAGTCGCGAAAGATAAGGGTGAAAATGGGTGTAACAGGGGCGTATACATAGACATGTGATGCAAACGTAACAGAATATGTCATAAATGGGGCGGAAACATGGAGGGGGCTACCTAAGGAGCCGGGACCTCTAACCTAATGGTGCGCGCAAACCGACAATGACGTGTTACTAGGAGAAGCTGGGGGCTATGAACTCTGTGCTAGGAGCAGAGACTGAAGTCTGGAGAGTCAGGGCGACATGTACCTAAACAGTATCTAGTATCTGATGTTTAGAGAACATGTTGATATAAACTAAGAGTCAGGAGGGGAGAGGCCAACGGACTCTAAGACTGGAGCATGCATTATTCTACATGTAGTGCGTGATGAAGAATATTAAATGACCATTAAATGCAGTATTTCTCTTACATGGAGACGTAAAGGCTAGACAATGACGGAAACTATTGATGCGATTCAGTAGCTTAGGAATGCAGAGAAGGAGGGCTGGACTGATAACTAGAATCATAACATACTCTTGGCAGACTCGTAGGCAGAGCCAGGCTGAGCCGGGCACTGTGAGGCAGGAAGTAAGTGAAGGGTTGAGGATACAGGTGGGGGCTGTATCGCTCCTCAGCGAGGACTCAGAAGACAGGAGCTGAATCTGGTGTCCGGGCCCTTTTGAGGCCTAGAAACGGGGACTTTACAATGAAATAACGTGCACACTGAGAAACGTGGCAACGTAACTTTACATAGGCCTAATACTCGTAGCTTTCACGAGAACTGGAAACTGGCATACTAGTGATGGACACAACTGTAATTGCGTCTTTAATCAAACATGGGGGATACATATGCATATTTAATCATGCACACATAACATAAGATGGAGGACTCGTAGGGACACAGAACATGGCAAAATTTACTTTTCCACATAAGCCCCAATCCAGGAAAGCCCCGCCCCCTCTAGTGATGGGAACTTTTAGTGATGTCAAAGATCAGCCTGCAATTATGACATCTAGCTCCCTGAAAGGGGCATTTTGTACGTGTTCGGCAGGGCACATAAATAGTACAGAACTTTTGGAAGAATATTCATTTTAATTAAACTAATTCGGTCTTGACTTCTCAAAGCGATGTGAACACCTTGGAGGGATTGAGGTGGGCAAATAGCATAATTTACAAGTGTGCATTCAAGTGAGTGATTCACAAAATGTGACAAGACATTAATGTAATATAACCATAGTGAAAAATACAAAGGAAACGCATTGTACACTTTAAAATGCTCGTATACTTGCAGAAATGTGAAAAATCTTAAAATGCTATGGTCCCACCACGAGGCCGAAACATTCCTTCATGTTTTTTTTTTTAATTCTTTTTATTATTTGAATAATGGTAGCATACATAGCATTGTGCATCTTACATATAAAGCATACCTGATACTTTTTGTTGAGCTCTTACAATTGCGATTGTTATATACCAGGATGCATATTTTTGGAAAAAAAGTACAACAACTAAGGCTATCGGCAGTGCTACAGATAATGTCAAATTTAAGCACATTGTAAGGAGTAAAATCATGGTATAAAAGGCTAGGTGATCACTGTTCGGGCGGTCGATTCGGTGACAGAGAACCTTGGCATAGTCATAGAGACTCTGATAGATGCCAGGGGGCATCCCATATAGTCACAAGACAGAGAAAGTGATGTAATCACAAGCAATGTAGTCGACAGGAAAGATGTAAAGACAAACAACGCATTCGAAGGAACAGCCTCGCCATTATGTCTAGACCTCCACTCCATCCCCTCAGCAGCAAGGCCGGACTATAGCGTGTCAGTGGGCCCAGGAGTTAGCAGGGCATCTCTGTCTCGCACCCGTTGGAGGAAAGGGAGGACACATCGCGGAGCCTGACGCCACCGAGAGGGAAACGGCTCCAGGTCTTTGCAGCCGCTTGCCACTCACCGACCAACGCCCACCGCACGCTGTTGTCCCGGCCAGCGGACTACAGCTCCCAGCAGGCTCAGGGAGGAGGTGACGCTCCAGCACGCGCCCGGAGGCGCCATAAGTACACCAAGCACTCTTGGGGACACATCGCGGAGCCTGACGCCGCCGTGAGGGAAACGGCGCAGCCGCTTGCCGCTTGCCACTCACCGACCAACGCCAACCGCACGCTGTAGTCCCGGCCAGCAGACTACAGCTCCCAGCAGGACCAGGGAGGAGGTGACGCACCCGGAGGCGCCATAAGTACACCGAGCGCTCTTGGGGACACATCACGGAGCCTGACGCCGCCGTGAGGGAAACGGCTCCAGGTCTTTGCAGCCGCTTGCCACTCACCGACCAACGCCCACTGCACGCTGTAGTCCCGGCCAGCAGACTACAGCTCCCAGCAGGCTCAGGGAGGAGGTGACGCTCCAGCACGCGCCCGGAGGCGCCATAAGTACACCGAGCGCCGAGCGCTCTTGGGGGACACATCGCGGAGCCTGACGCCGCTGTGAGGGAAACGGCTCCAGGTCTTTGCAGCCGCTTGCCACTCACCGACCAACGCTCACCGCACGCTGTTGTCCCGGCCAGCGGACTACAGCTCCCAGCAGGCTCAGGGAGGAGGTGACGCTCCAGCACGCGCCCGGAGGCGCCATAAGTACACCAAGCACTCTTGGGGACACATCGCGGAGCCTGACGCCGCCGTGAGGGAAACGGCGCAGCCGCTTGCCGCTTGCCACTCACCGACCAACGCCAACCGCATGCTGTAGTCCCGGCCAGCGGACTACAGCTCCCAGCAGGACCAGGGAGGAGGTGACGCACCCGGAGGCGCCATAAGTACACCGAGCGCTCTTGGGGGACACATCACGGAGCCTGACGCCGCCGTGAGGGAAACGGCTCCAGGTCTTTGCAGCCGCTTGCCACTCACCGACCAACGCCCACTGCACGCTGTAGTCCCGGCCAGCAGACTACAGCTCCCAGCAGGCTCAGGGAGGAGGTGACGCTCCAGCACGCGCCCGGAGGCGCCATAAGTACACCGAGCGCCGAGCGCTCTTGGGGGACACATCGCGGAGCCTGACGCCGCTGTGAGGGAAACGGCTCCAGGTCTTTGCAGCCGCTTGCCACTCACCGACCAACGCCCACCGCACGCTGTTGTCCCGGCCAGCGGACTACAGCTCCCAGCAGGCTCAGGGAGGAGGTGACGCTCCAGCACGCGCCCGGAGGCGCCATAAGTACACCAAGCACTCTTGGGGACACATCGCGGAGCCTGACGCCGCCGTGAGGGAAACGGCGCAGCCGCTTGCCGCTTGCCACTCACCGACCAACGCCAACCGCACGCTGTAGTCCCGGCCAGCAGACTACAGCTCCCAGCAGGACCAGGGAGGAGGTGACGCACCCGGAGGCGCCATAAGTACACCGAGCGCTCTTGGGGGACACATCACGGAGCCTGACGCCGCCGTGAGGGAAACGGCTCCAGGTCTTTGCAGCCGCTTGCCACTCACCGACCGACGCCCACTGCACGCTGTAGTCCCGGCCAGCAGACTACAGCTCCCAGCAGGCTCAGGGAGGAGGTGACGCTCCAGCACGTGCCCGGAGGTGCCATAAGTACACCGAGCGCCGAGCGCTCTTGGGGGACACATCGTGGAGCCTGACGCCGCCGTGAGGGAAATGGCTCCAGGTCTTTGCAGCCGCTTGCCACTCACCGGCCAACGCCCACCGCACGCTGTAGTCCCGGCCAGCGGACTACAGCTCCCAGCAGGATCAGGGAGGAGGTGACGCTCCAGCACGCGCCCGGAGGCGCCATATGTATACCGAACGCCTCTCGCCCCGCGAGTCGCGCGCGGGAGCCGCCCGGGAGAAGCCCGGGAGAAGGGCGGGGCAGTCTGTGGCAGTCCGGGGCAGAACGAGGCTGGGCTGGGCCATGAGGTCTACTACAGTCCTACTCATCAAAGCCACAGTGAGATCTTATTTATCTATGGATGTGATGTGATTCACAGTTGTAAACTGTAGTGCTACGTATATCCCCAAAGTGATAGTGGGGGTGAAATACGTCTGAACCAATTTGGGATTGTCTTACAGTAGGTAGCAGTATGTCATCTTTAAATGCTCCTCCTGTCTTAGGTACTTTGGATAAGTACTTAGTCAAAGTAGTCAAGAAATTCAACTCTGAAAGACGACAGTCCCTGGGGCTAAGCTGTGAATCTTTGCCATGTATCACGGGTTCCTCTTCTCCGATCGCACCGGGACAAGGTGACCGTAGTATCCGTGATAACAACAATTCCTTTGTTTTGGAATTGCCTGAACCCGTTGAGTTGGACTTGGAGGTTTTATCGGACTCTACAGCACAGCATCCTCCAACCCCTGTACCCAGAGTGGTTAGAGCATGTAGAAAAACTCAGTCGAAACGTATGGGTACCCGTCTAACAAGGAAAAAAGCAGTCACACCCACTACACCTATCAAAAACTTAGAAAAGGTAGATGATGCACTAGCAGGACCCAGCATAGTTAAATTGGATGACGTATAGGCATGGGCGCAAAATCCGTTCCGCTTGCGGATTTTGCGGATTTTCGGTAAATTCGTGATCCGCGAATTTACCAAAAATCCGCAAATCCGCGAGCGGCGGATCCGGGGGCAAAAGTTCAAGCCTTCACGCTTGAAGAAGTTGTAACTATTTCAGGATGGCGGCGGCAAACTGCCAGCGCCATCCTAAAATAGTTACTAAGTTAGCTTCTACAGGAAGCACAAATAGATAAAATAAAGCTGGTGCTCGAGCACCTGCTTTATTTTATCTATTAGTGCTTCCTGTTGAAGCTAACTTAGTAACTATTTCAGGATGGCGCTGGCAGCTTGCCGGCGCCATCCTAAAATAGTTACAGGATAGGGCAGGGTTCTTTCTTGCACGATGGTCTTGTCACAAAAATTAAACCTCAACAGGAAGCACTTACAGATATCAATAAAGCATGTGCCCTAGTTGAAGCTCAAATTCAGTGACGCATTCATCAGCCCAAAAACAATCGTGAGCATTGTCGAGGCTGGGCAGGTGTGCTTTCTTCCCAAATCTACCGTCGAAAATCAGCTGTGATGCTGGATAGAGGCCTTTGCATCCTTGACTTTCACGAGCGCAATCCCCTGGCTGTTCCTGTGACCAGGAGATTCTTTCTCTTCATCTGCTGCTCTGATCGGTCTCTGACCTTTTATACACACCAGAGGCATGTGTGCTCGCATGGAATCCCCACCCGTTTGGCCCCGCCCACACACTTGCGGTGTGAACCGTCTTCCCGCCATTTACCCACTATGATGGACAGTTGAAGCTCAAATTCAGTGACGCATTCATCAGCCCAAAAACAATCGTGAGCATTGTCGAGGCTGGGCAGGTGTGCTTTCTTCCCAAATCTACCGTCGAAAATCAGCTGTGATGCTGGATAGAGGCCTTTGCATCCTTGACTTTCACGAGCGCAATCGGAAAAAAAAAGATCCGCGGATTTTGCGGATCAACAATACGCAAATCCGCAAAATCCGCGGATCGTGGATCCGTGGAATCCGCCCATCCCTAATGACGTATCGCTTAACCAATTAGCGGGCCTTATTGATCTAAAGATAAAGGGCATCACAAAACCTTTAGTGGCCAAGCTGGACCGGATGTCCGCTGAAATAAAAAGATTGGGGGGCCTCCTGGATAAACACAAGGGAGTACCAGGTACTCCAGGGGGCGTTTTTCTCCCAGTCCAGGACAGTAATGAAAGTTCGGTCACACCTTTAGTGTGTACTGCGGCACCCATAGTGTCTTTGGCTCCTGTAGAGAAAACCCCAAACACAGCTTTAAATATTCCCACTCAGGTCCCAAAAGTGACTGGTGCTACTATAGGGGAGAAACAGGGTCCTAAGGCCCCAAAAGGGAGATCAGGCCCACATACACAGTCCTTTAAGAAGAGGGAGTTAGCTTTAAATCTACCAGTTGAGACGTGCCCCCACACTATTATTCTTGCTAATGTCCCGAAAATTAACAAAACAAATTTGGGAGAATACCTGGAAGATATTATTTTGATGGTTAGAAGGGTCCCATGGGTGGGCAATACCAAAAAAACCCTAGAGGGAGACTGTGTGGTCATAAGCATTAGATCCCCAAGGCTGGTTGAGGATATATTGAGACAGGCGGGGTCATCTAGAATTGAAAAAGATTATGTAAATCTTCTCCCCCTGGGCTTCTTTTATCCACCACCTCAGACCAGGCAAGTGAACGGTTTTCTAGGTAAAGGGAGATTGCCCTTTGATTTTGCGTCCCCGTTTTAAATAGATTTGATACCTTTTCAAATTTGGATCAAAATGAGTGACTAGGTAGACAAAAAGCCAATCTTGCTCCTCTTGTCGTGATCAACATCCCTGATGTCACGACAACGGTAGAAGCTATAGGTCCCCGGGTTTTTAACACATCCATAATGGTAGAAACTCCAGGTTATCGAGACTCCTCTTTAAAATTAATGACATGGAATGTAGCTGGTCTCAAAAACAAGATAGACGACCCAGTATGGAGAGAGTCTATTAGTATGAATGATATAATAGGCCTTCAGGAAACATGGGACACGGGTGACATCTTGAGTCTGGATGGTTACGCGTGTTACCATATTCCTGCGGTTCAAATATAACATGGGGAGGGCGAAGGGTGGCTTGGTCATCCTAATTGCAGCTATTATCCAAGGGGTACACACCCAACTAGACACTGGTTCACAGAACATCCTGGCTGTACAAATCTGTTTAAGAGGGGTGGGAATGATTTTAATTGTTAATTTTTATTACTCGTATGACAGAGTTACTTCAACCGAGCACCTGGGCACATTAAATTTGTTTCTGGAAAACTATAAGGAGCTAAATGATAGCCATTGTTTCCTAATAGTCATGGGAGACTTTAACATCCATGGATGTCCGGACGAGTGTCCATCCTTAGATTTATTTGGGCCTGTTGAACAGGGAGACATTCATTTAGAACATTCTGAACAAGGCGGTCTCCTTGAGACAATCCTGGCAGACAATGGTCTGATGCTCCCAACATTGTGGGATAGGGAGATACCCACATTCAAGGGGAATGGTCGTCACTCATTTATTGATTATATTTTTATTAGCTCAACACTGGGGGACGGGATCCTTGAAAATTCGCCTGTGTGGTCACACTTCAGTGACCACAATCCAGTAGTTCTGAGTCTGTCGGATTCGGTCTTGAAGTCCATGATAGCGCCAAATAGAACGGACAAATCGGACATCCGTCCGACAGATCAGGCCCGCAGACTCAGATGGAGCATGGTTATACCGGTAGACTTCCATTCTAATCTAATATCCACAGTAGGATCTGAGTTGGACACCTGTTTGAATCTGGAGGCAGAGAATGAGGAAGTTTTAGCGGCTTACTCAACCATCTGTGCCCAGGTATCCGCAGATCTGAGACAAAAAGTTAAGGCACCTGCTGAACAAGGGTGGTTTGACCACAACTGTTCAGCAGCTAATCAGAAATTAAAAGCTGCCTTAAACTGTAAACCAGTGAATAGGGCCATGGTGGCCCTATTAACCCCTTCCACGCTCATGACGAGCTGGGCTCGTCATGAGGTAGCCTCCTCGCACGCTCATGACGAGCCCAGCTCGTCACGTAACATGCGAATCCGCAAAAGTCAGCGTGCGAGCGGAATTCCGCCCGCACGCATGCGGTTAAGGAAAAGATATTAAAAAGCCCTGGACACAAGAAGAAGGGAGATTAGGGAAGCCGCCTGGGAAGAACTAACCTCAGTAGACGTGCTCAGGAATAGTGCCAAATTCTGGGCCGTCGTTAATAAACCTTTTTTTCAGGACTGCTGTAATGACCACTTAGATTGTGGTATCCAGGAACAGGCGTGGTGCTCTCATTTCAAGTCAGTCTATGAAGGGGAGGGGAGTATAGCCACCCCTTTTTTAAATCCCTATACTTTAAAGGTATCTGAGCAAGAGGTAGCAGAGGCTATCGGGAAGATGACTAGTAACAAGGCTCCTGGTCCCGACGGGGTCCCTGCTGACCTCTTTAAATCAGACGTCAAGACCTGGGCTAGAATCTTAGTTAATGTTTTTAATAGGGTTTGCATGGCAGATATTCCGGACACTTGGTCCAATTCTGTCATTGTACCCATTTTTAAGAAAGGAAACAGGGGGGACCCAAGTTGTTACCGCCCTATTTCCCTTATTGACGCCGCAGTGAAGGTGCTAGGGCGAGTGGTCCTTGGTAAATTACCATCTTGGCTGGAGGACACAGAAACCCTCTCATGTTTACAATATGGGTTCAGGAAAGGTCGAGGCACAGTAGACCAGTGCCTCAACCTTCACCTGTTAATAGGGAAATACACCATTGCTAAACGGGGTACCTTGTACTTAGCATTCATGGACCTTTCCTCGGCCTTCGACCGAGTGAATAGGTCCAAACTTTGGGAATTGCTTCTCAAGTTAGGAGTTGACAAAAACATTGTGTATTTTCTTGCTGACCTACACCGGGACCTTACAGCCACAGTTAGGTATGACCGCCTGGGAAATAGTACGGGTAAGATCGCGATCATTAATGGCGTTAGGCAGGGCTACATTTTGGCACCCCTACTTTTCACTCTTTACATTAATGAACTAGGGGTCGTTCTAACTGAGGCATGTAAGGACTCACCAAGGGCCGGTAAATTTCCCATTCCGGCATTATTGTATGCCGATGACGCCGCATTAATAGCACGTACAGCTGTGGGGCTGCAATGTCTTTTAAATTCATTTGCCTGTTTTATGAAGGGGCTGAACCTAAGTGTAAATTTTCCTAAATCGCATGTAATGATTGTGGGGAGTAAACCTAAAAGAATTAAGACCATGACTTGCGAAGGAAATGTTCTATCCAGAGTGACAAGATTTCCCTACTTGGGGGTAATTTTCGACGATAACTCAACTTGGCTACCCCAGCTGGTCGCCAAACGAAATGCTTTTGCCAGGTCTATCATGGCAGTACGGGTTTTTGCTCGTAAATTGGGTGTGAAGCCTATGGAGGCGGTGTTGAAAATCTATGATGCTAAATGCACCGCTAAAGCAATGTATGGAGCTGACTTCTGGGGCTTAAAAAATGTTAAGGCTTTGCAGGTGACTGAGGACAAGTTTTTGAAATCCCTGCTATGTGTCCCTTAGTCCACTCCGGGATATATTGTTCATCAAGAGTGTGGGGTTGATTATCTGGAGGATCGCATTGCTTTAGCGCCGCTATAGAAGTGGACTTCTATATGGCTGAACCCTGAATTAGAGCTGAATCACGAAATCTTGAGGGACTGTTTATCCCTGGACCATGCTCAATCTATTCCCTGGTTGAATTATATCCAAAAATTGGCAGCTAAATTGGGCCGACCCGAACTGTACTACTTCCCGAACAAATTGTCGAAAGGGGAAATCAAATGGGCGAAAGATACATATAAACAGCTGGCATCTCTGGATAGAGAAGAAAAAGTTTTATGTAAATCAACTGTTAGGGCCCACCAAATGCTAATCACTACTGATGGTATAGAACCCTATCTGAGTATCGTCAACAATATGAACCATCGATTTTTATTGACTAAATTCAGACTGAACAAATTCCACCTTCTCCTGACTGACCGTCCAGGATGGACTAAAGATTCGGAGATGGAGATTTGTTCCTGTGACGGTTTCTCAATCAAAGACACTATGCACCATATCTTTTTTTGTAAGCATTTGTGTCTTATTCGCAAAAAGTTCATTATTCCCCTCATCAAGGACAAGGGCTTCAGACAAGTTAAGCCTGCCCTCTTTTATTTACAGTTGTTGTCTACTACATGGGAGATCTTCAATGTAGCAAATTTCTTAACAATTGCTTTAAGACTGAAGAGGAGGGGGGAGGAGCCTAGCCTGCAACCATGATGGCCGCCTAAACCCTCGGCTCCGCCGACCCTCTCGTTTTCCCTCCGAATAGCTACTGATCCTGCAAGCTATCCTGTGACCGTGTTGATGTTTCGGAACCGGGAAGTGATCCTGACTCCAACGGTGCGCTCCCCGGCGTGCTCCCTGCGGCAGACGCGACAGAGTGTCCTTGTTTCCTTTCTGCGCGGAATGGCGGTGACCGGGTCTTTGTTCCTCGGATATGGCCGGCCCTGATTACAACGACAGCGGCCACTGACGACGGTGCGGGGTCGGCCGGCGGAGAGCAGCTGCCGTACTGCTTTTCTCGCCGCAACGTGCTATCCTGGCCAGTTCACCTCCACGCTCGCAACAATGTTGTCGCGGCCAGTGATACACTGTGTCTTTTCTCCAGCCTGTGGACGGCTTTGAGTGCCTCTTCGCCTTCCAGCGCTGTTGTGGGTGCCATTTTGAACCGAGCGCTCGGCGCTCGCAACTGACGACCCCAGGCTGCACTAAGGGTATCTACGACGACCGGCGCTGCGCTGCAACTGAGTGCGGTGTCATAACGGGGTGAGTGGCCCCCGGACCCCCGACGTGGCTGTGCTCTGCGGTGTGATGACCGACTGCTAACAATGGATGTCGATGAACAGTTTCGGGGTCTGGCATATGTTTGTGAGCCCCATGTGCAGGATGCTGCAGCATCCGCTTCTCCTGCGGCATCTTTGGCGATTGGTGATATTCTGAGCGCTTTGGCTACTTTGCGAGCCGCCCTATCTGACAATGCCCGTGACCTGGGGGGCCGACTAGATGGCATTCTGCCCGCAGTGCCCTCGGCTGGCTGTGTTGGTTTTCGTGCACTGAGCGCTTCGCAACACCCTGTGCTCGGCTACCGTGAACTGCCTACCCAGATCTACATGGAGGCGTCGGAGGTCCAAGATCTTGATACCGCCGCGGTACTGCCTCTCATGGTTATGGTGCAGTGTGGGGTTTCTGGACTTGTGCAATGGCTGGGGAATCGTCTTTGGACGCCATGCCGGGCAACTCCTTTGTGTTCTACTGGCGTGTCTTTCTGCTTTATCCTGGATTTGTTACTATTGCTTTGGCCGGTTGATTTTCGAGGATTGCTGCTGTGTGGTTCCCTTTTTTGTGCGGCCGTTGACCGCAGGACATTGAGGTGGACAGACCTTGGTGGACAGTGCCCTGTATTGTGGTTGTCATTTCGTCTGCTTTTTCCGTCCAAGATGGCTGCTCTACGATTGTACCTCGTCGTCGCGCTCGATCGGAAGGGACAAGGTTGATGATGTTTTTCCCTTTTTTTCTTCCTGCTGCTTGTTTTGTTTGGATAATGATTGACGGACTGGGGAGTTAGACGTTGGTTATGCATTGGGTTCGGGGTCCCGGGGGGGGGGGCGGCCGAGATTACACATGTTGGCTATATTATTTACAAATGTTTGCCCTCCTCTGGTCTTCTCTGATTCCTTTTTCTTTCTTTCTTTCTTCTACTTCTATATTTCGGGTATTCTTCTGGGCGACAGACACGCTGCTGGGGGGGGGGGGGTGGCCGTAGCCTCTGCATGCGTGTAGGGTGGGGGGGGGGGTTTCTTTGTCCGTTTCATTTTCTATGGGCCTTCTTTGTTCTTTCTTTTTATATTCTTTATTTTCCCCCCTTTTTTCCTGGGTTGTGGGTTGGATCGATACGGGGTGGGTAGCGACTGGCGCGTAACGTGCTGTGGGATTGTTCACCCTTTTGTGTTATCTGTAAGCCGCCATTTTGATTTAGATTTACTGTTTGCTGGATCTCTTTTAGTGGACGTCGCACGCTTCTGTTATAGACGGATTGTATGGACTTCGATCCTTCTCAGCTCCTACTTTTTTGTTATACTTTATAAAATTTAAAAATGAACCTTCACTTCTCCTATTCTCGGTACTACGCATGTCTCCAGTGTAATTCAGGATGATTGTATTTTGTTCCGATATACTACCGAGTCGCTGTATAGATTGCTACTTTGACCTACAAGATTTCGAGGCCGGCCAGATGGTTGTAGGCCCGTATCTGTTTGCCAATATTGCGTAATAAAGGTTTAAAAAAAAAAATAAAAAAAAGACTGAAGAGGAAAATTAACTGGACATATTGTACATAGTGGTATATATAGGCCCTAGGTCTCAACCCCCCATTTTATTTTATATTTTTTATTGGCTTTTTGACGGTTTTTATCTTTTTAATGATAATATTTATAATGTATATATACACATGATTTTGTTGTGATAAAGGCTTGTAATTTAACGTATCATTTTTTAATCAAGGTCTTGACTTCGATGAATTTTGTAGTACACTTTTATGGTTTTTGCAATGAACCGAATAAAGTATCTTTGACTGACTGACTGACTCCCAGATGTCCAGAGGGCGAGATGCAGTCGGCATGGACTCCCAGTAAGTACCGAGTTGAGTGTGACCATAAGTCACGTCTGATAACCAGTCTGCAAATATGGGAAGGGTTCTGCGCCCCCAGCGAGTTGCCACCTGACGCTTAGCGTATAGCAGCAAAAGAGCATGCAGTTTGCGACACTTGGGCTCCGTGTTAGCCACCCACCCCAGTAGTCACAGCAACGGGGATGGCGTATCCGTCCTCTTGAGAATTTGGTTTATTGCATCGAAGACTGCCTTCCAGTAGTTATGAAGGGATGGGCAGCTCCATGCCACATGGAGGAAGGAGGCATCCTCCGCACCACATTTGCAGCAATTATTGTCCTCTCTGAGACCCATTCGATGGAGAGAAACAGGGGTGCGGTGTTGGACCTAGGCCTCTTGGCAGGGTCATCCCTAAACTTTTTGCCTTCCTCCAATACTCTCTCTGACCTGTTTTTGTTGGTTTAATGACTCTGGGCACTTTGCCACTGCTGACCAGTGCTAAAGTGCATATGCTCTCCCTGTGTAAAGTGTACATGTGATTGATGTCCATGATTGGTTCATTGGATTTACTGTTAGTCCCTAGTAAAGTGCACCAGGAGTGCCAGGGCTTGTGAATGCCAACACTGCTAGTGGGCCTGCAGCGCTGGTTGCGCCACCCACAGAAGCAGCCTTAAAATGTGTCTAGGGTCTGCCATTGCAGATCCTGCGTGCAGTCTGGTACTGTCACCCTGGCTGGGCAAGTGCACACACTTGCCAGCCCCTAAACCTTCCCTTAAACTTCATATTAGTCACCCCTATGGTAGGCCTGAGGGCAGGGTGCATTGTAAGGATAAGGTAGGACATGCCCTGATGTGTGTGGCATGTTCTAATAGTGAATTACTGCCAAATTCGTTTTTCACTATTGTAAGGCTACCTGTTCCCTTCTAGGCCAGATGGGCTGCTGGAATTATTACACTCTATAATCCCAGCAGGCTCAGGGAACATGGTAGAAATTCATGTTTAGTATGCCTGAACTCAGAATAATAAAATACTTCTTTTAGTAAAGTTTATTTTAATATCCTGTGTTTGCAAATGCTACTTTTAGAAAGTTAGCATTTGCTTGCCTAACCATTTCAGCCCGCCTCTGCTTGGATGTGGATCTGACTGTCTGGTGTGTGTGAGTGACAGGGCTGGGAGTTGACAGGTAGTGATTAGCAGGAGGGCCCCTTAATGGGTGGTGGGAGTTTCCCCTGAATGATGCATCAGGCTGTGCTCTGCCACCACAATGCTGGCTCCGCCCCCCTGGGGAGCGACTGATGACTCAGCCTGCACCTGGCCCAGGAAGGACCGAAGCTTGTCAACAAAGTACTCAGGCCACTCCTGCCCTCTCAATGCCGGCTCCGCCCCCCTGGGGAGCGGCTGATGTGCCTGCCCTCACACTGAATGCAGAAGTCATAAGAACCCACAACAAGTACTCAGAGACTGAAGCAGTTATGCAGAGGCCCCCCTGGCCAGTGAGAACAAAAGAAACTGTGTATAAAAGTAGGAGCCCTGCTCCTTGTAAATTAGATCCAGTTTGCGCAAAGAAGAAGCTCTGCCTGAAGAGAAGGACCCTGGACGCTGCAAGGAGAAGTACTGACTCTGATCCCAAGAGACTGGCCTGTAGTGGGTGCCTTGCTGCTGAAGGAGAGCAGGAGAAGAAAGACTGAAAGACTTTGCTTTTATCCACCTTGTGCTAAAACTTTTACCAAGATCTCCAAGGGCTTGCTGTGAACTTGCCCCCTGACCAGCGCCCCAGGAACAGTGGGCGCTACCCTGTCCCCCTGGAAGAAGGAGCCGCTGTGAGCCAGCAGCCTGATCGACACAGCTGCTGAAGGAAAGAGGAGCGCGCTGTGAAAGAATCCCTGCGCCCCTCCTACGAGGCCCTTGGCACCCCGACCCGCCGAGCACCGCATCTGCTAGCTGGCCGGCACCAGGTGACACCGAAAGGCCCAGCCTCGCTGGACTAATCACCGTCCCTACCGCCTGCCTAACTGCGAAGCACCGCAAGAACGGACTGAGCCAAGTACCCGCTGTGACCTGAGAGGCTTGTGTGTGCCTCACGCTGCTACCCGGGGCTCTGCCCCCCTTTTCCAGGACCTGAGGTGTGTCGCCGTCTACCCGACCCGCGCCGCAACGCCAACCTAAGAGCCAGAGCCGAGCCGCCGCTCGCTCCAACCTCGAGAGGAAGACACCGCGACGTGAACCGCCGAGCCGGCCTACACCCGACCCCTGCAGAAAGACAAAGGTACTGTTTCCCGTCCCGCGGTGCGAGCCGCTGTCCCACCTCGCTCGCACCGCCATCTACTTCAGCCGAGCCCCCGGAGCCGCGCAGTGAGCGCTCCCCGGGCCCCCGCTCTCTCCCCTGACAGCCGCGCAGCGCGCTCGTCAGGCCGGCAGTGACTCCCCGGCCACCGATCTCGCTAGAAGCGTGAGATCGGGCAGACCGGGTCCGATCGTGGGCGCAGAGAGGCCCTGGCTGATTGAAGTTCTTGCTAAAGGAACGTACCAGGACTAGGGAAGAGTCCGCAACCCTTTTTGAAGCACCAGAACGATTCGTTAACGCTGATACAAAGACCTGTGGCATAATCAAAGAGTAACTGGAACCATTTTTCTTAAACTACGCAAAGACTGTATTTACAAGCCTGATCTAAAGATATATATAAAGAAGATATTTTTACAGAAGTACAGTCTCGTGTCATTGTGTGGTGGGTTGATGGTCGTTGTGTGTGATGTTGCAAATGTTTAACCTTATGTACTCCAGAGTTTAGCCTAGACTGCTTGCGCCACACTACCTAAAGGGCGAGTAGGGGTTATTTCTGGGAGTAATCCTTTGCCCCGACTTAGAGGAGAGGGTCCCTGCTTGTCGCGAGCACCAACCTGCGCCAACCAGAGACCCCCAATTCTAACATTGGTCGCAGCGGTGAGGATCTCGAATTTACATTTGCAGTGTCCATACATTGACTATTGACCATTGCACAGTGATGACAGTCCAGTAACTAAGCCACAGACTTTGTTTTTTTTGGATTTATGATTTGCGAGAAGAGATCTCCATGTGTTTTTGAAGTCATGCCTGTGTCAGTGAAAATGGAAAAGGCAGCATCCATTTCTTCTATTGACTGTGATTGGGAGAAACTAGAAAACTACACCAGGAAACAGCTCAAGAGGTTCTGCAAAAATTTGAACATTTCCATGACCGGACTCTCCAGAAGGGAGCAGTTCCAAAAGGCGCTGAGGGCCTGGGTCAAGGCAAGGAATGCCCCTGGAAAGGATTTTGAATTTGAGCAGGCAGAACAGCAGCTGGAGGGACCCCTGACTCCAGAGTGGAGGGGTGCAACCTCCCCATTGGGTAGCAGTGTTTCTGGCCGAGGTCTGTCGCCAGAGGAGCTGGCGGACAGACGGGCAACCCGAGATCATGAATTGAAGTTGGCAGAGCTGGAAATAAATGGGCAACTGGAGCTAGAATCTAGGAGGTTAGCCCTGGAAGTAATGAAAATGGAGCTTGCGCATGACTTAAGAATGAGGAAACTTGACTTGGAGCTCGAGGCGCTTGAGGCCAGGAGGGCTTCAGCCCAGCAACAAGAAATGTGTGTAGCTCAGAGATTGAGCTTTGCTGAGTTGGAGGTGGAGTCCAGCTCAGATGGTGGCAGCAACATTCAGGTATCTAGTGCAGACAGCATAGCGCGCGCACCTAGAGATATGGCACCTGACTTGGAGGGGGTTAACATACACCAGGAGGTTCAAGGGCATGAGGTAGCTCCAGTAGTGCGCAGCGTCCCTGAAGGGAATAGGGTAGCTGGCGTAGGAGTTCATGGTCCTAGTGGTGGGAGGGATTCCCCCATGGTTGAGGTCCTGGTGGGTGAGTGTAAGGACCGCCCAGAAGAGTGTGGGTTGTGTGACAGAGAAGGTTCGCTACTGTCTGGCCAGTCTCAGAAGAATGGTGTGGAGTATGTGTGTGAGGCGCTGGATGGAGAGGTGAAGGATGGTTTGGTTAACCCTGCTAGGGGGCTGTGTAATCCAATTGTGGGAGAGCATACTTTAAGTCCCAGTTTTCCAGAGCTATGCCAACACCTGTTTGAGAGTGAGTTCTCTGACCCCAGGGAGCTCACGTTGCAGGCAGACCTTGTGGTGGATTCCAGAGGGTCTGGAGAGGCATTGGGGTGTGATCCTGTGGGGAGTGGCTCAGGTATCTTCCAGCCCAGAGTGGTGGAAGTGGCGCAGAGTAGCCCAGCTAGGTCCTGTAGTAGTGAGAGGGGTGTAGGGCCTCACGTCCTGTCCTTAAGGGGAAGGAGTGAGAATGGGTTTTGTCCCGGTAGTGCCCAACCTCAGTCTCAGAGCCTGGATGGTTCTTTAAGGGAACACCAGGTGGGGAGCCTAGGCTGTCCGGATGAGTCACCCGCTGAGGGGGATCCCCCAGTGGCTAGAGAACGTGGAGGCTCTGTAAACAGGGCTCCAGTAGTTCTGGTGACTGGCAGTACCACTCCAGTTGGGAGGGTGCAGAAGTCCAGAAAGAGGGGCGAGAGGGGGAAAGAGTCCCCAGTGGAAGAACCAGTGGGTCAGGGGCCAGCCAGCAGGGCTGCGTCCCCAGTGAATGACCAGGGGGACACCACTCCTGTCCTGGGGGATCTTCCCGCACTGTCAGAGGGACAGGGGTTGGGAGATCCGCGCCGGGCAGGCTGTTGCACGACACATGAGCTATGTGCCACCCTCAGGGGGGGCAGGCGTGCTCCCCGGAAAGTCCTGGTGCGCCAGGCAAGTGTTCAACTGCAGGGTTGGGTCCCTGAGTTGAGAAGCCAGGGTCAGGTGTTGTCTGACCTGGAGGGCAGGACCACTGTAATCAGTGTCCTGGCCCATGTCGCTTCTAGGGGTACCACTCCGGTTGGGAGTGGGCAGTACTCTGGAAAGGGGTGCAGAGGGAGGGAGTCCTCGCCTCTGACCCCGGGTCAACTTGAGGGTTTAGACCCTAGGTTTAAGGGCCAGGTGCAGGGTGTCCCCCCTGACCTGGTGCCCCAGTTGCAGGATAGCCCCCCTGAACTGGTGGGCGAGTTGTGCAGGTCACCTGCCACAGGTGCCCTGACAATTCTGGAAGGGGGTACCACTCCAGGTGGGAGGGTACAGAGCCCCAAGGAGGAGGACCGGGTGTGGGAGAGGCCACCCCAGTCTTTGGTACAGCCGCCAGGTACAGACCTGGGACTGGTGGGTCAGTGCCAGGATGTCATACCTGACCTGACAGGAGGGAGAGTGGACCAAGGGTGCCAAGCACCTGGGGCTAATGCCCCCCACTCTTTAAGGCCACAGAGGTTTGAGAGCCCTGAGAGGCGTAAGGCTTGGGTCTCATTCCTGACTACTGTCAGTGGCCACTGTGACATTTTTCTGTCTGCCTGTTGGGACACACCTGTGAGCGAATTAAGGTTCAAGGCTGCACAGGTGGTGTCCACAGGTGTAGAGAAGGGTTTCCCATGGATTGGCTTGGTGGACCCTGAGAGTATGAACAGAGGATTTGAAGGAGGTGCAGATTGGCGTAGAACTGGAATGTGCCCCTGCTGTTGCGGGCCAGGTCCAGGTTCTATCGCCCAAAGCAGGGAAGCCCATCACAGTGGTGATTGGTCTACCCTGCGTTTTGGCTGGAAGGGGGTTGTGTTGGACCTGGGCCTCTTGGCAGGGTCATCCCTAAACTTTTTGCCTTCCTCCAATACTCTCTCTGACCTGTTTTTGTTGGTTTAATGACTCTGGGCACTTTGCCACTGCTGACCAGTGCTAAAGTGCATATGCTCTCCCTGTGTAAAGTGTACATGTGATTGATGTCCATGATTGGTTCATTGGATTTACTGTTAGTCCCTAGTAAAGTGCACCAGGAGTGCCAGGGCTTGTGAATGCCAACACTGCTAGTGGGCCTGCAGCGCTGGTTGCGCCACCCACAGAAGCAGCCTTAAAATGTGTCTAGGGTCTGCCATTGCAGATCCTGCGTGCAGTCTGGTACTGTCACCCTGGCTGGGCAAGTGCACACACTTGCCAGCCCCTAAACCTTCCCTTAAACTTCATATTAGTCACCCCTATGGTAGGCCTGAGGGCAGGGTGCATTGTAAGGATAAGGTAGGACATGCCCTGATGTGTGTGGCATGTTCTAATAGTGAATTACTGCCAAATTCGTTTTTCACTATTGTAAGGCTACCTGTTCCCTTCTAGGCCAGATGGGCTGCTGGAATTATTACACTCTATAATCCCAGCAGGCTCAGGGAACATGGTAGAAATTCATGTTTAGTATGCCTGAACTCAGAATAATAAAATACTTCTTTTAGTAAAGTTTATTTTCATATCCTGTGTTTGCAAATGCTACTTTTAGAAAGTTAGCATTTGCTTGCCTAACCATTTCAGCCCGCCTCTGCTTGGATGTGGATCTGACTGTCTGGTGTGTGTGAGTGACAGGGCTGGGAGTTGACAGGTAGTGATTAGCAGGAGGGCCCCTTAATGGGTGGTGGGAGTTTCCCCTGAATGATGCATCAGGCTGTGCTCTGCCACCACAATGCTGGCTCCGCCCCCCTGGGGAGCGACTGATGACTCAGCCTGCACCTGGCCCAGGAAGGACCGAAGCTTGTCAACAAAGTACTCAGGCCACTCCTGCCCTCTCAATGCCGGCTCCGCCCCCCTGGGGAGCGGCTGATGTGCCTGCCCTCACACTGAATGCAGAAGTCATAAGAACCCACAACAAGTACTCAGAGACTGAAGCAGTTATGCAGAGGCCCCCCTGGCCAGTGAGAACAAAAGAAACTGTGTATAAAAGTAGGAGCCCTGCTCCTTGTAAATTAGATCCAGTTTGCGCAAAGAAGAAGCTCTGCCTGAAGAGAAGGACCCTGGACGCTGCAAGGAGAAGTACTGACTCTGATCCCAAGAGACTGGCCTGTAGTGGGTGCCTTGCTGCTGAAGGAGAGCAGGAGAAGAAAGACTGAAAGACTTTGCTTTTATCCACCTTGTGCTAAAACTTTTACCAAGATCTCCAAGGGCTTGCTGTGAACTTGCCCCCTGACCAGCGCCCCAGGAACAGTGGGCGCTACCCTGTCCCCCTGGAAGAAGGAGCCGCTGTGAGCCAGCAGCCTGATCGACACAGCTGCTGAAGGAAAGAGGAGCGCGCTGTGAAAGAATCCCTGCGCCCCTCCTACGAGGCCCTTGGCACCCCGACCCGCCGAGCACCGCATCTGCTAGCTGGCCGGCACCAGGTGACACCGAAAGGCCCAGCCTCGCTGGACTAATCACCGTCCCTACCGCCTGCCTAACTGCGAAGCACCGCAAGAACGGACTGAGCCAAGTACCCGCTGTGACCTGAGAGGCTTGTGTGTGCCTCACGCTGCTACCCGGGGCTCTGCCCCCCTTTTCCAGGACCTGAGGTGTGTCGCCGTCTACCCGACCCGCGCCGCAACGCCAACCTAAGAGCCAGAGCCGAGCCGCCGCTCGCTCCAACCTCGAGAGGAAGACACCGCGACGTGAACCGCCGAGCCGGCCTACACCCGACCCCTGCAGAAAGACAAAGGTACTGTTTCCCGTCCCGCGGTGCGAGCCGCTGTCCCACCTCGCTCGCACCGCCATCTACTTCAGCCGAGCCCCCGGAGCCGCGCAGTGAGCGCTCCCCGGGCCCCCGCTCTCTCCCCTGACAGCCGCGCAGCGCGCTCGTCAGGCCGGCAGTGACTCCCCGGCCACCGATCTCGCTAGAAGCGTGAGATCGGGCAGACCGGGTCCGATCGTGGGCGCAGAGAGGCCCTGGCTGATTGAAGTTCTTGCTAAAGGAACGTACCAGGACTAGGGAAGAGTCCGCAACCCTTTTTGAAGCACCAGAACGATTCGTTAACGCTGATACAAAGACCTGTGGCATAATCAAAGAGTAACTGGAACCATTTTTCTTAAACTACGCAAAGACTGTATTTACAAGCCTGATCTAAAGATATATATAAAGAAGATATTTTTACAGAAGTACAGTCTCGTGTCATTGTGTGGTGGGTTGATGGTCGTTGTGTGTGATGTTGCAAATGTTTAACCTTATGTACTCCAGAGTTTAGCCTAGACTGCTTGCGCCACACTACCTAAAGGGCGAGTAGGGGTTATTTCTGGGAGTAATCCTTTGCCCCGACTTAGAGGAGAGGGTCCCTGCTTGTCGCGAGCACCAACCTGCGCCAACCAGAGACCCCCAATTCTAACATGCGGTAAAATCTATGTAAGAATTTGAAGTGAATTAACCGGAGCTTATAATTTGGGGAAAGTTCCAGAAACATTCCTTCATGTTAGCAGTGTTGGGGCATGCCCCCCAAAACCGATACCCCTGACTAAGAGATTGAAGAGGGATGGTGAGAGGATCGATACTTGTGGGACTCCAAGTTTGACTCATGTTGGTACAGAGAGGTAGGAGTTGATTTTAATCTGTTGCGAATGGTGCTGAAGGAAGGAAGTGAACCATTCTAGTACTGTGCCATTAATGCCAGAGCGCCTCTTCAGAGTCACAGGTAAAGCTTGATGGTTTATTGTGTCAAATGCCGCTGGTAGGTAAACAAGGATGAGGAGACAGGCTTCACCTTCATCTAAGGCTCTGTGGATATTGTCTGCAATGTTGAGCATTGCTGTTTCGGTGCTACAACCATTCCTGAAACCCGACTGAAAGGTGTCGAGGAGGTTGAAGTTGTCAATATGTTTGATAAGTTGTTGGAGAACGCATTTCTCCAATGTTTTAGCTAGGAATGGAAGGTTGGCGATAGGTCTGAAGTTGTTGAGCTCGTTGGGGTCGGCTCCTGGTTTCTTGAGTATAGATGTGATTTGTCCTAGCTGAAGGGAGTCTGGGACACAAACTGATTTGAGAGAGGAGTTGATGATTTTTGTCCAGAAAGGGGCAATGAAGTGGTTGAATTTTTTTGTATTGTGGATGGGAGGGGGTACATAGTGTGGGAAGATGGCTTTAAGCTTGCAATTATATTGAAGACTTCGATTTCCGACATGGGTTTGAAGTTCGATCAATTAGCGTCATTTTTCAGTTCGAATCGGTCCTGGTTGTCCGTGGTATGATTTTGATTTGTTTGGTCAGGAGCGGTTAAAGGGAGACAGGTTGCGAGGGAGGGAGGATTTGAGGTTTGGATGAAGGATTGCTCAATTTTTGTGACTTTATCTGTGAAGAAGCTGGCGATTTCTTCGCATCGATCTTTGGTGGCTTTTATTTCTTGTGCGGGTGTGCCATTTGTTTGACTTTTTGGTACAAAAGGGGGTGGTGATGGACGGAGCATCAGAACCAATCAAACACTCACACCCAGTCAAAAGATCTGGGTTTGATCCATCGCCGTTCTTTAGCCCACTCTGCCACCCCAGTTCAGACATGGCTATATGCAAATCAGTCTGACCCTGTGCCTCATGGGAACAGTCCGGCCCGAACTGCCAAGCCATGCCTTCCCTGGACCAGAAACAAGCTTCCGCGGACCGGTTTCTGGCATTCCAGCCGTCTTCAGCCAGGCTTGCTTGAATCCAGTGGCAAAGTGAGCAAGGGACTCACGTCTGAGCATACCCTGCCACACGTATGGCGGCCAAAAGCGGTACAAAAGGGGGTGGTGATGGACAGAGCATCAGAACCGGTCCTAGGATGCTTGTTTCCGGTACCTCTTTTTTGCAGCTGTGACGTGCAATGTTTTTAACGGAAAAAAGTTAAATAAAGGTTTAAAAAAGAGAAAAAAAGTATGTACCTGAGCTTGAACACTATACCTTGTGCCCTTTCATGCACTGTTCATGACTTCATATAGTACAACACATGACATGTTAAACATGACATCATGAATTAAAATAACTAGACTACATTATCTTTTTTTATTTTTACTGTTACAGCTTGGTACAAAGAGACCAGCATTTAATTCAAAAGGGAATGTAAAATCCAAAGAAGGTCCAGGATAGGAACCGTCGCCTGCTCAAATAAACAAAAAGAAAGAAAACAGGGTATCCGGTCTATGGCCGCTTCCTTTCCATATACACAGGACAGGGAGTGAGGGAATACATACACCCGTCAGGCGTAAAGGGTGTGGAGAGGACTATCACCGGTAAGGAAGCAAAGAGGACCCGGGCCTAGGTCGGCCGTGTGAGGAAGCAAGCATGAGCCTCTGGTCCTTGTGACATCCCTGACCTCTCTCCTACCCACCACCCTCGGCCCCGAGACAGAGCATGCACCTGTGTGAGCCACGCTCCTCCTGGAGTGCGGCTGGGTGCTTCACGGGGTCGTTGGCCTCCTGGCTTTCGCCTCCGCTCCTCCGTACGATCCTCCTCCTCAGGTTTCCCGGTCCGGTCCTCGGTGCTCGTCGCACAGGGGGTTCCGGACTCCTCGGTCCCTGCACAGGAGGGGAAACGGCCACTACAACGCGGCCGTTTCAACGAATACCTTAACCACGCATGCATTACAACGCATGCGTGGTTACTACGAAAGCCTTTACCACGCATACCTTTACTACGAGGTACGTAGTAAAGGCATGTGTGGTAAAGGGTTAAAAAAAAGGGGGCTTGGGGGGGTCTCCCCCCCCAATAAAAAAACTCACCAGAAGAAACGTCGAGATGTGCAGGAAAACGGCGTCGTTTAAGAGGAAACGGAAAGGAACTTCCGCTTCCTCTTAACGACGTCCGACGTCACCACGGAAGAAATAGAGGAAAATGTTATGCGTAAAAAAAAATTCTGTTGTAACGCATGCGTGGTAAAGGCATGCGTTGCAACGGAATGCGGTGTAAGAACATACAACCGCACAGGAGGCCCCGACCTGGCCGGCTTTATTTGCAAGGACAATGGGAGTCCAGTGATGAGCAGCTCGCCACTGCAGGAGCCGGTAAGGCGCTGGGGCTGATGAGCGCAGCTCTTAATGGAGCCATTGAGATGCAGAGGGCGAGGGCTGGGATCACGTTACCTGGCAGCACACAGGAGGGGGAGGAATTGCGGCTGCAATTTCCACGACCCACATCCCGGGCTGCGGCGCGGCGCCCCTGGCTTCTCATCACGGCGCACCGGGGTGCCGCGGCGCACACTTTGGGAACCACCGAGTTATGGGGACTCTGTTGATGTTCCTGGTCCAGTGCTTAGGTTTGTCAGGTCGACTTGGTTGCTTGGGGCGAGGGCCTCTTTCAGGTGGAGGGGCTGGTGTACAAGTGTAATGGGGGAGGGTTATGGAGAGCATGGCCAGAATCTTCGAGATATGTGAGGGGTGTTGGGGGGGTGTTAGTGTGACTGTGTTTGAGATGAAGGAAGGAGGGGCAGGGGGAGGTTGTCTGCACCTGGCAGTATGGAAGAGACAGGCCTGGCGATTATGAATAGAGCAGGGGCAGTGGCACCGGGGCCCGGGAGCGGAAGGAGCCCCCCCGAACCCCAATTATAGCTCCATTTTATAAAGAAGCCAGGGGTACAAGGGTCCACACCCCTCGCCTGCACTGGGGGCCAGAGATCCCTTGTGACGCCATTGGTCAGGGGAAGGGTGGCAGCCAGGGACAGATGTGCCTGCTAGGTGGGGGCCTGGTACAGGGCAGACCCCTGGGGTACAGACGGTGCCCCTGGGGTACAGACGGTGCCCCTGGGGCACAGATGTGATTTCGGCTCACCAGCTCAGGTGGTGCAGGCTGCAGAAATATATGTATTTGTCGAGAGAGAAGCTTACAAGACGTTTCCTCTATTTGCGCTGCTTGAGTGCTGGGAACAACTTTCTGCACCATCGTCCCCGGCCTGGGAGGGGCTCCAGCCCCCGAGGCAGAGGGCACAGAGAGGCAGGGCTGCTTCTATGCACCAGCCACAGGGGCAGCAGCAAATGCGCCCCCTGCAGGCGATGCCACGGGCATCACCGATGTGTCTTACCGCACACACAAATTATTTTAAGATGGGAACATCGAACACGTAGTATTTTTGGCGCATAGATTTAAGGTAAGCCTTCGCTCTTGATGAGCCATTGGGTATCTGCAGTCCCAATAAACGCCACTAGATGGCAGGATTGGTTCATTATTATCCACCCGTCTCGTTTCCAAGTTTAGGTATCTGTGTGGAAAAGTTTAAATTTTTTATAATTTTCAGCCCGAGTCCATTCTGTGTCCATTTGCAAACTTTGGGATGAATTTAGGAATTGTACATCTGTCTGCACTTTAAAAAGAGTTATAAATGGTGGACTCCACAAGATGCTGACATCTGAGGTTTCATGAGATCCATGGAGGTGTTTTGATTTTTGGTGTTAAATATGTTAGGACCTCTGTGACCTGCTGGGCTGGGGTCCTGCAAGTATCAGCTACTCATGGCACTACGGCCATTGAATTCTGTCAGGAAAGGGCCACATTGCAATTAGGACTTAGATCCACTGCCCCTACTCACATAAAGGGACATCTTCTGGATCCAGTGTTCACGAACTGGGAGGATATTGTGGCCCACACCCCTCTCCCTGTCACATGGACGGATCACTACTTAGTACCATTTGTGATTAGACGCCCGGAGCCTAAGAAATCGGAACCTAGCAGCAAGATAGCGGTCTGTAGGAGGTGGGGGGTCTTTTCGCAGGGACTTTTTAACAAGGCCCTGGTGCAGGATGGCGCGCCAGGGGGCAGCGATGCCGAGTCAGCTTGTAAGAACTTAGATAGACGTACTACGGAGGCTCTGGACTGGACGGCCCCATGGGCTAAGAAAAAACAGTACAGAACTCAGAAATCGGCCCCGTGGTACTCAGAGGCCCTGAGAGCAGCAAAAGCGGGGTGTAAACGATGGGAGAGGCTCTGGAGGGAAGACTACTCAGAGCAGGGGAAAGAGCTTTATAAAGAGGAGCTAAGGAGTTACCATAAACTAATCAGAAGGGCCAAGGCTGATCACTTTCTGGAGTGAATCGATTCAGCCAGCAGCTCAACCCGGGAGCTCTTCAAGGTTTATAAGGAGTTAACCCCTATCACCAGCTTAGCAGCACCGGTCGTGGCGTCAGAGGTGCTCTGTAATCAGATAGCCGAATTCTTATCCAAGAAGGTGGAAATAATTTATTCCACCATGCCGGAAGCAGCAAGGGGTGTAGAGGTGGGGCTGGAAGATAGAGAACCTGTGGTGGAGGGAGGAGGGCTGAAGGAATTCTCAATGCCCCTCCCGGAACAACTGATTAACATCTGTAGTAGCATTAAGTCTGGATCCCCTAGGGACCCGGCTCCTCCGAAAAGGTTAAAAGGGAGTTTGGAATGTCTGGAGCCCTTCATAAGACATTTGGTGGCGACTTCTTTTGGTACGTGCTGCGTCCCCGGATGCTGGAAGGAAGCCGTGGTTCTGCCGCTCCCTAAGAAACCGCACCTTGGGTTAGATCGTTTAGACAATCTACGCCCTATCTCCCTTTTGCCGTACTTCGCAAAGGTGCCTGCAAAACTGGTGAATGCACAGCTAACAGCCTACATTGAGGAATATGATCTTCACCCCACCCAGTCCGGCTTTCGCGCCAGATACTCGACAGAATCAGCTTTGCTTTTTGCCACCGAATCCATCAGGCAACTTGTGGATGCAGGTCAAAGGGCGGCCTTGATCCTGCTGGATCTAAGTTGCGCCTTTGACACTGTAGCTCATCACACGCTGGTGCAATGTCTGAGGAAGGGTGGAGTGTCTGGTAGTGCCTTGGACTGGCTAAAATCTTTCCTGTCGGGTCGCTGCTTCCAGGTGAGACATGGCAAACACTACTCCAGGGTCATCAAGCTGAACCAGGGAGTGCCGCAGGGCTCGACCCTGAGCCCAACCCTGTTTACTATCTATGTAGCTCCCGTGGCGGAGATTGCAGAGGGGTTTGGGATCAGGGTCATATCCTATGCCGATGACACGCAGTTGGTGGCCTCCCTGACCCAGGCACCGGAGTCGGCTGCCTCCAGCTTCAGGGCATGCATGCAAGAATTGGCTGCATGGATGGCTAAGAACTGCCTGAAGGTGAATGGCGACAAGACAGAGGTGCTGGGGGTGATCCGGGCCCCGAATGTGTGGTCATCGGCATGGTGGCCCCAGGATTTGGGGGTGACACCTACGCCCTGTGTGCAGGCAAAAAACCTAGGAGTTTGGTTGGATCCCAGCCTCTCTTTCGACTATCAAACTAGGCGGGTGGCAGGTGCCTGCTTCGGAATTCTGAATGTCCTGCGAAAAACCTTGGACCTACTACCCGTGGCGGCTAGGAAGACTTTGGTCCATGCGCTGGTGACGTCGCGCCTAGATTATTGTAACATTCTTTATCTAGGCGCACCAGCCAAATGCTTGCTCCGTCTGCAGGGAGTGCTGAATGCAGCAGCCCGCCTTATCTTGAGGCGCCCGAGAAGGTCATCGGCCAGTGCAGCTCGGGCTGCGCTACACTGGCTCCCGATAAAAGAAAGAGTCACTTTCAAGGCACTCTGCGTCTGCCACCGGATCTTGCAGGGAAAGTCCCCTCTGTATCTGTCTGAACTCCTGTCCCCGTATGTTCCCACACGTCAGCTGAGGTCAGGTGGGGTAGGCTTGGTGTGCGTTCCTACTATTAAAAAGGCCAGGATGGGTGGTCGGTCTTTCCGACTACTGGCGGCTAAACAATGGAATGCCCTCCCGACGGAGCTCCGGATGGAGACTCAGGAGAGATGTTTCAGAAAAAAACTAAAAACGTTTCTCTTTCCCCAAGTATAGTTGGGTGAGGGCTCTGGACTTCTGATTTCTGGCTGACTTTACCGCAGCGCGGGGACACACTGGCGTTAGTGTAACCATTGCGCTTTACAAATGGACTTATTATTATTATTTATTTATTCACTTTGTTTTGCTGTGGGTTACTTTGGAATGGAACCACCATAGTTACTGACGGCCACCGCTGACGTCACGTCAGATGTGTAGTGTTAATATGTGGTGGGCGGTGCTACACCTGACCCCTTCTCTAGATGCACCTTCTCTGTCTCCCCTCTCCTCAGTCACTCACTCACTCTTTTCAAGAGTTTATCCTGAATGATTCAGTAAAGCCTCCAGCCTCTCCCAGTGTTTCAACTTGTTTATTCTCAAAAGCCTTAGCAAACCTGATATTCAGTGTCCTCTCTCCTCCAATACCCTTTTAAACCGGATACACAGGGCAGCAGCTTCCATTGGTGCAGCAGGAGCAGTGGCACCAGGGCCCAGACGCCTGACAGGGCCCACTGAACCGTGAATATTGCTATATATCACAATCGAACAGCAGCTGGGGACCATTTTCTTCCTTACACTGGGGCCCGTGACACACTGGTTATGCTGCACCATTTTGTGACTTGCACTAGAGCCCACTGCTAAAGCCCTGGGGCTTCTGCCCGTTTCGACCAGCCTTCTTCCATCCGCAGCTGTTCTATGACAATGCCGAAATGTTGACCGTCTCATCCTTTCTGAAAGTTGCTTTACACTAGACTAAAAATTAGCAACTCATAATTATTATTTTTATTGTAAGCCTATGGGCAGTAATTTTAAATGTATTTCTCTGGCATGTTTTCAGAGTTTTAGTATTTTAAGTCTGTCATAATGATGATTTTTAAACACATATATGGAGTAGTTTCTGTCCTGTAACTCCAGTTCTGTAGTAGGGGTATCTCTGTTATAGTCATAATCTAGTGAATAGTCCCGCCCATGTGCGTGGACCCCGGAGCAATCAAAAATAATCTCTTACAGTGTCAAAAAATGCAGAAATGCATAGACACTTAAGAGAGAATTTAAAGACAGATAATGCAGCCAAAAAGGCTACACTGTCCAGTACTTCAACTAGAAATTCCACCACAAAATCCACAAAACAGCAAAGCCTGTACAGATTTCCTTTGCTTAACAGCAAAATCCCTCAGGAATGATAGAGAGAAGAACCTGGACAGACAAGCCCCATAGGCTGCCATTATGTGGCTTAATTAGGATACTGTGCCTTTAAGGAACCTTCCAGAACCTTCTCCCAGTATCCCAGAATGCATAGCAGGTCCAACTTAGTTTCAGTTCTTTTTGAAGGCGTAGAAAACGCCAGACCTGTAGCATTATGAACATGAATAACTCTCCACCGGGGAGGCGGGAGGGCGCTTATGACTATAACAGAGATACCCCTACTACAGAACTGGAGTTACAGGACAGAAACTACTCCTTCTGTAGTAGGGGATCTCTGTGTATAGTCATAATCTAGTGAATAGAATGGCAAGCCCATCCCCACACCAAGCGGCGGTGGAGAATAAAATAACGCCACTACTGTGCGAACAGATTCCGCAGCGAAGCCTGCCCAACCTGAGCGTCCGCCCTGGCATCAGTGTCCAGGCAGTAATGCTTAGCAAAGGTATGGACCGACTTCCAAGTGGCCGCCTTGCAGATCTCTGCAATGGGAACATTACGGAGCATAGCTGTCGTAGCAGCCTTGCCCCTGGTGGAATGAGCCTTAGGTTTGCCCCCTAAGGTCTTATTAGCTTTGTAGTAACACAACTGTATGCAGGACACAATCCACCTCGAGATGGACTGTTTAGAGGTAGCAAGACCAGTCCTGACTGAGCCATAATTGATGAACAATTGGTCTGACCTACGAATATCTTTAGTCTTATCAAGATAAAACTTCAGCACCCTCCGCACATCCAGGGAATGTAAAGACCTTTCCGCTGGAGATGAAGGGTTCTGAAAGAACGTAGGCAAAGTGATAGTCTGATTGATATGAAAATCAGAAACAACCTTGGGAAGAAACTTAGGGTGAGTACGCATAACAACCTTAGCATTATGAAATACAGTATAGGGTTCTTGGCAACACAATGCCTGAATCTCACTCACCCTGCGGGCCGATGTAATGGCCACGAGGAACGCCGCCTTCCAGGACAGGTGCTGCAATGAAGCCTTATGAATGGGTTCAAAAGGCTCCTTCATCAATCTGGACAGCACCACATTCAGGTCCCATGAAGGCGAAGGAAGCCTGACAGGAGGGAACACTTTCTTCAAGCCTTCCAAAAAATCTTTGATCACAGGGATCTGGAAAAAGGAAGTCTGTGAAGGGCCTTTCCTGTAGGCAGTCAAAGCAGCCAGATGAACCTTAATGGAATGGACATTAAGGCCCGACTGCGCCAGATGAAGCAGATATGGAAGGATGACATCTTCCTTGCATGTCGTAGGGTCATAGTTCTTAGACTTGCACCAGATGCAAAACCTCTTCCACTTGTAAGCATAAGAAGTCCTAGTGGAAGGCCGCTTAGCCTCCTTCAGTATGTCCATACAATCCTCTGGGAGATTCAGATGGCCATATTGCACTATTTCAGGAGCCATGCCGCCAAACTCAAGGACGAGAGGTTGGGGTGCACCATCCGCCCCCCGAACTTCGTGAGAAGGTCCGGCCTGCACGGCAGCTTCATGTGAGGAAGGAGAGATCGGTGAAGCAGGTCCGTGAACCACCACTGTCTGGGCCATTCCGGGGCAATCAGAATCATTCTCGCCCTGGATTGAGACAGCTTGATGAGAACCGCCGGAATCAGGGGAATTGGTGGAAAAGCGTACAGAAAGCTGTTCGACCAGTTGATCCATAACGCGTTCCCCAGCGTCCCCGGCTGGTAGTACCTGGAGGCGAAGCCTCGGCATTTGCTGTTTTCGGCGGTGGCGAACAGATCTACATCTGGAGTTCCCCACCTTGCGAAGACTTCTCCTAGTACTTCGTCGTTTATGACCCATTCGTGGTTTTCCTGCATGAGTCTGCTCAGTTCGTCTGCCTGAACATTCTGCACACCTGGCAGATGGGTGGCCGTTATCGACAGTCCTCGAGCCAGAAGCCAGTGCCAGATCGCCTGCGCCTCCTGCGACAGAGTGCGCGATCTCGAGCCCCCCTGCTTGTTGAGGTAATACATCGTCGTCGTGTTGTCCGTCTGAACAAGCAGATAGTTGGTCTGAAAGGACGGATGAAAGGCCTTCAGTGCCAAGTGAACAGCTCTCAGTTCCAGGAAATTGATGTGGTACGTGGACTCCGTCAGGGACCACGTCCCTTGAATCTGCAGGTCTCCGGAGTGCGCCCCCCAGCCTTGGAGAGACGCATCCGTCACGATGGTCTGTGTGGGAATGTCCTTGTGGAAGGGAATCCCTCTGAGGAGATTCTCCTTCGAGCACCACCACTTCAGAGACTGAAGAGCATGTAGAGACAGTCGTATCCTGTCGTCCCAAGAACCTCTCCTCTGGTCCCACTGATCCTCCAAGCACTCCTGCAGAGGTCTCATCTGTAGCCGTGCGTGAGGAGTGAGAAAGATGCAAGAGGCCATCGATCCCAGTAGAGAAGACACCGTCCTCACAGTCGTAGACGGAGTTTTCATGAGAGCCTGAGCCTTCCGAACGAGTGATAAACGTCGCTCTTCCGAAGGAGACACGCTTGCTGACAGCGTATTGATGGAGGCCCCCAAGTACTGGATGCACTGTACCGGAATCGGGACCGACTTGGACATGTTGATGTGCAACCCCAGCTTGTTCAAGAGAACGCACGTCTTCTGGAAGTGTGCTTGAGCTTCCGAGAAGGAGGCTTTGATCAACCAATCGTCCAGGTACGGGTAGACAAACACCTTGTTCTTCCTCAGGTGTGCCGCTACCACTGCCATACATTTTGAGAATGTCCTGGGTGCAGACTTCAGCCCGAAGGGTAGCACCGTGTACTGATAGTGATTGGTGCCGACTTGAAAGCGCAGAAATTTTCTGTGTTTGCATGCAATGGGCACGTGGAAGTATGCGTCCTGTAGATCTATGGCACACATCCAATCTCCTCGTTGCAGCTGAGGGTAGATCTGATGCAACGACAGCATGCGAAACTTTTCTCTGCGAATCCACTTGTTTGCCTGTCGCAAATCCAGAATGGGCCTGAACTCGTTTTTGTCCTTCTTGTGGACAAGAAAGAACCGAGAGTAAAGACCTCTTCCTCTTTGAGACAGAGGTACGTCTTCGATCGCCCTTTTCCTTAGCAGAATGTCCGCCTCCGCCTGAAGCTCGCGCAGTTGATACTGCGAGCTGACGGGAGGAATCGATGGAGGAGGGCTGGTGAAACGTAGACTGTATCCATTGCTAACAATATTCAGCACCCACTTGTCCTGAGTAATTTTTCTCCACTCTGCCAGAAAAAATTGAACGCTTCCCCCCACCGGAGCGGGTAACGGACGAGGGGGAAGTAACAGCTCAGGGCCGGGACCCGGCCGGGCCCTTGGTCGCGGTAGAGGACTGTTGTCGACCTCTACCACCTTGGCGTTTCTGGAAGGGCCGCCTGTACTGTTGCTGCTGTTGCTGCTGTTGATGTTGTCCAGCAGACTGTCCCCTTCCACGACCCTGCGACCCAAACCGACGTTGGTACTGTCGGAAGGGTTTCTTCTCCTTGGGCTTCTCCAAGCCCACTGCCGTCAGGGTCTCCGCCTCGGCCTTCATCCTGGCCATCTCGTCATCCGCGTGTTTCCCGAAGAGGGTATCTCCGGAAAACGGGAGATTCGCCACGCGTTGCTGTGCTTCCGGTTTCAGTGAAGTCAACCTGAGCCAAGCATGGCGTCTCTGGTGAATCCCGTGGCAATATCCGTGCGCTGACAGCAAGGATATGTCCGCTGCGGCGCCGATGGCCTGGTTAGAGACCAGCATCCCCTCCTGGACGATCTCCATGAAGTCCTCCTTGCGGTCTCGAGGGACAAGGTCCGCAAACTGCTCCATCGAGTCCCACAGGGACCGGTCGTAACGCCCCAGCAAAGCCGAGTCACTGGCGGCCTTCATCGACGAGGTGGACGTCCCACACGCCTTACGACCAGCAGAATCGATCCAGCGGCTCTCCTTGTCCGGAGGCACCGTGGACGCAGGGGAGGTGGCATGAAGCCTCCGTGCAGCAGTCACGATGACTGAATCCGGTACCGGGTCTTTCCTCAAGAAGGCTGGGTCTGAGTGCGGAGCCCTGTACTTTTTAAGGATCCTGGAAGGCGCAGACTTCACCGCTGCCGGCGTCAGGAATAGCTGTTCGGCGGGCTCAAGGAGCCCCGGCACCAGAGGTAACAGGGGGCGAGACAAGTGCCTTTTGTGTAATGTCTCAAATATCACAGAGGTAGAAGTCGTAGGCGCTTCGACCTTGATGCCCAACTTCGCCGCTCCACGCAGGAGAACCTCCTGAAACGTGCCGATATCGTCGATAGGAGAAACTCTAGTCTCCGGCGAATCGGACAACGTGGGCGAGTAGGAACGGGTCCCAGAGGCAGAACGTGACCTGGACCGACGTCTTTTATGATGATGCCTGGATCGTGAGGAAGATCCGTGTCCACTCCTCGATCTGTCCCGTCTCCCCGAGCGAGACCTCGACCTCTTGGGTCTCGGACGTTCCTTCGGCCTCCCAGGGTCAGGAATCCTAGGCTTCTTAGGAGTCTTCTTCGGTGGCATCAGAAACTTGGGCATCGACACCGCCCTCGGAGGGACCGGAGGCGGAGGAGTAACCGGACGCGGGGTCTGCGGAGCCGGCTTCAGAGGTGGGGTCAGAGCCTTCAGCGGCGGACCCTTCGGCACAGCCGGCCGCGAAGGAGGTGTAGAGGGCTTCATCGAAGTATCCACCCCGGAATGCGCCGTTCCCGGCGAGCCACCATCCCGTCCGGAGCATGGGGAGCCCCCCACAGTCCTGGGCCTGTCCTTAGGACCTCTAGACGCCGAAGATCGGTGCCCAGACGACGACCGACGGTCACGTCGAACGGCCCTTCGACGTCAACCGTTTCTCACTCCTCGATGTCGAACCGTGTCTGCGTCTCGACGTCGACCCCGACCAGATCGACGAGCCACGGAACCTCGACGACGGGCGATGGTGCCTCGACGGCGACCTCGACCTCTTCGCCTGTCTCGACGTCGACTTTTCGGACCGTCTCGACGTCGACCTCTCGGTCCGTCTCGACGTCGACCTCCTCGAGCGTCTCGACGACGGTCTCTTCGAATGCTTCGACGTCGACCCCTTCTACGTCGACCTCTTCGGCGCCGGAGACTTCTTCCGTCTCGACGGCGGCCTCGACGACGAGGATCCCCTCGACGACGATGTCCTCGACTGCGAACGGCGGTGTCGCCTCGACGGCGAGCGCCGACGCCGGGCCCTCCGATGTCGACCACTCGACGACGAGGAGATCGACACCGGCTTCGACGGCGGCCGGAACACGTTCCTCGACGTCGACGGGCGACGTTTTCTCGACCCAGAACCCTGGGGAGACTTGGAACTGGCCGTTGACCGCCCCCTCGACGTCGTGGTCAGAGCAACTGACCCAGACGGAGGTCCTGGGCGAGGGCTGGTCTTCCTGCCCCTGGGGAGCCCCCCAGAGGCCTCAGCATGGGCAGAAGGAGACCCTCCTGACCCACCTCGTGCCTTCAACCTCCTTTCTTCAAGGCCCTGAAGTCTGATCTTCTTCCTCTCCTTCAGGGTCCTTCCAGAGAAGCCTCTGCAGATCACACAGTCCTCAGGGATGTGGGAAGAGGGAAGGCAGAGAATACAGACCTCATGGGGGTCTGACTTGGCCTTCTTCCTTGAGCACTCCGGGCACTTGTCAAATAATGCAGGCATTATGGACAAAAAAGAGTGCAGAAACACAAGAAAGAAGACACCAAAGTACTTTTAAAGCACTAAAAAATCGAAATTAGTGTAAAACACCAACAAAACCCTTGAAAAGGGAGAGCTCAATGCTCCAGGGTCCTGCTTGCAGGAGCCGGAAAAAAGAACTGAAACTAAGTTGGACCTGCTATGCATTCTGGGATACTGGGAGAAGGTTCTGGAAGGTTCCTTAAAGGCACAGTATCCTAATTAAGCCACATAATGGCAGCCTATGGGGCTTGTCTGTCCAGGTTCTTCTCTCTATCATTCCTGAGGGATTTTGCTGTTAAGCAAAGGAAATCTGTACAGGCTTTGCTGTTTTGTGGATTTTGTGGTGGAATTTCTAGTTGAAGTACTGGACAGTGTAGCCTTTTTGGCTGCATTATCTGTCTTTAAATTCTCTCTTAAGTGTCTATGCATTTCTGCATTTTTTGACACTGTAAGAGATTATTTTTGATTGCTCCGGGGTCCACGCACATGGGCGGGACTATTCACTAGATTATGACTATACACAGAGATCCCCTACTACAGAAATGTTTTATCTTTTTTGATTATGTTGTATAATCGAATAAAGATGTATTCATTCATTCAAGACCCTTTCAGACCTCCCCTAGCACTGTTTTAAAGTCCTAAATGACACCAGTCAGTGTTGTGGTGGGCAGATGAATTTTGAACACCGACTTCACACCAATGCATTATTTCCACACCTACGGAAGCTTTTCAGAACTGCAGGCTGTAAGAACAGGTCTCTTTTTGTATGGTCAACCCTAAAGTGTAGGGTTGATGCTGTGGGTTTTTCAGCTCAGGGTGCACTGAGGCCTGTCAGCCAGACCTCAGTGCCCTGACTTGAAAAGGTGCATCTTTGGAGTAGTTTAACTAACCTATAAGTCCTTAGTATATGGTACCCAGGGCCTGTAAGTGAGAGGCTTTCCCCACGGACTGCCGCCCTGGGTGTGACAAATAACATCTGTCTCCCAGTCAACCACTGCTGTCCACAGCTGACTCAACCTTGCCTTTTATAACCATGGGAAAGCTCAAAACACCCCTTTAATCTGTGTAAGTCACACCTACAGCAGGCCCATCGAGCCCTAAGGCAAGGGCAGCACGTTTAAAGGTAGAACATGTGTTTACGTGTTCTGCAGCAAAAAATCGAAGACGCCATTTTTACTGTGAAGGGGACTGGTAGCCCGATTGGCGAGTGCAGTGTTACACGCTGACCCCTCAGCTGTGCTAAATCCTGAATGAGGCGACCAACGTTGATACTCCAAAGTAACAAACAGCTTATTACATTGAGCCCGATTTGATGCCCAAGTCGACATTAATATAACTTGTTGCTATCTGCAACTTTTAAAAAATTGCCACTCTGTTTCCCAAAGTTTCCTGTGCTAGATTACAGTTGCAAAAGGGGCCTGTCCCTGAAACAGGTTTCTGTCCTCCTGGGGAAACGTGTAATGACTCCCACGAAAGGACACAATAGAAGCCTGCAAAAAAAAGGGGAGGCGTTACCCCTCCCTGGCAGGAAGTCACCCGGGTGGTGGCTGTAAAGGCGAACTTCGAAGGGGAAGCCGACTTTGAAGGGCAAATGACGAACACTTGGGAGAGGTGCTGATCTATTGTGTAGGTAGACAGCCGGCACTTTTGACAGAGGGGGAACAATCATTGTCAAACCAGGTTTTCAGGAGCGTGTAGCCCTCCGCTAGCCACACCTCAGGGTTGAGCTATGGAGATCTGCACACCGAGAGAGGGGTTCTGCCATGTTAAACGTGGGCAGAATGGAGCCTCCTGGGATAGCTAGATGCCTCACTTCACAGAAACTAGTCATGAGGAGGGAGGGAGGGAGGAAGGGAGGGGACCTGGTAGCCCATCAGCTACCAACCTCCCATGAGAGTACTTTTTTTAGTATAAAAAGGTCACCCCTGGCACCCAGAACGCAGATCTCGTTGGAATGGAGAAGAGGACCGAATAAGGTCTGACCAAGGATCCGGCAAAGAGAGGCTGCTCCGAAGTTGGACCGCACCTGCTGGACCTCAGGCTAGCAAAGGAAAGGACTGTGCTTGCTGCCAGAAGGACAAGTTACTACTTGTGTAACGATATATATGTAAGAGACATTAGTTAGTGATAGATTCCTTACCTTAGATTATCTCCATGTGTCAGACTGGATCCAGAAAGTTTTGCTAGCAGTACCCCTGTGCACCAGTAGGGGCGTCCTGCGGCTACGCGTCCATCGCTGGCATCGTATGCGCCGAGATGACGTCACGGAGACTACTTAGGCGCCACTCATGTGCGCTGACGTCCGTTCCTTACACTACTTTCCACGCCAGGAACGCAGAGAAATGCATACGGACCACTGGTGCATTGAACTAGGGCCCTGAAAGGGATGACCTTAACCCTAGTAATCAGTTCGCAGAACGGGTAGGATGGGAGGGGCTGTAATGAATCGATCACTAACTAATGTCTCTTACAGACAGCGTTGCCCCACTGCTATCTCGCAGTGCGAAAAGCAGAAACAAAAAATGATAAACACTACCATGTTATGTTTCTGCTTCTCGCACTGCGAGAAAGCAGAAGTGCCTGTTTGGGGGCAGGATCGTGGGCGGTCGTGCTCGAGAACAGGGGGGGGGGGGGGGGAGTGGCTTAACCACTGTTGTGGGTACTGACTGTTTGGTCGACTCCAGGGGCTGACCAAACAGTCAGTACCCACAACAGTGGGTAAGCCTGTCCCCCTGCCCGAGCACGACCGCCAACTCTCACTTTCTCTCTATGGAGGACAAAACGGCGCAGCTGGGGCACTGTGCCCTGCGCCTCACAGCATTGTGATTGGCGGAGGGAGGGTAGGGAGCGAGGCTGCCTGCTTTTCCTCATGACGAGGAGCTGCAGGAATTGGCGCAGGACTGGACGGCGGGAGTCATCGGACCCATCCAGAAGCTCAAGTTAAGTTTTATTTCATATTTTAATTTTAGTAAACCCCTCCCGCCTCCCCCTATACCCGCCGCGCCTGCACAGCCATGGTAGACAGGCTCAAAGCACGAGGTAATTCAAGGAAACGCTGGCCTGGTAGGATAGAGTGAAACGTCTCGTTTTGGGTCAGTTATATTTTCATTTGGTGAGGGGGTGCTGACAGCAGTGCATCCCCTTTGGTCAGCTGTCTGGACGTGTGCGTGGCCGCAGGAGCTAAACCCTGGAACAGGTATGGTGGACGCTTGGTTTATGGGGCCCTGGGGCATAACTAATCCCAGCTGCAGACCTTCGTGACTCGCCAGACTTTCGGACAGTCTGAAAGGCCTGCAGTGCCAGTGCCTTCCCAAGCAGGGGCATGGAGGGACTCAGTGCTGTCAGGCTGCCCAGGTCGAGGGCGAAGTTGGGGGTCCAAGACGGGGAGGAGAGTCTACGACCGGACCTACACAGTGCACCATTCAAGCACTGGCAGCACATTGCAAAGACTTGTTTGAGTGAAGTTAATACCTGTTTTCCTATAGCGCTTCATATTGTACCCCTGTCGTTTCTAAGCACTGTATATAGCAAATATTGTTTTTTTTTAGCCCTGGCGTCATGTTGCTGTTTTTCATGGAGACTGGGCCTATGTATTCATTTTAGTGAATTAAACGATTAAAATCACAATTTGAGATCCATGGTAAATCCTCAGTTCCGGGGAGAAGGGTGCTGCTGTGAATCCTTATGAAAGCATGACCAGATTTTTGATATAGGGGAAGGAGTGTTTGTTCTCGCGCACATATACGTAGAAATATATGCTCAACATTGCTGATGTTTTTTCACTCATTTAAATTGCGTTTATATAGCACTTACTACCCCTAACGAGGTTAGTATCCCCAGAAGACGTGAGTTTGTAGAAAGTCAGCAGCATTTAAGCACAAATCACTGCTGAGGATTCATATTTTTTCTACGCTTGTCTGCTTATCGTGAAGTTCATCCGTCCTTAAAAAGTCATTTTCCAATTTCCACTTGAACATATAAGTACATTATGTTTCTCATAGAGAAGTAGAGCGTTTGCTTATTTATTTCAAAAGAGAAAGTGCACTCAGACAGAGTTTACGGCTCACCACTTTCTAATGTCACCAGCCACCACTGCTTACAGATATATCGTTACACAAGTAGTAACTTGTGCATCTGAAAGAGACACGTTAGTGATAGATTCCTCACCTTAGAATAGATATCCCAGCAATACCAACCCCGGTGGTGAGTCTGTGAACAAGATTACACCAGAAAGTCGCGGAGAACAGAACGACCAAAGAAGCCGTCTCTCCGGACTGGACTGTCAAGGGAGTAATGCTTGGTAAACGAGTGCAGCGAGGCCCACGTAGCTGCCTGACAAATGTCCTGCAAGAGAATGCCGCAAACCAAGGCTGTGGTGGCTGCTGTTGCCCTGGTGGAATGGGCACGCAGCCCCAGAGGAGGCTCCTTCTTGGCCAACGAGTAACAGGCTTTGATGCAGAGAATGACCCACCGAGAGATGGTCCGTTTGTGCATGGCCCGACCTTTTTTGGCACCCACGTAGCCAACAAAGAGCTGGTCATCCACCCGGAACTGCTGTGTGTGCTTCATATAGAATGAGTTTAAAGAACACAAGGGTACCCAAAGGTGCAATAAGCTAGGGACCTTGGGTGCTTATATATTAACCAAAACAATGTCCCTAGACCAGAGAGCAATAGATTCCAATAAATATAGACTTAATAGTTCTATATCCAATGTCCAGCCGGACAGTTTAATTTTCAATGTATAAAGTGCATAAATGTTAGGTGTGATACAAGTGGGACACCAGCCGGTGCCCAACTAACACACTGGGGAAAGGAACAAACAGGGAAATGTAGGCAATTTAAGGCAGTCTGAATATCATAAATTATACAGACAATCCAAAAATACACATATGCAAATAATAAAATCACTGGATAAATAAACATTTAGTGTATAAAAGTCGACGACGTTTCGAACCCTATTCTGATTCAAGGTTCATCTTCAGGACAACACAAGATTGCCTAACAATTATATAAACAGAATGCCGACATCTGGAGCGACGGAGTAGGCTCAGTGGTGCGCAAAATAATGTTGGAATGGCCACTCCCGATAGCCGCTAGTACTGGACGCAGAGGTTTCCCCACGCACTACGAGGACCCCCATTGAGCACCCGTATTAATTTATCTACTGAATTGCCCGTTTATCTGCGTCCAGTACTAGCGGCTATCGGGAGTTGCCATCCCAACATTATTTTGCGCACCACTGAGCCTACTCTGGTGCTCCCGGTGTGGGCATTCTGTATATATAATTGTTAGGCAATCTTGTGTTGTCCTGAAGATGAACCTTGAATCAGAATAGGGTTCGAAACGTCGTCGACTTTTATACACTAAATGCTTATTTATCCAGTGATATTATTATTTGCATATGTGTATTTTTGGATTGTCTGTATAATTTATGATATTCAGACTGCCTTAAATTGCCTACATTTCCCTGTTTGTTCCTTTCCCCAGTGTGTTAGTTGGGCACCGGCTGGTGTCCCACTTGTATCACACATAACATTTATGCACTTTATACATTGAAAATTAAACTGTCCGGCTGGACATTGTTGTATCACACATAACTTTTATGCACTTTATACATTGAAAATTAAACTGTCCGGCTGGACATTGGATATAGAACTATTAAGTCTATATTTATTGGAATCTATTGCTCTCTGGTCTAGGGACATTGTTTTGGTTATCATATAGAATGAGAGCACACGTTTTGGGTCCAGACGGTGGAGCCTCTCTTCCTCTTTAGAAGGATGCGGAGGCGGAAAGAAGGTGGGCAAAGTGATGGTCTGCCCGATGTGGAAAGGTGTAAAAACCTTTGGCAAGAAAGAAGGACAGGTCCTTAAAACCACCTATCGTCCGCAGCTCCAGAAGGTTGATATGGAGCCGGGACTC
This sequence comes from Lissotriton helveticus, assembly GCF_964261635.1. Lineage (NCBI taxonomy): Eukaryota > Metazoa > Chordata > Amphibia > Caudata > Salamandridae > Lissotriton > Lissotriton helveticus. Next base: position 1,278,279,245 of record NC_136070.1, read on the forward strand.
CGCCGGAGACCAGAGGCCTCTGATCTTCGCCTCTCCCAAGTGGCCTCACCATCCCAGGAGGGACGCATCCCTCACCACTGTGTGCTCTGGTTGGGGAAGGGAGAGGGATCTGCCATTGACCCAATCGCTATTCGTGAGCCACCACTGCAATTGTCGTGCAGTGCCCTCCAAGATCGGGACATGATCGGACAGGTTGCCCTGATGCTGCGCCCACTGGTACTTCAGGTCACTGCAGAGCCCACATATGCCATCTGGCACGTGTCACCAGCAGGATACAGGAGGCCATCAGGCCCAGAAGCCGGAGGGTCATCCTGACTGAAACCCGGGACAGAGGCTGAAAGATCTGAATCATAGCACGAATAGCCCGGACTCGCTGTACGGGAGGATAAACCCAAAACAGCGTCGAATCCAGAACCGCTCCGATAAAGGGGAGCTTCTTAGAGGGACTCAGGTGCGACTTCGGCACGTTGATGGAGAACCCCAGCAAATGCAGGAGGTCGGCCGTAGTCTGAAGGTGGTTGACGACTGCTTGGGGCTAGCCCACCTTCAACAACAAGTCGTCGAGGTAAGGGAAGACTAACATCCCCGACCTGCGCAGGTGAGCTGCGACCACCGCCATCACCGTTCTGAACACCCGAGGGGCACGGGTAAGGCCGAAGGGGAGCACGGCAAACTGAAAATGCTCCTGGACTACCGTGAACCGCAGGTAACGCCGGTGGGCCAGCAGGACGGGGATGTGAAAATAAGCGTCCTGCAAGTCCAGCGCTACCATTTATTTATTTATTTTTAACATTTATAGAGCGCAAACAAATGCCCGTGGGAGTCTCGGCGCTGTAGATTCCATACCAGATTCAAAGGAAATTACTGATTGAACAGCCATGTTTTTATCAGCTTTTGCAACTGGAGCAGGGATTGACATGACCGAATCTGAAGTGGTAAGGCTTTCCAGAGTCTGGCTGCTGTAACCACAAAACGCCTGTCTCCCCAGGAAACAGTCTTGGTGCGTGGTACCACTAGTTGATGAGCCTCTGCGGATCTAAGATGTCTGGCGGGGCAGTAGGCAGTAAGCTGTTGTATAAGAACCTGGGGGCCTTGTTTATGTACCACTTTATAGGAAAGGCATAGGGCTTTAAATTTAATGCGATTCTTGATCGCCAGCCAGTGATAGTTACGAATAATCTGCGAGATCGGTTTAAATTTGGGTGTCCTTGAGATCATACTCGCCGCTGCATTTTGGACCGTCAGCATTTTATTAATGACCCTTTTCTATGCGTTGGCGAACCGTCCATTACAATAATCCAGCGATGACATCACCAGTGTGCTGACAAGTGTTTTACCTGCACTTTCCGGGAAGAATGGGATTATTTTTTTGATCAATCTAAGCTTATAGAAAGCTGTGGATACAATTTGATTAGCATGAGAGACAAAATTCAGGTTGTCATCAAATATGATTCCCAAATTCCTGACCCTTGGAACTGGGATGGGCAAAGATCCTAGTGATGGTGGCCACCAGGAGCTTGACCAGACCGGGGATAATTTCCCAAAGACGACAACCTCCGTCTTCTCAGAGTTAAGTTTAAGGCAATTACTGGCCATCCACTCCTTAATGGCCAGCATGCCTTCCTGGAAACGTTCCGCCACCTCCTTTCCATCGTTGTTTATGGCCAACACCAACTGTGTGTCGTCAGCATAGGAAGTAAGGCTCATCCCATGAGTTTTTATAGTTTTAGCTAGGTCCGACACATAGATGTTAAAAAGTGTCGGAATTAGGGATGAGCCCTGGGGCACCCCACACGGAAGGGTTAATTGAGCCGACTGAAGGGTCCTAAGGTGACAGCCTATGTTCTTCCTGACAGGAAGGACGCGAGCAGGTTTTTAGCTCTAAGTTGAATGCCCATATTCGAGGCACGGTCGATCAGGATGGAATGATCGACCCTGTCAAAGGCCGCTGATAGATCTAGCAGTATGAGCAGAGCTGTTCCTCCCTGGTCTCTAATGAGTCTGATGTCTTCTGTGGCCTTAATGAATGCAGTTTCAGTTCCAGTCTCCAGGGTCGAGGACAGCCAAGACCTGAGCCAGAGTCAACATTTTGAATTTCTCCTTCCGGAGGAAGCGATTGACGTTCCGGAGGTCCAAGATGGGGCGCAGGCCCCCCATTGTCCTTCTTGGGGACCAGAAAGTAGTGGGCCAAGAGGGCCGTGACTTCCTGCTGGAAAAGTACCTAGTTATCCCCCGACATGCGGTGGCACCGAGGTGGCATGGCTGGAGGGGAGGAATGAAAGGGAAGGGAGTAACCCCTACGGATGATCTGCAACACCCACTTGTCCGATGTGATATCGCGCCAGTGGGGGAGGTAGTGGCGGATCCTGCCACCCACCGGCGTGGGGTGCTCCACAAAGCTCGGATTAGGAAGGTTTGGAGGTAGAAGCAGCTCACGCTGATTCCCAGACCCGCCTCTGCGGAAGCCGCATCGGCGCTGAGGCTGGTTCTGCACAGGCTTGCTGACGGAACATGCCTGGGCGCCTCTGGCGTGACCACGAAAGGAATGAAAACCAGGAGTTGCCGGGCTCTTTACAGAAAGACCCAAGGACTTGGTCGTGGCCCGCGAGTCCTTAAAATGCTCCAGTGCACTGTTGGTCTTAACGCCAAACAGGCGAGTGCCATCAAAGGGCATGTGCGTGAGCAAGCTCTGGACATCGGGCGAGAACCCAGTAGAACGCAACCTGGCGTAGCGATGCAGCACCACAGTCGTAGAAATCTACCTACCCATTGAGTTAGCGCAGTCCAAACCACACCGAATGCCGAACTTTGCTGCATCCTTACCCTCAGCAACCGCCTGGGAAAGTACAGCCTGGACCTCCTCAGGACACTGAGGCAACACTTGAGCAACGGTATCCCACACCGCGTGGGAATAGCGGCCCAATAAGCAGGCGTTGTTCACCGACCTCAGCCCCAAGCTGGCCAAAGAGAACAACCGCTTACCGAACTGTTCCAGCTGCTTAGAGTCCATATCCGGCGGAGCTGGGGGAAAGGCACTGTGCGACGTCGAGCTTGGATGACCAGACTCTCAGGCGCAGGTTGAGTGGTCAGAAAGGCGGGGTCACTAGGCGCCGGGCAGTGACGCCTGGCAACATTCTTATCCACAGGGGCCCCCATGGCCGGTCGCGACCAAGTGCCCAACAGGACAGTGAGGGCGTCATTGAAGGGAAGCAGCGGCTCAGACGAAGTAGACGCCGTCTGGAGCACCTCGGTGAGAAGATTAGTTTTGAGGGCCACCATAGGAAGATCGAGGTTGTGGACCTCAGCAGCCCGACGGAGCACCATCATGTAGGAAGCGCCTTCCTCCATTGTAGGCAGGGGAGAGGCAAACCTAGGGTCAGAAGAGACATCGAGGTCGCCTTCGTCCACCTACTCCTGCTCGGAGTCACACTGGCTGGCAAGAGGGTCCTTGGACCCCTCCCAGTCATCCTCCACCTCCGTTGCAGGAGGAACCGGCCGCGGCGGTAGAGCCGGAGAAGGGACAAATGGCGTCGGAAACAGCACCGTGAACGGTGCCGGGTGGGGTCGGGCCGGCGCTGTGACCTAATGCGGAGCCATACGACGCCAGCGACGGACCCGGAGCCGCAGAACGCCACCTACTGACGCGCAGGGGTACTGCTAGCAAAACTTTCCGGATCCAGTCTGACACCTGGGGATATTGTAAGGTAAGGAATCTATCACTAACGTGTCTCTTTCAGATGCAAAAGACTACAAGGGTCAGTTGGCCGAACACCTGTTTGCAGCTCCGCCCAAAAATGCAGAGTAAGACTGCCTGGCAAGTTGATAGCCAAGGTCTCTGGATCGCCACTCTTTGTCCATGTGCAGCTACCTCAAAATATGAATGTTAAAGGCTGCACGATCGTAAAGTAGTCCCCATTGAGCAAATGTATTTACACGCTCATTTCCGCCACACCAATGCCTCCCCCAAGCCTCAGGAAAGGTTGGTGGCACCGACGGACAGGTGAGAGGACGCATTGTGGCTATTCTAATGCTTGACAGTTAGATGGGTCACTTTCTGATTCTAACTTGCTGGTAGGCTAGATCAGGCTTGATTTATCCTACAAGATCGATATAAACAGCATAGTTTTACCAATTTTGAGTGAGGTAACACGGATATCTCTTTTGTATGCTTTTGACGAATTAGATAGGCGTTCTTGCAATGCCAGTCCAAGTGGTAGTGACCAGCATCTGGAGGTTGCTTTTGCCATTGAATAAAGTTGTGGAAAATTGGATATATTTAGCAGGACAGATAGGCACCGTTAGACTCTACAGATAGAATGGAGCTTTGATGCATTCCCGTGCTAACACACCTTTTGTTCCACAGCGCGGGGCCTCGTATACCTGAGCACGGTCCAGGTGAGGTGAGGTCCAGTCCCCTGTCATTTTGGGTGAGCAATTAATTTTAAATGTCTTATAACTTATGCATGAAATGTTGTGAGCATATGTGTTTGTGAAGCGTTTACAGCTTTGTATCAATATGAGTAACAGTTGTATATCTCCCCTTAGATCACGCTGAATATCCATGTGATAAGGAGGATGTGTACACAAATGTAAGTACAGGTTGTATCGTTCCTACGCTCACTTGTTCCCCTTTTTTCACTGATTAGTTTGGTGTAATATATTGATTTATTTCTCACAGATTTGTTACAGTAGCAACATTTAGGAGCAGTGGCCCTGATGAAAGCTAAGACGTTTAGCCCATTAGGCAGAAACATGTCGGCCCTATTAGTGACAGTCATTTTTTCCATACTGTCTTTTGCACTGTTCCTGTTCTTTTAATTAGGGGATGTGCCTTGTTCCTAATAAAGAGTAGTTTTGACACATCACCCTATTTTAGATTCACCACGTTTGTGTTATGTTGCACTGCTTTTTCATCACTCTTAACCATCACTAACTGGCCAACAATTGACGGTTCACAACGCACTGTGGACCCGATCCAGTATTAACAACTTACTGTGTGGCATGGGGTCTAGATGATCTAAAGACCGGCCTGGTCACAGTGTGGACGACCAAATGATATGACTGATCACTTGGTTCGTTTGATGGTTATCCATAATAAGCTGTCCTGGATTTTGGTGACCAGTTTGTGATTATACTTTGTTCTTCTCACACATGGGACTCACACTCCCTTACTCTGTTTAGAGGTGACTATAGCACCTACTGACATAGTGTACTTCATGCCAGTTGGGCCAATAGATTTGGCTGATAGACCTCTCAAGTTCTGTTCTGTTGTTCATAGTTTGTAGCTGGGGAAGTGAACTTATAGTAGGTCTTTAATCTCTTCTTCCCTTTGACCCCCCTCTCCCTGTTTTGTGTAACAGCCAGCTCAAGGACCAGGACCCAGCACTCAAAGGTTGCCCCTGAATCTGTTGGCTCCAGGAGAGTCAGAGTGTAGCTTGGTCGCAAGTTACCACCAAAAGCAAGGAACAGTTGAAACTGCTGTACCAGGTGATTGGTAGCCCAGTGCCAAGCTCGAGAGGACTTTGAGGGACATCGACCCCTGTGGCCAGAAATCACCTCACCGAGCCTGTGGACTGAGAAGTAGTTGATCCCCATCAACTGCACAGCATCTTCAACATCCTGTATCCCTTGCATCAGGACCACTCTAACAGAAGTCAACGGCAAGAGACCACTGGCCAAGGACGGAAGACTGTTTTCTGCGTGGCAGTAACTGTTTCTGTGGACCTTGCGTGTCCCCCCTCACTGGCTACCTTCTTGAGTTGGTCGTTTAAAAGGAACTCTAACTATTATATTTATGTATGTTACAGGAGTGTAGGGTAGTAGCCAATGGGCTACTGACCCTTGGGGTCACTACGCCCCCATATGACCACTTCCTGTGAAAAGTGGGCATAACCTTGTCTCAGAATTCCTAATTATGCAATCACAAAGAGGGCTATTTCTGAAAAATCGTGTCCACCTCACAGTAGACCACCTTAGTGGTAGTACAAGCCTGGAGGTGGCACGCCTACCAGACTAGCTAATTTTCCAGTCTGTCCAGGTGCCAAGGGGGTCCTGGGCAAAGGGGTTGGCTTGCTCTCCTGTGAGGGAGGAGCCAGATTCACATTTCAAAGGAGGGATGTGTCCGTTGTGATGGTCATACAGGGAGTTAGTGGTTTGAAGCATTTCCCCATTGTTATGTTCTTTGTGTTCTACCATTACATTTTCTTTTGAAACTCATCTGCAACAATCACAAGATTGTCCCATACCCCAGTTGGCTGCAACCATTGTTATCACCTTCCATGCTCATGACAAGCTGAGCCAGTCATGAGGCAAGGTGCTGAGCTCGGCATGAGCCGTGGAACGCTCACACACGGGGATAATTCCCCTGCTGTGCTGAGCGTTCCACAGGAACGGGTGTGACCGTGACGAGCTCAGCTCATCATGAGCACCGGAGCGCCGTCCCTCATGACGAGCTGAGCTCGTCATGAGCATGGGGGCGCTGTGCACCCCCCCCCCCCCCTGGGAGAATTACCCCCCGCAGCGAAGGGGTTAAAGTCACTCTTCTAGTTATCTTGTGTGTAACCTTGGATGCGGCACACATGGGGAATACACAAATCCCTCATGCCCATCATTTTCCTCACTATCAGGTGTTCACTCTTCTGGTAGAGGCAACTGATCTATCATTGCCGTAGCCTGCTTGCCCACCGGGAGGGCTCTTGTGGTCTGTAAATGCCAGATTGTTCATCGGTATGTGAAGGTATGGATCCTCGAGGTCTACAGTGGCCATGTAGTGCCCCTTCCCATATGGGCATGACCTCTTGACAGGAGCTCATCATGAATCTTGTTGTCTTGATTGCCGTAGCCTGCTTGCCCACTGGGAGGGCTCTTGTGGTCTGTAAATGCCAGATTGTTCCCAGTAAGGTTCTCGTCCTTTCTGATTGTACTAATGATTTTTCTTAGTGGATGAAGAACTCCAAGTTGTGCAATGTCTTTATGAACTCGTTTATGTTTTTGCATTGGTTGAATGTATGTGCCTTTACTTGCCAGTTGTCCAGGTATGCTTGAGGGGTGATACCACCATGTCTAGGCAAGCTGTGAATAGACACGGTGCAGATTGCATCCCAAATGGTAAAACCTGGAACTGACAGTGTCCTTTCCACCATGAATCTAAAAAACTTTGCAAAGCTTGTTCATCGTTATGTGAAGGTATGGATCCTCGAGGTCTACAGTGGCCATGTAGTGCCCCTTCCCATATGGGCATGACCTCTTGACAGGAGCTCATCATGAATCTTGTTGTCTTGATGGACCTACTCGGGGTCTCTAGACCAGTATTGGTCTCAGTGTCTTGCCTGGTTTTGGCTCTAGGAAGTAGATGGAGTAAACCCCTTTAAGTCTTTCCTGTTCGTGGTACTAATTCTAAAGTCAATGTCCTGAACTGGTCCTTTACTGTACCGGTCGCCGTTCTTCCCCTTTGATTTTCCTCTTCTTTGGCGGTATCGTGGGAGGTGACTTAGCATCCATTTGTAGGTGATTATTCTCCGTTCCCCTAGGAAACCCACAGATGCTTCCTTCTATTGGTGACTTCTGTAGAAGCTCATTCCTTGATGAGCCCCTTATTTGTAGTGTTTCCCCCTCTTACTTGTCCATGAAAGGTCTGCCTTGAGCTTGATCCAACCTACCACTGTGGTGGTATTGTAGTATTTTGTTGGCTGAAGGTTGCATGTGTGGTTGCATGCCTCCTCTTGTGGGAACTCTTTGTCAGAGTCATGCCCTCTATGAATGGACCTTTGTACTGTAAAGGTCTCTCGGCTTTGGCTGTCTCATTGTCCTTTTCATGCAAGGAAGGGCTTCACTCATGGATTCTCTGAAGAACATGTTTGCTATTGTGACTTGTATTCCTGCTTAAATCCTGAGACTCTAAGCCAGACATGTCGGTGTAGAGAATTTTTGCCAAATCCTTTATGCATTGCATGTCTTAAGTTTGCATTTGCGGCACCATTTTGTATTTAGCTGCCTTTTTGAGTCATGATCGAAACCAACTTCTGTCTCACTCTGTCCGCCTCAGCAAAAAGCAGCTGCAATATTTTTTATATTTCCTAAAGGGTGAGCTTCACTGTACTAATGAATAGACTGTTTTGTCATCACATACCTATCGTACCAGATAGGCCTGCTCTCACCCATAGAGCGGCGGGCACAGGCAGAGTAACCTTGACACTGAGATAGCATGTACCCGGTCCCGGGATAGCAACTCATCTTTCTGTATCTCCTTTGTTCACCAGCTACCAACTGGAAATTTCCAGTTGGGATGTGTCTTTAGTAATTCGGAAAATGTACATTATGATGTACCATGTTGGCAGAGGTTAGTCCCTCTGCAGCAATCTAAGGAGGCTGGCCAGACCGGACTCCAATAAATACCTTTGGTTTGTATTCTCTGTCTGACCGACTCTTCATTTGTTAGGAAGGCTGAGAGGTGGTCGCCAGTGACCAGGGTGGCCCTAATCAGGTCACTTCCTTCATCGCCGTTCTTCGCCTTGGATTTTCCTCTTCTTCAGTGGTATTGTGGAAGGTGACTTATTTAGCATCCATTTGCAGGAGGGGACTATTCTCCATTCCCCTAAGAAACCCACAGATGCTTCCTTCTACTGGTGACTTATGTAGAAGCTCATTCCTTGATGAGCCCCTTATTTATAGTGTTTGCCCCTCTGCCTCTGCCTTGTCCATAAAAGGACTGCCTTGAGCTTGATCCATACTACCACTGTGGTGGTGGTGTAGTACTTTCTTGGCTGAAGGTTGCATGCCTCCTCTTGTGGGAACTCTTTCTCAGAGTCATGTCCTCTATGAATGGACCTTCGTACTGTAAAGGTCTGTCGGCTTTGGCTGTCTCATTGTCATTTTTCATGCACTGAAGGGCTTCGCAAATGGATTCTCTGAAAATCATTTTTGCTATTGTGACTTGTAATCCTGCTTAAATCCGGAGATTCTAAGCCAGACATGTCGGTGTGGAGAAGTAGCCATACACAGTTGTCTAGTGGATGTGCCTGCAGTATCTTTGCTGAATTGAGGATGGCATTATCAATGGTCTTGCCCTCTTGCAGGGACTGATTTGTCCTCTTCTTGAATTCTTCTGGCAGATGTTGCATGATTTCTTCCATCTCCCATTGTTCAGAGGGTATATCTGTTAAGTAAGTCATTTCATACCCTCCGAGTGATGGACCAGGTTGCTGCTGGTTCCTTGAAAACCTCTCTTCCTTGGTCCAGTACACTTGGCAGCATTGGGAGGAACTGGCTTTTCTTTTGATCTGGCAGGAGTGTTTAGAGGGGGAAAAATGCGTGTTTGCTTCTCTTCCATCTGTACTTACATACGTGCTTGCCACACTCTTACTGACCATGTTGTATGAGATGTAATCTTGTGAAAAGGGGTTCAATGGGAAGGCGTCCACCCTCTTGCCGTGAGTCGCTGTAAATACCTTGCCAGTTCTCTATAGCTTCCTCCTTATGCGATGATCCCTGGTCCTGGAATTGTTCTTCCATTTCGTAAATGTCTTTTACTCTTCCTTTGGCTCTGGAGTAAGGAGTAGTTTCTGTCCTGTAGAACAAGTTACTTACCTTCGGTAACGCTTTTTCTGGTAGATACTATATCTGCCTGTGGATTCCTCACCTTGTGAATATCCCCCTTGCGTCAGCAACGTTCGGAAATTTTCTTCGTAGCACGCCGACGTGGACGACGTCACAGGAGCACGGCATCGCGCGCGACTCAGTCTGACGTCACCGACCCCATATCAGGCCCACGCCGGCGTGATGACGTCAGTTCCGCCCTTTTTTCCATGCCTTCGAGGCACACGGACGGACCAACGACAGCAAATATGCATATATACAATGTACACAGTACATACAAACCATCATAGCACACAGTGCATAGCAAAGGTATCAAAACCCAAAATATATACAAACAATAAAACCAGGTATAGCAGAGTGGACAACGGGGAGGCGGGTGGGCATGTGAGGAATCCACAGGCAGATATAGTATCTACCAGAAAAAGCGTTACCGAAGGTAAGTAACTTGTTCTTCTGATAGATACATCTGCCGTGTGGATTCCTCACCTTGTGAATAGAGTCCCACAGCAGTCCCCACTCCCGGAGGAGGGTGACCACTCTGCTATACCAGGAAATCTTGGAGAACAGAGCGCGCGAAGTGGCCGTCCCTCCTCACCTCGGTATCCAAGCAGTAGTGCTTCGCGAAAGTGTGGAGGGAGGCCCAAGTCGCGGCTCTGCAAATATCCTCAACAGGTACACCTCTAGACAAAGCAGATGTTGCAGACTTTGCTCTAGTTGAATGTGCTCTAATACCCTCAGGAGGGTCCTTACCCGCAAGGGAGTAGCAGATCTTGATGCACAGGATTATCCACCTGGAAAGTGTGCGCTTGTGCACCGCTCTGCCCTTCTTGCAGCCAGCAAAACCAACAAACAGCTGGTCGTCCATCCGGAAGTCTTTAGTCCTGTCCATATAGAAAGACACCGCCCTCTTAGGGTCCAGGCGATGCAGTCTCTCTTCCTCCTTAGACGGGTGAGGGGGAGGATAGAAAGTAGGAAGGGTAATGGACTGCCCAAGATGGAAAGGAGTCACCACCTTAGGCAGAAAAGCAGCCCTGGTCCTGAGAACCATCCTCTCAGCATGAATGGTCAGGAATGGGGGTTTGGAACTTAGAGCTTGAAGCTCACTTACCCTCCTTGCCGAGGTGATTGCAACGAGGAAGATCGTTTTAAAAGAGAGAAGCCTCAATGGACACTTGTGCAAGGGTTCGAAGGGAGAACCCATTAAGAAGGTCAGCACAAGATTCAAATCCCAATGAGGAACAACAAAAGGAGTAGGAGGGAACATATTTATGAGACCCCTCAAGAATCTTAAAACCACCGGAGATTTAAAGAGAGAGGGCTGATCCGGCAAACAGAGAAACGCCGATAAGGCCGAAAGATACCCCTTGACCGTGGACACAGCCAAACCTTGCTGCGCCAGAGAAAGAGCAAATTGTAAAATATCAGATAAATGAGCCTTCAAAGGGTCAACATCCCTCTCCCTGCACCAAGAAACAAATTTAGACCACCTATAGGAATAAATGGACTTAGTGGAGTCGCACCTGGCAGAAAGAATGACATCCACCACATCGTGAGGGAGAGAAAAAGAACTCAAGTTGCCCCGTTCAATCTCCAGGCATGAAGGTGTAATGTCTGGAGGTGGGGGTGTAGAACCTGCCCCTCCATCTGAGAGAGGAGGTCTGCCCTGTGAGGGAGACGGAGCGGCGGGTGAGAGGAGAGGTGCAGTAGGTCCGTGTACCACACCCTTCTCGGCCAATCCGGGGCGATCAATATGACTTGGGCCCGGTCTTGGCGAATCTTCCTCAGAACCCGAGGAATCAAGGGTATGGGAGGAAACGCGTAAAGGAGTTGATTTCCCCAACTCAACTGAAACGCGTCCCCCAAAGCTCCTTGCAACGGATACTGGAGACTGCAGAATGACGGGCAGTGAGCATTCTCGCGAGCGGCAAACAGGTCCACCCGAGGAGCCCCCCACATCTGAAAGATGTCGTGAACCACCTCCGGGTGAAGCCTCCACTCGTGGTCGGCAGAGAACTGCCGACTAAGACTGTCCGCACGAACGTTCAGAACCCCGGCCAGATGATTTGCCATCAGACAAATCTGGTGGTCCTGAACCCAGGACCAGAGACGCAAAGCCTCTCTGCAGAGACACTGTGACCCCACTCCTCCCTGCTTGTTGATGTACCACATCGCGGTCGTGTTGTCCGTCAGGACTTGAACCGACCGACCGCGAAGGGAAGGGAGGAAGGCCTTGAGCGCCAAACATATCGCCCGCAATTCCAGAAGGTTGATGTGAAGCAACCTTTCTTCTGGAGACCAAAGGCCCTTGACCTCCAGGTCCCCCAGATGAGCACCCCACCCGAGAGTGGATGCATCCGTTATCACTGTGGCCACTGATGGAGGCAGATGAAAAGGCTTTCCTTGAGACAGATTGCCTTCCACGCCCCACCAAGACAGATCCGCTGCAGCTTCTCTGGAGATCCTCACTGACTCCCTGAGATCTCCGTTGTGCTGATACCACTGCCTGCGGAGGCACCACTGGAGTGCCCTCATGTGCCAGCGTGCATGACTGACCAACAGAATGCAAGAAGCCATCAGACCGAGCAGACGAAGGACCTTCAGGACTGGAATAACCGCTCCATTGTAGAATAAAGGAATCATCTCCTGTACGTCGTGAATCCTTTGAGGTGGAGGGAATGCACGACATACAGTAGTGTCCAGTACCGCACCTATGAACAGGTTGCGCTGGGAGGGCACCAGGTGAGACTTGGGTACATTGATCGAAAAACCCAACCTGTGCAACAACTGAGTTGTCTCCTGCAGATGATGGAGCACCTTCTCCGGCGACTCCGCTTTGATCAGCCAGTCGTCCAGATAGGGGAACACAGGTATCCCCGATCTTCTGAGATGCGCAGCCACCACTGCCATCACCTTGGTGAAAACTCGAGGCGCAGTAGTAAGTCCAAACGGAAGGACCGCAAACTGGTACTGCTGCGATCCCACCGTAAAACGGATATACTTTCTGTGCGACTTCAGAATGGGGATGTGAAAATACGCATCCTGCAAGTCGATCGACACCATCCAGTCTTCTTCCATCAGCGCCAGAAGAACCTGAGCAAGGGTGAGCATTTTGAACTTCTCCTGTTTGAGATAGAGGTTCAAAATCCTGAGATCCAGGATTGGCCGAAGCCTGCCATCCTTCTTGGGAATCAAGAAATACCGGGAGTAGCACCCTTGACCCCTCTCCTGCTCTGGAACCACCTCTATTGCACCCTTTCGGAAGAGAGCCAGGACTTCTTCCTGCAGGAGAAGCAGGTGATCCTCTGAACAATAACCTTTGCAAGGAGGGTAATTGGGAGGGAACTCCTGAAAAGGAAGTGCATACCCATTCTCTACGAGATTGAGAACCCAAAGATCTGATGTAACCGATTCCCAATCTCGTAGAAAATTAGTAAGCCGACCCCCTACTGGCCCCACATGATCCAGAATGGTGGATCTAGGGCTGCTTTGCTGATGCGGGTGGGGGTTGGGCATTATTGGAGGAAGTGGAGGAAGAGGAGACTTGACGTCCACGTCCACGACCCTTCTGTCTACCTCTATAGGACTTATATAGAGGGTTCTGCTGTTGCTGCTGTTGTTGTTGGCCTTGCCTGAAGGGACGAAAAGAGGATCTACCAAATCCTCTAAACTTTCTAGTTGTCGACCCTCTCATCTGGAGACCCAAAGACCTTGCAGTGGCACAGCTATCTTTAAACCTTTCCAAGGCTACATCCGCCTTTTTACTAAAGAGGCCAGTCCCTTCAAAAGGTAAGTCCAGCAACGTAGACTGCACATCCGCAGAGAAATCAGAGGACTTTAACCACGCAGCCCCCCTGGTCGCAACAGAAGAGCCCATAATCCTGGCAACAGAATCAACAGTGTCCATGCCACTCTGAATGACCATGCGTGCAGCAGCCTGAGTGTCAGATACCACCTCATTAAAGTTCTTTCTATCTTCCTCAGGAAGCTTGGGTGATAACTGCTTCACTGAATCAATCAACGCATGTACATACCTTCCTAAAAGGCAAGTAGCATTACATGATTTAAGAGCCATGCTCCCTGAAGAGAAAGTCTTCTTTGCAGACTGATCTAATTTCTTTGATTCTTTGTCCGCTGGTACTTGAGGGAAAGAGCCAGCAGCCCTGTTAGAACATGCCGCCTGCACCACAAGACTTTCTGGAGAGGGGTGTGAAGAAAGGAACGCAGGGTCATCAGGAGCCACCCTATAGCGCCTTGCAACAGCTCTCGAAACTGCAGGAGCAGACAACGGTCTCTTCCAAATCTCTTTTATTGGATCAGTTAAAGCATCAGTGAACGGCAGTGTAGGTTCAACAATAGAAGAGGGAGAGTGTAAAACTTCAGTAAGGATGTTGGGTTTGTACTCAACTGTGGGCAGCTTCAAGTTGAGAAGATCAGCAGCCTTCCTAATAACGTGATAGGGTGCCACATCCTTAGAAGGAGCATCAGAAGCCGAAGGTAGACCCCACTCAGGAGAGAGCTCCAGACCACTAGCATCACGAAGGTCTTCAAAATCATCATCCTGATCAGGAAGCTCACCTTCTTCCACATCTGAATCTTCATCTTCCCTTTGTTCAAGAAGACGCTGAGCCCTTCGTCTCGACCACTCTATTCGAATCGAAGTCGGCGGATTCGGTAACGACTCCGACGGAGCCGGATTCGATGTCGAGCGAGGAGTCGGGGCAGCCGGAAGATGAGACTCACGGACAGGTGTGGAACCTCGATCCAAACTACGAGGTCGATCCGGAGTCGGCGAAGCCGCATACGGAGTCGAAGACCTCGGTGGCGCCGTACCGAGCCAAGGTGTAAGAGGCGCCGGCATAAAAGGCATAAATGGAGCTGGGGCGTACGACTGAGGAATGCCCAAATTGTACGATAATGGACCCATGGGACCAACAGGTGCTCCAGCGGGGTACATCGCCCTGGAATACACTCCAAACATCGCATTGAGAAAATGCGAGGGGTCCTGACCAGGACCAGGAAAGGGAGGGTACGAACCTACCGGATGTTCTAACGGAGGTCGTTCCGACACCTGTTCACCCTGACCTTCTGGGTCCACAGGAGTCTCCACCGGAGCCGGAGTCTGAGGAATTACTTCTTCTTCCTCTTCATGTTCCGAAGGATGTAAAGATACCGGATCCGGTTCCGGTTCCGGAGTCGGAGAACCTTCGCTTGACAAAGCAGGAGAAGGAGAAACAAAGTCCTTATGGTGTTTACGAGACTTTTTCTTTGAATCAGAAGATTCCTTCCCTGAATGATGTTTTGAACTGTGCTTCCTCCTCTTGTGTTTTCTCTTCGAGGAGCTCGAAGCGTGACCCGAAGCCGACTTGGATCCAGACCTAGATTTCTCCCTGGACCTCGATTTCGCTCTGGATCTTGACTCCGCTCTGGATCTCGAACCCGCTCTGGATCTCGACGCCGATCTCGACGTCGATCGAGACCTATGCTTCGACTTGGAGAGTCTCGACGTTGACCTTGAAGACCTTCCAGTATCTTGTCCTTTTACCTTCGCGAGAAGTAGCTTTGCTTCATGCTCACGAAGCGCCTTTGGGTTCATTTTAAAACAGGAACTACAATTCTTGACGTCGTGAACCGAACCAAGACACCACAAACAATCCTTATGTGGGTCAGTGATAGACATTGTGCGGGCACAAGACCTACATTGCTTAAATCCTGTCTTCCTCGACGACATTCTCGATGAAGAAACAAATCGCAAGGAGAAACAGAAACTTTAAGACAATAGCTAGATACTAAGTATCGCAGAAGATCCCGAAAACTGTTAGCGTCGAAGACGCGGAAAAAAGGGAACTGACGTCATCACGCCGGCGTGGGCCTGATATGGGGTCGGTGACGTCAGACGGAGTCGCGCGCGATGCCGTGCTCCTGTGACGTCGTCCACGTCGGCGTGCTACGAAGAAAATTTCCGAACGTTGCTGACGCAAGGGGGATATTCACAAGGTGAGGAATCCACACGGCAGATGTATCTATCAGAAACTCCAGTTCTGTAGTAGGGGTATCTGTTATAGTTATAATCTAGTGAATAGTCCCGCCCATGCGCGTGGACCCCGGCAATCAAAAATAATCTCTTAAGTTGTCAGAAAATTGCAGAACTGCAAAGACACTTAAGAGAGAATTTAAAGACAAATAATGCAGCCTATATCCACAGGCTACACTGTCCAGTACTTCAACTAGAAATTCCACCAATATAACACACACATAGTACAGGCAGCCCAGTTTCTTCTATAGAGAAACTTGCCTCTACCAGTAAAAGCCTCTGGAATGATAGAGAGGAAGGCATGGACAGACAAGCCCCATAGGCTGCCATTATGTGGCTTAAATAGGATACTGTGCCTTTAAGAGAACTTTCCAGAACTTCTCCCAGAATGCACAGCAGGTCCCTCTTACTTTCAGTTCTTTTTTCCGGCTCCTGCTAACAGGACCCTGGTGCATTGAGCTCTCCCTTTTTCAAGGGTTTATTGGATTTGTGTGCACTTTTTGGATTAAAGGTGTTTTCAGTTTGTGTGCTTGGTGTTTCCCTTCACTCCTGTGTATTTGTTCAGGCTTTTTAGGGCTCTAAAATGCCTGCTCTTTTCGACAAGTGCCCAGCATGTGGAAGGAAGAAGGCCAAGTCTGACCCACACGACGTCTGCATACTCTGTCTCCCTGAAGCACATGTCCCTGAAGATTGTGAGATCTGCCAGACCTTCACTACAAGGACCCTGAGGGACAGGCTGACGATCAGGCTTCAAGGCCTGGAGGAGAGACGACTGCAGGCTGCAGGTGGGTCGGGGCAGGCTGGGAAGGCTCCCTCTGCTGAGGGAGCCTCTGGGGGGCGACAGCGACTAAAGGCCCCACCGGGTCTAGGCCCTGAGCGCTTACTTCCCCCTACATCCGTTACCCACTCTGGCAGAGTGGAGAAAAATTACTCAGGACAAGTGGGTGCTGAATATTGTTTGCAATGGATACAGTCTTCGGTTCACCAGCCCGCCTCCATCAATTCTCCATGGTGGCGAGACGGTTTTCAGCGTCAACTTTTGTCCTTTCTTTGAGTTCGACATCAAGCCGGTCTTCCCTGAATCTGCGTTGTCCTTCGCATGCTTTTGATCCTTCTTCGAGGGCAATGCTGGTTGTGAGTGACTGCTTCCAGCAGTGTCCTTTGTCTTGAACATGTGGGGCTCTTTTGGCCTAAATACAAAAAGCAAATGCGCCCTTGACGCCCATCTTCATGGGGGCCTTCCAGCTTTACAAAAAATAATTTAAATAAATGACAGGATGGCCTCATACACCCAGTGTCATGCTTCATTATCCTGAGCTCGCCAAAGAATTCTCTAGTGTCGGGCTGACCATTTCTCAAAGTATTTTAAGAGGAGTCTGTTGGAACAAGGAGAGGGCTGTCTGAATAAAAATACCCAACTCTTGCCAAGGTATATACTTCAAATTTTATTTGTGGTGGTGGTGGACTGATTAAAAAAAGAGGAGTCTTATTAGGTTCTCCTGTCCCTTCTAGGTCAGCCTTGCCTGGCCTTTCGGCATCAAGATTTTCGGCGTACACTTGGTGTATTTTGTGTCCGAACTCCTCAGCTCGTTCCCGGTGCCCTTGTGAGGTTATCGTTATCTCTCTCCTTTTGCCTCTTCTCTGGCAAGATCTTGATAAACTCCTCAAGCTCCTGCTCTTCTCCCTTGGCTTCTTTGGAGTCTTCGACTGTGTCCTCTCCCTCACTTGACAGGCCTCGGTCCCTTAAGGACCCCTCTTTCCCCTGTGAGGATGTCATGGCATAGTATGCTCACCTCTGCTTCTGTATAGCTCTGTCTTGGCAAACAATCTGAGCAAGCTACACACTCCTCTGAACTGGGGTATTTTGGAAGGCAGAGGTTACACACTTACTTATGATGGCACTTTAAACAAAATGTAACTGGGGTGTGCTCCATACCCCTTTCTCATTCGCCGACCCACGTGGTCTCACTGTGTGGTAGGTTGCTCGCCTCTTTGGGGTTTTTCATTTTTCGCGGTGTCCTTTCTACTGCACAACAATGGTGTGGCATTTCCTGGTTTTGATGGTTTTTCTCAGTGATTTTGAATCTCTGAGATGCAGTCTCATTCCCACTGACTACTGAAATCCATTCCCTGCTTCAAGAGCAAACACCAGAAAGAGAATCACAAGGATGGGCAGAGCCCACACAGCAAATGGGCGAAGACACCCACACAAAAAAGAAAGACTATTCTAGATGCGGAATAAGGATAAATTACTTGCCTGTAATCCTAGTTCTCTTCCAGGGGATCCTCATCAATAATCATAAGCACTGAATATTCCCGCCCATGTGCGGGACCCGGATACAATATAAAAATATATATGTAAAAAATAAATACATTTCGCTCCAAATATATGTAAATACATATATCATTTTTCTCACACCAATGCAGCCCTAAAACCAAAGCTAGACAATGTAAACACTTGTATATGTATGGCAATTAGAAAGGAAACAAAAACACATTAGGTCAAATAGTCCTTGAACTTTGCGTTTGAGTGAGTAACACCTCTCATAAATCCTGAAAATTGCTCATAAAAGACATTGTCAGCCATAGGCTGCATTGAGAAGCAATAACACAAACTGAAAGCATTTTCAGCTAAAAACTGGCACCGTGCCTTTAAGGCAGCCATGACCCCGGGCTTCCCATCATGCCTCAGGGGTGATAGTTAGGTCAGTTGTTCTTTCCGGCTCTTTCAGTCAGGACCCTGGTTAAACAGCTCCCACCTTTTTTTGACTGTCAAAATATTTGGTGTTTTCCTTCAATTTTTGTATTCACTTGACGGCTTTTGGCATTAGAGAGATAGTGCTACCTTTTTTGGGCTCAAAAAAGGTTAATTGTTTGTAAAAATGTCTTTGCTTTTTGATCCCTGCCCTTCCTGTGGGAATTAGAAGGCTAAGTCTGACACACATCCTGTGTGTCCTCCTAACTCTCATTCTGCAGAAAGCTGTGTTCACTGCAAGTCCTTGTCAAGTAGAACTCTCAAGGACAGAGAAAAAATCAGAATTTATGGACTTTTTGAGAGAGGTAGGTCTCTAAAGAGACAGAAAAAGCAGAGGACGCGGTCGACGTCAAAAGATGTCCCGACTTTCTCTCCTTCGGGATCGGCGTCGTAGGTTCCACCGACGACGACAACTCACCTCAACGGTGAAGACTTCAGCGTCGAGAGTCAAGGTAACTCCACTGCCGTCAACCGGGCGACTGGCAGCGGCGAGAGAGAGGTTGCCATTGGAGCATGGCAGCTAGACGTCGAAACCTCTGCCGTCGAAGTCTCAGGTCCAGTCTTCGACGTCGAAGCCTCCGTTGACGCCTAGTCATCGGCGTTCGACGTCGAGGCATCCTCCTTTGGCGTCCCATCATCGACGCTCGACGTCAAGGAACCCTCCGTCGTTGCCAGGCCATCGGTGATCGACGTCGAGGCACCCTCCGTCGCAAGCACATCTTCCAAGGAGTGTGTGTCACAATGTAGGAGTCATTTAGCTCTTCACTCACCAATACTGTTCTTGTTTGTACCACAAATCTTGCAACATAATCTCATCTTAACACTAAACATTCAGGACATTGAAGGTTCCGGATCAAGCCTCTTTCCTCTGCATGGTAACAGCTACTTTCTTCACAGCAAGCATGACCTCTATCTTGGCGTAGTGCATGATTATGCTTTGGACATTCAGATGATTGGTTTAGTCAAAGCCTAAAACTGTGTCCATTATTTTGAAGTTTTATCTTTGGCCATTTTAGGAGGTCAGAAACCACACGGAGGCATACGTTCCCCAATCGTTTACTAGATACTGCTAACACCTGGAAAAAATTGGTAACCGACTCTGGAATATTCCTTTCTACCAATGGATGCATCCCAGAACTTCTATCGAAATAACCTTTTTGGGGGGCACCAAGGGCGTCCTAATACAATGGTTGAAGCCAGAAAGGAAATGTAGAGGATAGAAATTTCTTTCTCAGAATGAATTTTGCCACAAAGAACACTTCACAGAGAAGCCATTATTAAAGGATGAAAATGCATAAAGGTTAAGATGATGAAAACAACCAAAACAAATGTTGACTAGAATTATAGGCAAAAATACAATGGATCAGCTCATTGTTTAATGATCAGCCTCAGTAAAGAGGAAAGGCTGAAAGAGTTAAGTTTCTGAAGATATGCCCTTTGGAGATACAAGGTCTTGCAAGGGATCCAAATGCATACTACACTTTTTTCCTCGTTTTCTAGAAAACAAATTGTAGGAAAATTTTAAAGCCCGACTCAGATGTTCATCAGCTGCAATGTTTAATTGGATGTTATAAAACATGTGGCTAATTCAGATACTCTAATAAAAATAACCTCCCGTTCAAAGTGCTGTGGGATTCTAACAGTAGTGGGAGGAGCTAATCACACATTCCAAGAAGATTCCCATGATGGATGCATTTTTAGGTTTTACTTGGTTTTCAAGAATGGGTTCCATGGTCCTCCAACTCAGTAGGACACCATTTCAAATGTTTACGTTAGGGAGATTCCATGACATAGAAAACTGATCACCTGGTTTAAGTCTACAACGCACTGACTAGACAAAAAAACAGGCTATTTATTGCGACACATTACCAACCACTATGAAAGCTGTTTTTCAACTCTGGATTTCCAAAACATATGAACAAAAGAACACAGTTTATCAAGGTAAGTATTTTATTATCAAAATTATTACATCTCTTCTGAAAGATCAAATGTTACAGCACTGTGTAAAAACCACACTTGAGATGATTAGCAGCCGCCTCCCCTTTCGGAAAGCCACTGTCTGGGCCTTCGGTGCCTTTTTCCATTTGCTCCAAACTTGTGAAGCGGAATCATTTTAGGTCCGAGCTGCAGTAGTTAAGTAGTCCCTCAGTGTATGCTCAAGAGAAAGGGGAGGATGCAGCTCAAAGCTCAAGGCGTTGGGTCTTTACACACATTTTATACAGTATACAGGGAAACCCAAAACAAGGGGGACATGATTTCATTCCTAACACTCTCACAGTCGTACAGTTTTAGAAAAATGTGATTTCTGTTTCAGTATTTTAAAAATATCTCCCTTAGGTCAAACAAACACCTGATTTAAATTTTGAAATAAAGATAAATTCTGTAACAGTCACGAAAAAAATGACGACTGTGCATTAAAGTTGTGAAGAGAGAAAGCTATAGAGACAGAGAGGAGGGAGGGAGGGACTCCACCATTTTCTGTTTGACAAGATAATGGAAAGTCACTGCAGCACCATGGATTATAACTTTTGTATATTAGCTAACCTACAATGGTTATAACTGAATATAAAAGATAAATAAAAGAACTAATGCCAGATATTACAGTAAACAAGTGATAGAAATAAGCTGGCAGCCATATGGAATTTACCAGACTGAGCGTGGCCTGATCCCATCCCAGGGCTGATACTTGGAGGTATCGATATGATATGAAGAGCAGCTGAAAAGACACTGACACTGCCCGCCACATCTGGGCTGTGGCAGCAAGCGTTGCCTCCGAGGCCGGACTCCCTAATAGGGAATCCACGCCACTGCCATCCACTCGTTCCACGTCATATGCATGCAGTTATCCACTCCATTTATTATGTATCCGACCATCACAACCACTGCAGTCAGACTTCTTTGCATTGCATAGACTTGTGACCCAATGCATGGACGTGTGCAGTTCTTACCACCAGCCACAGCACTTGCTTACTGGAAAAAGGAGGAATATCCAATCATATTACCTTTTACACCGGCTATCACCTGGCCAAGCAAACAGTGAATGTAGAGTGCGCACACAAACGCACTCGCTGCCTATACCAATGCAATACTCCCAGGCACTCAGCGAAAGGGGGTAGTTCAGGCCTTTAAACAAGCCAGTCTGTCCACAAATGGAATGATCTTCTACAGATTAACCAACCCTCCCCGAAAAACACGGTTATAACCCGATGCTACAAATATAGGTGCTCTTAAGCCCTCCCTGTCACATCCCCCCTCCCCGTTACGTTTTTATTGATTTTTAATTGTTTTGATATAAAACTTTCCTTACTGCACAAGTGACTACAGGAGGTTCTGGTGGTGAGAGAATGTGCACAAAGCAAACCATTCTCCCTTGACTTACAATCTTTCCCATGATTCAGATTTCGAAATTGTCCATTCTGTCGTGAGCCCTGGATTCTTTTCAAGTCTCTGCTTTTTACAATGTCCATCAACGTCCGAGGACAACAGTGCCTGAAACCTGCCAGCTCTGGCCTTTGCTCCCCGACCAGCGTAAAGTGCCCTGTGTGAAACGCTGGAGCAGGGGAATGTCTGGAGGCAGCAAGCGTAGGCTGTGGCTTGGGATGGACTGGCTGTTGCCTCCCTTCAACCCTAGGACAGTCCAGTCTGAGTTTTTACACCTGAACTTTGAAGGTGCTGCAATCTGTATTGGTGAACTCCTGCCCCACGCTGCGCATAGTGCTGTGAACTGTTAACAGTTGATACCCTGGAGGTGTAAAGAGAGGGCTGCCCAGTAGTCCGTGTATCTGGCTGGCTGGACCTGCACACCTGTGAAGCGGACGAGGTGCTAGGCGGTGACACAGAATCCAAGAGTGAAGTGTCCGCACTTGTGGGGTGTTCGGGGCTGGCGGCACTGCCAGATCGGCTATGAAGTGAGGTTCTTCTCGAGATAGTGCTCGTGCTGCTGCCGCCAGGAGGCTGCTGGCTGCTGAAATACCCAGAGTTCACTGCACACGGAGCAGAGGAGGAGGAAGAGGAGCTAATGTCTGTACAGCTCGAGTGGGCAGGGCTGGAATCACAAGTTGGGGGGACAGAAGATTCAGAAGGTCCATGTCCCGCCCTTTGCACAGAGGTTCGATAGCTGTAACTGGGGGATGCAGCTGTGGGTCCTCTGTACGGAGAAGAACTCTGTTGAAGGATATTCAGGGATTCAGACTGTGGACTGTCACACTGAAGAAGCTAAAAAAAGAAGAAAAGAAAGCGTTAAATACCTTTTCACTGTATTAGATTCATGTGCAATGCATCGTTTTGGAAACAGCACAACACCTCCAACCACACTCAAACCACGTTTGTGGGGCGGTTTCATTCTCAGCCAGTGAAACGGAGTGCACCATGTGAACAAGCGTTTGTCTCAGAGAGACTATGAATGAACTGTAGGTGAACCAGTAGAAACATGGCAAAAATGAAACATTTCTTCCCCAACATTAACTTACATAAAGTTTCAGACTTTGAGTAGAAAACAATGGCCATCTGGGAGAGCGGCAAAACGAGACCTCAATGAAAGAGCATCTTCCGCAGGGCGGATCTCATGTAGTGTTCGAGTTTGTGGTCCTCGTCGAGGCAGATTGCTTTGCAAATGTGTGGCGCGTCTTCCAAGTATCTGCCCTGCAGATCTTCTGAGATACACAGTAAGAGAAAGGCCTCTAGCCAATGACCACACAATGTGTTACAGGAGACAATCCATCTGGGTATACCCGTCGTCTGAATTACCCCTTGTGGGAAGAGCCGCAAATTACACAGAGAAAACAAGGGACTTCAGGCAGCAGACCAGGTGTAATACCCAAGACCTCCGTTTAACATCCACAGTGTAATACGTTCTCCCTAATGTGGTTTCTACTTTTGTAAGGAATAATGGTCTGGTTAACTTGAAAATCTGATGACACTAGGGACGAGATTTGGGTGCCCCGTTTTCAACACCTTGTACGATGTGTTCGACAGCATGTTCCACTCGCAAATGCTCAATAACATGCAGGACTCAAAGATGAACCTCAAATGTGACCTGATCTGCACCAGCTGCCTCCCAGAAGCATCTATCTGACCCAGGCAGCAGCTCAGATCTCAGCTTGCAATTCATATCTTAAACAGAATGGAATGCCTCTCAGATATCTGCAAGACATATGGCTAACTCTGCTCCATTATACTAGTCTCTCCAAACTGAAACTGCTACTTGAAGCCTCTTAATATATGTTTGGAACACAACAGGAGCATTGCACACTGCCAAAAGGACTAGTTACTTACCTTCGGTAACGCCTCATCTGATAGAGATGCCTTACCTTTGGATTTTCCAGGCATCAAGACAGGATCCAGAAGAATTTTTTTAATCAATATCCCTACACGCTGGCAGGTGGCATTGGTCGGCTCCACGTGACGTTGGAAGCACCACTGTGACGCCTGCATCACCAATATAGGCACCATTTCGGCATGCTGACGTCAGTTACTATTCGTGACTTTCCACACCAGAAGCGCACAGCCATGAAGTGCACTGACACTGGTGTGCTTCTGAGCAAATAGGTCCCTGAAAGGGATTAGCCCTGACCCTGGAAACCTGTCCGCAGTGCAGGAAGGATGGGTGAGTCGGTAAGGAATCTACAGCTATATCATGTCTCTACCAGCTAAGGCCTTATCTAAGGTAAGTAATTTGTCCATCTAATAGACATCTAGCTGCAGATTCCTCACTAAGCAATACCATCCCCCATAGGAGGGACTAACGACAAGTTTAGAACAGGAAGTCCTGAAGGATTGATTGACCAAAAAGGCAGTCTTTATAGACTTGACTGTCCCGGCAGTAATGCTTGGTAAACGTGTGCAGGGGGGCTTATCCCCCGGCACTCTCTAAATATTTCAGTTGCCTTTAGTGTATGATATGACCACGTTGCTGCCTGACAAATGTTGATGAATGGAACTCCATGTCGCAACGCAGTGGTATAACCCGTAGCTCTGGCTCAGTTAGGTTCTTTAGGCGGCTGCTTTTTAACTAGAGTGTAGCAAATTTTGGTGCAGAGGACGGCCCATCACATGATAGTCCGAGCATAGAAAGTGGGCAAGGTGATAGATTGCTCCATGTGGAATGGTGTTACCACTTTCCCTAGTGCTAAGCACCAACTTATCAGGGAAGCGCTCCGGTAAGGAGGATTGGACAATAGAGCCTGCAACTCACTCACCCTCCTGGCAGAAGAGATTGACAATAAAAAAGGCTGTTTAATAGTGAGCAGCCGGAGGGGACAAATGTTAAAAGGTTCAAATGGAGCACACATTAGGAAAGTGCGAACCAAATTAAGGTCCCACTGAGTCATAAGGAAAGGGAAAGGAAGGAGCATATATACAATGCCTTTGAGGACTCTTTTACAATGGGAGATTTAAATCATGAGGGTTGGTCTGGGAGCCTTAGAAAAGCAGACTGGGCGGATAGGTACCCTATGAGAGTACCCAAAGCAGAGCCCGGCTGGACAGGGTCAAAATAAAAAGCAAAATTTAAGAAAGGGGAGCAGAAAGTGACTTAATAGACCTTCCTGTACAATAATTTACAAACTTGTTCCACCGGCAAGCGTACACAGGCTTGGTGGAGGGCCACCAAAATAACGCTGCAAACTTCGGGAGGCAGGCTGAATGCCATCAACTGTCACCACTCAATCTCCATGCAAGAAGGCGTAAAGTTGACAGGTTCAGGTGAAGAACCCTCTCCTGCTGCTGCAACAGAAGATCCTCCCGAAGGGGTTGCCTGATCGAAGGATCGATGCTCAATTGGGGAAGCTCAGGATAAAAAGAAGTTACTTACATGTAACTAGTTCTCAAGTATTGGAAACTTTCATTGATTCACATGCTTGAATCATTCCCAGTCGTCGAGATGGGAGTCACCGGTATATATAAAAATAGCATAAAGCCATTACAAACTAGAAACCAGGCCTAGGCCCATTCCAGTTTTGTAACATATCCACCTCTTTTTGTAAAAGCCCAAATAAAATAAATTACCAATCGGATTAGCCTCACCCTCTAGAATCCTCCTGAGAGGATTTTCGTAGCCGTAGTGCCACAGGATAACCATAAAGATGCAGAAGGCCGAGCTTTCCCAGGGGAGGAGGGTGGGTCGCATGTAAATCTATGAAAGTTTCCAATACTGGAGAACTAAAGTTACAGGTAAGTACTTGTTTTCTTACTCGAGTATTGGAACTTTCATAGATTCACGTGCTTGAATCAGAGTTTGCTTGCAGTCATGAGCACATCTTTTGTTTTTCGTTATCTTAAACATTAACACTGCCAAAACCAGATTAGAGAAAGGGAAAGTAATAAACCTCTCGGCAATTCAGGCTTGTCTGACCCTTTTTTTTTTAAAAGTTGAATACGATAAAACCAACACACCAAGATTTAAAGAAGTAGTAGAAATAGGGAAACAGTAATAACATCAAAGTCCATATGCAAGCAACATACCCAAATATGCATACACAAATAGTCAAAAACCAAATACTGTATAAAAGAATGTGCGAAGAACTTAAGGAGGAAAAGGACGGAGGGATGAGAGGGAAAGCTCACCGCTTACTGAAACAGGTTCCTCAGGACTGCTTGGCCCCCTGCAGCGTCACTGCTAGTCGAAGCATCCAAGCAGTAATGTCTGGTGAAGGTATGGCTACTCTTCCAGGTCGCTGCTCTGCAGCTCTCCCGGATAGGTACCCCCGCAAAGAGGGCCGTAGAGGAAGAGATTGCCCTCGTGGAGTGAGCACTGGCCTTCCCTTGGAGGGGCTCTGCAGCTAACTGATGACAATATTGGATAGAGCTGGAAATCCAACATGCATTCCCCTGTTTGGAAAGGGGAAATCCTTTTCGAGGAGCGCTGTAAGCCACAAAGAGCTGAGGTGACTTCCTGAAATCTTTAGTTCTTTGGCGATAGAATTTCAGGCAGCGCTGAATGTCAAGTGAATGAAGAGATCTCTCAGCCGGAGTCTTAGGTTGAGGGAAAAAAGTCTTCAAGACCACGGGTTCATTTAAGTGAAAATCCAAAGGAACCTTCGGGATGAACTTAGGGTTGGTACGAAGTACTACTGTCTCATTCTTAAACTGAAGGAAAGGCTCCTAGATAGCGAGAGCCTGCAACTCACTAACCCTTCTAGCTGATGTCAAAGCAAGAAGGGCCACCTTCCATGACCGTAGTGTCAGGTCCGCTTTGTGTACAGGCTCGAAGGGATGTTTCATGAGTTGAGTCAAGACCACATTAAGGTGCCACCGCGATGCGGGAGGCTTTAATGGCGGGTGGTCTTGAAAACAGTCCCTTCATGAATTGCTCAACGATTCTTGCTGACCAGAGTGAAGGGCCTGCAGATGTCCTTCTGAAGCAAGAGATGGCAGCGAGATGAACTTTAATAGAAGAGTGAGCCAGGCCAGCCTTTGCCAAGGAAAAGATCCAAGGTAGGGTTTCGTGAGCCGAAGAAGAGAAAGGGTGAACTCCTGATTCCCGGCACCAGAGACAAAACCTCTTCCCCTTCATCCTGAGGGTTTTGTTGGTACTTTGAGCAAAACCTGAGAAAGGATTTCTCTACATTCTGTGGAGAGCTTTAAGTTGAGAAACTCTCTGTGCCCAGGAGTCATGGTGACAATTGCAGGGATCGGGAATCCGGATGCAGTACTTGGCCCTGGGACATCGTCAGTAAGGATGGAATCGGATTCAAGGGAACCGGTTGCTCTGAAGATAGGAGAAGGAGCTCTGTGTACAAGTACTGGCGAAGCCAGGACAGTGCTACTAGGATCATCTTGCAGGGTTGCGTTTTCAGCTTTCTGAGAAGCCGTGGGATCAGAAGAACCCCTGATCTGTGCAGATGAGCTGCGACCACCGCCATCCTCTTGGTGAACACCGAGGGGCACTGGTAAGGTGTAAAGGGGAGCACAATGAACTAAAAATGCTCATGGCCCACTGTAAACCATAGGTACCGCTGATGAGCAAGCAGGATGGGGATATAAAAGTGAACGTCCTTCAAGTCAAACGCTACCATCCAGTCTCCTGGATTCTGGGCAGACAAGACCAGAGTCAGAGTGAGCATCTTGAACTTTTCCTTTTTGAGGATGTATTTAAAGACTCACAGATCTAGGATAAGGCAAAGGCCTCGGTATATTTTCGGGACCAGAAAGTAGGAGTACTTCTGGCACCAGAACCCTCTTGATGGCTTCCTTGGCTAAGAGTTAGGACTTCCTCCTGAAGCAAACTCAGGCGATCCTCAATGAGCAAGTCAAAACCTGCAAGTATGGAGGGAAGGATAGTCTCAAAGCGGAGGAAGTAGCCCCTCCGGACTATTTGGAGAAGCCACCTGTCTGATGCGATGGTCTGCTAGTGGTGGAGGTGATGGCCGATCATGCCACGAACTGGCTGCCCAAGATCTTGAAGGGCAAATCTAGGGGGTTTTGGGGCCGCGGGTACACGGGTTGTGGAGGTCTGATCCAACCTCTGGCCGCCCAACTCACGCCCTCAGTCGCGCGGAGGTTGCTGAACCTGTGTGGTTCTGTAGCTGGGATAGGGCTGGCACGGCTGAAAGCGTCTTTGGTAGCCATGAAAAGGGTGAAAGCCAGAGACTGGAGACTAAGGCCACTGGGAGCCCAAGGACTAGGGTGTAGCCGAGAGTTCTTAAAGCGCTCCAGCGCCATGTCTTCCTTGTCTCCGAAGAGAAGGGTGCCATCAAAGGGCATGTCCATGAGAGAGGCCTGGACAATCCCCGAAAAGTCAGAAGCACTCAACCAGGCATGGTGTCGGACAGCCACAGTCTATGAAACTGCTCTGCCCAGCAAGCCTATCGTGACGAGACCACAACGGATGTCAAACTTTGCTGCATCACCCCTGTCTTATACTGCTTGGGTGAGGATGCCCGGAGCCTCCTCTGGGACCTGTGGCAGCACTTGTGCAACCGTTTCACACAGGTAGTAGGTATAATGGCTCAATAAGAATGTGGTGTTCACTGACCAAAATTCAAGGCTGGTGGAAGAAAACATTCTCCCCCACCCCTCCCCCAATTGTACAGCTTCTCGGATTATCTGTCCTAGGGTGAGGAAGGAAACGCGCCTTCGGAGGTAGGGGCTTGAAAGACTAAGCTTTCGGGGTAGGGTGGTTGGTGAGGATTGGGTGCTGGGCGATGGCAGGCGACTGTCCTATTCACAGGAGCCCCTGTGCTGGGCTTGGAGCAGGTTCCCAGTAGGCCATCAGTCAAGGCCTCGTTGAAAGGCAGCAAGCGTTCAAAGGAGGAGACACTGGGCTTCAGGACCTCTGTCAAGATGTTTGTCTTGACTGCCAAAGAAGGGAGCTGAAGTCCCAGGACCTCAGCTGCCCTTCGCTCCACTATAGCGTATGACATCCCCTCCTCCGTAACCACAGTAGTGCGAGAAAGCAGGCCAGAATCTGAAGAGGTATCCAATCTGCTAGCCTCACCCTGTTCCTCACACCAGTTCATATCTTGATACTGCTGGTCTTGCAAATGGTCAAGTGACCCCTCCCAATCTTCCTACAGGTCTAGCCCTTCAGAATAGGACTGAGGAAGCGACCTAGAACCAAAGGGTTCTCTGCACAGATCCAGCTCATCAGGGATAAGAACGGGGTTGGCGCAACCGATGTCGTCAGGAGTCTTGTTGTCAGGACAGGTGCCGGGGGGAGGTTGCGTTGGCACGACCAGCGTCGGATGCAGAATCCGATGTCGGGGTCCAAAGGCGCACCAGTAGGGTCAGGTCGGTCAAATATGAAGAACACAGCATCATAAAATTCTTTGGGCTGGGCAGCGGTCGCAGCGCAGAGGCGATCCAGGTGCATGTTTAGAGGAATGAGGCCTCGAATGCAGAGACTCCTGTCACGTCGGCAGACGGACAGGGATTATTCGAAGCATGCTTTGACTTCGTGTGTTTTTTGTGCTTCTTAGCTGACCGACTTGACGACTTCAAGTGGGAGGACAAAGACTTAGGACTCCCTGAGCTGTGCCCGGACCTTCCTCTCGACCGGGACCAAGAATAAGAACTCTGAGGCAAACTATGCAGTTCTGAGCACCTGGCCACAAGCAGTTTCAGGGACTGCTCCCCCAAAGCTTTCAGAGCCTTGGCCTGGCAGTCGGAGCACAACTTCGAGCGGTGGTCGAGCACCAGAGACAAACCAGGTGTGGGTCTGTTACCGACATGGCACGGTGACATTCGCAGTACGGCTTGAACACGGAAGTCTTCTTGGACATGTTAGGAAAACCTACACAGCAAGAAAGCAGTCAAAAAAATGTCGAAAAAAGCCTGTCAAAAAGTGACAGAGGGTAGCTCTTCCCGATCTGCGCTGGCTGATGTGGAAAGAAAAGGAAAAGACATCAGCACGCAGAGGTGGTGCCTATATAGGTGACACGGATGTCAACGGATCAGACAACATCTGCTAGAGCAGACTGACTACATCTACCGTCACACAAGGTCATTGCTCGAAGAAAATTCTTCCGGATCCGGTCTGACGCCCATGAAACTTAAAGGTAAGGAATCTGTGGCTAGATGTCTGTATCAAATCTTGCATTTATTTCATGTGCCAGTGTTTGGTGAGCATAACTTTCATAAGACAGAATAGCACGGCAGACTGCTTGTGTTTTGTATGTATGAACTAAATATTGCTATGCAGATTTCTTCTGTGTTTTTAGGCTACACCATGTGTGACGGACAATACATACTCTTTCCTTGCTTGGGAAGGAGTTCGAAAGGTGAAATTCCGACTACACACTGGAAGCCGCAACCAGACCTGGCTGGAACTTCTTAATATATTTGGGGGGGGGGAACAAACTTGTCAAACGAAAATGAGTGCCTGGCTCGTACAAAGCCTAAACTATACTCTAGCCGGTGGATGAAGAGACACAGACCTGTCATCGGGCTACCAAAAACAATAACAAAATCTTTAATAAACCAAGTGTTTCACATTATTTAAATACTAAAAAAAGTATCAGGTTGGCTGCGGAGCCTCTTGGGATGCAATGCTGATTGGGTGCAATGACAAGTGGGCACAGGCCAGGCCTGTGCTGCGCAAGGCTGAAGGCCTTGTACTGGGGGGTTGGACACGGAAAGCGGGCACACTACCCAGCAGCAGGTTTGGCTCTGTTTATCTCCGGCGACTCACCACTGAGGTAAAACAGTCTACAAAAGGTGCCTGCACCTGGGTGTCAGAATATTTCCACAGTTCTGCTTAGGCCTCTGGTTTTAAACCGATGCTGTGCCATTGGCTATACGAAACAAGGCACAAAACCACCTTTCGATGTTATGTCTAAAATATTTTGTTACTAAACCACGGTGCAATATCCCACTCCAGCCTTAAATCTTAACCCTCCTTCAGATGCAGATGGATCGGTCTTTTTGCCCTACTTATCAATGCCTAGATGACCTCATACCTGGTAATTGTATCTGGAAGGGCTGTAAACTGCTGGTCCTTTGGTGACGTCAGAGCCATGCATATCTAACAGGTCTCCCTCCACAGCATCTGCAAATTAAAAAGAGCACATTGATTAGGCCACTTCTGAAGACTGAACGAAAACAGGTAGGTAGTGAAGGGGGTAGGATGTGAAGAGTAGGCAGTAACCTATCAAAACAACCTGATACACCCAATACTCCGATATAAATGTGTGAAAGCCGGGAAGGAAAACATCTTTGCCGCTACTAGATGTGTATGCTTAAGAATTACAGAAAATATGTGCTTAACTTCTGCTTTCGTACTGTTCAATGTGAACAGTTGATTTACAGGTATTTACATTTTGTTGTGGGTTACAAAAACATTACATCCAACAGTCTTTCCTTTCACACTATCTGTTCCTCCAGCAAGATTGTCACATACTTCACTTTTCCATCTCTGGCTGCAAAGTGAGAGGAGCTTGTCAACACCATTCCCCATGTAACAAAATAAGCAGCAATTTGACAGATAGCATAGCCTCACATTTAACCTCGGTCTTTGAAGCGGAGCACATGTCGCAAGTTAAGTGCAAAATTTAAATGTATCTTTATTTATTGTTTGGACTTTCAGGACCCACTAATGAAATTGGCTTGCAACCAGACCGACAGTTTGGGAAACACTGTTACGGGGGGCATATGTGTTAGAAGTCTGAAAGTGATTAGGTGGTAAAGGGAACAAAGCCAACAGACCCAGTTTTAACATGCCACAAGCTGTAAACACAGACATTCTCAAATGCTATTTCCATGCAACGGATACCCCAAATGTTGATTACTACATTAAAGCCTGCTTTACTGGCTTTAGAACGGCTGGGGAAAACCAGTAGAAACTAAGATATTTTTCTGTATAGAATGGCTGTAGGAGATGCAAGAATTTGCTGCCAGTGTGATATCAAAGTGTACTTCTTAGATGTAAAATAGCTTTCAAGCATCCAAAAGAAGCATTTCCTTGGATGTGGAAAGATAAATCATCTAGCAAAAAGCATGAGGCGAGAGTAACACTTCTCTGGGAGGAGTCAAAGAGCAAAGTGTAGATTTGAAAGAACGAGTCCAGAGGACTTCGTTGTAAAGAAGGGTAGAACAGAGGTGGGCAGGAGGAGGGTGGATCGCAAGCAGAGTGTAAGGGGAAAGAGGTTAAGTGATAAACATGAAATCATCAACTGAAGGAAACCAGTAGGGAGAAATGTTGCAAACAAACGCTCAAAATATCATGGTATTTTTGCAAGTTGGTCATTGCATTCCCCGTTGTTATCGACAAAAGCACATTCTACAAACCATTTCATTTTTTCCTTATAAATGCAATTTTACTAATATTAATTGTATAGTTCTTCATAGAACAGATTTTCGGATAGCAATATTTTAAATATATTTAAAAATACTGTATGGAGCCATCGCACAGGGAGCCCAATCCCTTGGCAGGCCCTGTCGGCAGGAACCACTGGTGTTTTATGTACGTGGCTGCCTTGTGTGTCACATGGTATTACTGACACATGCAACAGCTTAAAAGGACAGCCACATGTGGGACAGCGAGGCGCTATCACAGCCCGTATATGAACCAATGCTGCTGGTTTAGGGGGAAGGCATTTAACATAGCAGTGCGTACAGTTCTTTCAGGGTAACCAGATAACATCAGTGAACAGGTTCATTCATGTTTCATCAAGCAATGATATCTCAGGAAACTTGACAAATAACATCACCTACAAGTGTGGCAGGTGAGTCTATCATTTGGACATTTCCGAGCCTCATACAGATTTAAAAACAGTGCCTTAAAACAACCTATAGCTCCACGCGCCAGGCTACTGGCTAGAACCTACACCAAGACAAAATATCCAGGGGTCTGTCTCAACTACTGATGAACTACAAGCATGTCATGCAAATGAAGACCTTTAGTTTGACCTGAAAAAGTCCTTTTTCAGAGGACGGAATCGCATCACTCATCGAAGTGACCTGCCTCATCATCTGGGATCTCCTCTTGGTTGCAAGACCTAGTGCAACCAAGGGCTACAACCCCCTCACTGTGAGGGAGGAGCTCAGGGATGTTTTGAAAGGTAACGAATAGTTTTCTTACCTGTCGGTGTAGTTTTGCAGCTTGAAGATCTTTCTGGATTCACTATGCTGTGCATTATTCCGCGGTCTTGTGGTTGGGTCCGGATTCGTAGTCTTTTCTTTGGTTTTTTTTTTTTTTTTTTCTCTTAGCCCAGGTGGGCGTCGGCGTCACACCCCCTTGGGTGTATTTCCGGTGACGTCGGCATGCTTCCTGCGGAAGCTCCCACTCTTGGGCGCCATCTTCGGGTTCTTTTTTTCCGTGTTTCTTTCGTTTCCGAAGTAATGGCAATGTTCTATTTAGTTTGTATTTACCGCTTTGTACTTTCAAAGTCCTTTCTTTAGTTAACCACCTCTTCTCTCTCCAGCCTCATCTTTCTGGCGGAGGTGGGTGGGTTCGCTAGTGAATCCAGAAAGATCTTCAAGCTGCAAAACTACACCGACAGGTAAGAAAACTATTCGTTTTGCAGCGTGAATCTTTCTGGATTCACTATGCTGTGCATAGATTTTGTAGCGGTTTCTCATCTCTGTGGCGGCTGGGTGGAAGATGAGCGTTGGGTGTTGAATATGTGCTGTAGCACCTTCTGTCCCACTTGAGCTTCCTTGTTCATTTGTATGTCCACACAGTAGTGCTTCGTGAACGTGTGCACCGAAGCCCATGTTGCCGCCAGGCATATGTCCTCTATGGGTGTGTTAGCCAGGAAGGTTATTGTAGCGCCCTTCTTCCTGGTGGAGTGGGCACGTGTCCCCTCAGCCAGTTCTTGTCCTGCACGTTTGTGGCAGAGTTGAATTGTCTGTGCGATCCATCGTGCAATGGTCCTTTTGGTTACTGCTTTACCCATGAAGCTGTTTGCGAATGACACAAAAAACTGTTTTGTTTTCCTGTGTCCCTTTGTCCTTTCAATGTAGTGCATGACTGCCCTTCTGGCGTCCAGGGTGTGCAGAGCTCGCTCTGCGCTGGTTGTTGGTTTTTGGAAAAAACTCAGTATCTGTATAGACTGGTTCATGTGAAATTTGGATACCACCTTCGGCATGAAGTGTGGGTCAGTCCTCATCACAACTCTATCGTTGTGTATTTGTATGTAGGGTTCTTGTAGCGTCAGCGCTTGAAGCTCGCTTACTCTGCGTAAGGACGTTATTGCAACCAGGAAGGCTGTTTTCATAGTTAGCATCTTTAGGGAGACCTTGTGAAGTGGTTCAAAGGGCTCTTTCATGAGTTCCGTTAGGACTGTGTTCAAGTTCCATGCAGGTGGCGGCACCCGCTTGGGTGGCGCGATCCTTTTCGCTCCTTCTAGGAATCTCTTCACCACTTGTGATGTGAAGAAGCTCCTGCACGTTTCTCCCCTTGTGTAGGCGACTATCGCTGCCAAGTGAACTCTTAAAGAGGATGAGCTAAGGTTCTTCTCCAGCAAGTGCGTCAGGTACCTTAGCACTGTGGAGTCCCTCTTCATTCTATTGTGGAGTCTTTCCTGTCTGCACCATATTGTGAATCTTTTCCATTTCGCAACGTAGCACTTTCGAGTGCTGGGCCTTCGTGCCTCCCAAAGTACCCTCAGGGTGCTTTCTGGTAGTCTCAAATGTGCAAACTCTATGTCCTCAGGAGCCACGTCACTAGGCTCATGCTCTCTGGCTCTGGATGTAGTACCTCTCCGTTCTGCATGGAGAGTAGGTCCTTCCTCCTGCTGAATCTGTGGGGTGCACACTGTGTCATCTTCATGATCTGCGAGTACCATGTCTGCCTCGCCCACTGTGGTGCGACCAGTATCAGTGTCATGTTGCTCGCTCTGCACTTGCTCAGCACTCTGTGCATCAGTGGTATCGGGGGAAAGGCGTAGGCAAATGTCCTTGACCAATCTATCCATAGGGCATTCCCCAGTGACCCCTCCTCGGGCTGCCTGGATGCGAAGTTTTGGCATTTTGCATTCAGGCGTGTGGCAAACAGGTCCACCGATGGTGTCCCCCACCTGTCGAACAGGTACCTTGTCTCCTGAGCATTGAGCTCCCACTCGTGGGATGCCGATGTCTGCATGCTGAGCCAATCGGCTTGTATGTTGTCCTTCCCTGGTAGGTGTATGGCTAGCAGGTCTATCTTGAGAGGGATGGCCCATCTCCATATCTCCTGCGCCAGTGTTGAAAGCGGTGCTGACTGTGTGCCCCCCTGCTTGTTGATGTAGAACATCGCAGTGGTGTTGTCTGTTTGTATGAATACCTTGTGTTTGTACAGTCTTGTTTGAAAGGCTTTCAGTGCAAGGAAGATTGTCTTCAGTTCTAGGTAATTTATGTGCTTTGCCGCATCTGCTGTTGTCCACAGTCCCCTCACCTTGAGCTCCTCCATGTGAGCGCCCCATCCCTTCAGGGATGCGTCTGTGGTGATGGTCACTGTTGGCGTTGGGGGCGTTAGAGGCTTTCCCCTGGTCATGTTCTCCATGGTCCACCATGCCATCTCCTTCTGCACTGCGTGCGTTACAACCACTAGATCCTCCCAACCGCCTGTAGCTTGTGACCATTGCTCCTGCAGCCATTCTTGAATGGGTCTCATGTGGAGTCGTACATTTGGTACCAGGTGGATGCATGATGCCATCATGCCCATGATCTTGCTCGCAGTCCTCACTGTCCGAGCTTGACCCTTCCGGTAGAGGCGAGTTTCCTTCACCAGCGCCCTCGCCCTCTTCTCGCTGGGGAACACCTTGCCCTGTAAGGTGTTGATCTGTGCTCCCAGGAAGATTTTGACCTGTTCCATTGATGATTTTTTCCAATGGATGGAGAACCCCAGGTTTATCAGCGTGCTCGTCACTGTATGTGCGTGCTGCTTGCATTTCTGGTATGAGTTTGCTTTCACCAGCCAGTCGTCCAGGTAAGGGTATACGTGTATACCTTGCCTTCGTAGGTGCGCTGCGACTGCTGCGAGGCACTTTGTGAAAACTCTTGGTGCTGATTTTATTCCGAAGGCCAGTGTCGTGAACTGGTAGTGGCTTTCTCCAATGGTGAACCCGAGCATGTGTTTGTGCTTTCTATTCATTGGGATGTGCAGGTAGGCGTCTTTGAGGTCTATTGTGACCATGAAGTCCCCGGTCTGCAACTGTGGGAGCACCTCTTGCAGGGAGGTCATTTTGAATTTTTGCGTTCTTATGAATTTGTTCAGGAACCGTAAGTCTAGAATGGGCCTCATTGTCTCGTCTACCTTTGGTACCAGGAAGTACGTTGAGTATATTCCTGTGTTTCTTTCCTTGAAGGGTACCCGTTCTATGGCCTGCTTCCGCAGGAGTTCCTTTGCCTCCTCCTGAAGACACTGCAGCTGCTTGCTCGCTAGTGTTTTTCTTTTTGGTTTTCTGCTTGTTGGTCTCCCCTCCAATTCTATGCAGTATCCGAATTGGATAATGTTGAGGATCCATTTGTCTGATGTGATTTCTCTCCACTCTCGGAGGTAAAATCTTAATCTTCCTCCCACTGGTGTCATGTGGTCGTAGGTGTCTAGTTTGTCTTGACCCATCTGTACGTGCTGCCCCCTGGGACCTTTTTTGTGGGCGGGCACACAGAGTTTTTTGAAGTCACTTAGAGGTGGGCTGCTGCCCTCCTCTCCTATTTTGTCCCCGTCCATTTCTCCCTCGAAAGGACTGGCCTCTTTGTTGGTACTGCCAGGACTGCTTCTGCTGACCATGCTGAGCTTGCGAGTCTGCCTGGTGCGTTTGCTGGAAAGCCTGGTGTGATGTACCTGGCTGGTTTCCACCTCTCCCGCCGGGCCTCCGTGACGGGGTGCCCCTCTTGTTCCCTCTGAACTGCAATGCTCCCATGGACCTTGCTGTTTCGTTATCTTTCTTCAGTTGGCTGAGCGTTTCATCAACTGTTGTCCCGAAAAGCGTGCTGCCGTTGAACGGTGTGTTCAGGATGCTGTGTTGCACCTCCGGTTTGAAACCTGAAATCCTGAGCCAGGCGTGCCTCCTTTCCGTGACACCCATCATCATGAGCCTGCTGGCTGTGTCTGCCCCATCCAGGGCCGTCTTAAGGCAAGAATTAGCTGCGTTCTTTCCCTCTTCAACCAGCTTTTCGGCCTTCTGCCTGGCGTCCTGGGGCAAGTCCTTCACCAACTGCCCCAGTCCCTCCATGATTTGGTACATGTGCCTGTTTATCAGGGCGTTGGAATTAGCCATGCACCAGTGGGTCGCGGCATTCCGTTCGATCCTTCTGCCCACCATATCCATCCTTTTGCTCACCTTATCCGGTGGCGGGCCCGAGGTAGTGGGTACGTTAGCCCTCCTCCTTGCTGTGGCCGTGATAATGGAGTCTGCGGAGACCGTGCCCTGAATGTAGGCCAGGTCCTTTGCGGCATGTTTGTACTTCTTCTCAGTTCTGGGAGTTACTGCTTTGCATGTTGCGGGCTCCCTGAATGCTTCCTTCCCCTGAGCCAAGAAGCTTTCGAGCATTGGAAGGAATTGACTCCTCGTTTGTGTTGGGAGCAATGTTTCTAGAAGGAAGTCTGCTTTCTGCTTCTCTTCGTCGAGCTTGAGCTTGAAAGCTGCTGCGGCAGATTGTATCACCGAGTTGT
Source organism: Lissotriton helveticus (assembly GCF_964261635.1). Lineage (NCBI taxonomy): Eukaryota > Metazoa > Chordata > Amphibia > Caudata > Salamandridae > Lissotriton > Lissotriton helveticus. The sequence continues at coordinate 1,278,316,658 of NC_136070.1, forward strand.
AGGCCCCGATGTCGTCCGGCGGCAAGGGCCTCGAGGGGTAAGTGTCGACCACCTCCTCCGGGCTGTCGGTGTCGACATCGATGTAATCTACCTCCTGAAGGTCAGAGGGTGCCGACTCTGTGTCCGTCCTGCCATCCTTTTCCTCCCCATAGTTGTAACTATCGTAGGGATTCTCGTACTCCTCCTGGTCGTCGATCACCTCGACATCCTGGTCTTGTTCCTCGGTGACTTCGGCGATCTCCTCTTCCTCCTCTACCGTCTCCACCACCGGTGGCTTGGTCTTGTGAGGGATCGTGAAGGCTTTCATCTTTGCGTCGAAATCTTTCTTCCGCTGCATGATGTTCTCCATTTCTGTCTCGAGGCGCCTTCTCTTCTTCTCCATCTCGGCCGCGTGTTCCGCGTCGGATGGGTCGGCCGCTCTTTTCGGCGGATGGCTCGTAGCCGTGCCTTTCGGTGTCGAAGCTTTCGACGTCGAACCGGATTTTGGGTCTCTGGTCGCCGTCGTCAGTTTTGGGTCTTTCTCCCTCGGCGTCGATCGATCCTTTTCGGGGACGATTTTCGACGTTTTCTGCTGATCAGCAGCTCTCGGCGCCGGGGACTCCTTCTCGGAGGATCCGCTGGGCCTGGGAGTAGTCGCGGACGCCGCCTTTTTTGGCGTCGGCGCTTTCGGGGCCTTGCCCTCGATTTTTCTAGACTCAGAGTCTCTCGGGTTCTTGGGGGCCGAAGAGTCTCCTACCTTGTCAGAAGTCTTCGTGTAATCGGTCTCTACGACCGTGTAGCTGTCGTCTTCGGCGGCAGCGTTGTCTTCTTCCTCGGAGGACATCCCCAGCTCGTAGAGTGACGGAGTCGGGGCCTTCCCCTGCAGGGCGGCGTGTGCTACCCTCTGCCTCTCTCTCACACGAAGGGTCTTCGGGGCGAAGGCGGAACAGGCGTTGCAGTCTCCGCTTTCGTGGTCCACCGGTAGGCAAAGGTTGCATACCGGGTGCTGGTCCTTCTGCGCGTACTTGTGGTGGCAGTTACGGCAGAACTTGAACGGCGTGTTGTCCATCATCGAGCGTCCAGGGCCTCTCTGGTCGCGTGTTCGTCGACGGTCGTCGAAGATCTCGATGGAAAACGCCTTATCCTTGCTGACTTTTCGTCGATGAAGTCCCCTGGAGTCTTCAGATGACTTCTCCTCGTATTTTCTGTATTTTCTTTCTCCAAAAATGTCTGGAGCCCAAACGGGAACGATCCAGACCCGACCGCGGAAAAAAAGAATCTGAAGATGGCGCCCAAGAGTGGGAGCTTCCGCAGGAAGCATGCCGACGTCACCGGAAATACACCCAAGGGGGTGTGACGCCGACGCCCACCTGGGCTGAGAAAAAAAAAAAAAAAAAAAGAAAAGACTACGAATCCGGACCCAAGCACAAGACCGCGGAATAATGCACAGCATAGTGAATCCAGAAAGATTCACGCTGCAAAAGGTTGGATTACCTAAAATCCGTCAGATGTGAAGAATTACATTTGTAAAGGTGATGGGCGCAGTGCAAAACGTGTGAACAGTGCTGTGAACGTTAAAATGGACTATCAGGAGAAAAAAGTTTTATTCAATGTCAACTGATGTCCAAATTAAAAACAGTGCAGATGCAGTTTTGAAATAATAACTGCATATGTCCAAAAGCATGGTCTACATGCACTGCCGGACACTATGACCGCGGCACCCAAGCTTTCACACAGCGTCTTCTGTTCGCGATGAAGCTGATCATTTGGGATTAAAGTGGCATGGTTGAGTCTGATGCAGAGTATGAAATGTATTGTTTTTCACTCACCCAATTCTTTCTCCGAATAGCAGTCTCTGATAGGGGAACTCTCGCCTCTCTGCGGAACCTTCACCCCACTACGCAACACCCGTTCCAGAATGCCTCTTCCCTCCCGGAGCCGCTCCACGGATGTAGGTACCATCCTGAAATAAAACAGACCGTTGTTTGTATGTAAAAAATTCACTGCGTTCGTCACATCAAAAAAACCTACATGGTATGTAAAACTGTTAATCATACGAACAGAAGCGGTTGTGAGCGCATGCCAGTAATTGCATACATTTTGATACTAGAGTTTGATTAAAAATATTTTAAGTCCGATATGGAGCTAGGTACAAGAGTATAGTTTTACGACCCTTAACTTTAAATCCTTTGCAGCTTTGTAAATTAGAAAGAATGTGGCTAAGAAAAAACGAGGGAAATAATAATTTGAGTCACTTGCCTAGTACACACTACCAATGGGGCTGCAGAATGGTGCTTAAATAATCAATATTCTTTATCAACACATTGGTTCTTACGGTATTCATCCTGGATGAGAAGATTAAGACTGCCAGCTGTGATTAGAATACAAAACCTATATATTATTACATCTAAAGTCTGGTCTTTTAAGCTAGATCAGACTCCATCCAGGGAAATAAGTCCAGCAACTGTACCTCATCAAGATCAGTTTTAAACCATCTTGGATATTAAAATTATATCCACTAAACATGGTCCCATTATTTATTTTCTTTTTGTACATTTTTTTTTAAATCTGGAGAAACTTAAGTGGCCTAGGATAACTGCTGGCTCAAGCAATGTGCTTTAAGATGTATTTCCATTTCCCAAGAATACATAGTTAAGTAGCCAAGCAAAACAATGAATAGTCTTCTAGGCACATTTATGTGGAAAAGAGCATGGGACCAGCTGGGCTCAGTGAATCGTTTCAACGGACCCTCAGATGTTAGTGTCTCATTCGATTTCAACTGGGATTAATCGCATATTTATGCTGTTGCGCTACTTTGCAACCCGTTTCACGCAGATGTTTCCAGCAGTCTAGGGGTCTCTGACAAACCACAAAGGTGACATCCACATACAATGAGCCAAACAACAAAAGGCAGAACCAGACGTTATCTTGACAACGTTGCGGGCCAGCCACCCTGCAAGAACATTTATCTGGTCGCTTTAAACCACCCGCCCTGATACCCAAGCCTACGCGATAAATGCCACTTCTACTTAAGTTTGACTACTAGAACCCTTTGTAACTCACTCAATAGAAATAGTTTGATAACGTATCTCTTTTTCCCTTTTCGGAGAATGTGGTTTGAGGGTTGGTGTGTATATACAAAAATTAAACAGTCAAAAGCACATGCAGGCTGCATTTAAAAGGTGGACACAGAAGGATACAAGAAGGGCATGTTAATGACTGAAGCCTGTAGACACCCTCAGCTAAGCGTGGTGTCTAAGTCGTGCCTGTGCACATCGGTTTGCTGGCTGTGCCAGTGCCATCCAGCGAGGGTCTGAGGCACGTGTTTGAGATGGTGTAGGAAGCTGGCTCTTTATATGAAATATCAATAATCTGATATACCGTATAAATAGTCCAGGGGTTCCCTTGTGAGTGAACAGAGTGTAGGAAGCTGGTTCTGTAAATGGTATACTAGTAAGTGGTTATACCGTGCACAGAGACCAACGATGCCCTCAGAAGTGTACGGGCTCAATGTAAACCCAAAGAGCTCTATTTGTGGTAGTGCGGGTGAGCAGCCTTAGACCTAACACACAGGAGCGTAAGACGTTTGTTATGCACAGTGACTAATAAATGACACATCTCAAAAAGGAGATCCACACCAATTTTAGAAAAATAAGCTTCTTTCAAGTTTTATTTTAAGACCAAGATGTACGCAAAAAGGTAATTACGTTTTTCAGGAAAAATACTTAACTTTTTGAAAAGTAGACATTTAGTGCAATTTTCGGGCTGTGCAATGTTAACCTATGGAGGAAGACAAGAATGCAGTTTTTCAGGTAAGTACACAACTTGTAGATCCACTCTTCGGGGATTCAGGTCAACACCTGGCAAGGTTCAACTTGGCACCAAGAAGGAACCACCGGGTGCAGAGGTCAAATTCAGGGTCAGGCGCCCATTGTTATCCAATGGAGGCTGGGGGTGATTGAAGATGCGCTGCTAACAGGTGAGTAAAGCAGAGTCAGGGGTCGACCTCCTGGAGTTAAGGTTAGTATAGGGGGGTGGGCACTACAAGGCAGCACCAAACTTACACCCTCAGTGGCGGCTGAGTGCAGAGCACACAACAGAATTTAATGGGGGGGATCGGTTTTAGAAAGAGGCTACAGGCGCTGGCCAGAACTCACAGCGGACCAGGTAAGTTCTGCAGCTAGGGCACGTAGGGACACCGTTGGTAAAGCCCCCTCAATTCCCAGGGGCTTCGGGTGCACGACTGTCCCATGGTGTCAGTAACAGCTTACCGGGCAAGTCGCAGTCAGGGGGAGGCTTCGGATTCAGGCTGCAGGTGTCGAGGTAGAGTCAGGCAGGGGTCAGCCCACGGTGGACTCTGGCTCAGAAGCACTAGGGAACATTTGCAGGACCAGTGGGCCACATGGGCTCGTGTTGTGGGCGTCTGGTCCAGAGGCGTTTAGCGGTTCCTCCATGCAGACTTCTTTTTTCTTTAAAGTTACAGGTCCGCTGTCTATGCGAGATCTTTGTCAAAGGTAGGCCGTCCTCCCAAGGCTTTGGGGGTCACAGGGCTGCAGGACAGGTTGTCTTTTGGCACAGGATCGTCAAGGGCTGCACACAGGCTGCTAGGGATGGTGCTAAGTCAGGTGTCTGCAGTCTTCTCTGCTGGTGCGATGCAGTAGTGTCCGAGTCTTCTTAGGTCGTCAGGATTCTCCTTTCAGGGCCTGAGGGAACCACCTGAATTCTATATTTAGAGGCTTTGCAGGGGAGTAACAGTTAAGGACCTATGGGTTCCTTACCTGGGGTGTCTACAGCCACTATTATACCACCCTCCTGTGGGAGGGGGGGCATAGCCCTAAGTCTGATTGGATAAGTTCCACCATCTGAAATATGTGCTTAACTTCCCTTCCAGCACCTGAGAGGGGGAGTAGGCGAAAGGAGGCACCCCTCCTATTCCATCTTGGTTTTCAGCCGGTTCTCCGGCCAAAAGTGGGGGTTGGAACCAGAGGCTGGGGTCACATTACAAAGAAGGCAGGGCCTTTGAAGCTCTCCTCTCTAGCGCTGTGCTCATCCTGGGGAGGACGGGTGACACCTCTGTCCAGGATGTGCTTTGATTCTGGCCTTAGAAAGCAGAGGCTCTCAACCCAGGGGTCTGTTTGGTGGTTGCAGGATGCCTAAACATAGTCAGAGGCCACACTAGGGTTGGTAGGTTTGCAGGGGGCATCTGAGGTGCCCTCTGGGTACACGTTTCAATAAATTCCTGTTAGAAAGTGCCCTTTTTTTGCATGGTTGCCCTCACTTTGCTGATGTACTTTGAGTGAGTGTGCTCTGGGCTCCTGCAAAAGAGGTACCCAGGGCCGATCTTCATTCCCTAGAATTACATTAAAAACAAAACCCAACTGGCACTCTCTGACCAAAGGTCAGCCCCTGGTACATGGTACCAAAGGTACCCAGGGCACTGTGACCAGAGAAGGCCTCTAAAGCTGCAGCACTTCTTGTGCCACCCTTAGAGGCCCTGTACCAGGTCAGCCCCTGGTACATGGTACCAAAGGTACCCAGGGCACTGTGACCAGAGAAGGCCTGTAAAGGCTGCAGCACCTCTTGTGCCACCCTTAGAGGCTCTGTACCTTTACACACAGTACCTTGCAGGCTGCATGTTTTGGTGCAGAAGAAAGGGAAGAGTCGATATGGCACACTGTGTGCCATGCCTACAACCCACTGCCCTGCCATAGGTCACCACCCCTCTAGCTGGGTGACTATACCAGTGGTGAGGGTACAGGCGCATGAGCCCTGTACCCCTACAGTGTCAAAGTCCATTCTTCGACATTAAAAGTGCAGTGCTGCCATTAAGAGTATATGGTGCTGAGAGTTTGTCATTATGAACACCACAGCACCATAATGGCTTTACTGAAAACTGAGAAGTTTGGTATCAAACTTCTCAGCACATTAAACCCACACTGATGCCAGTGTAGGATTTAATGTAAAATGCACTCAGGGCGCCTTAGAGATGCCCCCTGAAAAACCACCTACCACTAGTGTCCAGGCTGAGTGGCTGCTTTCAGCTGCCACCACCAGACATGTTTCTGGTCAGGAGCCTGCTGCTCTCTGGGGCCTGAAAAAACTCAGTTAAAGCACATCAGCTGTTCAGCAAAAAGTGGGGACTACCATGCCCGTGCGTCCGCTACGGTCATCAATTTAACTTTTTCGGAGTGTAACTAACTCTGCCCCCTTCCCACCTGATTTGCTAAGAGCCCCTGATCCAATTGCAATTGTAACTACCAAGATCAGATTCAATACAGTTATACTTTAAAATGTGGGGCAAATGTTAAGAGTACTAATCTAACACGTTTAAAAATAATAGAATCTCAGGCAAGGCTCACTGCCGACCGGACTGTTCGGTGTGGGGTCTCCTAAGTCTTTGGAGGTCATAGCAGTAGGAGGAGGCTTGGGATGAGTAAAAAGGGATGTGGAGGGGAGGAGTCAGAGGGAAGAGTTCAGAAAGGCTTGTTTTGGGGATCGGTATAATAAAAGAGGTGTCAGATGATGCAAGGAGAGGTAGAGTAGGGGAGAGTCTAGAAAGGGTTATTTTGGGGATCATAGTAGTGGTACGGGATGAATGAGAGTGGAGCTAGGGGATATATTGATAGAGGTATAGGGTGAGAAATGGTAGTTGGGGAGGAACGGGTACGACTATCCAGAGAACCTGCTAGCTTTTCAAAGATCAACTTTGGTGCAGGTTGCAGAGAGGACCTCGGCACCAGTTTCAGCTCCAAAAGTTGTTTTTCAGCAGGTTGTGACCTGCACTGGGGGGGATTTTGTCAGTGTGGGGCTTTCAGTGCTGAGGGTGCGGCACAGTGTGGTGGGCTCCAGTGTCGTTGGGAGAAGCTGTCATAGGTGCAAACACAGCCTCTTGAGTCTGAGGGGTCCCACCGATGGTGCTAGGCTGGAAGATTCATGCCATGCCCGTCACCGGTCTTGATGGCAGACTCCCATGGGAGTGGTGGGCTGTCTCAGCCTACGGACATTTGGGGGTCTGAGACGGACCATCAGGCATGACTAGAGTATGTGGTGTGAATTTTGCATTGGGCCTTCAAGTTTGGCGGGAGCTGCATCACTGGCTCAAGGACCTTAATCTCCTTTTTGGCGTCAGCGCCGCAGAAGTATCTCCCATTGCTCTGAGGTTTGGGAGTTGAAAGGGGCCTTGCTCTTCCTCATGGGTACCAAGCACATCTTTGGTAGCAAAAAGGGTTAGGCGTCTCCGACAGCACTTGCTTCTGCATATAAGGGTGTGTCCATCTTTTTTCCCTTCGATGCCGGGGGGTCTCTTTACAGCAGATGGCGAGAGAGGCGTTGCAGGCTGTCTCAATATGGTCTTTAATGAAGCAGAGATTTCCTAATCTCATGGTAGTCAGCAGAGGGGTATTCTGCGTTACACCTACGACAAACGTAGAATGGAGTACACTCATGAGCCCTTCCTAGAGACTGAAGACAATAGTAGCTCAAGATTGCAATGCACCGAGGTGCCAGGGGCGCTGGTAATCTGTCGGAACACCGGTCTATGCAAATGTACACATCCCTTGATGCAATAAGCCATTTTTCAACACAAGGCTGAGAAGGGAAATGCTGGACCCAAAAAACTTAAGAAACCAGAGAGTCAAAATACATAGACTTTAGAGAAGCGGTTCCAACTGTCCAAGCCTGATGGTGCTGGAAAATCTGAGGTGGAGCGAGTGTGCGGTTGCGTTGTGGACAAAGAGTGGAGTCTTGTGCCTCAACCTTCTTAGAAGAACCACAATTTGCAAACATCCAGGCCAAACACTCGATGGCAGAAGTAGGCAGAACCTAGGTATCAACAGCCACATGCACCACGAAGACACACATATACATACATGCACATATTTATAAAACGTGATGATGCGCGGAGTGTAATATGCTATTTGTTACACTTGTTGAGTGTAAATCACGAGAGTGTGAAGCCTCGAGTGTGTCATAATGCCCCTCAGCCCCTCAATGCCTATTGAAAGAGTTTGCGTTTATAGTTCACTAAAAGGAGGGAGTGGGGAATTATATTGGAGAGCTGAACTGCTATTTTCTTTTAATACTCATCTTTATTCATTGGCTTTTAAGATTTCGATATGCAGTGAGTGATGTTTTCAGTTTAAAAATATTCAAAGATTCAACACATTGGCTGGACTGTTCCTAGTGTATGCATATTAATAAAGATTGATTGATGGGGAACTAGCAGGCATTAGCCATCCATTTATTCCATCATGGTAACTTCAAACATCTGCGTGGCTTTGGCTTAATCTGCAGACAGTGATACCCTTTTCAATCAAAGCTTTCTTTAACTCCAACTGAAGTGGGGTAGAAGCAGCACAGGCTTCCACACTCATTTCAAGACTTGGGTTCCAGGATATCAAACCCTCCGCATTCCTTTACTTTATTCCGAAGGCAGTTCCAGCTACTATGCATGGTTTAAAAGTGTGAGCTACATTTAATTGCAATATCTGACAGACATTATCCAGACTCAACACTGTACAACTGTTTGTTTTTAATTCAGCTAACTGAATGGCGTAAGCCAACAAAGTGACATGATGTTGAATTGTAAAAGAGGCAAAAAAAATCTGATCATCATGAGTGCTGATGAATGTCTTAAGCAGTGTAAAGCAATGTTTATTTATTTATAAGAATGGTTAAGAAAGATGGTATTTTTGCCACTTACCATCGGCTGCTGGTGTTCTCCGAAGCTTTGCAGTGAGATGTCGAGGATCCTCGCGGGTCTGGTGGGCTGACCTCATCTAACTGAGGAGTAAAAGAGTGGGACGGGGAGGTAAAGCCACTCTGTGGAGAGGAGGGGATTTGGGATGTTAACCCCTGTGAGCTTGGAATGTCCATATCTGGAATAGTAGCACTGCTGTTTTGACGGGTGGGAGTCCCAGAACATCGCATTAACTCCCCTCCAGAGCAAGACGTGCCGTCTTTAGCCTCCTGTTTCCGCTTCCGATACTCTAACAGAGAAACCTACAAAGTAGCACAAATAGATGGAATGTAAAGCGTGGCAAAAAAAATAATGATTCAAGGTATATGTTCACAGTAGTAGGAAGGAGAATTCTACAGGAAGGTGAGGAATAACCACAAACTTCACTGCAGCTAGAGTCATTAAATCCAAGCAACTCAAACTGTGCAACTCAATTACAACCTAGGGTAATACGGTAGAAGTAAATGATTGTGTTCTAGAATAAACACAACCCGTATCGGGAAGCCCCTCCATCCACAAACATGCAGCTCTTCAATCAGAGTGAAAACAATACGATTTGTTAATATGATTCAACAGGACTTCAACACATTTATGTAAAGTGTTTCAATATCTGGAAGCATCCTTGTGAACCTGTAGATTTTAAACAGAAGTAACCATGCCCACCTATTGTTGGATGCACTTTTCTAATGACAATCTCAAATAAACATTCCCATACGGCCTTTGCTATTTGTTACTCCATATTTTATTGTGTCATCCCATGGTAAAGTTTGTTCCCAGTATTGGTCCATGTCAAAAGTTTATTTTCACATTCCAAAAACTTGGGTATATGTATTGGGATGCTGAATATATAGAGAATATCTATCATATGGTTTTACAAAATACAGAACAAAAATCTTCTGGAATGTCAAAATAAACTTGTGATATGACCTTACACTGCAAACTCGGTAACAAAGAAGATATTGGAATGTTTATTTGTCTTTTTTTATCATAAAAGTAGCATTCTGCAATAGGTGTGCACAGTTACTCCTATATAAAACATACAGGTCCATGCTGCATGAATGAGGTGTTGGGCCAAGGCCCAACCGGAGCACCAGTGGGAATCCTAAAATGGTAAACAACGCAGTGAATAATCAAAGGAAATTAATTCTTCCGGTCAGGAGTGCTCACGCCAGAGGGACATTTTAGTGGAAGGTAGAATCGCCACACTGACCGTGAACACAAGGAAGGGCTAGCTCACCATGAAGACTATTTACAGCTTCCACTAGGGAGACCTTGGTAACTTAAAGGAGTTCACAGCAGAAAGTGAAACAGTGTAAACAAGACAAGACATAAAACCCAACTCTGTGATTCCTGTGCATCCACAGACTGCTTTCTCACTTTGCCCTCCGTTCCACCACCATGTGCAATGTTCAACTCTTCCGTATGCTTCTAGCCTACTACGCCCCCTCTGTCCACAACCAGCACTTCTGGGCAGTGCCCTAATTGATCTCTCGGTTACCACTATCTATGCTGTGACAAGTCTGTCTGCCTACAGTTTACAGACAGTTTTTCATTCTACCGCCAGGGGCACTGTGCTAACTCCTCTGTGTGCCCCCTAACCACCCATACACTATTATAACTTCTACTACTTGCGCTGTGCCAACCGTGGGCTTCCTACCACTCTCACACAGCTTTTACTGCTACCAAAAATGGACACTTTGCCAACTCCGATGTGTGCCACCTGACCACTCATACACTGTTCATACCTTCGACTACTAACGCTGTGCCAACTCACTGTAGGAAGATGGCTCCGTATATACTATGCCAAAGTAAGGTATAGTGTGCACAGAGTCCAATGGGTCCACAAAAGGTAGGCAGAGGCTAAAGTAGATCCTACTAAAAGCTCTATTTGTGCTAGTGGCGTTGATCAGTAAGGCTTGTCAGAGGGCAGTGTTAAGCATTTGTTGTACACACTCCGGCAAGAAAGGATTTCACACACTCAATGACCAAAACCCAACACGAATGGTTTGTAAAAATATGGCTGATACTTTTATGGCAAGAACCAAAGATACTTTGTTGCAGGTAAGTAGAGTTTTTAAATGGGCAATACTTTACAATGCAGTAATTGAATACTTAGTGCAGGACTTCAGTAAGATAAATACACATTTTAGAAATAGCAATTCTTTGCAGATCAAGAAAAGCATATACTTGGTGCAATATCTCAAATAAGCAATGTTATCCTACGGGAGGGAAACAATGCGGTTTTGTAGTCAAGTACACAACTTACAATTCCAGTCTTCGAGGTTTGAGGTCAGCATAGAGCAAGGTTCAGGTGAGCACAAACACTCCACCACCAGTGGCACAGGGGCAGCCGGGTGCGGAGGGCAAATCCTGAGTTAGGGCCCAATGTTAACCAATGCACACCGGAGGTGCTTGAAGACACGTTGCTTGCAGGTAAGTAAAGCGACTGCTGGGTTCAAGCTTCAGACGTTTAGGCATGCACGGGGGGCACAAGGCAGCACTGAGCATACACCCCCAGCGGTACAGGGGGCAGCCGGGTGCAGCAGGCAAACATTGTGTTGGGTGTCCAATGCATGTCAATGGAGGAACTCTGTTTTGGAAACAGGCTGCCGCCGTCAAACTGGAGGCCACACGAAGGACGCCAGTGACAGTAGAGGTAAGTTAGGAAGCTGTGGGTCACAGGGACACAGTTGGTCAAGCACCCCAAGGCCCAGGGGCTTCAGGTGCAGGGGATTATTTTGATGTCTGGTTCGTCTTACCAGAGCCGGTCGCAGAAAACCTTAGAATGTTTACTGCAAGCGTCGTCGTGGAGTCCAGGAGGGGTCAGTCAACGCTAGGCATAGACTCAGGATCGCTGGGGAACCTTTCCTGGACTGGTGGCCCAGCTTGAACTCAGGCCGGAGGCGTCCGGTACAGAGTGGTCAGGAATTGCAGTTCTGGAAGACACCAGAGTCCTTTGTTTTGGTTTCTTGGAGACAGATCCGCTGTCCTCAGCAGTTCTAATCTTTTTCGAAGGCAGGGGTTTTGGAAGTTGATGGCTGCAGGACGGGTGCCGTTTTCTATGCAGAATCTGGAAAGCTGCAGACAGGCCAGAAAAGCTGGGGCCAAGTAAGTGGGTGTTTTCAGTCCTCTCTGCATGGAGTCTTTTTCATTCTCTATCATCTTAGGTCGGCAGGAACTTAGGATTCATTTTTAGGGGTGCCCCTAAATACTCAATTTAGGGGTGTTGCAGGGAATGGAAGGTTTACCTTTATTTATTTATTTATTTATTTTAACGACTTGTAGAGCGCCTGGTGACCCGAAGGCATCCCCGCGCTGTAATGATTTTGATATCCAGATGAGATGGAGGAGAAAAAAAGAAGAAAAGAAGAGAAAGGGGGGGACGTTATTTCGGAAATAGAAGTGTTTTCAATTTTTTTCTAAAAATAAGATAGCTGGGTTCCAGTCTGAGGGTACGGGGGAGTGAGTTCCATCCGGTGGAAGCTTTCACAGAGAAGCGTCGGCCTCCAGTGCGTGTCTTTTTGAATTTGGGGATGTTGGCTAGATGTTCATTCTCGGACCGCAGGGATCTGGGAGCTATATAAGGAGTTACCAGGTCGCTGAGAATCGGAGGGCCAGCTCCATTACTACCGCTTTTGTATGTCCTCTCCCTTTGGGCAGGGGGCATTACCCTAATCTTACTGGCTAAAATCCTCCAAAACAAAACGGAAGATTTTCAAAGGAGGAGCGTCACTTCAGTCAGACACCTTAGGGGTGGCCCTGGCTGAGAGTGGACACACCTTTCCTGCTTACTAATTTTCCCACCAACCTTTCTACCAAAAGTAGGGCTTGGTCAGGGGGGGGCGGGTATCTCCAGTAGCTGGCGAGACCCTGGTCAGCATAACAAAGGGCAGGAAGAATTTGAGGTTCATTACCCTTCATACCAGTCCTACTGGAGGGTACCTGTAGAGCACCTCCACCCAGAGCAGGCCTGGTTTCTGACCCACAAGAACACAAGGCTCCCACCTCAGAAACCTGTCTACCTGTCTAGAAGTGACAGGTTAGTGCAGACCAGTCAAGCACACACTAGTGGTTTGGTAGGTTTTCAGGGGCCCTCAAGTGCATTTTTTAATTAAACCAACACTAAAATCAGTGTGGGCTCATTAATCTGAGATGTTTGGTACCAAACATCTTGAGATTCGGTGAAACCATCACGGAGCTGAGGAACTCGTATTGACAAGCTCACAGTCCATGTAATCAGCATGGGTTGACTACCCACGTATAACAATGTGTATTTGTAAAGCGCACGTTCACCCAGAGGTATCTTGGCGCTGACTAACAGATGTTTATTGTTACCCAACTCAATGGTACCCAACAATAATCTCTAAGAATGGACTTGGACACTATAGGGGCATTTCTGCTCATGCACTTATGCCCTCACAAGAGGTATGGTGCACCATGCCCTAAGGCTGAAAGCCTGCTGTAGGGGTGACTTACCTATGCCTCCTGCAGTGCTGGCAGGCCTGGCACACAGGGATGTGTGCCAGGCTGACTTCACATTTACCTGCACCAAAACACGCAGGCTGCAGTGGCAGTGTGCATGTGTTTGGTGTGGGGTCTCTTAAGGTGGCATTATACATGCTGCAGCCCTTAAAGACACTCTCTGGTCTCAATGTCCTTGGTACCACTGGTACCTTTTACAAAGAACTGCCAAATGTGGGCTTCTTAACACCCACAAAATGGATAGATACTGCCAACTCTGCTGTGTGCCCCCTCAACACCCATGGAATATGCTATTTACCAGTATGCATCTGTTCTTGGCATGTAGGGCTGCTGACATTCATATCTTAGCATTAGATCGCCGCCTAGTGTTGGGTCCGGATGATTGCACATTGTTGTCCTGGAAGAGTGTTCGAAGTTTCACGAGATAGGTGGCTCCTCCCCTGGACTACAGTGCGCATGGGCATCCTCTCCATGCTCAGATTGTTTTTCGCCATTGTGGCAGAGATGGAGTATGATACAGTAAGTGATGACCATGCTTGTGAATAATTCTGAGTGCTACAGCTGCGACAGGCACCGGGGAGGAGGGTGGGCGATATAAATGTCAGCAGCCCTACATGCCAAGAACAGATGCATACTGGTAAGTAGCATATTCCGTTCGAGGCATGTGGGCTGCTGAATTTATATCTATGCATAGAATAAATAGTAGTACCCTCCCTAGCGGCGGTTGCCCGTGCCAGCTGCAGCAGTCTGAAAAAGAGTTCTGAGAACAGCTTGACCTACAGCAGCTTGCTGTTTGGAGTGTACATCCACGCAGTAGTGTTTGGTGAATGTGTGTATGGTGGTCCATGTGGCTGCTCTACAGATATCCTCTAGAGGAATGTTACCCAGGAAAGCCATGGATGCCCCTAACTTGCGTGTGGAATGAGCTCTTGGGGGAACTGTTAATGTGCGTTTAGCCTTTTGACAACAGATCTGTATGCACTTAACAATCCATCTGGCTATACCTGATTTTGAAATTGGGTTGCCCTTGTGCTGTGGAGAGAAGGCAACAAACAGTTGTTTAGTTTTCCTGAAATCTTTAGTCCTGTCTATGTAATACAGGAGAGCCCTTTTAACATCTAGTGTGTGTAGTGCTCTGCATGCTACTGAATCAGGATTTGGGAAGAATACTGGTAGTTCAATAGTTTGGTTAATGTGGAACTGTGACACTACCTTAGGCATAAATTTAGGGTTGGTACGCAGCACCACCCTATTAGCATGAATCTGAATGAAAGGCTCCTGAATAGTGAGGGCTTGCAGCTCACTAACCCGTCTGAGCGACGTGATCGCCACCAGAAAAGCCACTTTCCATGTGAGAAATTGAATCTCACAAGAGTGAAGAGGTTCAAATGGTGGACCCATGAGCCTGGTGAGGACTATGATGAGGTTCCAGACAGGCGAAGGCGGGTGTCTTGGAGGAATGACTCTTGAGTCCCTCCATAAAAGCTTTAATGGCCGGCACTCTGAAAAGGGAGAGGTGCTGGCTATTTTGAAGATAAGCGGCCATTGCAGTTAAATGTATCCTGATGGAACTATACGCTAGATTGCATCTGTATAGGTGCAGCAAGTAACATATAATGTTTTACGTTGATGCATCCAGCGGATTTATGTAATTATTGGAACAATAGATGACAAAACGCTTCCATTTTGCCGCATAGCATGCCCTGGTGGTAGGTCGTTTAGCCTCCTTGATGATGTCCATACAGTCAGGGGGCAGGTTTAGGTAGCCAAACTCTATGACCTCAGGAGCCAGATTGCAAGGCTTAACTGTAGCGGATCTGGGTGCTGAATGTCTCCATGGCTCTGAGTGAGGAGCCTGGGTGTGAGTTTGAGACGCTGGTGGGGCACCACTGAAAGTTCTAGGAACGTGGTGTACCAGGCTTGCCTCGCCCACGTTGGAGCAACTAGGATGAGTGTCATGGAGTGCTGCCTCAGTTTGCGCGCCACTAGCGGTATGAGTGGTGCCGGAGGAAAAGTGTACGCAAATCTGTTTGACCAGTTCATCCATATCGCATTGCCCTGAGACTGCGGGTGTGGGAACCTGGCGGCGAAGGTGTGACATTTTGCGTTTTCTGGTGTTGCGAAGAGGTCTATCTCTGGATGACCCCACTGCTGGAAATATGGTTAGAGCACCGAGGGATGTATCTCCCACTCGTGCATCTGATGGCTGTGTCTGCTGAGCAGGTCCGCTATCTGGTTGTCCTTGCCTGGGAGGTGTTCCGCCATGAGGAACATGTTCCTCTGAATGGCCCACTTCCACATGCACTGTGCTAGGTGGGACAACTGTGGAGAGTGCGTCCCTCCCTGCTTTTGAATGTAATACATTGCAGTCATGTCCGTCCGGAAAAGCACGACTTTGTTGCAGAGATGCAACTTGAATGCCTTCATCGCCATGAAGATTGCTATCAATTCCAGGAGGTTGATGTGCAACCGTTTCTGCTGTGTGGTCCACAGCCCCTGCACAGTATAACGGAGGACATGAGCTCCCCAGCCCTGGAGAGATGCATCCGCTGTTAGCACCACCTATGGTACAGGC
This sequence comes from Lissotriton helveticus, assembly GCF_964261635.1. Lineage (NCBI taxonomy): Eukaryota > Metazoa > Chordata > Amphibia > Caudata > Salamandridae > Lissotriton > Lissotriton helveticus. The sequence continues at coordinate 1,278,332,431 of NC_136070.1, forward strand.
TCCTGGAACGGTCATCCCCTGCAAAGGTTTTGTGTGTTCCACCAATGCAGAGAGTTGTATGCACGGCCGGTCACCAACACTAGGTCTTTCAGCTGTCCGTGAGCCTGGTTAACTGGCGTGCTAAGCATTCCTGAAGCGGACGCATGTGTAGTCTCGCGTGAGGGACTATAAAGATGCAGGAGGCCATCATGCCTATCAGTTGCATGAACACTTGCGCTGGGAGTGAGTGTTGTGGCCTGAATTTTCGAATCAGCACCTGCATGCTGTTGACTCTCGCTGAGTTTGGTCGCGCTGTGGCAGTGAGAGTGTTTATTTCCACGCCTAGTTACTGTTGTACAGGGGCGGGTTGAAGATGAGACTTTGGGTAATTGAGTGAAAATCCTAGACTGTGTAGGAGGTGAATTGTGCGGGACATGTGGCTGGCACACTGCTGGGCCGATTTTGCTTGGACAAGCCAGTCGTCTAGATACGGATAGACATGGATGTGTTGTCTCCGAAGATGCGCGGCCACTGTCGCCAAGCATTTGGTAAACACCCTGGAGGCAGTAGCGACCCCGAAAGGCAGGACCTTGAACTGGTAATGCTGGTTGTTGATGGTGAACCTGAGATATTTCCTGTGACTGGGGTGCATGGGAATGTGGAAATAGGCATCCTTCAGATCTAGGGTTGCTAGGAAATCCCCCTGACTGAGCAGCGGCAGAACTTGCTGTAAAGTGAGCATGTGAAAGTGTTCTGATAGGATGTATTGGTTTAGGGGTCTGAGGTCTAGAATGGGCCTGAGAGACCCGTCCTTTTTTGGGATTAAGAAGTACAGTGAATACACCCCTGTACCCTGTTGGTCTAAAGGCACAAGTTCTATGGCCCCTTTTTGCAGCATGCAGAGTACTTCGTGCTGCAATAAGTGCATGTGCTCTGCGGACATAGGACGGTGCCTTGGGGGTATGTTGGGTGGAGTGGAGGTTAATTCTAGACAATAGCCGTGTTGTATAAGTTGTCTCACCCACCTGTCCGTGGTAATGCTTTCCCAGACTGGGAGGAACTGCTGAAGCATTCCCCTGACCGGTGTGGTATGGTCGGGGGGCAGTGACAAGACGTCACTGTTTGTTAGTGGCGGAGGATCTGGCATTATTATTTCCACGTCCTCTGCCTTTGGTGCTGTTTCCACGATATCCACCCCTATTGTTTTTGTTGTAGGTGGATTGTGTGCCTCCCTTGGTGTATTGGGCTTGTTGCAACGCTTGACCTCTATAAGCTCCCCTGTTACCGGAGCAACGAAAGGAACTGCCCCAGAACTGTTGAGACTGCAGAGCTCCCATGGATTTTGCAGTTTTAGTGTCTTTTTTAATCTTCTCTAGAGTGGTGTCCACCTCTGGACCAAACAGGAAGTCATGGTTAACTGGTTGATTAAGTAGAGTAGTTTGGATTTCTGACTTGAAACCAGAGATGCGGAGCCAGGCATGCCTTCTGAGCATTACGCTAGTGTTTATGGCCCTAGCCGCTGTATCAGCTGCATCCAACGCACACTTAATGGACGCGTTGGAGATCAACTTCCCTTCCTGTATAAGCATTTCTGCTCCCTCCTTATAAGCATCTGGCAGGTGTTGCAGGAGCTGCTCTAACGTGTCATAGTGGGCCCTGTCATATCTTGCTAACAGGGCCTGTGTATTGGAGATCCTCCAAATATTAGCTGCTTGTGCTGCTATACGCTTCCCAGAAGCTTCCAAGATCTTGGATTCTTTTTCCGGAGGAGGAGCATCACCAGTTGTTTGAGAGTTTGCTCTTTTACGAGCATTAGCCACCACTAAGGAGTCCAAGGGGATTTGGCCTCTGATATACGCAGGGTCCACTGGCGCAGGCCGGTACTTCCGTTCAATCCTGGGGTTCACCACCCTTGCTTTAGTGGGCTCCTTAAAAATGTTGCTTGCATGTTTGAGCACACCCTTGAGCATAGGCAGAGTCTTTAACAGATCTTTCTGATGTTGAGAACGTATCAAAGAGAAAGTCTTCCTCCACAGGGTCAGCGTGCATGTCAACATCATGGTTAAGGGCTGCCCTTTCAATAAGTGTGTTAAACGTAGCAGTATCTTCAGCAGGCAAAGTTTTCACTGCATTTGACTGAGTGTCAGGGGTGGTGTGTGGTTCATCAGGGTCAACAGTGTGAGCCCATGGCTGGGACTCATCCTGATCTGTGTCAATGGGATAGTTAAACTGGTCCTCATTGTCCCCTTCCTCCACATCCTCAGTGACAGGTGTGGGAGAGTAGGCATAGTCCTGCCCATAGGGCTGTATGGGTTCAAAAAGTGTAGGAGAGGTCGTAGAGTCCCTCTTTTTCTTTAGTGGTATCTTGTAAGACTCCGTGGGAGTTTCAGGCCTGATTTTATGTTTATAAACGGTGAGTCGACCTGAAGCGGAGTCGATGTACAATTTTGACTGTTCGTCATAGGACGGTGGTTGGAACAGAACGTCTTCCGTCCGAGGCTGGGTGGGTGCATATCCTGTTGTGGACTTGGATGAGTCAGCAGCCTTTGGGAGATGGACAGTTTTAGGCCGTGCCGTGGGTGGCAGGCCATATTTTATCGGCGCCGTAAGCATAGGAGATGAGCCTACTTGCTTGGAAGTCTTGGTCTTTGAGCCGACTGACTCCGACAGGTCCGTGGGATTGTGGCTTTTTGTCGACTCGGGCCGTTGCTGCGTAGCAGGTACGCTTGTGTGCTTCGACGATGTCTGTTCCTTTGGGCCGAGTTTGGATTTCGTCTCAAAGGCCTTGACTAACTGCGGCTTCTGAATCTTCGGTTCGATGGCTTTTTGTGCCTTGAGTCCCTTGGAAGAGTCGCCATCTTTGGAGCCGGACGTCGACGTGAGCGTGACGTGTTTAACTGCAGACACGGGCTTCGTCGCTCCGATCTTCGGGTGGACGCCCCATGTCGACCCCGAGGGGTCGAGTACACGTTTCGACTTGGTAGGTTCCGAAGTCGTCGAGCCGACCACTTTCGGTTTCGTTTTAGTGTCTGTATGTTTCGGTTTTTGTTTGTCCACTGATTGTGGGCGTTCGACCAATAGCTCATTAGAAATGTTCTTAGTCGGGCCTCGAAGCGGGACTACAGAACTTGTATGAAGATCTTGGCTAAGGCCTTCCGGTGATGGCCCGACCTGAGCCGTGGAAGAGTCTGTATGAGGCCCTGCTACTGCAGTTGGGCCTAGCTCCTCGCTTGAGTCGTCGTCGACGGCTCCGAGAGGTTGTACGCAGTCTCCTACCTCGACGATGTCTTCATCATGGACGTAGAGTTCTTCCTCGTCCTCATTGTATGGTGAGTCTTGCTCCGATGCGGGATCCGAGTGCTGAACAGGATTCTCTTCTTGTACACCCTCCTTGCCGTCACCCCCGAAGATGTTTTCTGGATCGGGTGCCGACTCCCGCGCTGACTGTCGAGCCGCGCGTCGAAGACGAAGAGTTTTCTTCGATCTGAATTTTGAACAGGCCATGCAGCTGGCCTCGTCGTGGTCCGGTGATAGACATTTATTGCACACCGGGTGCACATCGATGTGAGGGTATTTTGAGTTGCAAACGGGGCAGCGCTTGAATGGACTCCGTTCCATCGTCGATGGGCCTTTGGTGTCGAAAGGCAATCAGTCTTCGACGTCGTGTTCCAAGAAACTCGAAACAAGTAGAAGGCACCGAACGAAAGACAATACCGACGCCCCGAAGGCCTTTTGGCCTTGAGAAAGAGTATTTATATATATTCCGAACTTGAGTTAAGAAGGTACATCCGAACCCAATGGCGGAAAAAATCAATCTGAGCATGGAGAGGATGCCCATGCGCACTGTAGTCCAGGGGAGGAGCCACCTATCTCGTGATACTTCGAACACTCTTCCAGGACAACTATGTGCAATCATCCGGACCCAACACTAGGCGGCGATCTATGCATAGATATAAATTCAGCAGCCCACATGCCTCGAACATACTGTTACACCTACTACGTACACTGTGCCAACTGTGGGCTTCCTACCACTTACACACAGATTTTACTGCTACCACAATGGACAATGTGCTAACTCTGACTCACATATGGCTGTGTCCGAACTGGGGTGGCGTGGTGAGCAAAAAGACGATGTCTAAAACCCAAATCTGTAACTGGGAGTGAATGTTTGACTTGTTCAGCATTCAGTGCATCATTTGTTGCTGTACCACCTTTTGCCCCAAGTTGGCAGGGTGTGCCATGACGTGGGTCCCGTGCTCACTGTGCCACAGGACTCAATATAGCCTGGGTGATGAGGGGTGATATGCCAAAACCGGTCCCAGGAGGTTTGTTTCTGGTCCAGGCAGGACCTGGCTTGGCAGTTCGGGCTGGACTGCTCCCATGGGGAGCAGAGTCCATGCTGATTTGCCCATGGGTGGGTCCAAACTGGGGTGGCGTGGTGAGCATTAAACCAAAGGATTAAATCCAGATCATTTACTTGGGGTGAATGCATTCGAACCCTCATTTCTTCTTTTTGCTTCCCCTTAACCACCCATACACTGTTATACCTTTATACTACTAAAGTTGTGCCAACTGTGGTCTTCCTACCACTCACACTGCTTTTAAAGCTACCACAATGGACACTGTGCCAACTGTTTTGTACGCCTTCTGAACGGCAAGACCCTTGGTCTGGCTGCTACCACTATGTGCTCTGTCATCCCAGAAACTATCACAAGCTAAGACACAAATAAGTTAAAGTATGCTCGGGAGTTTGAACATGCAGGGGAAAATATGTACTTTTATAAGGAAAAGCTAATCACTACTGCAACTGGTACCTATGTTAAGGTGGGAAAACAAAGAGTACAGTTCTTGGATTTTTTTTCAGGATTCCACTGGTGATCTAACTTAAGAATACACTTGTTACCTTCGGTAAAGCAATATCTGGTAAAGACGGGATCTAGCCACAGATGCCTTACCTGTGAATTCTACCCATGCACCAGACTGGATCCGGAAATTGTTTTGCAACCGAATGTCTGCAATTTGATAGAGGGCATCAAGCGACTCCGTGGCGACGTCGTCCACCTGATGTGATGTCGGTGGAGTCCTTATAAGCTCTCCCCGGACGTCGGTTTCTTTTTTGACTATTTTCCATGGCACAAAAGAGAGCCACTTACAGAAACTACCTATGGAAACAGTATGCCCACAAAGAGACCTCTTTATGTCAAAACAATTACCAAGTCCTAATGATGGGCATTAGAATACCCAGAAGGAATCTTGTAGATAAAAGGAAAAACCAGTTCACAAAACGGGGAGGATCGAAAAGGAATCTGCAGCTAGATCCAGTCTCTACCACATAAGGCTTTACCAAAGGTAAGAAACTTAATCATCTGATACAGACATCTAGCTACAGATTCCTTACTTTTGAATTAGATACCCAAGCAATGCCGCCCCTGGAGGAGGGTCTGCAAACTGGTCCCACTAAAGATCACTAAATAGGACTAGCCAGTCTGCGAGATCGAGTGACTGGGCTGTCTACGAATGCAGAAATGTAGAAGGGAGACGTCCCACCAGAAGGACTATGGAAAACCCATAGGGAACTGAAATCCCCAAATCATGAAAAAGCATGGAGAAATGTCACCCGTGGTAGTGGAAGAAAGAAGTGTCGGAAAAGAACACTTCATAGCAGCACAATACTTCACACTTCTCCCAATGGTAACCGGACCATTAGTGGACGAGGCTGCAGGCCAAGGACAACAGCCAAAGCCACGGAGCCAGAGCTCCTCACCGAAGAAACAAGAATGTGAGTTAAACCTGCTCTGAGAAACGCAAGAAAAAGGGGCGAGATCGCAGAACACATCCCCGATGTAGAGAACAGCAATCAATGCTTCAATAGAAGCACTACGAAACAATGAGTAGTGGAAAAAACCACTCATGGTCAGAGCAAACACTTCTAGAGAGAAGTGAGCCCTCTAAGACTAACATAGAAGTCACAGAGGATGGGCAAACAAATGCATAGGCCCAAGCAAAGGCCTTACAAGGACACAAGGAAAGGTGTAGCGAAGTTAAGCATAGATGCAAACCCTCTATAGAAACGCAGCATAGAATGACTTACAATATATACACATATATAAATAGATGCATACAATATATACATCTATGAATACACATATATAAAACACACACACAAGTGTATACAATATATCATATAAATGTATAAAAGACATACCTAAGAAAGGTGTATATATAATTATACAGACATCGGTTAAGGACCGGAGCGGTGACAACGGCAAAGTAATAATTATAGATATATTAGGACGAGCTGACAAAGAGCCACACGGTACTGTATAAGAGGATAGAGGGCGTGGAAGATAACATACTTCTTAAAATTAATGGCAATCGATTCACATGCTTTGCATACTCCTGCCATCTGTGTTGGGTCCGGATGTTTGCAAGTTGTTTTTCTGCGAAGAAGTCTTTCATAGTCCCGCGGTAAGGTGACTCCTCCTTTCGGTGATAATGCACATGGGCATAGACTCCATTGTTAGATTGTTTTCTCGCAAGAGGGTCAAAATGGAGTAAATAAGTGTCATATATAGATGTCCATGCGTATAAATGTATAATGAACTGCAACAACTACAGGTACCCGGGGAGGCAGGTGAGTATGTGAATCTACAGCTCTACATGCCAAGAACAGATGCTTACTGGGTAAGTAACATTCGGTCGAGGTATGAGTGCCCGTAGCGGGCTTAGCCCAAGAGCCTAACAAATTATCATATGGCTTCACAGTAGGGGAGCACAGGCTCAACTCCAGTTTGGCTGTGATGAAGCACCCCAATTAATGGGTCGAATGACAACTCCACAGAAAGGAGAAGAAGTTCCAGAATCACAGCTGCCCTCCTCAGAAGCACGAGGACGGGGAAAATTCAAGCCTGCTAGCCTCACCCATCTCAGTTGGCCAACTAACCTTTAGAGTAGGCTTGACAGTATCAAACTTGGGGTGAATAAACCCCATTTATTCTCTTTCTCCATCCAACCTGTTCTTCCCGAGGAAAAACACTAGGGGCTCTTCAGAAGGAGGAAAGGTGTCAGAGGCTTACTGCACCACCAGCACTGTCACTGATGCCACCCGGCATCGATGTGACGAGGCATTGGAAAGGAGAGAAGTAGCATCAATTTGCACCACCGAAGTTGACAACGGAGCGGGCTGATTGGACACTGGCGTTGCAGGTGGGAACCCCCAACAGCTGTGCACAGAAGCAGTCACGGATCCAACTACAGATCCAGAGGGCCTAACTGAAGCCGAGGGAGACCCTGCCGGCATGGATTCAGTCAAGGCTCTGGGTTCCTGCCAACCAGGTACCTAGGGAACATGTTCTTCCCATAAACTGTACTGCAAAACCCAATTGGAAACTCTGCCCACATGTAAAATCCTTGTAAAAGGTTCCTTAGGGACCAAGGGCACTGTGACGAGGTAACGCCTCTAAGGGCTGCAGCTCTTATTGTGCCATCCTCAGGGGCCCTATATATTTACACACACAGCCATTGCAGGCTGCGTGTTTTGGTGCATGAGCCCTGTACCTCTAAAGTGTCTTAATCCATTCTTAGAAACTGAAAGTGCAGTGCACCCATAAAGAGTATATGGTATGAGAGACTGTCATTATGAACTCCACACCACCATAATTGCCTAAAACTGAATGCGGAGAAAACGGAGGTTATGACCTTTGGTAACATCTCTCCGGAATGGTCCCTGACTTGGTGGCCGACTCAGATGGGTCCTCTTCCGGTCCCAGTCGCAAAGGTCAGGAATCTTGGAGTGATCTTTGATAAACAACTATCATTCAAACATCATGTAAACAAGGTTGTTTCAGCTGCCTTCTTTACGCTGAAAAAGATCAAAAAACTGCTACCGTACTTACCAGCATCAGCTGGAAAAACCCTAATTTCCACCTTGGTGTTTTCCAAGCTTGATTATGGAAATGCCCTCTTTTTCAACACTCATAAATATATTCTGAACAAGCTCCAATCTGTTCAAAATATGGCAGCCAGAATCCTTCTCAACATTCCAAGGCGCCAGTCCACCTCGGCAGCTATACGCCATCTTCATTGGCTAAGAGTGGAGAGCAGGATTAAATTTAAGGCCTTATGCATTGCCTATAAGGCCATTCATCATACTGGCCCAAAGTTTTTAAAGGAGGCATTTCAGGTACATACCCCTATAAGGAACCTAAGATCAGCAGCTAGTTGTCTACTATCTGTTCCCCGAACAAGAACTGCCACCTGGGGAGACAGACGATTCTTGGTAGCAACTCCTAGATTGTGGAATTCTCTCCCTCCTCATATCAAAACTGCCCCCACTCTCATCTGTTTCCGTAAGGTCTTGAAGACTTGGCTCTTCAACCAATAAGTTTGTGTGCTGATTACCGTATCCTAGAGTATCTTCTGCGCCTAGACACCCTCGGGTATTAGCTGCGCAATAAAAATCCTATAAATAAATAAATAAATAATGGCTTTAATGAAAACTGGGACGTTTGGTATCAGATTTCTCAACACATTAAATCCACACTGATGCCAGTGTGGGAATTAATGAAAAATGCACTTAGGGAGCATCTTAGAGATGCCGACTGAACCCAACTATGTGTCCTTGTTGAGTGGCTGCTTCCAGCTGCCACCACCAGACATGTTTCTGGACCCATGGGTCAGGAGCCTGCCGCTCTCGGGGTCCTGAAAAAAAGCACATTCTGGGTCGAGGTGCCAAGCCCCCTCCCCCAGGACAGGCTGGGTCCACTAAGGGGAAGCTTCAAAGGCCTGCCGCCTTTGTGAGCTACCTCAGCCATTTGCTGCACCCAGCAACTGGCCCCCATCGGTTCTAACTCCCACGTTGAGCAGGAGAATCAGCGGGGAAACCAAGTTAGGAGGAGAGGTGTGGCCACCTTTGCCAACCCTGCCCCTCAGGTGGGGGAGGCGAGGTGAAGCCCAACTCTTACACCCCGCCATCATGAAGATGGGGAACCAACCAACCAGAGTGAGGCTCATGCCGCCCTCCCACTGGAGGGTGGCATAATAGGAGGTGTACCCACCCTAAGGAAGGAACCCATTTGGCCCAACCTGTAATGAACCTAAACATAGTATTTAGGGGCAGCCCTGAACCCTGCCTCCTCAGACAAGAAGGAGGAGGATTGAAGAGCTGTGCTAAAGGAAGAAGAGGAGATCAACTGACCTGGCCCCAGCACGACTGGCCTGTCCCGACCTACAGCGAAATCCCGGTGTGCCCTGCAGCCAGCAGCCCCCAAGAATCCAGAGGACCTGCCCTTCCTTCCCCAACCAGACTGTCTCCCTTGAGCACTGGATTTGCTCACCAACAGATTCTGGCTCCGGCCAAATCCGCGAGTCTGCACCCTCTGCACCCAACGCCCATGGCCTCAGAGTGCCCCAACACCACGAGGCGGCCTCCCTGGCGATCCAGATCTGGTGATCCCTGGCCTACCTCAAGTCTCCAACTGACACCTGCAGCCCCTTTCTGGAGGATCCACCCGACCGTGACCGGAGCCGTTAAGAAAAACCAGACGCCAAAAGACACCCCTGCACCCGATGTCACAGCCTTGGGTGGCCCAACCGACGGTGTCCTGGAATCCCAACTAACCTCTCCAACCGGTGGTCACGTCCAGAAGATCTCCTTCCCCAAGCCTGCAATGTTTGTTGCAACTGGAGAATCCCCACTGAAAACTACCGGGCACCCGGTGCCATTACAGCACCCTGCACCTGGCCACCCCTGTGCCGCTGTAGGTGTACTTTGGGTGCTAAATCGGATCCCCCTTTGCTCTTTGCCGAAGTTCAGGAGCTTTGATCCCATAACCTTGTGGCCTGCTCGTGAGCAGCCACCAACCGGAAGCCTCTTATCCCCCATTGGATAACATTGGGCCTCAGCACTCTGCACCCGGCCCGCCCTAGTGCCGCTGAGGGTGTAACAAGAGTGCATCCTTGACCCTTGGGGAACCCTTATTCTAACCCCAGAAAACCAACTCCCAGACCTAAGTACTTACCGTTAAACTGATAACCATAGTACTGCGTTGACTGCTAATCTTGTGAAAATTGTTCCAAGGTTGGAGTTGGATTATTTGAAACCTTTAGATACTGCATATGTACAAAAACTGATTTACTTACCTTTTATCTAGGAAATGTCCCAGTGAGCTATCTAGGCATATCACACGGAGTAGAAAAAGTAACGTAAAAAGTAATCTGAAAAGTAGCCTACAAAGTAATCACAATAGTAACTGAAAAGTGATTTTAACTGTTGACTCACCTATAACAAACTAATTGCATTCTACTGCATTTTAACTGTATACAATTGCATTATTCTTGCAAAGTCTTCTTTCACTTCCCTGCACCAGGCCTGGCTTGTTTCTAGAAATAAAATACAACTAAATAATATTTTGTATACAAATTGGTCTGAGCTCAGTCTGAGTGTGTGACATTTCTTGCCCGAATGTGTACAATAAATGCTTAACACTGCCCTCTGATAAAGCCTTATTGCTCACCCTTACTACCGCAAATAAAGAGTAAGGTGTCTACTTTTACCTCTGCCTACCTTTGGGGTTCCACTGGACTCTGCGCACACTATACCTTACTTGGGTATAGTATATACAGAGCCAGCTTCCTACAACATCCCTAAAATGAACTAAAAAGCCCGTCACAAAAATGCATGTGTACATTATCTTAATGGAGTAAAAGAGATCTAGCTTCAAACGCTTCAGCTGGTTGGCAATGTTTAGCCAAAACAGTATGTTATTTGGCAGGGGCTGGATGATACTGTATGGGGGAGGTGAACTTTACATTAAAAATATGAAAGCCAATGGAAAGAGCAATCCTTAGGCCCCCATCTACGCCCTGTGCCTCTGCATCCGTTGGCTACTAGACATTCCCCCCACTGCTGACCACTCATGCAGGAAGAAATGCAAGTCCAAAGAGACCAGAAAGGCCTGCTGGATTATCCAGAACTGCAACCCACTCTGCTTATCCTTAAATGAGCTCACCTCACCCCTGCTCCCTCCTACTTCCATTTATTAATATCAAGCTTCCTCTATACCACTGGCTGGCTCCCCGGCCCCTTCCATCATCGTCCAGTCACTGTTCCTGCTGTCATTTGCAGGACACCATTATTTGATTCATCAATCCCAGTGCACCGTTATTCTGAATGCTTCTTTCCATTCATACTTTCATCGGTCTCAATTTATAAAAATGGTTACACTAAAAATCTCAACTTTAATATGCAACGGTAGGAATGAAATGCCAAATAAATGTTTGAAAAAGAAAAGAGTGACCACACTGCATGTAGGTTTGGTGGCAGCTTAAACTCTGCACTCCAGCAACTAATACTTGCCTTCTTCCTCTGCGGCGGGTTTTGTGGAGAAGCTTTCACTCCTTCGCAGGGTCTTTCGCTGCTGGGCGACATGGATTCTTGTGCGGTTTCCTTTAGAAATCCCTGCCCAAGTCTGCTAAAATACCCCTCAACAGGAGAGCCACAATACAGTGCTTCCGACTGCGAAGGCTTGGTCTCACCTCCCCGCAAAGGTCCATCTGCTCGTGGGGCAGCGTTCAAAGGGGAGTAGGCATACATTAAATTAAACTCTGTCCGGAAAGTCTGATCCGAGCACCGTAGAGGCGTCTGTCCTTCCCCACTCTTGACAAGGAAGCCAGTTTCTGAAGGGGTGTTGCTGATGTACGGAAGAGGCGTGCTTGGGGACTGAGAAGGTAGTTCTATGACAACAGTGGTGTGGGGAGATGGGTTTTCAGGGCAGCCAAGAGCGCTGGGGTCCACATATCCAGCCTTCGATGTATCTGCATCAGTCTGTAGGCAAGGCTGTGTGGCATGGGATAGGGAAGGTGTTAAAGCAGGAACAAGGAAGCGATGAAATCAAGGAGAAAAAGGGAATGAGAAAAAGAAAAAAACACATTAATGCCTTACAACGAATGGTAGGAATGGCAAAGCAACACAAAACGCAGCTTCTTGCATTTAGCACCTCATCCATGAAGTATATATAACAGGTTTGTCTTGGGTGAAATCTTTAGAGGGGTCATCCGGTGAGCGAGATCACAATACATCTCAATGCTCTAAGCTGGGACAAAGCAACTTTTTCGAACACCAATTGTTGATGATTGTTAGAAATGCAGGACTGGTGACAGGGAGCAGTTTTTGGCACTATACTGGATGCCCCTTTAAATTGAAATTATTGCACCTACCTAACCTGCACCCTGGACTTCTCAGACTAAGTTTAAAACAAGACCAAATATGTTTTATTGCTGAATCTAAATTGTATTACCAGTACAGTTAGCACCACTAGAGTATTTCTGCAGTCGAGGGACAATGTGCTTTCTTGGGCTGAGTGGTCATTTTGTGTCTGCATGAAGATGTACCCGCTTCACTAGCTTTATTAATTTTGGAGTGGGAGGGAGAACGCACAACAAACACAAAGCAGCTTTATTTGTTACGGCAGTGCATGCATTTTAAAAGCGGGGCGGTTAAAAATCTAACCAAGAGACAGGCAGCTCTAGTCTATCCCTACCTTAAAAGAGCTTGCTGGCTGAGCAGGGTGAGATATATGAAAGTAATGTGTTTAGCACTTACTTCCAACATTTCAGGAGAAATGTGCTGCTCAGTTCAAGTCTCTAATAACTCAAATGTGGAAGAGAGGTCCACACAGACCTGACGTAGGAACACATGCCTTCTGTGGCTGCCAGCACAGAAAGGAGGCCTGGGCTGCAGTGACTCCTATCAAGAATGTGGGTCAATCACTGCGTACCCCACCACCACAACAGACTGGCTGGAATATCCAAGTCCAGACTTCATTTTTTCACTACTAAGCATTATACAAATAACAAAACATGGATTAGAAACTTCCATAAAAGAACTAGTAATACAGTGCTTAAATGACAAAAAAATTAGCTAATCAAGGTTTTCTTGCATTTAACTTTGGAAACAAGATGCAATCTGAGCAGAAGGGATTAGAAACCATCTCCAACTACAGATATCCTGCAAATAAAGTATTCAATATAACAAATCCTGCTTTAGAGCAGTCATGTTTCCACCCTCCTCAATAATCAACCAATACTATGTTTATAGGCAAGAGGCAAAGGGACCTGACTGCGTACCACTTACAGCAACTATTAGATGACCCACAAATGAAACCATGTGCAGGAGCCGCTCTATGCACAAGGACTGTGTTTACTGCTCCTCTGCCACCACGCTGATTCGGGAACACCAGCACGCTGAGTGCTCTTCAGACCCATGCCACCAATTTCGCCATCAAAGTCAAATAGAATAACCAATGCTTGCACTTGGCACGACTGGCTGATTAAGAGTTTTTATACTAGGGTGCTGCTTCAACTTCTCCATCACAGCACCTAAATCAGCCCTTTCATTTTACCAGTTGAGAACGAGAGCATTCAGCAAATGGAACCCCACAGTAAACTAGATTTACTCTACTCTCTTTTCATTAAATGCTCAATGTGCCATCCAACTTTAAATCCGTGTAATGGATCTATAGTAGGTTAAATCATTTTCAATGTAATTGAGGAAAGTTTGGAATGGTAACAAACACATTGGGTAAAGAAACAATGTGGAGTACAAGTTCTACAAAGTTTAATTTGATTTGCAATTTTGGACAGTAATTGAGAATCAAATACTTCAAAAGCTGATTGGGTTAGGATCACTGAAGCTGGAAGACTTCACACATGTAGCAAAAGGATGAACGAGTAAAGGAAATCATTTAAGTTTTCACTCGATGAGTGCATTCGATTCACCACTGGTAAAAAAACATAACATTATCGACCTACCCGACGTCTGGGGATGAAGGCAGGAATTCCAAATACGAGAAAACCTCTTAAAAGTGAAAAGTACTGTGGAGCGTTTTACGTCCTGATTATATAATTGATAATCGCATGATCTCAGACAGGCATGGCCACGGTAACCACCAGCATCACTCCAGCCATACTTGATGGACACCTCGGGATACCCAGCAACTTGTTATACATAATGCTCATCTTCATCCATATCCACATATTCAGCGTTGAGATGTTCTCTAGGGGAAGGCATCATCGTACATTCGCAGAGGAAGATGACCGAGATTGAGAAGGCCCGGGTAAAAGAGGATGCCATCAACTAGGGGGTACTCCTTAAGGCTCAGGGGTTGAAAAGATGCTACCTGGACAATCACTATAGACACTAAGAATACTTCAAAGAGTGAGCACCAAACACTGAGGCAATCTCTCAAGCTGCATCAATCATGCACTACAAGACAAAATGTGGCTTTTGAATGGCAGTACCACATCTAGGCATTGACCTCCTAGCAACTCTTCTTTCACAAAATGATCCTATTGAGGGTCATTTATGATCTGCAAGGCTAGCAAAACCTAAAGGTGTCTGGGAGCCATCAAGGTTAAAGCCAGGGAGTCATAATTTAGAGCAGGAGAGCTTTCTTGTGTAATCAATCAAATCTTCAACAGTCTATGGGGAGCCCATTACACCAAAGAACCCCTACTACTGATGTGAAGCTTACCACTAATAGAGATGGTGGGACCTGCATGGACATTCGGCAGAAGCATTTCACTTATGTCCAGCAATATGTTCATTTTTTTATTGAAGTCCTAGAATCTCGTGACACCAACATACCTGGAATCCCAACAATCTGGCCAACAATGGCCAGAAACAGTGGTGGAATCTACTTCAGATAAAAAATTAGCACACTACCATTTAGCGAAGATGTATAAATAACAGATCTTCGTGCAATCACCTGCTCTTCTAATACCAAATATGTAACAAGGACATATCTGGGAGTTTTTAATGTATTTGGAAGCTCAAGATTTGCATCTCCAACTGTCAATCATTTGTGGGAAGAGGCAGCAATGCATACATGGACCATGGCAGCCAACCAACAGATGGTCCATTACTCCCAGAGTTGCGTGCAAGCCAAATATCTTCCACCCACACTTGAAAAGGGCTTGTCAAGTTCAGGAGTGGGTGGAGTGGGAGCACAGCTGGGTGCCATTTGTGTAAGTGTGAACTCTATTCCTAGTGCAGCCAACGGGTCTTGAAGAGGTTTCATACAGATGTTACCATCGCTGGGGATGTGAGGCAGTCCAGATTCACTTCACATGCAAGATACCACCAAAGGTGTTCTAGTTGAGAGAAAGGATTCAAACCACCAACACGTGACGTTCAAAATGTCAACAACCTTCTGCAAGCTATTAGTTAAGATATAATGGTCTGTGGTTTGGAATTCAGTAATGCTGAATCAATCGCACCAAAAGTGCTGCTTTCCCTAGGCCTGCAGTTTTTTTAACTGCAAAATGAGCCATGTCCAAAAAAGGTTGCAAGGGTGCCCCAGAACAAGACTGCAAGTCGAGACTGTGAGATCAACTGAACCTTTATATGCCACAAAGGCCTGCCTGAATATAACCAAAGGGCTACGAGAGACTTCCTTAGAAGAAAAGCAAGTTACACACATCCGGGTCCAACCCTAGATGGCAGAAGTATGCACAGCATATGAGTCTACAGCACTATCTGCCACAAACAGATGCTTACATGGTAACATTTTCCGTTTGTGGTATGTGTCGCTGCAGATACACATGCGGTGCATCAACTGTAAAGCAGTCCTAATAGTGGTGGCTTAGCCAGAGGATGTTGCAGAAATCTGGAAAAGTGTATGTAGGCCATCCTGGCCACCTCCATCTTGCTGTCTGGCCAAAATGTGCACTCAGTTCTATTTAGTGAAGGGATGTGAGGTAGGACAGGTGGCTGCTTTGCAGAGATCAGCTAGTGTTATTTTACCGAGAAAGACATGGAAGCCCCAGTTTCCGAGTGGTATGAGGTTTAGGAGGGACAGGAAGGGCTCCTTTAGCTTTGGCATAACAGGTTTGTATATATTTGACTAACCAACAGGCTATTTCTGCTTTGGAATTTGCTCGTCCCTTGTGAGGCTTGGAGTATGGCACAAACAGTTGTTGGGTCTTAAGAAATGGTTTTGTTCCATCAATATAGTACACAAATGCTCTTTTATCAAAAGTATGTAAGGCACTTCCTGTTACAGATTCTAGTTTTCGAAAGAAGACTGTCAGTTCAATTGTGTAATTAAGGAGGAAACTAGATACCCCTTTTGGAACTAATTTCGGATTGGTTCCCAGTAACACTTGATCTTGGAAAAAAAGGCTCTAATAAAGTGAAAGCGTGTATCTCACCGACTCGTCATAGGAAAGTGCTGGCTACTAGGAAGTCCACCTTCCAAGATAGGAACTGCAAGAGGTTCAATGGGGGACTCAGAATCCCAGTGAGGACACTGTTTAAGTTCCAAAGTTGAAAAGTTTCAGCACTCCGTCCATCGTCTTGTTGTGTTTGCTATGTCTGCCTAAATGGCAACAGGTATGCCCAGACATGGAACCCTTACTCGCGGTCACTGGATTCAAGATAGCCTGGCTAATGTTGGTTGATACCCTGTAACCAATCACAGGATGCTTGTTTCCTATCCACGGAGAACGTGGTCTGTCAGTTTGGCTGGACTGTTCCCATAAGGAGCAGGGTCAAGATGAATTTGTATATGGCTGGGCCCAAACGGGGTGGCATAGAGTTAGCAGCAGAAAGATGGATTAAACCCAGATATCTTGACCTGGGGGGGAAGGGGGGTGAGTGGTTGAAAAGTTTCAGCACTGCGTCCATCATCTTGTTGTGTTTGCGATGTTCCAAACTGGAACTGGGGGCCCCCTGGGAGGAATAACTTGAGGCCTTCCATGAACGCTTTAATAACAGGTATTCTAAATGACGAAACCTGTTTTTCCGGTAGCTAGGCAGCCACAGCAGCCAAGTGTAATCCGATTGAGGTATAGCAAGACCTGACTTCTGCAATTGTAGAAGGTAATAAACAATATATTTTACTTGTGATGTTAGAGATGTGTGTTTTGGGAGGTCGCAGTGTACAAAACGCTTCCATTTAACTTAGTTTACCAGGTCCTAGTGGTGGGTCTGCACTCTTCTTTAAGAATTGACATACGCTCTTCTGATTGGTTGAAGTAACCAAATTTTAAAGCTTCAGGAGCCAGATTGCAAGATTGATTTCCTGAAGATTCAGATGTCAGAGTGCCTTGGTTTTGTATGTGAAGCTCTAGCTTGTTGGGGAGCTTCTTGTGTGGGACTTGACAGTTATAGTACTGTGAGGCACCAAGGTTGACGGTTCCAGGTTGGTGCTACCAAAATGATCGTGACAGATGTCTATCTGAGCCTCCTCACCACTAACGGTAGGAGTGGGAGAAGCAGAAAGGCATAAGCAAACATTCTGAACAAACTCACTCATCCATAGCGCATTGCCCAGAGACCACAGGTGTGGCAGCCTGGCGGTGAACCTTGGGCATTTTGTGTTTTTGTCAGTGGTGAACAAATCAGTTTGTGGGAACCACCAACCGTGACAGGACATGTGTAGGACTTAGGGGTGCTGTTCTAACTTGTGAACTTGATGATGCATCCCGTGGGCAGATCTGTTTAGATGGTTGTCCACCCCAGGAATGAGCTGGATTGACTCCGATGGACTTGCCACCTCCAGATGCTCTATGCTAGTCTGGACGGCTGCATTGTGTCCCATTTTTTCTGTAAATAAAACATGGCAGTCATGTTGTCTGTGCGTATCAGGACGGTATTGTTCTGAATGAGGGTGTGAAAAGCTTTGAGTGCAAGCTGGATGGCTAAAGGCTCCAGCTGACTGATATGATGCATTCGCTGTGCAGGATTCCACGAGCGTTGAGATGATTTAGATGGATTCCCCAACCTGTGAGGGCTGAGTCTGTAGTGATTGTCCCTTTCGGAACTGGGTCCAGGTAGGGCCCCCTCTGCAACAAGCCGTTTGTATTCCACCACTACAGAGCGCGATGAATGCAGCCCCACTGCAACATGGATCTTGGAGACGACCCTCCACTGAAGACCACTGTGCCCCTAGGCACTCGTGTAGACGACCCTCCACGGAAGACCACTATGCCACTAGGCACTCTTGTAGACGACCCTCCACTGAAGACCACTATGCCACTAGGCACTCTTGTAGCAGGTAAGTAAAGCAAGGGGCGTAAATGCGCCCCAAACCAAATGCACAGCGAAGTATGCTCCATTAGCAAACGTAATGTCATTTAAACCGCTTAAAACTGCTTCTTCAATTCTTTTACTCCTCTTCTTAATGTACTCGTAATTTCATCTCCCCACACAACAACATTCGCCTATTTTCCAAGTTTCAACTATTGTAATTGCCAAAATGAAGTGTGTTTTTTCAATTGCATTATGGGTTATGTAAGATTTACCTGGGCAACAGTTTGAGTTCATCATAATGGCGAGTTAAATCTGTACAGCTGTGTAAACAGGGGGATATATAAGCCGCAAGGGAACGTGGGAGGTTCAATGATTTTCGACGTTTTGAAACAAGAATGGGAGGCTTTTAAACTTTACTGGCAGGTACGCATTTTTACAAGAGCGATGAGCATTGTTAGCTAAAAATGTAGCACGATGGAAATGAGAGATTCAACTGTAAAAGGCAACTGGTAGTAAGAATTGCAGCTCTACTGTTTGTTTAGAACAACAGCTGTCAGCCTAATAAAGGGAGGGAGAGCAAACATGCAGATAGGTATTTCTGTTGATAAAATCGAGGGATGAACTAAGAAATGTGAAGGGGAGTTTTTTAGGATTTCACTAAGTGCTGCATGCGATGAAATTGAAGGTTGGGTTAAACTGTTAATTGTATTAGAACTAGAATAATTCAATATGCAGTAACATGTATGATGAATTCTGATTGGCTGTTATTTACTTGTTGTTTACAGTGACCCCCGAAGAAGGGCATGTTCCTGCCCGAAATGCATTGGGTTTTACCTAATAAACACTGCCACTAGACGAACTTTGCATCAGTCATGTTCTTTGAAAGGTCCGATTGGGCACAACTGAACAGTAGAAACTTGGAAAATAGGCGAATGTTGTCGTGTGGGGAGATGAAATTACGAGTACATAAAGAAGAGGAGTAAAAGAATTGAAGAAGCAGTTTTAAGCGGTTTAAATGACATTACGTTTGCTAATGGAGCATACTTCGCTGTGCATTTGGTTTGGGGCGCATTTACGCCCCTTGCTTTACTTACGTTCATTCTTAGGTGCCAAATGGGCAAGGCACCTTTGCCATTCTGCACGCAAATTCGAAGAAATGTGAAAGAGGAACGAAATACGGTGAAAGAGGAACGAATTACGGTAAAACCAGGAGTGCATCCCTTTATCTGAACAGTTAGCACTCTTGTAGCAGGAGCATGTGGAGCTGGGCACGAGGGACTATTGCTATGCAGGATGCCATCATCCCTAGTAGGCGCATTACGTTTGTGACAGTTACCCGTCGATGTGGCTGAAAAAGAGAGCATGTTTTGAAAAGCTTGAACTCTGGTTGGGCTGGGGGGAAGCTTTTCCAACTGAGGCATCTAAGAGAGCCCCTAGAAAAGGTTGGACCTGTTGGGGTTGAAGATGGGACTTTGTCAAATCGATGAAGTAGGAAAGTGGGTTTTTGTTGCACCCTCCTCCAAACATCTCGTATTTCTAAGCCCACACCGATGCCAGTGTTGGATTTCCAATACACGCACACAGAGGGCACCTTAGAGGTGCCCTCTGAAAACATACCAGACTCTTGTGTCCTTGCTGACTGGTTTCTGCCAGACTGCCACCCGAGACACTGTTCTGACCCTCTAGTGAGAGAGCCTTTGTACTGAGGACACCCAGAACAAAAGCCTGTCCGGAAAGAGGGTGTAGCACCTCCTCCCACAGAATGACCTACTGATTAGCCTCTTTGGGCCGGCGAGCTTCAAAGGAGCTGCTGCCTTTGGAATGCAAATCTGGCTCCTCTCACAGGAGGGGAAGCCACCCCCTTGCTCAGAGCCCCCTTGGCACATGGACAGGCAGGAAAATGTGCTAGTCGGGTAGACGTTCCACCTCCAGGCTAGTACCATCCCTAAGATGGGCAACTGTGAGGTGGACACAATGTCAAAGGTAGCCAATTTTGTGATGGAATACTTAGGAATTCTCAGACAGGTGCCCACTTCCCATAGGAAGAGGTCATTTGAAGGGCGCAGTGAACCCAAGGCTCAGTAGCCCTTTGGCCTCTATCCTACAGTCCCCTAAGAGAGAAGACACCAAAGAGACGTAAAAGCAGAGAAGAGAGAAGAAGCAACTGACCTGGTAATAACCCTACGGCCCGCTTGCATTAGTCGTCAAACTGCGCTAAAGTTGACTTGTCCTGCAGCAGTTGACTCCAGGACACAGTACTGCCTGCCTCCGAAAAAGACTCAAGATCTCCCCTGAGCAGTGGACCTGGTCTGAAGAAACTAAAAAAGAGAAGAGTCTGAGGCCACCGAAGCCACCACTACACCTGTTGCCTCCAGCCCAAGTTTAAGTAGGCCACCGGTATCAACATGGTTCCCCAGCACTAGAGTACATCGTGGTTTCACCCCTCCAGGATACCCAGACATTGCCTGCAGCCTCTGAACGCAAGCCGCCTCAACCGCAACTGCTTAGATAAAGAAAAATCTGACACCGAAGAACTCCCCTGAACCCATCGCCCATGGGCCTTGGAGAAGCGGGCCAAAGGTGTTCCCGCCCCTCCCCGAGCATCACAAGGCCTGAGCCCACTAGCTGGTTCAGCTCGACTGGCCTCCTGGCCAGAGCCTGCATCCCCTTGCTGCAATGACCGATCTCCTCTCAAATATATTGGGTTACCAATGCTGTTTTGCATCCTTCAACCGGCCGCCCTCGTGCCGCTGGTGGTGTACTGCTGCGGCTGCCTTGGACCTTGCCCATCACTCACCTTTAACTCCTAGAGATTGGTCTTGTAAGTAGCTGTTCTATACCTGTTTTCAGAACTTGTTCTTCCTCCCACAGGACATTGCAGAACTCAGAAACTGCACGAAGTGTCCACTTTTTAAAGTGAAAAGAATTTAAATTTAAAAACGTACTTACCTGAACGATTTTTCTGATGACAAATTATATATAAAGGTGCTTTGTATTTTTATAACTTGGGGTGAATTGTCATTCATTAATCATTGTGGGTATTTTGTGAATGTCTTGCACTCGTCTGTGTTCTGCCTAAGCCTGCTCGACAACACTATGCCCTAACAGAGCATTTTGGGACTGCATAGCAAGCCTCTGTCCACTTATAAGGGAACCCTTGGACTCTACACAGTATATCAGATTGATATATCACATAAAGACCCATCATCCTACACATGGTGAAACAAAGCTGTTCAGGATATCGAGTGTGGTCTGGGTGTTAGCGAGACAGTTGCTGGGTACTGCTCTTTATCAGACATCGTCCATGTAAGGAACATGTGGAAGCCACTCTTTTGAAGATGAGCTGCCACCACGGCCAAACATTTGGTGAAGACTCTTGGCACTGTAGTAACCCCGAAGGGTAGTACTTTAAATTGGTTATGGTTTACCCCAAGCATCCATTTTCTTGCTCTCCCAATAAGGAGGGCGTGCATCACCAGTTTCCTGGGTGTTGGCACGCTCTCTGGCAGTGTGTACCACCAGAGAGTCAGGAGGCAACTTGCCACAAATATATGTATAATCATTGGGGGATGCTTTATATTTTTTTCCACCCTCAACTGGCTCCATAAAGATTTCGATGGCTGGTGTAAGGATCCCTTTTAGAACTGGGAGATATTAGAGGGAGCATCAAATGGAGGAGAAACTATCCACTAGGAAATCATCCTCATCTTGCTGCGGAAGGAGCTAGACATTGTTAAATGTGGTAGCCCTGTGTGATACCTCATGATATGCAGTGTCATCATTTGGAGGGAAGGCTTGGCAGGATACAAGTCTGGGTATGTAGGGTGTTCAATATCTTAATCATCCCACGGGTCTAAGCCTTGCTGGTCATGAGTTGGGTCATCGGGGAGTCTTGGACTGTGCCCGTCCCCCTGAGTATGAAGAACTACTAGGTTGGGAGGTATAGCGATTGGTGGGTTGCTGGCCTCCTCAAATGTTAATTTTCTCTTATGAAGTGTAGGGTCCTTGTGGAGGCTTTGCCAAGATTCTCCTAGTGCTTGGCTGAATATGTATGCTCTTTGGTCGAGTGTTGAGATGTTCTTGTAGCCATTCTAGAATGACTGTCCAAAGTCAACGGAAGCTGCAGAGGAGGCAGCAGTGAGAGGGGGTTTTGATGAGATAGATGGTCGATCTCCGCTCTGAATGATTGGGCTCTGCAGGTTTCGATGTTGAAGTCTACTTCGGCTCCGAAGTTTTCGGTGCAGGATGTCTCCGCTCCAAAGTCTGCGGATGTCTTGGCTCCGAAGTCTTCAACTCCACCCCTTTCAGCTCAGAGTGTGCTTAGGTATGCACCGTCAGATCAGCTCTGTTTCGTAGGACTGCAACTCCGAATATTGTATGGGTGTCGGGTTTGTCTCTGAATGTCAACCATTGGCAGAAGGCAGTGGCGCCACAGACGGCTCATAGGCATGGGAGCCAGTGGCCGACGCCTGTTGCTGGTGAGTAAGGGAAGCAAGAGTACTCAATGTGATATTTTGTTGCTGCTGGATAGACAGAGGGTGTTAATCCTCTATATCCTATTTGGAGCTTTCCTGCAAGAAGGCGGGGTTGATTTTGAAGCCCAGAGCACCGGATTCTTCCAGATCAGACTCCTCACACTCCCCAAAGATGCCTGGAGGTTATTCCACTTCTGGTCTATAGTGACCGAGGCATCGTTTTAGTAGTGTCTTTTTATTTTGGAACACAAGACATGCCAAACAGGAGTCTTCTCGGTGGTCGGGAGATAAGCAGAGACTACAAACGTCGGGAAGGTCCGACTTCGGGAACTTGGTGTGGCAGTTCGATCAGAATGGAGTCCTTATGATCACAAAGACATTCTCAATCCCAATGTTGGGAGACAAGAGGTATGGAGCCTACACAAAGTTGAAAACCAAGCACAACGATTGTAAACCGACAATGTTGGGAACAAACCTCCAGATCAACACTAAAGGCCATGGAAAGAAAAGAACTGAAGTCAATGAGCAGGGGTGACGCTTACATGAGGCTCCAGTCAGTTACTTTTGGGGTAGAAGGGAGAGACCACAGAGCCACGAGGCACCACCGACCACTGTTAAAGTATTCTCTGGATCCAGTTTGCATGCCTGGGAATACCATGAAGTGAGTGAACTGCAGTTAGACGTATCCACTGGAAATGTTATAGACTAGGACTGACGACCGTCATCTGTGTTCTGATGGCTTGTTAGTTCTAAGCAAAGCTAGCACTGCACTGATAAAAGCAGGTAGAGAAATGTTTCATATTATAAACATCCTGGGCATTATGGGGAAGGGGAAAGATGCTGGTGTGTCAGACAAGACTGTAGATCTTTGGAACCCAGCAACAGAATGAGAGGTTTCATTTCTATGTGTAGCCGACAAGCTACGCAGAGCCCAAAGGAGAAGGAACATTTAAAGTTGCATATATCTGGATACAAATAAATGTGTTACGCTGAAGCGGGTAAGGCTCAAGCATAGCCACTTATTTTTCTAACATGATAAAGCACTTTCCTTCGCAAGGATGCCTTTAAGTGATGCAACCAGTGGAACAAAGTAAATACAGGGCGTGTACGGATTGATTGTGTCTGCAACAAAGGGAACCATGGACTGCTTTTCATAACCCAACACATCACATTTAAAATACATCTGTAGTTGGCAATACATTTTATCATGAAACTAGTAACATTATACTATGTAATAAGCCAGTTTTACATTCAGAAACCAAGTCTCGGGGCTCAAACAATGTGGTAGATGCCATCTAGTTTCCTTTTGGATGTGTTAAAGGGCTTCCTTTCTGAATCGGATTTGTATCTTTTATTTTATGCAGACTAAATCCGTATAAAGGGCTCTGGACAGATACACAATGACTTAAAGCCACTTTCCATCAGTCTAACCTTCAAAAAGGAAAACTCAAAATGTGCATTTCAGCAGCAACAGTGTCTAGATTTCATAGTTTTCAAAAAGCAGTACAAGTTCTTAAGCATAGCTCCCGCCTGCATGTTTACAAGCAATATTACAATGTTTCACATTCAATAATAAAACCTTTAAGCCTTTTTTGGAACAAATTCTATCACAGGCAGTTACTTCAGCAAATGCAGTTGTAGTTTAGAGTGA
Organism: Lissotriton helveticus; assembly: GCF_964261635.1. Lineage (NCBI taxonomy): Eukaryota > Metazoa > Chordata > Amphibia > Caudata > Salamandridae > Lissotriton > Lissotriton helveticus. Next base: position 1,278,356,567 of record NC_136070.1, read on the forward strand.
CAGGAGAGACAAGTCTGAAATGAATTCTGTAGGTAGAGAGGACTCCTATGCCTTGAAGCCATGTGCACAAATGAATACAAGTGGTAAAAGCAAAGGTGCCAAGTACACAGAGACAGAGGTAGGCAAAGCACTTCTGCCCCTTAAGTAATGGGGTCGAAAAGATCACCTCCAAATCAGGCCAGAAAGAGCAAACCCAGAACTCCCCAACCTAAGTGTGCAGCGAGCAAACAGCAAACCCAAACCAGACTAGCAGGAAGAAGCAGCTATCCCTGTGCCAGTGTCGAGAAGACATCAACAGCCACCGAGCCTCGAGAGTGTTCCCATGTGTGTTTTTAGGTAAGAGAGCCAATTTGCTGCTAAACAGCAATGTGTTCAACCAGCATCAATTAATCCCACATCAAAACCAATAAACCCATTTTCAGTCATAATCAAAGTTTACATTTTCTTTCAACATTTTTAACAGCAGTATAACAACGTTTGACTTATTTCAATCTTTAAGACAAACCACTACCGTCAACAATTATAAACGTATTCTCTTTAAACAGTCTTCATTTGCCACAACCAATCACAGGACAGTTTGCAACTATACCCTCCCTTAAGCCCCGCCCCGATTCACACTCCAGCAATTCACATCATGATGGAAGAAACAGCCAAATCCAATCACCAACCACCTGCACCTCCCCCACCTCTCTGGATAGGCTTGTCACCTATTCTCCTCCTCCCTAGCCCCACCCCACCCCCCCCCCTCTACTGGGGTGACGTTTCACATTCACGCATGCATCCACAGACACACTTCCTAGTGCGATTGAGATTGTGTGATAACTACCTCGGGTGACAGGGACTCGGGCATTGGCGCAGGGGAACTCTCAGGGGAGGATATGTTCTAGAGGAGGGAAAAGCATCTCGTTATTCATCTACTCAAAGTCAAGAAGCAAAATAAAACAAAAAAAGAAACAAAATAGAAAGCAACAACAAGCAGAGAAGTTAGCCACAGCTATTCTAGAAGGCAGAATGATTTGGTTATGCAACATAAAGTAGGAAACTGTTTTGAGAACTGATCTTCAGGTTTACTTGAAAGAATTAGAACAGGTCTTGAATGGTTAAAGAGGCTCATGAAGCGCTTTGAAACACACATGTACACGTTTAGTTGCAGCAGCTTGTTATTAGTGTTACTGAAACTCATGCCACCAGGAAGAATCCAAAAAGAGGGGAATGCAGGGATGACTGGACGGAGCCACTTAATACTCCAAATGCAGATGGCACCGCCAGCATGAGCCTATGGTAATATGACATGGCACATGCTGTAGGGAGCCTAGCTTCACCCGAATAGCTGTGGTTAATGCCAAGCTCCAGTTAAAACAAACATTCACATGAAAACAATGACAAGGCAAGCCAGCGGGTTGGACTTAGCTTCCTGTCCCTGGAACTGCTGAAACCTGGAAGGAGGGCCACTCCAAGAATACAGAAGGACCTGCTTGGCCACGGGCAGAGGGCTGATCTTTAGGCTGCAATCACTTGGTAGTAAAGGCCAACCTGAATGGATCTATGGGTTGTCCAACACCACCCTACACAAGGGAACCTAAATTCAGCCCCAACAGTGATAAGAGTTCAAAACAACACAGTACCCCTTCTTAAATCCCAGAGAGACATGGAAAGCAGAGAGGGTTGGCACCTTTTTCCAGCCCAAAAGAGGAGCTCAGATCCAACGCCACAGAAATAAAGCTAACATACAGCGGAAGCCTTCACTTAACTCTCTCCCCGACGCCTAAAAACTCTTGCTGCAGCCTTGTTGAACCTTTTAACAGCCTAGCACTATCTCACCCTCTAATGTAGCCTTGGTGCATAGGAACCATTTGCACCAATAGCTTTGTAAAAACTACTTTTCTGAATTCTCCAAGCACCCGCTGATCCTAACCAGGTAATATCATAAAGCTTGCGACCGTCTAAGTCTCTAAGAGGGGCTTCATAGACGCTAAGTAGCCTGCAACAGAGATCTGGGCTCTGGTGCGAGCTTTGCATAAGTGCAGGTGGTTTACTGCAGTGAAAAGTCTCTGCGCACATCTCAGTGTCACACCACCACCAATCACCAGGTGAAACTGCAAGGATCAGTATGACCAGGGTCCCAAAAGCTTTCAAATAAATAATACTTTTACAACAGAATGGCCAGACTATACTTGCACAGGTCTGGCTGCATACCAGTTGCAGTGAGAAACGCAAGTGGCTCATAACATGTAACACTATGTAGGGAAGGCCCTAACCATGAGGAAGCTCAAGAAGCAGGCATCTAACTGCGGACAACCAGCGGAGAAGCAACTATCTTCATTCCCATCGCTACAAGCTTGACTATTGTCTCACTTCTACTTTGTTTGTACTGTCCCATTCCCTCCCCAGAGGTACTGATATTCTTTGGAATGGCCCTTTGTCCACATCCAGCTAGGTGGCTTCAAGAACTTTAGACCTTTTAGGTAATTGGTATTTTAATTCTGAATCATAGATGAAGGCAACTCAATGAAACACAAGTACAAAGCAGCTGAAATGAAAAACGGTTAAAGATGAGCAGAATTTAATGAAATATAGAAGCTAGCAACTAGACTGAGAAGCTGAAAGGGCCAGGGATCTCTGGGAGGGGTACGAGGAAGAGGTGCGCAGGTTGCCATCGGGTAGTGAAGTTAAATGAGGCTTCCAAAGAGTCTAACAGAGGTTGACAAAATCGTAGCAATTACGGAAATATCAACCAAAGCCCCAGGGCATTGCACTAAAGTTGACACAACTTTTTGTATCCTACCTTTAAAAGGGGGACCTTCTTTCCACAGATTTCAAATATGTTCCAGGGACACAATTCCAAGAGTAACTCAAAGGAAATGTACAGTAGGTTTCAAGCATTAGGGCATGGCCCAGTTCACACTTTAAAGCTGGTCTTCCATACAGCTGCACTATGGCAAGAGGATGCTCCTAGACTCCCTACTGACCGCAGAATATAAATCCCAGGGTAGGTCTATAAGGAAACAAATAATCTACAAGGGAATCTGGAACTCCCCCATTTTGACAACCCGCATGGGGGCTGTTTGCGAGTCAAATGAGTGGATTCTTAAAATGCAGCATAAGGTTTCCATCTTCACATCCATGGTTACCGACAGTCATTGAGGGCAGAGTTAGATTAATGACTGCAAAGGACTTGTCTTTTTTGGAGAAGGGAAGCAAGCAGTCGAGACTTACTGTAATGCCCCAATAGGCATAAAATCCTGCCTGCTACCAGGTATTGCACAACCGCGCTCTTTCACCGCAGGAGACCATACTAGGCCAACGACCCACTCCCCTGAAGTTTCTGGGACACAAAAACAGTTCTGAAACTTCATGTCCAGAGAACAAAACATAACACGGGCGAAATAGTGAATGAACTAAATCCCAGCTGGGGCCAGAAATGGGCAGTGTGAATGTTTGAAGTATGGGTGACGCTAATACACACAGTGTTCTGTACTGGACATTGGAATGAGCACGAGTGTCCTATGACTACAACTAGTGTGTCTGAGCTGGAACGGGGCCAGGCCCAGCATACAAACAGTGGTAAACATGTTGTCGTCAGTTTTCCTTCCAACTGCTCGAGACTTCGGCTCATGCGGACTAGTTACCTCAAACTGTAGCGGAGTATTACAGCGGCTTGCAGAGAGGGAAGGGATGGGAGAGAACATCAGGCCGTAACCATTGCGGCATTCATCCTCTCCAGGAAGGGATGAGCAGGGTGTGGCCATCAGTGGGCTCAAGGACTCACTGCCCATAACGATTTGGGGTGGAGGTGTGATGGGCGACAGCGGCCGTAGCAGTTTGTTGACCGTCTGCTCCATCAGATAGCGAGCCTTCCATTTCTTTAATGGATTTGAAAGATCTGTAAAGAAGAGAGAAACGTTTAGTAACAGAAAGAGAACTTACAAGGACACCAGTGGATGCTATTTTTGCCCCATTTCATACCTTCAGCTCATAACTTCCACGTAGAGGGCACAAACCTTTATCACAGTCAAATGTGTAACCTTTCCAATGTGGTGTTCATTCACAATCGTACAGGGAAGATGACGGGCATAGCAAACTATCACATTCTAATTAAACTAAGGTCTGGTGCTCCCTTTATAAGGCATTCAAAAGCAGGCGACCATTGTATCTGCAAAACCACTTTCATAGCACACCGGTTTTAAGTAAATGTCATTAGGCGTAGCGATCTTATACAATTGTTTTACTCCAATGAACACGATGTCCATACCTGCGCTGTCTTTACTGGAAGAGCTGCAGACGTCGTGGCTTTGGTATAGTGACTGGGTTCTTGTTTCTCCTGTAGGAGACCATGCCTGGCCCATCCCCTCATCCAATGCTTGTTTTATCCATCGCTGCCAACAAAAGATTAAAATTATTCACATGCACTTTAATAAGAACCTGAAAATTACCCCAACAGGCGGAGCCAAATGGTACCGCTCAGAAACGCACACACACACACACACACACACACACACACACACACACACACACACACACACACACACACACACACACACACACACACACACACACACACACACACACACACACACACACAAAAGTTCAGCATATAGGACAACATCACTGTGTAGATGTGTACACTCATCCACAGCATGCAACACAGTGAAGCAAATGCCTGGCATACAAGGACATCAGCATAGCAAAATAAAACAAAAGATTGAAAATATGACAAATCAACACTGCAGAAACAGTTCCAGCGTCCAGCTTCTTTTGAAAAACAAGCACACCAAGCAAATTATAGCAACATAGTTCCATAAAAGGACATGTACCAACACCCCACAACACCTAAACTCCTGCTCACTTCCCTGCAATTCCCCAAATGATGGCACACAGACTATCCTTCAACAGACAGCGACTTCTGGAGTTTACCCGGTACAGTCTTTTCAATGATATTCAACTAATAAGCCAATGTTGTTGTGTTTGAAAGTTGCTCTCATGAGGTGTAAGGTGCTGAATAAGAAAGTGAAACAGCTAATTGACCTGCTGGACACAGCGACCATCACAACAACACACTAGCAAGGCAAAACACCGACAGGTCTTAGCGCCAAGACACCGTTTGGTATTTGCACGCTTTATACATGTTAACAGTTAGAAGGTGGTTGTGACACTAGGGCCGCCCGGATTTTACACGTTTTGAGCATCTAATTGTTGAGCTTTTACTGTGGGGGAGCCTCATAAGTTGGGACTCCCCCACAGTGCACTCATAACGAAGCAGACTGCATGGGGATTTTACCGGTGTCCGCATGGCTTGACCAGGACACTGTGCAGCAGCTGGAGTAAGGGAAACCGGGCTGGTTACATGCAGACATGTGTACATGTGTGTGCACACGTATAGGGGCTGCGCAGAGGAGATTCCTAGCATGCGCAGTCCAGAAGCAGCTACAGAGTGAATGGTGTTGCAGAACTCATGCAGAATTGGGTGGTGACATGGAAGAGGCTTTATACCCTGGGAAGGAACATGCCAGGGAAAGTCAGTGTGTTATACTTTTTTTCACTTCATTATTCCCCTATGGGGGTGTGGAGCCCATAGGCTTAAGTAACTTCCATAAGGCCTACAGATTCCAGACACGCACTAAAGTCCACTGTAGCGGATGTGAAAAGTAGTATTCTGCTGAGTCCAAAGTCATATTTGTACTGCTTTTGGGTCATACAGAACTGTCATATTTCTCTGAGCCAGCCATAACCAGACCCTGGCTGAGGGCGGACCTCAGCAGGATGGATTGATATCCTTTCTTCCACAAGCTAAGGCCTCCTCTCCAGGAAGAGAAGAAGGGTGGGGCTACAGGCTCATCCATCACTGGGTGCCAGGCTGCACCGAGGAGGCAAGGTAGCGTGGGGGGGTTGCTTTAGAGACCATGTGGCCAAAACCCTAGACGACGCCATTTTGAACAAACCCAGAGGCTGGACGAGGAGGGAGCGGGGCAAGGAAGTGATGTGTCGCTGTTTGATAAGACAACCAGAGACTTCCTGCCAGACCCCTACTCAACTTTTAAAAAGTGCTTGCACAGGAAGAGAAGCTCTCTCTGGGGTGTGGTCTGCTGAGGTGGAAGGTGCTGGAGCCTGGCAATGGGCAGTTGGAAGGAGGGACCCCTTGACTGCCCCCAGGGCCCTACCAGCGCCAGAAGAAGAGCCCAGGACCGGTGCACAGAAGCGTGGGCCTCTGCGCAGGGAAAAGAGGCACAGGGAGCCAGTGAGGACCCCTTCCTGCAGAATGCACCCTCTTGGAGACCCGGAGGGAGAAGGAGAGTGCTCCCAGTGTCTGGGGGGGCACCACCAGAAGCAAGAAGATGCAAATATGAGGCAGATCGGACCTCCAGGAGCTGAGATCTGGCCCGCGGAAGGAAGACAACCTTTGACCCCTAAGAAGACAGCTAACGAAAGCACGTGGGGCTCCGCCGCATGTCTCAGAGATGCCCCCGTGGTGGGTCAGGTCCTGGGGGTTGCCACCAGAAGAAGTAAAATCGGGGTGCGCGAGGTCCCCTCGTGGGGTGCCAGGAGCACACCCTGGCCCCCGCCGAACAAGAGGTCGGGGGAGCGCAGTCACGCCCCCCGCGAAAATTAAGCTGTGGTCCCGGGACCCCATCCCTGGGCCCCGGAAAAGGAGAGGAGCCGGGGAGCGCCATCACGCCCCCCCCAAAGAGGTCTGGGTGGGGGGGGATGGGGTCTGGGACCCCATCCCTGGGTCCCGAAGCCAAGGGGGGGAACGCCGTCGCACTTCCTGTGAAGATGCCCCCAGGCGGGGCGCCAGGAGCCCACCCCATCGAAATGGCCAAAGTCGTGAAGCGCCAGCGCGCTCCCCGCGAGAAGATTTCCGGGGGCCCCATCCCCGGGCCTCGAAGAATGTGAGGAGGTCTGGGGAGTGCCGTCGCACTCCCCCTCAGTACGGCCGGACCAGCGGAAGACTTAGTGTCTGCCCGCAGGTACGGGCAGACAGGAACTGTGGTGCCGGATCCCGCGGCAGCACGCGAGGGAGCTGGCTGGGCAGAGAGCCGGCGGGGGCAGCCGGGGATGGGATTCCCGAGCTGCCCCCTCAACGTATGCCGGACGCACGGTCCCCGGGTCCCGGAAAGGAGGTGCAAGGGTCCCGGGTGGGACCGGGCCCTGCAAACAGCAGGAACAGCCAGGGGTGGGCTCTCCGAGCTGTATCACAAACCGAATAGTTTCTTACCTGTCGGTGTAATTTTGCAGCTTGAAGATCTTTCTGGATTCACTATGCTGTGCATATTCCGCTATCTGGTGGTTGGGTCCGGAATCGTAGTCTTTTTTCTCTTTTTTTTTCTTCGTAGCCCAGGTGGGCGTCGACGTCCCACCATTTGGTGTACCTTTGGTGACGTCGGCGTGCTTCCGGCGGAAGCTACCACCCTTGGGCGCCATCTTCGGATTCTTTTTTCTGTCTCTTTTTCTTGTTTGTCTTTGTAGTGAATCAATGGCTATGTTTGTTAATCGTTTTTTCAACGTAATTCTCTTCACGTATCTTGTAATCGTTTTTTCAACGTAATTCTTTTCACGTATCCTTTCACGTATCTTGTAATGCTTCAACTTGCTTTCTTTCCTATGTGTTTCCACCCTCTTCTCCAGCCTCATCTTTCTGGCGGAGGCGGGTGGGTTCGCTAGTGAATCCAGAAAGATCTTCAAGCTGCAAAACTACACCGACAGGTAAGAAACTATTCGTTTTGCAGCGTGAATCTTTCTGGATTCACTATGCTGTGCATAGATTTTGTAGCGGTCTTCGTTACTTTTGTGGCGGTTGGGTGGAAGATGAGCGTTGGTTGTTGAATATATGTTGAAGCACCTTTTGTCCTACTTGTGCTTCTTTGTTCATTTGTACATCCACGCAATAGTGCTTAGTGAACTTGTGCACTGAAGCCCATGTCGCCGCCAGGCATATGTCCTGAATTGGTGTGTTGGCCAGAAAGGCAATTGTTGCTCCTTTCTTCCTGGTCGAGTGGGCCTGTGCCCCTCCTGTTAGCTCGTGTCCCGCTTGTTTGTGGCAGAATTGTATTGTCTGTGCGATCCATCGAGCTATGATGATTTTAGTCACTGGTTTACCCATGTAACTGTTTGCGAAGGATACGAAGAACTGTTTTGTCTTCCTGTGTCCCTTCGTCCTTTCAATGTAGTGCATCACCGCCCTTCTTGCGTCTAGAGTGTGGAGCGACCTCTCAGCGCTTGTAGTGGGGTTTTGGAAGAAGCTGGGAATCTGAATACTCTGATTCATGTGGAACCTTGACACCACCTTTGGCATGAAGTGTGGGTCTGTTCTCATCACAACCCTGTCACTGTGTATCTGGATGTAGGGTTCCTGCAGTGTGAGTGCCTGCAGTTCGCTCACCCTTCGTAGCGAGGTGATTGCTACCAGAAAGGCCGTTTTCATTGTTAGCATTTGCAGTGATGTTTTGTGGATGGGTTCGAAAGGTGCTTTCATGAGCTCCGTCAGTACCACATTCAGGTTCCAGGCCGGTGGTGGCATTCTCTTTGGTGGCGCTATTCTTTTAGCCCCTTCCAGGAATCTTTTTACGACTTGAGATGTGAAGAAGCTTCTCCCTGTTTCTCCTCTTGTGTACGCCACAATCGCTGCCTGGTGTACCCTCAGCGAGGATGAGCTTAGCTTAGCTTTTATTAGGTGCGTGAGGTACCTTAGCACCGTAGATTCCCTTGTCAGTTTTCTATGGAGTTTTTTTCTTGCAACACCATTGAGTGAATCTTTTCCATTTTTCCCCATAGCACTTGCGTGTGCTGGGCCTTCTTGCCTCTCGCAGCACCCGATGTGCGAACTCTAAGTCCTCAGGAGCCAGGCTGAGAGGTTGAGGCTCTCCGGCTCTGGGTGTAGAACTTCTCCGTTTTCCATGGAGAGTAGGTCTCTTCTTTTCGAGAACTTGTGGGGGGGGGGGGGGGGGGGGACTGCGCCATCTCCATTATCTGTGAGTCCCAGGTCTGCACTTTGAGCCTGTTCATGTGTGCGCCCCATCCCTTCTGGGATGCGTCTGTGGTGATGGTCGCTGTTGGGTACGGTGGTGTTAGGTTTCCCTACTGTTATTCTTTCCTTGGTCCACCACCTTATTTCTTCCTGCACCCTGTGCGTTACAACCACTAGATCCTCCCAACTTCCTGTAGCTTGTGACCATTGCTGTTGCAGCCACTCTTGGAGTGGTCTCATTTGTAGGCGTACATTGGGGACCAGGTGTATGCATGACGCCATCATCCCCAAGATCTTGCTCACAGTCCTCACTGTCAGAGCTCGCCCCTTCTGGTAGTGACGTTTCTCCCTCAGTAGGCTGAGTGTTCTCTTTTCGCTGAGCTCCCAGGAAGATTTTCACTTGCTCTGGTTCCATGGAGCATTTTCCCCAGTGTATGGAGAATCCCAGGCTTGCTAGCGTTCTTGTGACCTGCTCTGCATGACCCTTGCATGTCCTGTAAGAGCTTGCCTTTACGAGCCAGTCGTCGAGGTAGGGGTACACGTGTATCCCCTTCCTTCGCAGATGTGCGGCCACTGCCGCGAGGCATTTGGTGAACACCCTTGGTGCGGACTTTTGACCGAATGCCAGGGTGTGAATTGGTAGTGATCCTTGTTCACTGTGAATCTTAGCATGTGCTTGTGCTGCCTGTTCATGGGGATATGCAGGTACGTATCTTTGAGGTCTATGGTGGACAAGAAGTCCCCGGCCTTTATATGCGGGATGACCTCTTGTAGGGACGTCATCTTGAATTTTTGAGTCTTTACGTATTTGTTTAGGAACCGTAGGTCCAGGATGGGTCTTAGGCTTTCGTCCACTTTTGGCACCAGGAAGTAGTTGGAGTACACTCCCTTGTTCCGTTCTTTGAATGGAACCCGTTCGATTGCCGCCTTGAGGAGGAGTTCTTGAGCTTCCTCTTGGAGCAACTGCAGCTCTCTTCCCGAGTGCTCTCTTTTCTTTGGCTTTCTGTTTGGTGGTCTATTTTCCAACTATCCGAACTGCATGATGTTGAGTATCCACTTGTCTGTGGTTATTTTTCTCCACTCCTGGAGAAAAAATCTTAGCCTGCCTCCTACTGGTGTTACATGTTCCTTTGTGTCTTGTCCGTGTAGCCCTCTCCTCTTTTTTCTTCCGTGCTCCTCCCTCGGAGGGTTAGAGTGGGTGGGCACCTTTTCCCGTGAGCAGTCACTTAGAGGGGGGTTGTTCACCGCCTCTCCTTCTCTGGACCCGTCCGTTTCCTCTTGATCGAAAGGACTGGCCCCTGTTCTGATAGTTCCAGTTTTGCCTCTGCTGGCCCTGGTGACTTTGGTTGTCACTCTGTTGCCCCTGGTGGAATGCCTGGTGTGATTGCCCTTGCTGGTTTCCACCCCTGCCGTTCGGCCTCCGTGTAGGAGTGCCCCTTCTCATCCCCCTGAATTGCAGGGCCCCCATGGACCTAGCCGTCTCGTTGTCCTTCTTCAGTTGGGTGAGCTTCTCATCAACTGGGGCTCCAAACAGTGTTTCACCGTTGAAGGGTGTGTTCAGGATGTTGTTCTGAACCTCTGCCTTGAAGCCTGAGATCCTGAGCCAGGCTTGCCTTCTCTCTGTGATGCCTATAGCCATCAGTCTGCTGGATGTTTCAGCCCCATCCAAGGCTGTCTTCAGGCACAAGTTAGCAATGTTTTTCCCCTCTTCCACAAGGTGTGATGCCCTCTCACGGTATTGTTCCGGGAGGTGCTTGAGCAATTGGCCCATCTCATCCCAATGCTGGTATTGATGTCTATTCAGGAGGGCGTTGGAGTTCGCCATCCGCCAGTGCGTTGCGGCGTTCCTCTCTATTTTCCTGCCAGTTAGATCCAACCTCCTGCTTTCCTTGTCAGGTGGAGGTCCAGATGTTGTTGGGACGTTTGCCCTTTTTCTGGCCGGCGCAGCGATTATTGAATCTGCTGTGACGGTCCCCTTGATGTAAGCTGGGTCCTGGGAGGAGAATTTGTATTTCTTCTCCGTCCTCGGCGTTACTGATCTGCATGTAGCCGGGTCCTTGAAGGCTTCCTTCCCCTGGTCTGTGATACTCTTTAGCATGGGCAAGAACTGGCTTCTTGTCTGCGTGGGGAGCAATGTTTCCAGCAGGAAATCTGCTTTTGGCTTCTCCTCTTCCAGCTTAACTACATAAGCTGCTGCAGCCTTCCTGACCACCTCATTGTATGCCCCAATGTCATCCGGTGGCGAAGGCCTCGAGGGGTATATTTCCACAGCCTCCTCCGGGTTTTCGGCCTCGATGTCCTGCCATTCCTGGTCTTGGGCCGTCGAGGAACCTGAGGGTTGACTGCTGCTCCCCGTAATCCCCTTCTGTGTAATAGAGGTCTTCTTCCTCTTCGTGCTCCGAGGGCTCCGGAGTTGTCGGCGGCTCTTCGGCGTCAAACTCCTCGTGCTCCAGCACCTCAGCGACGGCCGTTGCCGGCTTCGAGGGGATCCTGTAACTTCTCATCTTTTCATCGAAGTCCTTCTTTCTCTGAAGGATGTTCTCCATTTCGGCCTCGAGCCTTCTTTTCTTTCTCTGCGGCCTGCTCATCGTCGAGCGTTTCGGCTGCTCTTTGACGGCGTTGTCCACGTCGAAGCTTTCTTCGGCTCCTTTTCCTTCAAAGTCGAAGACCCTTTTTCGGGGGCTTGCTTCGACGACCTTTGCTTTTCGCTGGTCTTCGGCCTCCGGGAGACCTTCTCGAAGGATCCGCTGGGCTCTTTTTCGGAGGATGCAGCTTCGGTCGTCGAAGTTTTCGGCGCCGGTGCTCCTTTCGAGAGTCTGCCTCTGGCTTTCGAGGCCCTGTGGGGGTTTTCGGGGTCGTAGACTCTCCTACCTGGTCATGCGTTTTTTCTTATCGGCGACCGTGAAGTCATCTGGACCTTCGGCGATGTAGTCGTCGTCGGTGGAGAGGCCCAGTTCGTAAAGCGTTGGGGCCTGGCCCTTGCCCTGCATCGTGTGGTGAGCTGTCCTCTGTCTCTCTCGAACTCGGAGTGTCTTCGGCTTGAAGACGGAGCAGGCGTTGCAGTCTCTGCTCTCGTGGTCGATTGGCAGGCAGAGGTTGCAGACCGGGTGCTGGTCCTTCTGCGCGAACTTGTGGTGGCAGTTTTTGCAGAATTTAAAGGGTGTCTTGTAAATCCCTGCGCTCAGGGGGCCCCCTATGTGCGCATTCCTCCAAGGACGTCGAAGATCTCGTGGTTCTTTCCTTTCTTCGTCGTCTCTTCTCTGATGGTCCTCTTCTCCCAATCTTCTCAGGTCTTTACCGTCGAAGAGTTGCTGTATTTCCTCCTTTTCTCCTCCAAAATATCTTGAGCTTCACGCGACGATCCAGACCAAACGGCGGAAAAAAGAATCTGAAGATGGCGCCCAAGGGTGGTAGCTTCCGCCGGAAGCACGCCAACGTCACCGAAGGTACACCAAATGGTGGGACGTCGACGCCCACCTGGGCTACGAAAAAAAAAAAAAAGACTATGATTCCGGACCCAACCACCAGATAGCGGAATATGCACAGCATAGTGAATCTAGAAAGATTCACGCTGCAAAACTGGGGGTCCGGGCGGGACCGGTCCCTCCAACGGACAGCAACAGTGGCCGGAGGCACACCGTGGCTCTCCACAATGCAGCGGGAGAGCCGCTCATCTAATATGCATACCTTCCCATAATGCCTTACAGGCCAGGACGTGCCTGCAAAGTCAAAACAGCATTTTCTCAACTCATGGTGGCCCCTGGAGGACGGGGTCACCAACACAGGAGTGCAAAGGTGCAGGGGGAGCTGCTGGCCCGCCACCTGGAAGACAACAACATCTTGGACCCGTCCCAATCCGGGTTCAGACGAAAGGCCACCGACATCATCTGTGGCGTCCCCCAGGGCACATCCCTCAGCCCGACGCTGTTCAACGTCTACAAGACCCCCCCCTCGCAACAAGTGGCCCGCCAACACAACCTCAACATCATCTCCTACGCCGACACCCAGCTCATCCTCTCCCTCAGCAAGGACCCGCACACCGCCAAAACCAACCTCCACGAGGGAATGAAGGCCGCCGCCGACTGGATGCAGAACACCCGTCTGAAGCTGAACTCGGACAAGACGGAGGTACTCATCCTCGGACCCACCTCCTCAGCCTGGGACGACTCCTGGTGGCCGACCACACTGGGAGCAGCACCAACACCCACCGACCATGCACGCAACCTAGGATTCATCCTCGACTCCTCCCTCTCCATGTCTAAACAGGTAAACGCCGTCTCCTCCTCCTGCTACAACATCCTCCGCATGCTCCGCAGGATCTACAAGTGGATCCCGACCGAAACAAGAAGAACGGTGACACAGGCCCACGTCCGCAGCAGACTGGACTACGGCAACACACTCTACGCAGGAATCCCAGCCAAACACCTACGACGACTACAACGCATCCAAAACGCCTCCGTCCGACTGATCGTCAACGTCCCCCGCCACAGCCACATCACCCCCCACCTGAGAGACCTACACCGGCTCCCCGTCGACAGGAGGATCATCTTCAAGCTCCTCACCCACGCACACAAAGCACTACACAACGCTGGACCAGCCTACCTGAACAGCAGACTCAGCTTCTACACCCCGACCTGCCAGCTCCGCTCCGCCAGCCTCGCCCTCGCCGATGTCCCCCGCATCCAACATACAACATCCGGCTGTAGATCCTTCTCCTACCTCGCCGCCAAGACCTGGAACACCCTCCCTACCCACATACAGCAGACCCAAGACCTACTCGCCTTCAGAAGACTCCTCAAGACCTGGCTCTTCGAGAAGTAGCGGCACCCCCTCCCCTCAGCACCTTGAGACCCTCACGGGTAAGTTGCGCGCTTTACAAGTACTCTGATTGATTGATTGATTAGAAAAGAGCAGTCTCCCCCCAAGCAGGAAAAGAAAAGTCCCACCCTAAGTGTCCTGGGGACTTAAAAGAAACAACCCCCTCCAGGGATCAGCCAAGATTGTATCATCTCCTGGGCTGGAACGTTAGTTCTACAGCTGCATTGAGAAGTGCATCATGGAGGGAAGGGCTGAGTTGGGGAGGTCTGGAGAAGGGCATCCCCTGGAGGTGAAGAGGTGTAATTGCACTGAAATACATTTTCTAATGGTTATTTCTTTTAGAAGGAATGAAGTTCACATGTTTAATGTGAAGTACATGATAAAGGTGATGTCATAATCAAAGTGGGGTTATGTTGTCAGACATTCTTGCTAAATGCTCTGAGTACTATCATTCGGAAGTGGCGCTTAAACATGTATTCTTGCTGCTGTGCTTACGTGAAGAACCCAGACCAGACTGCTAGCCCTTAAGATGTAGAGGTGCATACTTCATGGTCTGTAGGAAATGCAAAGTCAGGGTTGTGTGTCACCAAGACAGTGTTACCTAATTTAAATGCTGGTTGAGATACGGGGGGGGTGTTTGTGGTCATGTCTGGGATGATGCCAGTGCGTAGGGCCCTCGCTCCAGGCGATGTTCAACTAACTGCATTGGGAGCAAGATGATGTGCATACATGAGTGGTGGTACCAGACCCCACCCCCTGCGGGAGGGGTAGAGATGTTATGCAATATCACAAAGTAATTCCAACAGCTTATGTATATGTGTAAATTGGTGCATAGTATTGAGTAGTGTGTGTGTTTAATAAAAGTACTCTTCCTTTTAATAAAGCAAAGTACAGACTGGACAATCAATTATTGGAGTTATATGAGTACCTGCAAATGGCGATTACTGGCTGCACAGAAGACATTACAGACTTCAGGACGAAGGTCAAAAGCTGTCAACTCTCGCTGTTCAATCTCCACGCAAGGAGGTGGAGGCTGGACAGGTTTGGGTGGAGGACCGTCCCCTACTGCTGCGACAGATAATCCTCCCGTAGAGGCAGTCGGATCATAGGATCGATAGCCATGTTCAAGAGCTCGGGACACCAAACACTTCGTGCCCAATCTGGAGCCACAAGAATGACTTGGGCCCAGTCGCGCTTTATCTTCTTCAGTGCTCTGGGCAGAAGTGGTATAGGCGCATAAGCATATAGAAGACCGCAATTCCACTTACGACTTGAGCGTTGATGACCGAGTGGCGCCTTGGAAATTCCAACGCGCAGAACTGCTGACATAGAGCGTTCTCTTCGATGGCGAACAGATCTAACCAAGGCTCTCCCCACTGTTGAAAGAGACCTTGCACCACCTCGGAGTGAAGACGCCATTCGTGATCCCTCATGCACCGGCGGCCAAGTTCGTCCGCCCTTGTGTTCAGGGAACTTGCCAGGTGTTGAACCACCAGTGACATGCCCTGATGTTCTAGCCACATCCAGAGGCGGAGAGCCTCTTGACATAGGGTTCACAACCCCACCACGGCCTGTTTGTTGCAGTACCACTTGGCTGTGGTGTCGTGTGTGAACACCTGCACTACTCTTCCTTTGACAGAAGGAAGGAATGCTTTCAGTGCAAGACAGATCGCCCGGAGCTCCAGCAGGTTGATGTGGAGCCCGGACTCCACCGGAGACCAGACGCCTCTGATCTCTGCCTACCCCATGTGGCCGCCCCATCCCAGCAGTGATGCATCTGTCACCACTGTGAACTCTGGTTGGAGAGGGATCTGCCGTTGACCCAATACTGGTTCGTTACCCACCACTGCAGCTGGAGTTCAGATTAGTTTTCAATGCAGAAAACGATATGTAAACTGTTAAAAAAAGCTTGTAATTACTTTTAGATAGCTGTTCTAGTTTGCACAACACCGGATATTTGTAAACAGGTTAGCCCTTGTGCAAGCAAGATTCTACTTTTTGTGCAGTACAAGACAGTTCAACACGTACAACAATTTTCTGAGAAAACCCACCCTTCAGTCCTATAGGAAACAAGCATTTACAATGCAATGGTCTCAGCATTGTTAAAGTTAGAGCTATTGACATTGCTCATGACATTATTTTTATTCATGTTTTTGTTTTTAAAACATAAATAAATGGCATTGTCATTTACAACGCCAATAGCTTAATCTCTCGCAAACACGAGACATATTGCATTGGCACCCACACACAGAGCCCCCCAACACACACACACACAGAGCCCCCCCACACACACACACACACAGAGCCACACACACACACACACAGAGAGCCCCCCCCCCACACACACACACAGCAAGGGAACAGAGGCAACAAACACGCGCACAGCCAGGGAACAGAGGCAACAAACATGCGCACATCCAGGGAACCGAGGCAAGAAGAAAACACGAGCACAGCCAGGGAACCGAGGCAAGAAGAAAACACGAGCACAGCCAGGGAACCGAGGCAAGAAGAAAACACGCGCACAGCTAGGGAACAGAGGCAAGAAGAAAACACGAGCACAGCCAGGGAACCGAGGCAAGAAGAAAACACGAGCACAGCCAGGGAACCGAGGCAAGAAGAAAACACGCGCACAGCTAGGGAACAGAGGCAAGAAGAAAACACGAGCACAGCCAGGGAACATAGGCAACAAACACGAGCACAGCCAGGGAACAGAGGCAAGAAGAAAACACGAGCACAGCCAGGGAACCGAGGCAAGAAGAAAACACGAGCACAGCCAGGGAACCGAGGCAAGAAGAAAACACGAGCACAGCCAGGGAACCGAGGCAAGAAGAAAACACGCGCACAGCTAGGGAACAGAGGCAAGAAGAAAACACGAGCACAGCCAGGGAACATAGGCAACAAACACGAGCACAGCTAGGGAACAGAGGCAACAAACACGAGCACAGCTAGGGAACAGAGGCAAGAAGAAAACATGAGCACAGCCAAAGCACGTGGGTGGACTCAAAGCATCCCCTCTGAATAAGAGTGTAACAAAGTAACCCAATGTTGCCGGGCAGAAAGGTCACAGGGCAAATTTCTAGTCTATAAAATATCACTGTAGTAAGCCTCCGGTCCTCACACAGCGCACCCCTCCAATCATCATGGCAAATCATCATATGCATCCCTTCCTTTAAAGCAGAAGGCAGCCACGGAGGGGCTTACTCCTCCCAGAGACAGGACCATACATTTAACATGTACATTATTAGTCAGAGAATCTCCGCTGGGCAATTTTGGCACCAAGCAAGCTCTTATCAGAGGAAGTGCAGCAAAACAAACGGCGCACGTGAGGTTACAAGACGGGCCTCGAGCACGACGTAGCATAAAGCAACTGCTACCTCCACAGAGTATTACACAGACCCTCCCTGCCAAAAGCACTAGGGGAGGAGGAGGAATCCTACCAAGATCATGGTCCACAACGGGCTGAATGGAGCATGGCAGGATCAGAAATGAAAGGGTCCGCTCATAAGAAGACAGCTTGAGTACCAGGAGTTTAATAACAACCATACTCTCCGCCAACATAGCGCCTCGTTGACAGCTTCTCTCTACCTGCGAATGGCAAAGGACAGGGGCTGGAAAACCAATCCGAACAATTCGGCCCGCCAGCTCCCGCGGGTGCAGTGAGGCGGTGGGCGGGTCTTCTGAGGCCTGCCAGGAGTCCGTGCTCGGCGCCCAGGCTTGCCTCTTGTCCGTGGCCCTAATCCGACAGCCGGGTCCCGGCGCCGCCACCACCTCCTGAATGGGGACCTCTCCGCCGCCGGCCCCCACCAGGAGCTAGAACAGGGCCTCTCCGCCACCGGGGCCCTCCAGGAGCCTGCACAGACCTCGGCATGGGAGACAGGAAGTGCGGGAGTGCTCGGTCCGCTGCTCCTCCCTTCACACGAGCCGAGCACATGTAGTTCCGGGAACAGAGGTTCCTAGGAGGAGCTTAGAATCAGAGACAACAATATACGTCGGGGCAGCAGCTGCGGATAAGCCCCGTCCTTTTTAGACTGGGGGGGGGGGGTGTTTTTTGTTGAGTGACGGATGACGTCACGGAGAGAAAACAGCAAAAAACACACCCCTCAATCCGAAACGGACAGGGCTTAAAGGGACAGACAGAGCTCTTCTCCAATGGCTGGCCGCCGTTTAGGAAGCCAGCCAATGGAGAAGAGCTGGCTCGTTTACCTCCCTACTAGAAGACAATTTCTCGGCCAGCGAGACTGCGCAAGCGCAGCCTACGCAGGCCGAGACCTAAAAACGAAGTTTTAGGTTCTGCAGGTAAGTAAATGTTTCTGAGTTAGAGTTTTGGAGGGTAGAAACAAGATTTCCCATGGTTCAGGTTGGCACTCAAGGGGCACCACCAGCGGCACTGGGACAGCCAAGTGCTGGGTGCTAAAGTTAGCCCGTAGGGCTAGCGGGCACCATGGCTGGGGACTGCTCACTAGCAGGCCACTGTCTCAAGAGCCAAGCTCCAAAGTCAGGGCAAAGGGGTCCCAGGTTGGCACCAAGTCCACACCGTTAGCAACGCACAGTCGGCCGGGTGCAGGGTGCTTAGGAGGTGTCAGGAGCCCAATGCTTTCCAGTGGAGGACGTCAGTTACGGAAAAGGACTGCAGGGTGGAGCCAAAAGACTGGAATAAGGGACCCAATGATTTGAGGATAAAATGAAGAGTTGCTGGACACCAGGACACCGTTGGTCGCGAACCTCAGGACTCGGTAGCGGAGGTTTCCTTTTTTTGTCCTATTCTTCTCACCAGTTACGGACACGGTTTTGGGAAGGGGGGGCCTTCAGGATGAGGCTGGTGTCGAGAGGTCAGTGTAGGTCATCCAAGGCTGGCACTTATGTCAGGATTGCCAGGGTGACCTCGCTTGGGTATTGGACTACTCAAACATCGGACCGTGGGCATCAGGTGCAGAGTGGTGAGGATTCGCGGATTTGGCTAGATCTGGAGTCCTGGCTTGGGTTGGTATTGGACGAATCCGGTGTCCATGGGAGATGAGAGTTCATTTAAAGGGCAGGGTCTCAGGATTCTTGGAGGCTGCAGGACACACCCCGTTCAACTAGAAAGGGTTCAGAGCAGGAGACAGGTCAGTTGGGCCAAAGTAGTGGTCGTCACTCTTCTTCTACAGCACGGCTCTTCGGTCCTTCCTCTAGTTAAGTCAAAGCTGAAGAGGCAAGGTTCAGGGGTGTTTCTAAATACTAGATTTAGGAGTGTTACAAGGGTGTGCAGATTGGGACCAATGGGTTCCTTTCCTGGGGTGTCTACACCCCTAGTATCAGTGCAAAGACTTAAAGTAAATAACTACTATTAAACAGCACGATATTTGCAATATGCAATGAAAGAACCAAGGATGCTTTTTTTAACACAAAAATACAAAACATGATAATTGAATGTTTCAATACAGATTCAATTAGAAGTCAAACAATCCCAAGGAGGTTTTCTAAGCATTTGGACAAACAGTGTGGCACAAACTCAGTTTGACATTCTATGATTTAGAAGCGCGTTTAGGCACCATATGTTCCTTCATCAGGAATGGCCACAACTTCGACAACTTGATATCCTCTGTTCTGCAGCGATCAATGTGAACGATGCTTGGTATCGTACTTTAATCAGTGGGAATAGTATGTATAGCGTCTGTACTCCTAACTAATGAGTTGGAAGAATAGGTACACAATCTTGTCTGGTCAGGTACAGTCGGTTAAGTACAGGGGAAAAAACACTGATATGACACGGTATAAGGGTATTATGATTTAACTTAAAGCCGCCCGTACATGGATACTTCCTTCTGAAATGACATCCTCCGCGCAGAGGACGTCATTTCAGAAGTGCTAAGAATGCTAAGAAAACCTCCTTGGGATTGTTTGACTTCTAATTGAAGCTGTATTGAAACATTAAATTATTGTCTGGGGAAAATAGCTTATCTCTTGTCAAAAAATATATCAACTTTCTTGCAATTGTTCCTGTATATTGTGTTTTTAAAAGAATGTTTTGATGTGAGGTATGTATGTGGATTTGAGCGAGTCTGAATGAGTGAGTTTTTCAGTGTAATATTTATTGAAGAGTATTAAAATCATGTTTTGTATTTTTGGATTAAAAAAAAGCATCCCTGGTTCTTTCACTGCATATTGCAAATATTGTGCTGTTTATTCGTAGTTAGTTGCCTCAAGTCTTTGCACTGATTCATTGATCTCTGCCTTAAGGAACGTTAATTCTATTAGCAGGGTGCTCTTCCTCTTCACACTGTACACCCCTAGTATGCCAACCTCCATTGGGAGGGAGGGAGGCATAAGACTTTCTGATGGGAGCGGTCCCCCATCTACAATATTGCGGGGACTAAGATGCATGCTTCACCTCGCCTCCCTCACCTCACCTCAGGGGTGGGGTTGGCAATGGTGGGCACACCTCCATTCCAGGCTAGGTTTTGCCACGTTCTTACGCCCAAAATGAGGTTCAGAACCGGTAGCCGCCAGTTGCTGATAGCAGCAAAAAGGCTGTGGGTAGCTAACAAAGGCAGCAGGCCTTTGGAAGCACCCTTTGACGACCCTGCCCATCCTGTGAAAGGAGGCACAGTACCTCTGCACAGGACGTGCTATGTTTCCGGAAGCAGAGAGCGGGGGCTCTCTACCCAGGGGTCCAAAAACCTGTCTGGCGGTGGCAGATGGCTGGGAGCCAGTCAGCAACCACACCAGAGTTGGTCATTTTTCAGGTAGCATCTCTAAAATGCCATCTTTGTGCATTTTTCAATAAGTACAACACTGGCACCAGTGTGGGTAATTGTGCTGGGACGTTTGATACCAAACCTCCCAAACTTCAGTAAAGCCATCATGGAGCTGTGGAGTTTGTGTAGACAAACTCCCAGCCCATGTACTCAAAATGCCTTCACTGCACTTAGAAAGTCTGTGAATGGCACAGACTCTGTAGTGGCATATTGCTCTTGCAGCTATGCCTTCATCTGGGTATGGTGCATCCTGCCTTTAGGGCTGTAAGACTTGCTAGAGGGGTGGCTTACCCATGCCACAGACAGTGTTTGTTGGGCATGGCACCCATGGGTGCCAAGTTGATTCTTTAGTTTGGTGATGGGTGCCATGTAGACTCTTTAGTTTGGTCTGCACAAAAACAATCAGTCTGCATTGGCAGGGTGGGGGGTGGGGGAGGTGTTAAGGAGAGGGGTCTCTGAAGATGGCATGATACATGATGCTGTCCTCAGAGGCCCTCTCTGGCCACAAGGCCCTTGTACCAGGGGCTTTTACAAGGGACTTACAGGTGTCACAGAGGTGTGCCATGTGGGTACAAAGGTACAGTTTTGAGAAAGAGCACAGGTGCTGGGGCCTGGATAGCAGGTTTCCAGCACAAACTCAGTCAAGTTGTTATCAGGTATCTGGCAAAAAGTTGAGGGGTGACCACGCACAAAGGGGCACTTTCCTAGAGTCACTCACAAAGCCAGTCACTCATACAGCTACTCACAATCCCGCCAGGACATCCATAAAGACACTCATACAGCGATTCAGAGATCCATTCACACAATGATAGTCACACAGCCACTCACAAGATGTTAGAAATAGTATGACTACTACTAACACAGAAAGAGTTACATTTTACTTTATGCTGTAGCTTAGTATATATATCTTTAAGTCTCAAACATTTAAGAAACACTCAAGGGATGATGTCATTTTAGATATCAGTGGTTTCACTGACCATCTCATGAATGATGTAATGTGAAGTCATAAGGGGGCATAAGTTATAGTTAGCTCAAGTAACTTTAACTGCTGAATTTCAATGACGTTGTACGAGTGAAATCTGAGCCTAACTAGATGTCCCTGTAACCTTTGTTTTTTTTTTTACAGAACACAAACAATTTTATTTTTTTAACACACACCCCCACAAAAGACTTGCATGCTTTGAATATAGTTTAGGAGCACAAGCCCCCTCAGCGATGGACACTCGTCAACAAACATGAAAAATGCAGAAATACGCTGAAGACAGATATTCACCTTTTTACAGGAGCCATAGGTACCATCCACTGCGAAAGGTCGCCT
Organism: Lissotriton helveticus; assembly: GCF_964261635.1. Classification (NCBI taxonomy): domain Eukaryota; kingdom Metazoa; phylum Chordata; class Amphibia; order Caudata; family Salamandridae; genus Lissotriton; species Lissotriton helveticus. Next base: position 1,278,378,402 of record NC_136070.1, read on the forward strand.
ACGTCGTTCAGGGATAAAGGGCGATCCAAAGCGGATGTAGTGCTTGGGGGTTGTGCAGATTAAAGGAGAATGGCTTAGGCCAGGCAGCATGTTAAGGGTTGTTGCAAGAACTGTGGGATCTGTGGTGATGCGCAAAGGACACTCAATGGGGCAATCCGGCTTCTCTGCCTTGTCATTCAGCCATTCTGTAACTAAATACTGAGAAAGAAAGGACAACATTAGAGGAAGACCCAATGTTTCACACAGGTGAAAATATCTAGATGGAACCCAAGTCATCAGAACTAGCATGACCATGTGACTAAAGAAAAGAGCAGAGGGACAGTATCAACTGGACCAGAAGTTGTCTTAAAATGGCCACAGAATATACAAGTCAATCAGGTCAATAACACGCGCTCAATGTTTCGTCTCTATGGCGTACAGCTGAGAGAACAATCAACGCACCTTTTTTGTTTTTGGAACCTTCACAGCAGATCGGTTAGCCTGGGGTCCCGCCACTAAGGATGTCGGAGTCTCTGCACCTGGTAATTGCCCACTTGCTCCCACCCCCTCCGTGCTGCTAGTCTCTGCTGCGGCTGGATCCACAGTCGTGCCCCCCTCATCTGCAACAGTCTGGTCTGGCTCAGGCTGCTGGGAGACTGTCTGCTGTTTCTGCCGTCTTAATCTCTGTGCAGAGTTGCTGCGGTATCGGGACATTCTGCTCTTGGGCCTTGGTCGGGTAGACTTTGCTGGGCCTGGTTTAGGCGTCAGTTTTTCAGCCGCAGCCTCCTAAATGGACAAACATTTAAATCAAAACAGATAGCACACACTGGATATAAAAGGCTTCACTTTTATCTTCACAAAAGGAATCTGTAGCAAGACACCTACGTGATGCAGTCACTGCGAAACGGAACATGAAATTATATATATGTTTATTTGTATAATAAAGATCTAGCCCCGAGGTCATTCGACAACTTATGACGCAACAAGCAGGGAACTAAAAGAGCACAGATACACACGTATATACAAATGAAACATTAGCAGAATTCAACAAGGCTTCTAGCCAACTTGTTTCTCGAACACTTGAGTAGCAGCTATTTAAGACCAGAACCAACCCAGGACATGCTAGGTATCTTGCCCCTTCACAGTTCATCACATGCACCATTGTAGAGAAAGTTAACGCATGTATAAAAGATCACACGAAAAGTACTGTCAATAGCAGGAAAAAAAATCTTTCATCCAGAAACACTGGTTTTGTAATTTGATTCATATTCATTGCACGTCAAAAAATGAATATGCTACTTACCAGTATGCATCTGTTCTTGGCATGTAGGGCTGCTAACATTCATATCTTAGCATTAGATCGCCGCCTAGTGTTGGGTCCGGATGATCGCACATTGTTGTCCTGGAAGAGTCTTCGAAGTATCCTGAGATAGGTGGCTCCTCCCCTGGACTACAGTGCGCATGGGCATCGGCTCCATCCCCAGATTGTTTTTCGCCATTGTGGCAGGAGATGGAGTGAAAAGTGTAAAGGATGTCCATGCTAATGAATAAATACAATAGTATATCTGCAGCTGCGACAGGCACCGGGGAGGAGGGCGGGCGATATGAATGTTAGCAGCCCTACATGCCAAGAACAGATGCATACTGGTAAGTAGCATATTCAGTTCGAGGCATGTGGGCTGCTAAATTCATATCTTAGCATAGAATACATAGCAGTCCCTCCATCAGCGGCGGTTGCCCGTGCCAGCTGCAGAAACCTGAAAAAGTGTTTTGAGAACAGCCTGTCCTACAGCAGCTTGCTGCTTGGAATGCACATCAACACAGTAGTGTTTTGTAAAGGTGTGTGGTGTAACCCACGTGGCTGCACTGCAAATATCCTCTAAAGGAATGTTCCCTAGGAAAGCCATGGATGCCCCCAGTTTGCGTGTGGAGTGCGCCCTTGGGGGTATTGTTAAAGTGCGCTTGGCCTTTTGATAACATATCTGGATGCACTTAACAATCCATCTGGCTATCCCTGCTTTGGAAATAGGGTTGCCTTTGTGTTGTGGTGCAAAGGCAACAAAAAGTTGTTTTGTCTTTCTAAAGGGTTGTGTTCTGTCTATGTAGTACATCAACGCCCTCCGTACATCTAAGGTATGGAGCATTCTTTCTGCCACCGTTTGCGGGTTTTGAAAGAATGCTGGCAAGTCAATAGTTTGGTTTAGATGAAACTGTGACACCACCTTCGGAAGGAATTTGGGGTTAGTGCGTAGCACTACCCTATTTGGATGAATTTGAATGAATGGCTCTTGGATTGTGAGCGCCTGCAGCTCACTGACACGCCTCAGAGACGTAATAGCTACCAGGAAAGCCACTTTCCACGTAAGGAACTGGAGTTCACACGAGTGCAGTGGCTCAAATGGCGGTCCCATCAGTCTGGTGAGAACGACATTGAGGTTCCACACCGGAGCTGGCGGTGTTCTTGGGGGAATGACTCGTTTCAGACCTTCAAGGAAGGCTTTAATGGCGGGCACTCTGAAGACAGAGAGATGCTGCCTGTTTTGAAGATAAGCCGCTATGGCGGATAGATGTATCCGAATGGAAGTGTACGCTAGATTGCACTTGTAAAGATGCAACAGATAGCAAATGATGTTGGGGATAGATGCATCTAGCGGGTTGATGTCATTGGCTGTACAGTAAATGACAAAACGCTTCCATTTCGCAGCATAGCATGCTCTGGTAGTTGGCTTCCTTGCCTCCTTGATGATGTTCATGCATTCTGGAGGTAGGTTAAGGTATCCAAACTCTAGGACTTCAGGAGCCAGATCGCCAGGTTGAGCTGTTGCGGATCTGGATGCTGAATTTCTCCATGGTTCTGCGTCAAAAGACTGGGCGTGAGGCGCAGTCTTTGATGCGGCACCACTGAGAGTTCGAGGAACGTGGTGTACCAAGCCTGGCGCGCCCACGTTGGAGCAACTAGGATGAGAGTCATCGCGTGTTGCCTTAGCTTTCTTGCGACCAGCGGTATCAGAGGGGCTGGCGGAAAAGCGTACGCAAATTTGCCTGACCAGTTCATCCATATCGCATTCCCCTGCGACTGTGGGTGAGGGAACCTGGCGGCAAAGTGTTGGCATTTTGCGTTTTCTTTTGTGGCAAACAGGTCTATCTCCGGATGACCCCACTGCTGGAAGTACGGGTGGAGGACAGATGGGTGTATCTCCCACTCGTGCATTTGATGGCTGTACCTGCTGAGCAGATCCGCCATCTGGTTGTCCTTCCCTGGGAGGTGTTCTGCCATGAGGAAAATGTTCCTCTGAATGGCCCACTTCCACATGCTCTGAGCCAGATGAGACAGCTGTGGCGAGTGGGTGCCTCCCTGCTTTTGAATGTAGTACATCGCAGTCATGTTGTCCGTCCGGACTAACACTACCTTGTTGCACAGATGTACAATGAAGGACTTGATCGCCATGAAGATTGCCATCAGTTCTAGATAGTTGATGTGCATCTTTTGCTGCCGCGTCGTCCATAGTCCCTGCACTGTGTAAGTGAGCAGATGAGCTCCCCATCCCTGGAGAGATGCGTCCGTTGTCAGGATAATCTGCGGCACAGGCTCTTGGAACAGTCGGCCCTTGCAAAGGTTGTGTGGAGTCCACCAATGCAGAGAGTCGTATGCCCGACTGGTAACCAACACTAGGTCTGTCAATTGCCCCTGAGCCTGTGTCCACTGATTCGCTAAGCACTCCTGAAGCGGGCGCATATGTAACCGTGCGTGAGGGACTATGAAGATGCAGGAGGCCATCATGCCTATCAACTGCATGAATACTCTCGCCGGAAGCGAGTGTTGTGGTTTGAACTTTTGGATCAGAGACTGCATGCTGTCTATCCTGACCTGGTTTGGCTGAGCCATGGCCGTCAGGGTGTTGATCGTCGCACCTAGGAACTGCCGGACATGTGCTGGTTGTAGATGCGACTTTGGGTAGTTCAGCGAGAAACCCAGATCGTGAAGAAGGTGAATTGTAGTTGACATGTCCGCGGCGCACTGTCGTTCCGACTTGGCTTGCACGAGCCAGTCGTCGAGGTAGGGGTAGACATGGATGTTCTGCCTCCTGAGGTGCGCTGCTACCGTCGCCAGACACTTGGTAAACACCCTTGGGGCTGTGGTGACTCCAAAGGGTAAGACCTTGAACTGGTAATGCTTGCCTTGAATAGTGAACCTGAGGTATTTCCTGTGGGACGGGTGTAGTGGAATGTGGAAATAAGCATCCTTGAGATCTAAGGTTGCTAAGAAGTCCCCTTGGTTTAGCAAGGGAAGAATCTGCTGCAGTGTGAGCATGTGGAAATGTTCTGACAGTATGTACAGGTTGAGGGGGCGTAGATCTAGAATGGGTCTGAGAGATCCGTCCTTTTTTGGAATAAGGAAGTACAGGGAGTACACCCCTGTGCCTTCCTCTCTCACCGGCACGAGCTCGATTGCTCCTTTTTGCAGCATCACCACCACTTCCTGCTGCAATAAGAGCAAGTGCTCTGCTGACATAGGCCTTTGCCTTGGCGGGATGTTGGGTGGAGTGGATTTCAACTCTAGGCAATAACCATACTGGACTAGTTGTCGCACCCACCTGTCTGTGGTGATGTTTCTCCAGACGGGCAGGAACTGCTGCAGTCTCCCCCCGACAGGTGTTAAGTGGTCGGGGGGCAGTGACGGAGAGTCACTGTTTGCTTGGGGTAGAGGAGCGGGAGCTGTTGTTTCTTCTGCCGCGACCTCTGTTGCTGTTATTTCTGTAACCTCCCTTGTTCTGCTTTTGGAACGAGGTTTGTGCTCCACCTTTTGAGAACTGAGACTGTTGACCCATTTGTCCTCTGGTGACTCCACGTGTACCTGAGCGACGAAAATTGTTGCCACGAAACTGTTGCGACTGGAGGGCCCCCATGGACTTAGCAGTTTCCGTGTCTTTTTTTATTTTTTCTAGGGTGGTGTCAACATCTGGACCAAACAGACTATCAGGATTGACTGGCTGATTAAGAATGGTTGTCTGTATATCTGGTTTAAACCCCGAGATGCGGAGCCACGCCTGTCGTCTCAGCATAACGCTAGTGTTGATAGCTCTAGCAGCTGTGTCTGCGGCGTCAAGTGCACACTTGATGGCTGCGTTTGAGATTAGCTTCCCTTCCTCAATAAGCAGTTTGGTGCCTTCTTGGAACTTTGGAGGCAGGTGTTGTATAACCTGTTCTAGGGTGTCGTAATGCGCCCTATCGTAACGTGCTAAGAGTGCCTGTGTATTGGCAATGCGCCAAAAGTTTGCGGCCTGCGCAGCTACTCTTTTGCCCCCTGCCTCTAGCACTTTGGACTCCTTATCCGGGGGAGGAGCTTCACCCGTTGTTTGGGAGTTGGCACGTTTCCTGGCATTGGCGACCACAAGAGAGTCCAGTGGCAACTGTCCCCGAATGTATGCGGGGTCTGCAGGTGCAGGTCTGTACTTCTTCTCAATGCGTGGATTGACCACTCGTGCCCTGGTAGGCTCCTTAAAGATATCCCCCGCATGCTTGAGGACTCCCTTAAGCATAGGCAGCGTTTTTACTGTCCTTTCAGAGACTGAGAATGTGTCGAAAAGGAAGTCTTCTTCTATCGGGTCAGCATGCATGTCCACATCATGATTGGCCGCTGCCCTCTCAAGTAGCGCATGAAAACCTGCTGAATCCTCAGTGGGGGATGCACGTGCATTAAAAAGCTGCGGGTCCTGCCCCACATTTTGGGTGCCCTGGTCACCAGTGTCATCATATGAATCCGGTTGTGCATCTGGTTCATTGATAGGGAAATTGTATTGTTCATCCTCATCATACCCCTCACCTGCAGAGTGTTCTGGTGAGGGAGTAGGGCTCCGTCTTGGAGGAGGCAGGATTGGTTCTGTGAGGCCTGAAGCATCAAGGGGCACCCTTTTCTTTTTCAGTGGGATGACATATGAGTCCACTGACTCTGAAGTTATTTTCCTCTTATAGAGGGTCAATTTGCCTGTGTCTGCGTCGATGAACTGCTCTGAATCATCCTCTGATTCGAGAACCCGACGTGGAAGTGGGCCAGCCGTTGAAGAAACCGTCTTCTTCGGTGCCGATTTTGTGGAAAAGGCTTTCGGCGCCTCCTTTGGCGGCAAAACAAAGAGAAGTTTACCAGAAGGCTTCGCTGGATTGTCAGTTTGTGCCTTCGGCGACGAAATCGGAGCCGACGGAGCAGAGGCCTTCTCCCTAATTCGCTGTAGTGATGCGGCGACGAGGGATGCCTCACTCTCAGTTGGTTTTGGAGCCGACGAGGATGTCTTGACCTTTCCTTCGGATCCGACGTCTTTGTGGGCCTTGTGGGCTTTTGACGCGGAACCCGCTGTCACCGACCCCGAGTCCTGGGACCGGTGCGCAGACGTGCCAGTCTTCGTTTGCGTAGACTCCGTGGAGCCGGCCTTTGCGGGCTTGGACGGCGGCGCCGATGCTGATCCGTGCCGACCATCTTTTTTAGAGGACCCCTCCTCAGGCGTCGATTTCGAATGAGCAGCAGCGGAATCGACAGACTTCTTCGACTTCTGCGGACCGGAGGTCGACGGAGTCGATGGATTAGCGGGTACAGTCGTTTTCGCTGGCACGGCAGCCATCTTAGGGACGCTCGAGTCCTTAAGTTTCGGTTTCGGGTCGGCCATTTTAGATGGAGTCGATCCCGATGCTTTCGGTTTCGGTACAGTCTGCTCAGCAAGTAAGTCCGTGGCCGGGCCAGAAGGCGGGGCTGTGGCTTGCGGCATGGGGTCGTGGGTAAGGCCTACAGGCGATCCCGTGACCCGGTCGGTATCCTCGAAACCTTCGGGGCAGAGCTCGTCCCCCGAGCTGTCTGCCGCGGCCCCATAAATCTCATCGTCGTCTCCTACCTCGTCGACGTATTCAAGGCCTTGACCCACGACACCGTCGTCGTCTACCGGATCCGCCTCGACCTCCGTCTCGGGTGGGGAGATCTGAAGATGATGACCCTGGTCCTCTTCATCTTGGTCGCCGAAGATGTTTTCCGGATCCGGGGCCGCTTGTCTAGCTTCCATGCGCACCGCGCGCCGAAGCTTGAGAGTCTTCTTAGACCGGAACTGTGCACAGGCCTTGCACTTGCCGTCGTCGTGGTCAGGCGAAAGGCATTTGTTACAAACGGGGTGTAGATCGATGTGTGGGTACTTGGACCCACAAAGCGGGCAGTATTTAAACGGGCTCCGCTCCATGTCTGAAAAGTTTTGCAGTCGAGTCGCGATGAGAAGGCCTCAAAGTTCGAAAAGCGAAACAAGACTCCGCTTATTCCGGCTCCAAGAGACGGAAGACTCGAGACCGTGCGCAGACAATACCGACGCAAAAAACGAGGCCTTTTGGCCGCTAAAAGATAGTTTTACTCGGTTTCGACAGAGAGACGTCGAGACCACATCCGAACCCAATGGCGGAAAAAAACAATCTGGGGATGGAGCCGATGCCCATGCGCACTGTAGTCCAGGGGAGGAGCCACCTATCTCAGGATACTTCGAAGACTCTTCCAGGACAACAATGTGCGATCATCCGGACCCAACACTAGGCGGCGATCTAATGCTAAGATATGAATTTAGCAGCCCACATGCCTCGAACGAGAACGCCTACTGCGCGTTCACACAAGGGCATGACAATGCCACAGACAGGGCACTGGAACATCGACATTCCTGCCTTTGAAGCATGTGATCCTTCAGGAAAGTAGGTGGTTGATAAAAAAAGTGAATATAATCCATTTCACATTAGGAAAACAAGAAGAAATGGACTGGAAGGTGCTGCACTACATGCTTTCCTAAGATTTCTCCAAAATGAGAACATTACACAAACACACTGGGGAACCACTCCTCCGACCTTCCTATTTGCCTTTAAAGGGGCTTGAGATGCAAAATCTCCAAAGTGTCACTTTGCTTCTAGCATTATGCTCAGCTAACAAATGCATACACGAGTGGTGCTGGATCTATGATTAATCACCTACATACCAAGGGTTTGGGAGCTCTCTCAAAAATAGCCAAGGAACTAGAACATTTTATCAAAAAATAATTTGACTTTAAAAAGCAGACAAAAGTGTTTCCGATGGAGACAAAACAAAAGTAAACCACTCTTTGGCCCGTCACAAACTGGCATTAATTTGAAACTGCCTTCACTAGGAGGAATCCCCTTTATTTCCCCCTCACCATTATTCCTAACACCAACCCTCCCCGTGTATGAAACTGGGTTTTTGTTGCAGTCCCCTCGCTTTTACCTGGTATTTGATGCAACTTTGACTGAAGTACACTAGGTTCTCGCTATCCAGGTGCCCAGTCCCAGTGTTCTTTCTCCAAAACTGTGCAACTGTTCCCTCCAAATGGCAAAAACGTTGGTACCTCCTGCAAGTCTCTAGTAAGTGGTAACCCTGGTACCTAGGGCCTGAGGATCTAAAGAGGGCCCCTAAAGGCTGCAGCACAAATTGTGCCCCCCTAGGGGATCCCTCACCAAGCACATGCAAGACTGCCATTGCAAGCTCCTTGTCTTGGTGCAGACATAAGAAAACTTGCGACCCATCACACATCCTTGTGTGCCAAGTCCCTACCACTGCATGTAATATTCATAAGTCACCCCCTACAGCAGGCCTAACCGTCCTAAGGCAGGGTGCTGAATATTACATGTGAGGACATACTTGCAAGAGCAGTAATGCCCCTGTGCTGGTCAGTACTATTACTGCCACTACAATTGACGAGGGAAGCCATCTTAAGACATGTACTGGACACTGTTGAATGCAAGTTTCCCAGCTACATGAAGGGTTCACACTAAAAATAGGGATGTTTCGTATCAAATATTTAGTATTGATAAACCCATACTAATGCCAGTGTTGAATTTACCAATAGACCTTTGAGGTGCCCCATAAACCTCGCCGACTGGTATCTGCCAGCCTGCCACCCAGTACACCGTTCTGACATCCTAGGGTAAGAGCCTTTTGATCTCATGAGAGACAGAACAAAAGCCTGTCCGAAAGAGGGTGTCACACCCCCTCCCCACAAGAGGACCTGCTGATAAGTATTCCTTGGACAGCAAGCCTCAAAATTTGAAATGCAAATCTGGCTCCCCCTCACAGGTGAGGAAGCCAACCCTTTTTTCCAGAGCACCCGGGCAGTTGGGAAAATTAGCTAGTCAGGTAGGCTTGACACTCCCAGGCTAGTACCAACCCCAAGATGAGCTAAACTGAGGTGGACACCAAATTTCAGAAGTAGCTATCTTCGTGTTGGCCTACTTAGGAATTCTGGAACGGGTTATGCCCACCTCCCACAAGTAGTGGTCATATAGGGGGCTTAGTGACCACATGGGTCAATTACCCATTGGCTTCAACCCTACACTCCCTTAAATTTAGTATTTAGGCGACCAGAGAATCAGATCCTGATGACGAAGAACCGCAAAAGCAGAGAGGAGAAAAGCAGCAGCTGACCTGGTACATACCCAGACGGCTTGTCTACATCCCAAGTGGAACACGGCACCAAAGTTGACTCGCCCTACAGCGGTTGACGCCAGAACCCTGAGAGGACTGCCTGCCTTTGATAAAGACTCAAGACCTCCCGTGAAAAGCAGACCTATTCTCCTGTTTCCTGCAGAAACTCAGGAGAAAAAGACTGAGGCATCCGGAACTGCCAAAACTGACGCCTGAAGCCACCACTGCACCCGTCACTCTAAGCCTGAGTCGGAGTGAGCCAACGGTGTCAATAAGGTTCCACAGAGCTAGTCTAGCGTGGTTTCACCTCCTCGTGGACCTTCTGACAGTCTACAGCCACTGCAAGAAGGCCCACTCTACTACGCTGTTCCCGGTAAAAAACACAAGTCTAAAGACACCTTTGCACCCATCCGTGTAGAAGAGGATCAAAGCTGTGCCAATGTCCCGGAACAGCACAAGACCTGAGCCTACTTGTTGGTTCAGTCCTCCTGGCCACAGCCTGCAGCCTCTTTCCACAGTGACCAATCTCCATAGAAATACACTAGGCTCCCAATGTCGTTTTGCACGCTGCACCCATCCGCCCTCGCGCCGCTGGTGGTGTACTATTGGTGCTGCCTTGGACCTTGCCCTCCACCCACCTTAACTTCTGGTTGATCCTGTAAGTCGCTGTACAGAACTCGTTTGCAGACTTTGTTCTTCCTTCCATAGGATAACAATACAAAACTCAAATTGCAGTGTCCACTTTTTGAACTGAAAAGAATTTATATTTAAAAACGTACTTACCTGAACGATTTGTATCTGATGCTTAAACATATATAAAGACACTTGCTAATTTTATGAATTGGCTTGGATAGTCTTCTTGAGTCCTGGGATTCATTTATTGATCATTGTGTGTATTTGCAGATGTCTTGCACTCCTCTTGGTTAAGCCCAAGGCTGCTTGACCTTACATCTCTGTCACAGAGCACCTTGGGATTGCTAAAGCACTCATGAAGTAACCCCTAGAGTCTTTGCAAGGTATATTAGATTCCTGATATATCACAAAGAGTCAGCTTCCTACACCCTCACTCTAACCTTAACAAGCACTTCTCCACAACCACAATCATAGCCATTATTGCCTCCATACCTACTCCAACCCACAAGTCAACATTCCTACCATTACCCAACCTGCAGAGCTTTCGTTGACATGAAAATGATAGATCTGGTTCAGGCGGAGAACATGCAGAGATGACAACAGTGTATTGACATTACAAGATGGGACAATGATATTCTGTGATTCTGACAGATCGGATGTTTGCAGGACACTGCCTTAGGTACAGGAGATAAATACTGCAGCATTGTATACGTTTCACTGAAAGCAAATCATTTTTATGGAGTATTCGAGATAAAAGACGAGACAGACAGCTGTGGACTGAGAGATAGTCATGAACATGGGCAAGACACAGAAGATGTAATGGAGTACAACTGAAGAACCAGGACAATTTAGAAGGACTTGGAGAAACTTTACTCAAGCTGCCTTTGAACGGCAGATGTGTAACACAAGGGGGTGGGCTGCCCCACTGTTGAGGTAGACAGCCTTGCACGGGAAGCAGAGAGGGGACACCAATATCCAAACCAGTATCCCAAGAGGCACGTAGCCCTGAGGAAGTCACAACCCAGGAGTGGACAAGCGAGGCCTGTCCATCCGTAGAGGGGGTCTCACCATTTTGGAAATGGGAGGAAAGAGGCATCCTGGGATGGCTCGATGCCACACTCCACAGGAAGTGGTCACCAGGTGGGAGGGAACCAGGTTGCCTATTAGCAACCAACTGCATCCTTGACGAGCATAAAGTGAACAACCCAGACCTCAGATCTCGACCAAATCGGAAGGAGGACTGCCCTACTGCACCAAGGGACCAGCAGAGACAGGCTGCACAGTCGAAGACTGCACCTGGTGGCTAGCGAAGAGAGGGACTGCCTCTGCCATGTCCTGCTCAATGGGAAGCCATCTCTAGAACAGAGTCAAGTCAAGAGAACTCCAAATCTGAATCCAAGTTCTAAATCTGGCATTCGTTTAAATTAGATTTACTGATCCCGGGGGTGCTGTTAAAGAGTTGCTGGGACCCTCAGAGTGAAAGTCATCGACCCAGGAAGGATCAGCCTGTGACTGCGACAACGGAGTTCTGGTAGTCCAGTGGCGACAGTTCTTCGGCTTCAGGCAGATATGCTCACACCTGAGATATAGTGCACCCAGCCTTAGGGCTTGCAAGGCCTGCTAGAGGGGTGCCATACCTATACCTTAGGCAGTGGTGGTTGGCATGGCACACAGACAGTGTGCCACTTTGACTGTCTTTTTTCACTGCACCAAGGCAGGGTGCAGTGGTGTGGCCCTGGTGAGGGGTCCATAAGGGACCCTCTTCAGTTCCCATGCCCTAGGTATCAAGGGTACTATTTACTAGAGAACAACAGTGGGCTGAAGTTGCCTATTGTGGTACAGTTTCAGGGAAGAAGCACTGGCATAGGGAACCTGGTTGGCAGGGAGCCTGTGCACTACAATCAAAACCACATCATTTACCAGGCAAAATGTGGGGGCCAACCACTTCAAAAGAGGTACTTTCTCACAACTGGGCCACAAAAACAGGGCAAACAGTCTAGAAGGTGGCACAAAAGGTGTCACAGGCAAGAGAAAAGTCAGCCATGGAATCACTAGATCGTTCTAGTGCTGCACAAAGTCTTTTGTTTAATGCAACACGCAGAAAAGACAGTGAACAATATGCTGTAATTAATAGTTATAAAACCAAAAATCTTTCACTATCATAACACACTCCAACCAGAATGACTTACGCCTGCCTGTGATGACCGCCTCGTGTTCACCCCAACATTGTTCGATGGTGTGGAAGGGGCAGGCGCTGTTGCTGAGGAGTTGTCCTCAGCTTCCTGGCTCTCTGATTTCACCTCGTCTTCAGGTCCAGCAGCCTCCGTGCCTGATGCACACTCCACATCTGTAGTAGCAGCTTCTGCAGACTGGTCTCTCCTCTTCTTTCTTTTTTCCAGGTTCTCAAATATGTTCATGATGGCTTCAACCTTTCTCTCCTCCCGTGACTAGGTCAAGAAGGTGAGAATTTGCAAACACAAGAGCATTAGCATGAGACTGCATTGGGGAACACTCCTGACAGAATGTCATGTCTAAAAGAAAATTCTAGACCAGATAAGAAAAAATATGTGGGCTGTGCAATTTCACTAAAATACCAATCCTTTATTAAAAAACTGAATTCATTAACGTACAAAGGGTACCAAGTCCAGAATGGAAAGAGGACTTTGAGAAGAACATACTAACTACTAATGGATTGTGCCGGTACTCTCCATCAGGCAGAAAGTCATGCAGGTAACTCCCGTTCCGACCCGCCTCCTCTCCAGCCACAAAGAAACGGGCAACTATCTAATCACCCCTCTTCCCTCACACCCGCATTGTTTGCTTCCAACTGAACCTGCTTTACAGCTTTTGAAAGGCCTATTGCTTTAATCAGGTCTTTCATTCTGCGTATCTAGAAACTGTTCATTCAAGGAGAAAAAAATGAATATTTATCAATGTATTATCCTAACTATAGAACACACATTGACTGCCTCACTGCATCTCCTCTCCCAAACCACCAGCGTGCAGACATAGGGGACAGAAGCAAGTAGCTAACTTATCAGCAGGATCCGCAGGAATGTTTGCCAACTGAGCTGCACAATCCCAGCTACACTAGGATGTCAAAGCGACGGATCGCCAGGTGGACCAAGCATCGGAGATGAGCTCACCCGTTTACTGTGCAGCTGCACACCCTGTTCGTCCACCACATCATCTTTTTCCTCCTCCTGTTTTTCAACTTGCTCGTTAATCTCCTATAAAATAAAGACAGAATTAAAAAATCAGTTGACTTGTGCTTTACATGTCTCTTTAATGAAATGTTTGACAGCACTGAATGGACAGTTAGCTTATTTTCACAATGTGTTGTTAATATAAGGTAGACAAGGCCTACATATTAGCTTTCAAACGGCGTGTGGGTGTCTAAGCTGACCGGTTTCAGATGGATTGTGCTTAATATTAATAACACTCACAGTCTACGTTCAACTAACCTGCAACATTTATCAAAGCAGGCCTTTAGATTCAACACGAAGGGATTCTCCATTGCTTGGTAATGTGATTTGGCTCAAACATGGCCCAGAGTCCAACATTTCAGTAATAGCGTTGGTGAGCTGTAGTTGGCACCTTCTACTTCTAGGCACTGGTTCTAGAAGCGGGCTATCTTACAGAGTAGGACCTTCTTTATGAAGCATGGATCGCTGGTTTCATCTGGAACACCTTTCGGCTCACTTGTAATTTGAACTTATCATTCTGGTCGGATGTATTTCTTTTACACAATGCAGGCAGGACAAGCGCTATTTCTGATTATGTTGCATGAGGAGAAGGTGGACTCAAGATGGAGCCCTGTGGGCTTCCAGCACAAGGTCCCCTCTTCTTGGAGCTTTAGTCTGGACAAAATTAAGGATTCTTTTAAACCTGGATTGAAGTTTCTACCCTGAAGCCAACCAGGGAACCTCAGACAAGTATGCAAAAGCAACTTACGCCCCACAAGCCAGGGGTCTAAGAGTAAGGCACAGGCCCGGGGACCCGAGGCTGGTGTTCGGAGTGAGGTGAGTGGGAGGGTGCTGTGTTCAGATGGTACAACCTCGTATGGGCAAACAATGGCTGACAAGTAGTGACACAATCTGCTCTGTATTCGTTACAAAGTGGAGAACGGAGATGAGATGAGGGACTTAGGTTGCAGTTTGGGACACAAAAGTGTATTTGGTGGCAACTTGTAGCGCTACAAAACAAAAGGGCTGTGTAGACAGTGATGCCAGGGGATGTTTCCAAGTTATCTTTTTGAAGATTGCAACTTTGAGGTTTTGGAAAGTTTGAGAACGTAGTGATTTAGTTGGTCTATGTGATTTCCTGCTATTGTGTCTCAACCTCGTGAGTCTCAAAATTAACATCGAACTCTACAAGATGTGTGTTGTCACTTTCATTGTTGCTAATTTAGGTTGGAGATATCAGGAGTTCCACAAGGCCAATCACATTACATGATTTTTGCATCAATCACCGAGGCCTACCGCACCTCTACACACTCAGCTTTTGACAAACATTCAGGTAATGTCCTTACTGATGATTTATTATCTGCAGAGTTCCATAATACAACTGAGAGCATTGAAGCAGCTAGCAGCGTTTGAGGGGGTATGGAGGCTTGTCGAGGACTAGGGGAAAGAGCGGCCTAGTGCAATTCAGAGCCTTTATAGCTATGAGCCGATCCAAGAGTAAGAGACAAACGCGACATGCAATTACCTCATTGCTGTTAGCGGCAGGCAGCGAGGCTGGTTGTAGAAGGGGCTCCTCCTGTGGCTGGTTGCTGTTCTCATCAAGCACGATACCCTGCAACTCAAGCTCTCTCCGCCGTGCTTTCCTTCGCCTCGTTTCTGCTCCAACCGTAAGAATTATAGGAGGGGGTGTTGGCTGAGTAGGCGCCGCGTTTGGGATCCTCTTCTGCACAGGGCAGTTCCGGTTGCCTTTGTGGCACGCACAATCAACTTTAAAATTACTGTAGAAGGCAAGAGTGTCAGGTCAAGCAATCAGAGCACCGCTGAAAATAGTAACAATAAGGGTGAAAAAGGTATAACTTCTAGGGAGCACCAATGATAAACCACACCAAGGCTATGCGCCATGAAAGGTAGGCACAACATACGCTTTGAAAAAGAGTAACCTTCAAGGAAGTCTTTTTACGAAATGGCCTTTTCACTGGAATGTCATGTTTTATAGTGCAAGGCACGGAGAGATTAATATGCATGACTGTTTTTTGGAATGCACTAGTTTGCAAATCAGCCATTTTTATAGCTTGGACATTTGCTTTGATATATATTATCTTGCTTCTATATCTTGCTGACATGTTGCAACTGTGTAATTCTAACTAAAGAACAGTAATTCACAGTTATAGTGTTATGGTGATCTGCTCAAAAAGCGGAAAGCATTTCAACTCGGTCACAAGGTGCACCTATATGCATATTAAAATTATGCTGAAAGAACTACAGACTAGTGTGAAAGGCTACAGTGTTTGCAGAAACACAGTTTTGCTGCTGTTGACTGTTTGTGCATCAGAAAAAGGCCAACCACAAAAGGAAGCTGCTCGCAACAGGAGCATGTGGACGGACATGACAGCAAAACTACAAGAAGGACTCTGCTCTAGTAGACGCAAACCTCAGAAGCCAGGAACATGGATTCAAACAAAGGTTGCCTACTGAGTACAGACAACATCTAGGCAGGCACTAAGCACAAATCGAACAGCTTGTGGCACAGCCATCCACAGAAACTTACCAGTTACTATAATCAAAGTCGAATGCGATGGTGACTTCTGCGTCTTTAGCGATAGCAGCAAGAGCGTAAATACAAAGGTGCACCATCCCATCAGCAATCAAGTGACGCACCTTTGGAATAAAAGAGACACTCATTCATCTAGCACAATTTAGTGTAATTTTAATCAACCATGTTTACCTCGCGCACAATGCACAGAAGAAGAAATGATTCAGAGTGCTACTCTTTATCGGCTCACAAACTACATCTATTCTATATGCTCAACTGATGCAGGAGATGCATCAGGCAACTCTTGCATGCTGCCCTACACCAAAGCACCACAGCAGTTGCCTTCGTTTGAAGGCAGTTCTTTAGTTGGGCCAGAACCGGACCACAGCTAGGTTTTTAATCTTTGGCAGGGTACCAGCTGTGACAATCTTTAACCAAACTTGGATCGGGCTTCGCTTAAACAGGACATTTCATACACAATGTGCTTCACTCAGTCGCATCTATTGTTCCAAAAGTAGCACTCTCTCTTTCAATCTTTGCTAGAGATGCATACTTCCTTTTAGGGTTATGCCACATTGTACGGCATCATCTTCAACCAAAGCTCAGACAAGTCTTACCAACTGGTTACTCTTTGAGGTGGACTATGGTTTCACGATGTCATCCAAATCATGGCCAATCGCGGATGTCTTCACCCAGAGCAAAGACTCCATATTCACAGCCAGACACACCTTGTTAGAAGTTCATCGTGAGGCAGCCTCTCCCTAGAGATGTCCTTTTACCCAGTGCTAGCCCGATCCTAATTATTTCTTTCAAAATGCCTTGCCCCAGAGCTTGCCCACACACGTTAGGACTTCACCCAGAGTCACTTCTGTGGTGATGCTTCACCTTGAGACAGGTGTGGTCTATCTTACACAGCTCAACAGATAACTGGGATTAAAGGAAATCCCTTTGGGCAACTCAAGCGACTATTTGGTTTCTCAAACTGCAGTAACTAAAGAAAGCTGGCATGTTGCACTTCTGGACACTCCAGCTACCTACTGACATCTATTGGCCATGCCTGCTAGTAACCTTAAGAGATTACCAGCAGGGTTCCTTGCATTTTTTTTTTTAACATATGTGATATAGTGTGACTAGCTTCAGAAAATAGCATGCATTAAAGACATTATCTGTATTTCAGCAGGAGCATTTCAAATATTAGGTGCTGTATATACACTGAACAACAGTCTGCATGTTTCACTGTGTAAGTGAGCGTATCAGTGTTAGCGTACAGTGAGAATCTGTAAGTGAGAATGTGTGTTTGAGAGCAAGTCTGTGAGACATCGTGAGACCGTGTTTGTTACTTGTGAGAAAGCACCTGTCTGGTCTGAGATTAGAATATGGAAAGGAGGAGCAGGGAACAAGTAACTGTTAACATCTCATTCGTACATTGCCTCATTGATGTGACCTGTAGAACTTGAGGCACAAGGTAATTTGCTGAGAATGAAGATTTGTGACCAAGTGTCAGAGCCAAGATGAGAATACAGGTGTGCAAGATAAGCCACTGAACCACTAAATCGTAACAGCCAAAAAATTATTTATGGATTAGGAGCCTGAGGTAACTTCTTTACTTATATTAGGGGCAGTAAGCAAACACTTGGGCACTTTTGGAGCTTTGGGGAGCAGTAGGGGGAACTTGCACCCCAAAGCGGTCACTGGCAGAAAACTCAAACAAATTTCTCACTTAAACTGTAAGCCTATTAAGTCCCTAGGATATCACTTTGGCCAATATAACCGTTCCTTTATAATGCACTAACTCAACAATACCTTAAGAGGTGGATAGCCAGATGTTACTCTCGCCCCACTACTAATTCTAAAGACCATGGAAAAATGAAAGGTGGAGACGTGTATCAGAACGTAACTAGCGACCAGCAGCTCCCACATCTGCAGTAAACATCATACAAATCGCTAGCTTACCTCAGCATTGGGTGTACACGAGCGCCTGATAAACCTGGCATCATTGCCAAAGGTGCGGGCATCCACACACATCTCCAAGCCACCGAACTTCGAATAAAACAGCACAAAAGGGTACGGTCTGGAAAACAAAAGCAGATTAGGGAAAATGTTACTTACACAGTAAGCCTCTGTTTGTGGCACGCAGCACTGGAGATTGACATGCTCTGTGTACTCCTGTCGTCTAGAATCGGGCTCAGGAGTGTACAAAGTCTTTTGCTTTCAAGCCACAAGGTATAGTGATTACCCCAACGACTGGCAATGCGCATGGGCATCAACTCCATAGTTAAATCATTTTCCCGCACGGTGGGTGAGGATGGAAACCGAGCACAGAACGCGCAGGAAGATGGCCAGGCATATAAATGTAGGTAAGAAAAATAAAAGCAAAAGACTTCTGCAATAACGGAAGGCTTCTGGGGAGGAGGGTGGACACGTGAATCTACAGCACTACAAGTCACAAACAGATGCTTACAGGGTAAGTAACATCTTCCATTTATGGCATGTGTAACTGTAGGTATATATACTCTGCAGTTCTCTTGTATGTGGTGGTTAACCAGGGGAGGATTGCAAAACACTGAAAAAGAATACGTAGTACAGCCAGGTCAGCTTGAGCTGGTTCGGACATACCATCGTTTTAGTGAACCTGTGTGGGGTGGACCAGGTAGCTGCCTTACAGATGGCAGCTAGTGGGATATTCCCAGAAAGGGAATGGAGACTGCCTTCTTATTTGTAGAATGTGGCATATGGACTTAATACCTTGTTTTAGTTGTATCCGTATTTTAATCACCAAACTTTTAACCTGGACAGTGGACTTGACTAAGCTGTGCCATTCGATCTGAAGTTGTTGTAGTCACTGGCCGACGGCGCTACACGAGATTCAAGAGTCTATGAGAATCTTTTATACATTATGCGGTTATGAACTGTTTTAATTGAATTTTATTGTGCACAATGGGAATATTTTTTGTTATGCATTTGCAAAGATTTTAACTAATCAAGCAAAATAAAAATATTATCTATCTTATCTATCTAGGGGGAGCCGGGAGCTGTCTTTTGGCCTTGGCATAGCAGGTCTGAATGCACCTGACAAGCCAGAAAGCCATCTCTGCTTTGGAAATGCCAGATGAGTGGGGTTTAGTATAGGCGACAAACAACCGTTGAGTATACAAAATGCTTTCGTCCCATCAGTGTAGTGCATGAGGGAGCCTAGATGCCGCTCCGTAATGGATCTGCCCGACACGTTTCCAAGCTCCATATGCTTCTCTTCAGGGGCTTTAACGGAAGCGGCGTGAGCAACCGCTAACCCACTTCTCCATTTTCCATATGACACACCCACCAATGGGAGGCTCAAATGAAACTGTGTAATATGGGAAGTGTGGTGCGGAAAGCACATAATCAAGTCCTGCATGGACCCCGCAAGTGGGCCCGTCCTCGATGTGTAGAGGGCTCACTCGGCTACTGAATCTGGGTCTGCGAAGAACACTGGGAGTTCAATTGTTTGGTTGAGGTAGAAAGGAGAGTCTACCATAGGCAGAAACTTTGGGTTCGCTCTAAGGACTACCCTTGTCAGCGTGTACCCTGAAAAGGCACTCTTAAAACTAGAGCGCTTTGATCTTGCTCACACTCCTGAGGGATGTGATTGCTCCCTAAGCTATGCTTTCCAAGACAAACATTGGACAGGGCAATTAAAATGGAGTCCAAAGGGGGGGCATGAGCCTAATGAAGACTGTATTGAGCTTCCAGAATGGGGCTGATGGTAACCTAGGGGGATAACCCTTTTAAGAACTTCCATAAAGGCTTTAATATCATGGACTCTGAATAATGAAGTGTGCTCCCTGTTCTGTGCGTATGCTGCCACTGAAGCCAAATGTAAGCGAGTGGGAGTTTAAGCCAGGCCTATGCGTAGCAAACCATGTCCTCAATGCAGGCTTGAGGGGATCGATGTGTTTGGGTAGACAGTAGGGGACAAACCTATTCTACTTTGCTGCATAACAAGCTTGAGTAGTGTGGTGGCGACCCCCGACGAGGATGGGCATACACTCAGCAGGAGAGACCAAGCTGTGCCCTGGTATTAAGTGAAGATCCAGCTGGTTGACGAGCTTCTTGTGAGGTACTAGACAACTCAAGAAGAGTTGTAAAGCACGGATGCCTGGTTCGTGTAGGAGGCACCAGGGAGAGGGATATCTGCAGTAGACTCTGTAACACGTAGGGAAGAAGTGGGAGAGGCAGAAAAGCACAGGCCAGTTCATCCATAGTGCATTGCCCATGTACCGTAGGTGCGGAAACCCGGAGGCGAAGCATGGACATTTAGCATTTTTGGTGGTTGCAAACAGATGTACGTCAAGAACCGGCCAACCTCCATTCCTTTTCAACACTGGAAGTACAGGACTTGGTGGTGTTATGCTCCCACTAGTGGACTTGTTGCTGCATACTTCTAAGCAGGTCTGAAAAGTTATTATCCAGTTCCAGAGGGTATTCCACTAGCAGATGTACTCTGTGGTGGATCGCCGAACGACTAATGCTCTGCACTGGCGCTCAGATCTGGGGAGACGGAATGCCCCTGTTTCTAAAGAAAATACATGGCAGTCATGTCTGTATGTAGCTGGCAGAAGAAAGATATTAGCGCCAGTTGGGCTGCCAGGAGCTCCTCATACCATTGCAAATGCACCCCAACCCGTGTGAGAGGCATCTGTGGTAATGGACACTTGGGGAACCAGGTGTAGGAAGGGCCTGCCCTGAAACAGGTTGATGCTGTTCCACCACTGCAGAGGGTGATGGGTGCTGCCCAAACCAGCACCAGATCCTCCCATAAACCCTCCGCTTGTGATCATTGTGCCACCAGGAACTCTTGTAGCAGACATGTGTAATTGAGTGTAGAGAACGATGGTGATGCAGGAGGCCATCATGATGAGAAGGCACACAACCTTTTTTGACTTCTAGCTGGCGAATTGACTGAAAAAGGCAGCAGGAGCTGGAAGGCTTGCACCCATGTTTTTTGAGGCGAGGTATTCTGTGTAACAGGCGTAAGTAACAAAATAAATGAATGAAGCGATCTCAGAGGTGGGGGCGGGCAAGCAGTGCTATGGGAGGGGGTTTGAGATAGATAGCATAGGGAGATTAAATAAGGGCCATGAAGTGCAAAAGAAGTGTAAATTCAACAAACAAAAACGAGCAGTGGCCTCAGAGTGGTGGAGGGTCTGGGGAGCGGTGTTGTGGGAGGGATGAGTGGGGGACACAGGGAGACTAAGGGATGGCAAGGGGCCTTCAAGCTGTGTTGTGGAAAGGGTGAGGGAAGGAATGAGGAGATTAAGGGACGGCAAATGGACCAGAGTCATGAACAAGCAAACATAACGCTTAACGAGCAGAGGCAGGCTAACCAAAGAGTGCCCTCAAAGTAAAACTAACATGAGGAGTAAGAACACATGTAACAGGGGTCCAAATGGTAGGATGCAAAATTCCAAAAGGAGGGACAACTAGGTATTCACCAATAAAAAGCCAGCATTTCTAAAAACAGAAAGAGGAACCAACAAAACAAGATGGGCATTTGTTTAAGCCCATGTACTAAATACAGCATGTCTCAAAGAGATAGCACATGAGCTGCCTAGGCAAGACTTACTGTTTCACGCGAATGGGAGCGAAAGACTCGAGGGCCCAACAACGCCATGCAGCATCAACAGAGCCCCGACTATGCATGTTCGTCTCAGGAAGAAAACAATTTAACAATGGAGTCGATGCCCAAGTGCATTACCAGTCACAGAGAGAATCACTATACCTCGAGACTTGAAATACCTCTTTGAAGACATACACAACCGAGCCCAACACTAGATGGCAGGAGTATGCAGAGCTTGTGTATCTACAGCGACACAGGTCACAAACATTACATGTATACATTTGTTACTTTTCCTAGATCTACAATAAATTGTGCAAAACCAAGTAAAGTGTCTTGATTTGTTTAAATCCTATTAGAATCTTTGCTTCAACCAAACATTTTATTTCTGATTTTCTAACTGCTGAATGTGCACAGTTAATTTACAGGCATTTACATTTTGTTGTGTTACAAACAAAATGACATCATACAGCAAGATTGTCACATAATTCAGTTTAATTTTCTTTTTCTGACTGCAAACTGAAAGGAGTTTGTACCCATCAATCCACATGTTAAAAAAGCAGCAAATTGTCAGAAGACAGACTGACATTAAATGCTTAAATGTACTGCAATAAGCATCTGGCCAAGATAGGCTTGGCTGCTGCAGGGTTGAGACAGCTTCTGCATCCCTGCCTTTGCCATATCAAATTAGAGCGAATAAACAGATAATCTGCCTTTGTACTTCTTGGCAGATAATTCGAATTTGTCAGCTTTTGCTTGATGTTAAGTGTCCCATCACAAAAATATCCCCTGCTTACTTTTTGAAAAAGTGCCCGTTAACTTCAAACTGCTGCCGTAGCATAACTTTGCCTTTGTATTCTATTATGAGGGCATCCAATGCCAGGTCACGCGCTGCTCGGAGTATCTTGCGATGCTTCTGTACTCTGGTCACTCTTCCCAGCTGCAACTGACAAGAAAAAATAAATGACTGATGCTCTAGGTATGAACCCAGTATGCAAGATTAAACAACGCCAGGCAAGGCTGCAGCAAATACCAAACTACAGGATTAAACTACAGTATACGACCCAATAGGAAATCCAGGAGTGAATGGAACGGATTGGTTACAACTTGTGTTACTAGTGCACAGCAGGGGGAAGGCGAGCCCAAAAAGAAACCAACTACTTACCTGGAACCAGAATTTTACAGCTTACAGCCATAAAAAAAAATCCCACAAACTGGGATTGTGCTTGGGGTAGCACCTCACTCACTAAAACTTTGAATCTTAAAAGTTATGAATGCAGAACTACTGGGAAACCACCCTAAGGACCGGGAGTCTCAGCTACGAAAATCCTCTGAGAGAAACCAACACCGTTACTGCTAGCTAGATCATCTAAGATTTCTTCCCCAGATGCTTCTAGTGCAACCATCTTCTACACAATCTTACAACATCTTTAGAAAAGCAATGAGCTCTCTACTTTAACCCCTTCCACGCTCATGACTAGCTCAGCTCGTCATGAGGTACCCCTGTCGTACGCTCATGACGAGCTGAGCTCGTCATGTAACGCGGGATTTGCGAATCTTTAGCGCACAGCGGGAAAACGCTTAGCGCAGATGGGGTTAAGAAAACTCAAAGGAAAACCCAATAGAACTATGGCATAATCGGTAATTTCTAAAATAACAAGAGTTTATTCCTTACATCATCCATACACAGGCCATATCTGAAGGGGATGCGAAGAGTGACAAGTAGTACCTCGTTCTCACAGCCAGTACTAACAGGGAATCAAAGGGCTGGTTGGTTCCTAGAAAATATTTTTTAGAGCTATTTCTAGTCCCCTCTAAACGGGCGGGGGAGGAGGGCGGGTCTAGGAAGGTTTTAATGTTTCATAAAGAGATGTTTTCTGGTGAGGAACCGAATTAAAGTTTTTGAGCTGGAAGATCATTTGGTTCATCACCTAGGTCTATGTGGCAAATATCAGAGTTCTTCGAAAGAACAAAGTAAACTATTTAGAACGTGATCTGAGATTCAAGCTTGCATAAAGATGAGCTTTTTCTCCACTTCTGGAAGCACAAATCCAACACTGCTTTGGTGACCAGAAAAAGGGAATATGGAGATTTTTTGTAGTCGAGTTTGCAGCTGGTGAGCTACAGATTTTACTGGAGGAATCGCTGGAGGGGGGCGGTGAAACTATGGAGTGTACCCGTTTTGCAGCGTATTCAATACCCATTGATCTTTTGTAGCGTTGCACACTCTTGGAGATGATTGGCAATAAACCCCCCTAATGGAGTAGTGAACGGCGACAGGGAAGCGTTTGCTCATTGCGTTGTCTGTGCATTCGTTGAGAAAGAGGTTGGGAGTGGAGCTCCCCTAGCATGGGAAGAGCGGCGCCCTCGGTAGTGTGCTCTGGGCTGGTGGTGTTGCTGCCTTTGAGACCATTGAGGAGCTTGAACCCTCTGATGAAATGGCCTGCAATCGAATGGCCTGTACCTAGGACTTAAATCTTTCCTTTTTGCAAGGCCCACTGTCGTCGGCGTGTCGGATTCCACCTTCATCTTGGCCATTTTATCATCTGTATGGGATCCAAAGAGAATTTCTGGTAAAAGGTGAGTTTAAAATAGGTTGCTGAGCTTGCGGCTTTAGTGCAGTAAGTTGGATCCCGGACGAACGTCTAGCACATATTCCACATGCGAAGCATGTGCCGCCTGGGTTGCACCCTCTGCAGCAGCACTAATCATCTGTTTCGCTACTAGGCCTCCTTCTTAGATAACTTCTTCAAAATCTTGCTAATCTTCTTTGGGCAACCTGTCCTTGAATCTCACCAGAGAATCCCATAGGGACAGATCATAGCACCCCAAAAAGGCTGAAGCACAGGACATCTTCAAGAAGAGAGCAGAGGTGCCACACACTTTTCTCCCCCAAGTCTGTTTTGCTGCTGCAATGATCAGGGAATCCGGAGGATCCGTCATCAAGAATAGTGGTCCTGGGTCTTGTTTGGGCAGCTTGTATTTTTCAAAGATCTTTGCAGGGGTCGATTTGAGTGATACGGGCGTGAGGAAGGTGTCCATCACCGGCTGAAGGAGACCAGGTACCAAAGGTGGTAGTGTAGGAAGCTGGCTCTGTATATACTATACCAAAGTGCGATATAGTGTCGGTGGAACCCCAAATGTAGGCAGAGTCAAAGTTAAATATAACCTTACTAATTGTGGTAGGGTGGTCGGGCAGTAAGGCAGTATCAGAGGACAGTGTTTAGCATTTCTTTTACACAGTCGGCAAATGAATTCACACACAAAGACTGAACTTCAGACCAATTGGTTTTGTATAAAAATATTCTTTTAGTTATTTTATTTTCTAGAACCAAGCAAGCCTGGCACAGGTAAGCTGATAAATACTTAGCAGTAAATCTACAGTTTGAAATGCAATTGTAAATGTTCTTTGAAATGGTTACAGTGAATTACTGGTAATGCAATACTGTGAAATGTTGTACATATACTCTGCATCAACTTTGCAATAAGAATTACAGGCAAGTTACTTTTACATTACTTTTGAGTTTACTTTTTCTACTAAGTGTGATATGCCTCTGGGACATTTCCTAGAGAAAAGGTACGTAAAATCAGTTTTTCACAATTGTTATTTTTCTGATTTTCATGCAAATAAACTCCACACGTAGAACATTTTTTTGGAGAAAAACAGTCAATGGATTCCTACGGAGAGAAATGAAGATAACGGTTACCAGGTAAGTAATTGGTCTTTGGAGTTGAGCTTCTGGGGTGAGAACAAGGGTTCCCCCAGGGTCAAGGATGCACTCTCGTTACACCCTCAGCAGCCCTAGGGCGGTCGAGTGCTGAGGCCCAATGATATCCAATGGGGGATAGGTGGCCTCCGGTTGGTGGCTGCTGGCAAGCAGGCCACTGAGTTGTGGGAGCAAAGCTCCTGGACTTTAGCTCAGGGCAAATGCGTAAACAAATTTGCACTGAAGGTGCACCCTCAGCGGCACTAGGGTGGCTGGGTGCAGGGTGCCGTTTCGACATCGGGTGCCCGGTTGTCTTCAAAGGAGAACCTCCGGTTTGCAACAGCGCTGCAGGTAGGGAGATGAAGGACTTCTGGGTGCAACCACCACTTTGAGAGGTAAGTTGGGAAGTTAAAGGTTGGTTAGGCACCGTTGGTTTGGGCACACAAGGCCACGGGGCGTCGGGGTGCCTTTTGAGGTCAGATCTTCTTACCAGCTCTCAGTCGCAGTTAGGGGGGCCTTCTGGATTTAGGCTTCAGGCATCGGCTGGAGGCAGGTCAGGGGTCGCCGGATCTCGGGTCAGGATCGCCAGGGTGATCTCCTCGTGGTGTTTGCCCACTCTAGCTCGGGCTGTGGACGCCGGGTGCAGAGTGGGACGGATTTGCGGTGTCCGGCCAGAGGTTGCAGGTGAACAAATCCAGTGTTCACGGGAGACAAAGTCTTTGTGCTTGAATGCAGGCAAGTCGGTCCTTTGGGGTTTGAGGTTGCTGGCTGTAGGACACACTGGGATTTTGCAGGAGCAGGTTCGAGGGGTAGACAGGCTGGTAGGGCTCGGGCCAAGTCAGTGGGCATCTTCCTCTTGTTAGCTGCTGCACAGCTGTTGGGTCCTTCTTTTCTTGTTGCATGTTCTTGTCTGAGGAGGCAAGGTTCAGGGGTTCCCCTAAATACTAGATTTAGGGGTGTTACAGGTAGGTAAAAGGTAGGGACCAATGTGTCCCTTCCCTGGGGTGGGTACACCTTCTATTATGCCACCCTCCAGTGGGAGGGGGGCATGAGCCTGTCCCTGGTTGGCTGAGTCCACCCCATCTTCAAGATGGCATGGACTGAGAGTTGTGCTTCACCTCACCTCCCCCACCTTAGGGGTGGAGTTGGCAGAGGTGGGCATACCGCTCTTCCGCACGTATTTTTCCCGCCGGTTCTCCTGCTCAAGGTGGGGGTCCGAACCAGTGGGGACCAGTTGCTGAAAGTAGCAATTGGCCTGGGGAAGCTCACAAAAGCGGCAAGTCTTTGAAGCTTCCCCTTCGTGAACCCTGCCCATCCTGGGGGAGGACTCTTGGCTCCTCGTCCCAGGATGTGCATTGTTTTAGGCCCCCGAGAGCAGCAGGCTCTCGACCCAGGGGTCCAGTAACAAGTCTGGTGGTGGCAGCTGAACACTAGAGGTTGGTTCGTTTTCAGGGGGCATCTCTGAGATGCCCTCTGTGTGCATTTTTCCTTAAATCCCACACTGGCATCAGTGTGGGCTTAATGTGCTGAGAAGTTTGATACCAAAACTCTCAGTTTTCATTGTAGCCTTTATGGTGCTGTGGAGTTCGTAATGAAACTCCCAGCACCATATACTCTTAATGGCAGCACTGCACTTAGAATGTCTAAGAATGGACTTAAGACACTGTAGGGGAAGAGGGCTCATGTACTTGTACCCTCACCACTGGTATAGTGCACCCAACTAGAGGGGTGACTGACCTGCCAGGGCAGTGGGCTGTAGGCATGGCACACAGATGTGTGCCATGTCGACTCTTCACTTTGTTCTGCACCAAAGCATGCAGCCTGCAAAGGCAGTGTGTGTATGTAAAGGTACAGGGCCTCTAAGGGTGGGACAGTAAGTGCTGCAGCCCTAAGAGGTCTTCCATAGTCACAGGGCCCTGGGTACCTGTGGTACCTTTCACCAGGGGCTGACGTGGCCAGAGATGCCAATTGGATTTAGGCTCCAATGCAGTTCTTGGGAAATAACATATGCCCTGGGCACCTGATTAGCAGGAGCCCAGGGCACACTCAAAGTACATCAGCAATTCAGCAAAAAGTGTGAGCAACCATGCAGAAAGAGGGCATTTCCCCCACAGATAGTGGTCTCGCAGCTGACCTTTGGAATAGAGTCTCAGAAATGACTGAACGTTGCCTGAGCAGTGGGCATATCAATATTCAATGTATGTGCCTCTCTAGCCAACACTTCGCAGAAGGTGTTGATATCATCCACAGGAGAGATCCTTGAAGGTGGGCTGTCCGTTAGAGTGGGAGGGTGGTCGCTCTTTGACGAGTGAGTGGAGGAGGACCGCATAGGAAAGCTATGCCTTGGTGGTGTACGATGCGTCGGTGTCCTTGGCCTTCTTGGTGGAAGACGTGGCATACGAGCACGTTCCTGACCTCTGGAAAAAAATTGTAGGAGGGAGTTCTACAGCCTGTGCTACCCTAGCCGGAGGTGAACGGTGGAGAGGACTGGAGTAGTCCAGAGGTAGCTTTGCTTTGGCAGTGGAAGGATTCTGCCAGTGATGTACTGGCGACAACTATCAGGGAGACAGGTGCACAGAAGCTTTAGAAGGGGGGGATCTCTGGCCCCTCTTGTTGTGAGCTATGCCACGTCGTCTGGGTGTCCTGCAGAATCGCATTCTGCGTCCGCCTGTCAGGAGACGAAGAAAAGGAACCGCTCAACGACAGTGGCACCTGTGTTGACGATATTGATGTGGACCCTCTTCCTTTAGACGCTGAAAGTCTCTTCGACGTTGAATGCTTGTACATAGAGCGCCTTGGAGATAACAGTTCCAGTGGAGTCCTGTCGACCCCAACCAGAGTGAGTGCCTCGATGTCGAGCAATGCTGTACCTGAGGCACACCTTCAGTCGGAGTTTAGCAAATTTGTGAAGACTTTGACGGAATCATTAACCGGGAACCCCCTCGGGTGGTTCTACCGTGAGGTACTCTCTCTATCTCTCACACTTTTCTTTGGGTGAATGATCTGGTCCTGTGTGATTTTATATTGGTAAAGAATACATCTAGACCCTTGGATTTATGTTATTGGACATATTCCAGGTAGTATTGAAAATTTATATCTCTACCCGGTCTACGTTATATATGGATGTTGACAGTTGGGTGAGGCATTGATTGTTTGAATACTGTTTGAGTGGGGGGCTGCCTCGCCCATTCCCTTCCCCCTCTACCCCTTCAGATTGTGAAGACTTTGACGGAGCCTGAATTTTCAACGTCTGGCTTGGTGTCGCCAACGGAGACAGGTGCTTCGAAGTCGTGTGATGTCCGGACATCGTCAATGGAGACAGCCGTCTGGACGTTGTTCGTCGTTGGGCGACGTCAACGAGGACCGGGACATCGACGTTAACCGCCACTGGACTGACGTCAATAGAGAACTTAGTTTCAACGTTGAGCGCCTCTGTGTTGACGATAACGAATAGTTTTCTTACCTGTCGGTGTAGTTTTGCAGCTTGAAGATCTTTCTGGATTCACTATGCTATGCATTATTCCGCGGTCTTGTGGTTGGGTCCGGATTCGTAGTCTTTTCTTTGGTTTTTTTGGGGGGGTTTTTTTGTAGCCCAGGTGGGCGTCGGCGTCACACCTCCTTGGGTGCATTTCCGGTGACGTCGGCATGCTTCCTGCGGAAGCTCCCACTCTTGGGCGCCATCTTCGGGTTCTTTTTTTCCGTGTTTCTTTCTTTTCCGAAGTAATGGCAATGTTCTATTTAGGTGATATTTTACCGCTTTGTACTTATAAGTCCTTTTTTAAAAACCTATAAATATATATATATTTTTTTTAACCACCTCTTCTCTCTCCAGCCTCATCTTTCTGGCGGAGGTGGGTTCGCTAGTGAATCCAGAAAGATCTTCAAGCTGCAAAACGACACCGACGGGTAAGAAAACTATTCGTTTTGCAGCGTGAATCTTTCTGGATTCACTATGCTGTGCATAGATTTTGTAGCGGTTTCTCATCTCTGTGGCGGCTGGGTGGAAGATGAGCGTTGGTTATTGAATATGTGCTGGAGCACCGTTTGTCCCGACTTGTGCTTCCTTGTTCATCTGTATATCCACACAGTAGTGCTTCGTGAACGTGTGCACCGAAGCCCATGTTGCCGCCAGGCATATGTCCTGTATGGGTGTGTTAGCCAGGAAAGCGATTGTAGCACCCTTTTTAGGTCTCGCCTGTCGATGCGCATGCGCATCGAGCTTGCGAGACTATGGGGGCTTATCCACTCTTTATCCACACTGCAAGGAATCGTGGCGATTCCTTGCAGTGCACGATAAATTTAAGCTCAATGCGCATGCGCATTGAGCTTAAATGCGCGTGCACATGCACCCAGCCGCCTACTCTCTCTCTCAGCCTTCCCACAACTCCGCCCCCTCACTACTTGATTGCACGGCCGCTAGGCCGTGCCTCCCCTACTCTCCTCCCCCCTCCTCCTCTCCTCCCATGCCTGCCTGCCTCAACTCTCCGCCTCCCGCCCCCTCCCCCTAGCACCCCCAGCCCGAGGCAGCTTCCCCTGCACAGACCTGCTCTCGGAGGTTCACGACGAAACCATAATGTTATTTGTTCCTTTACACATACTCTCCTCCCCCCTCCTCCTCTCCTCCCATGCCTGCCTGCCTCAACTCTCCGCCTCCCGCCCCCTCCCCCTAGCACCCCCAGCCCGAGGCAGCTTCCCCTGCACAGACCTGCTCTCGGAGGTTCACGACGAAACTAACACAGGTACGTGAAAAAAACAAAAATTTACTTAACGCTACCCATTCGACAATCAGACGGAGCAACTTGGGCATTAGAACGGCAAAAGTATGGATCGCTTCTTCAATTCTCCTCATCCACCCCCACCCTAGCCCCTTGCCCGCCTACTCTCTCTCTCAGCCTTCCCACAACTCCGCCCCCTCACTACTTGATTGCACGGCCGCTAGGCCGTGCCTCCCCTACTCTCCTCCCCCCTCCTCCTCTCCTCCCATGCCTGCCTGCCTCAACTCTCCGCCTCCCGCCCCCTCCCCCTAGCACCCCCAGCCCGAGGCAGCTTCCCCTGCACAGACCTGCTCTCGGAGGTTCACGACGAAACCATAATGTTATTTGTTCCTTTACACATACTCTCCTCCCCCCTCCTCCTCTCCTCCCATGCCTGCCTGCCTCAACTCTCCGCCTCCCGCCCCCTCCCCCTAGCACCCCCAGCCCGAGGCAGCTTCCCCTGCACAGACCTGCTCTCGGAGGTTCACGACGAAACTAACACAGGTACGTGAAAAAACCAAAAATTTACTTAACGCTACCCATTCGACAATCAGACGGAGCAACTTGGGCATTAGAACGGCAAAAGTATGGATCGCTTCTTCAATTCTCCTCATCCACCCCCACCCTAGCCCCTTGCCTTGATAAAGCGGACTATTTCTGCCAATATTTCTGAAGATGATAGAAGCTGCGGCCAGAGTTCGCCACAGGTCTATTTTCTCCCTTTCTCCTGCCCTCTCTCTCTCTCCCCCTCCCCATCCCCCCCCCCCCCCCCCCCCCCACCAGCACCACCTGCTGCTCTGTGCTCCGGTAAGGTCACCCCAATGCAATGTAACACCCAATGCAATTTAACAGGTGCGCTCGTCATGCAGACGAATTAATGGCTGCATGCTTATGAACAGCTCTAATGTCTCACACCCCCTATTCTTTCTCCCCCCTCTTATTTTCAACAACCCCCCTTTCCATTGCCCATTACTGCGTACTCCGTGTGGAGAGGCATGTAATGGCTGCAGGTTTATGAATCTCTCTCCTCACCGTATTCCCCTTTGTCACCCCCCCCCCCCCCCTGCCCCCAGTAATGCCTCCATGACAGGTGCTCTTGGTGGAATGATTAAAGCGGCGGCTGGTTTAACCAATGCACTTTCCGGATGGTTAAGTTAACGAGCCTTGAGAAGATACATCTCCTGGCCTGAAAGCTTCTATTAAATAAAGAGATTTATGCACATAACATGCAGCTATAAAGGTTTATCATGGGGTGAGCAGTGGAGGGCAGAGATAGACATAGCACTCCAGTGCTCCATGTGGGAGGATTGCACACACTAGCTTCGATTTATTGTGTTTATATTGCACCAAGTTGTAGCCTTATGGTCCCTCTCGTGTACCATGCAAACAGTTGAGTAACAGCCTTGGCAAATACACTCTCACCCTCACTCACCCAAAACCCCTCACCCTCACTCTCACTCACACTCACCCTCACTCACCCTCAACACCTCACTCACCCTCACTCACCCTCAACCCCTCACCCTCACTCACCCTCACTCACCCACCCTCACTCACCCTCACTCACCCTCACTCACCCCCTCAACCCCTCACCCTCACTCAGCCTCAACCCCTCACCCTCACTCACTCACCCTCACTCACCCTCAACCCCTCCCCCTCAACCCCTCACCCTAACCCTCACTCACCCTCCCTCACCCTCAACCCCTCACTCACCCTCACTCACCCTCAACCCCTCCCCCTCAACCCCTCACCCTAACCCTCACTCACCCTCCCTCACCCTCAACCCCTCACTCACCCTCCCTCACCCTCAACCCCTCCCCCTCAACCCCTCACCCTAACCCTCACTCACCCTCCCTCACCCTCAACCCCTCACTCACCCTCCCTCACCCTCAACCCCTCCCCCTCAACCCCTCACCCTAACCCTCACTCACCCTCCCTCACCCTCAACCCCTCACTCACCCTCCCTCACCCTCAACCCCTCACTCACCCTCAACCCCTCACCCTCAACCCCTCACTCACCCTCAACCCCTCACCCTCACTCACCCTCAACCCCTCACCCTCACTCACTCACCCTCAACCCCTCACCCTCAACCCCTCACTCACCCTCACTCACCCTCACTCAGCCTCAACTACTCACCCTCACTCACCCAAAACCCCTCACCCTCACTCACCCTCACTCAACCTCAACCCCTCACCCTCAACCCCTCACCCTCACTCACCCACCCTCACCCACCCTCACTCACCCTCACTCACCCTCACTCACCCCCACTCACCCTCTCACCCCCACTCACCCTCACTCACCCTCACTCCATCACCCTCACTCACCCTCACTCCATCACCCTCACTCCATCACCCTCACCCTCACTCCATCACCCTCACTCCATCTCCATCACCCTCACTCCATCACCCTCACTCCATCACCCTCACTCCATCACCCTCACTCCATCACCCTCACTCCATCACCCTCACTCCATCACCCTCACTCCATCACCCTCACTCCATCACCCTCACTCCATCACCCTCACTCCATCACCCTCACTCCATCACCCTCACTCCATCACCCTCACTCCATCACCCTCACTCCATCACCCTCACTCCATCACCCTCACTCCATCACCCTCACTCCATCACCCTCACTCACCCTCACTCACCCTCACCCTCCCTCACTCACCCTCACCCTCCCTCACACAGTGCAATAGTTCTCAGACCATTTCAGTTAGAGCTTTTAGAAATGTTTATGGCTTTTTTTATTTGTAATACTTTACCATTGGCTACAGGAAACAAAAATGCTAAACATTTACAAAAAAAACCCATAAACAATTCTAAAAGCACTAACTCTAATGGTGCGAGACCTATTGCATTTCCAATGCTTGTTCCTAGTGGAGTGGGCACGTGTCCCCACTGCTAGCTCCTGTCCTGCACGTTTGTGGCAGAGTTGAATTGTCTGTGCGATCCATCGTGCAATAGTCTTTTTGGTTACTGCCTTTCACATGAAACTGTTGGCGAATGACACAAAGAACTGTTTTGTTTTCCTGTGTCCCTTCGTCCTCTCAATGTAGTGCATGACTGCCCTTCTGGCGTCCAGGGTGTGCAGAGCTCGCTCTGCGCTAGTTGTTGGTTTTTGGAAAAAACTCGGTATCTGTATAGACTGGTTCATGTGGAATTTGGATACCACCTTCGGCATGAAGTGTGGGTCAGTCCTCATCACAACCCTATCATTGTGTATTTGTATGTAGGGTTCTTGTAGCGTCAGCGCCTGAAGCTCGCTTACTCTGCGCAAGGACGTTATTGCAACCAGGAAAGCTGTTTTCATAGTTAGCATCTTTAGGGAGGCCTTGTGAAGTGGTTCAAAGGGCTCTTTCATGAGTTCCGTTAGGACTATGTTCAAGTTCCATGCAGGTGGCGGCACCCGCTTGGGTGGTGCAATCCTTTTCGCTCCTTCTAGGAATCTCTTCACCACCTGTGATGTGAAGAAACTCCTGCACGTTTCTCCCCTTGTGTAGGCGACTATCGCTGCCAAGTGAACTCTTAACGAGGATGAGCTACGGTTCTTCTCCAGCAAGTGTGTCAGGTACTTTAGCACTGTGGAGTCCTTCTTCATTTTAGTGTGAAGTCTTTCTTTTCTGCACCACATTGTGAATCTTTTCCATTTCGCAACGTAGCACTTCCGAGTGCTGGGCCTCCGTGCCTCTCGAAGGACCCTCAGGGTGCTTTCTGGCAGTCCCAAATGTGCGAACTCTATGTCCTCAGGAGCCACGCTACTAAGCTCAGGCTCTCTGGCTCTGGGTGTAGCACCTCTCCGTTTTGCATGGAGAGTAGGTCTTTCCTCTTGCCGAATATGTGGGGTGCACACTGTGTCATCTCCATGATCTGCGAGTACCATGTCTGCCTGGCCCACTGTGGCGCGACCAGTATCAGGGTCATGTTGCTCGCTCTGCACTTGCTCAGCACTCTGTGCATCAGTGGTATCGGGGGAAAGGCGTAAGCAAATGTCCCGGACCAATCTATCCATAGGGCATTCCCCAGTGACCCCTCCTCTGGCTGTCTGGATGCAAAGTTTTGGCATTTTGCATTCCGGCGTGTGGCAAACAGGTCCACTGATGGTGTTCCCCATCTGTCGAACAGCCACCTTGTCTCTTAGCATTGAGCTCCCACTCGTGGGATGCCGATGTCTGTCTGCTGAGCGAATCTGCTTGTATGTTGTCCTTCCCTGGTAGGTGTATGGCTAGCAGGTCTATCTTGAGAGGGATGGCCGATTTCCATATCTCCTGCGCCAGCGTTGAAAGCGGGGCTGACTGTGTGCCCCCCTGCTTGTTGATGTAGAACATCGCGGTGGTGTTGTCTGTTTGTAGCAACACCTTGTGCTTGTACAGTCTTGTTAAGAAAGCTTTCAGTGCAAGGAAGATTGTCTTCAATTCTAGGTAATTGATGTGCTTTGTCGCATCTGCTGGCGTCCACAGTCCCCTCACCTTGAGCTCCTCCATGTGAGCGCCCCATCCCTTCAGGGATGCGTCTGTGGTGATGGTCACTGTTGGCATTGGGGGCGTTGGAGGCTTTCCCCTTGTTATGTTCTCCATGGTCCACCATGTCATCTCCTTCTGCACTGCGTGCGTTACAACCACTAGATCCTCCCAACTGCCTGTAGCTTGTGACCATTGCTCCTGTAGCCATTCTTGAATGGGTCTCATGTGGAGACGTACATTCGGTACCAGGTGGATGCATGATGCCATCCTCCCCATGATCTTGCTCGCAGTCCTCACTGTCCGAGCTTGTCCCTTCCGGTAGAGGCGAGTTTCCTTCACCAGCCCCCTCGCCTCGCTGGGGAACACCTTGCCCTGTAAGGTGTTGATCTGTGCTCCCAGGAAGATCTTCACTTGTTCCGGCTCCATTGATGATTTTTTCCAATGGATGGAGAACCCCAGGCTTATGAGCGTGCTCGTCACTGTGTGTGCGTGCTGCTTGGATTTCTGGTATGAGTTTGCTTTCGCCAGCCAGTCGTCCAGGTAGGGGTATACGTGTATTCCCTGCCTTCGTAGGTGCGCTGCGACTGCTGCGAGGCACTTTGTGAAGACCCTTGGTGCCGATTTCAGCCCGAAGGCTAGTGTCGTGAACTGGTAGTGGCTTTCTCCGATGGTGAACCTGAGCATATGCTTGTGCTTTCTGTTCATTGGGATGTGCAGGTAGGCGTCCTTGAGGTCTATCGTGACCATGAAGTCGCCGATCTGCAATTGCGGGAGCACCTCTTGCAGGGAGGTCATTTTGAATTTTTGCGTTCCTATGAATTTGTTCAGGAACCTTAGGTCCAGAATGGGTCTCATTGTCTCGTCTACTTTTGGTACCAGGAAGTACGTTGAGTATATTCCTTTGTTTCTTTCCTTGAAGGGTACCCGTTCTATGGCCTGCTTCCGCAGGAGTTCCTTTACTTCTTCCTGAAGACACTCTAGCTGCTTGCTAGTGGTTTTCTTTTTGGTTTTCTGCTTGTTGGCCTCCCCTCCAACTCTATGTAGTATCCGAATTGGATGATGTTGAGGATCCATTTGTCTGATGTGATTTCTCTCCATTCTTGGAGGTAAAATCTTAACCTTCCTCCCACTGGTGTTATGTGGTCGTAGATGTGTAGCTTGTCTTGATCCCTCTGTACGTGCTGCCCCCTGGGATCTTTTCTGTGGGTGGGCACACGGGGTTTTTTGAAGTCACTTAGAGACGGGCTGCTGTCCCCCTCTTCTATTCTGTCCACGTCCATTTCCTCTCCCTCGAAAGGACTGGCCTCTTTGTTGGTATTGCCAGGACTGCTTCTGCTGACCCTGATGAGCTTGCGAGTCTGCCTGGTGCATCTGTTGGAAAGCCTGGTGTGATGTACCTGGCTGGTTTCCACCTCTTCCGCCAGGCCTCCGTGACGGGGTGCCCCTTTTGTTGCCTCTGAACTGCAATGCTCACATGGACCTTGCTGTTTCGTTGTCCTTTTTTAGTTGACTGAGCTTCTCATCAACTGTTGTTCCGAAAAGCGTGTCGCCGTTGAACGGTGTGTTCAGGATGCTGTGTTGCACCTCTGGTTTGAAACCTGAAATTCTGAGCCAGGCGTGTCTTCTTTCAGTGACACCCATCATCATGAGCCTGCTGGAGGTGTCTGCTCCATCCAGGGCCGTCTTAAGGCAAGAATTTGCCGCGTTCTTCCCTTCTTCAACCAGCTTTTCGGCCTTCTGTCTGGCATCCTGGGGCAGGTCCTTCACCAACTGCCCCAGCTCCTCCATGATCTGGTACATGTGCCTGTTTATCAGGGCGTTGGAGTTAGCCATGCGCCAGTGGGTCGCGGCGTTCCGTTCGATCCTTCTGCCCACCAGATCCATCCTCTTGCTCTCCTTATCCTGTGGTGGTCCAGAAGTAGTGGGTACGTCAGCCCTCTTCCTTGCTGTGGCCGTGATAATGGAGTCTGCAGAGACCGTCCCCTGAATGTAGGGTGGGTCTTTTGAGGAATGTTTGTATTTCTTCTCTGTTCTGGGAGTTACTGCCTTGCATGTTGCATGTTGCATGTTGCCCTGAATGCTTCCTTCCCTTGAGCCAAGACGCTGTCGAGCATTGGCAGGTACTGGCTCCTTGTTTGTGTGGGGAGCAATGTCTCTAGAAGGAAGTCTGCTTTCTGCTTCTCTTCGTCGAGCTTGAGTTTGAATGCCGCTGCGGCAGACCTTATCACCGAGTTGTAGGCCCCGATGTCGTCCGGCGGCGAGGGCCTCGAGGGATATGTGTCGACCGCCTCCTCCGGGCTGTCTGTGTCGACATCTAGGTAATCCACCTCCTGTAGGTCAGAGGGGGCAGACTCTGCCTCCGTCCTGCTGTCCTCTTCCTCCCCATAGTTGTAACTATCGTAGGGATTCTCTTCCTCTTCCTGGTCGTCGACCACCTCGACGTCCGGGTCTTGTTCCTCGGCGACCTCGTCTTCCTCCTCGACCACCTCCACCACTGGTGGCTTGGTCTTGTGTGGGATCGTGAAGGTTTTCATCTTTGCGTCGAATTCTTTCTTCCGCTGCAAGATGTTTTCCATTTCGGCCTCGAGGCGCCTTATCTTTTTCTCCATCTCGGCCGCGTGTTCCGTGTCGGATGGTTCGGCCGCTCTTTTCGGCTGTTGGCTCGGCGCCGTGCTTTTCGGTGCCGAAGTTTTCGACGTCGAACCGGATTTTGGGTCTCTGGTCGGCGTCGGTAGTTTAGGGTCCTTCTCCCTCGGCGTCGATCGATCCTTTTCGGGGACCATTTTCGACGACTTCTGCTGTTCAACAGCTCTCGGCGCCGGGGACTCCTTCTCAGAGGATCCGCTGGGCCTGTGGGTACTCGCGGACGCCAGGTGTTTTGGCGTCGGCGCTTTCTGGGCCTTGCCCTCGTTTTTTCGAGACTCAGAGTCTCTCGGGTTCTTGGGGGCCGGAGAATCTCCTACCTTATCAGAAGTCTTCGTGTAATCGGTCTCTACGACCGTGTAGCTGTCGTCTTCGGCGGCAGCGTTGTCCTCTTCCTCGGAAGACATCCCCAGATCGTAGAGGGACGGAGTCGGGGCCTTCCCCTGCAGGGTGGCGTGCGCTACCCTCTGTCTCTCTCTCACACGAAGGGTCTTCGGGGTGAAGGCGGAGCAGGCGTTGCAGTCCTCGCTTCGTGATTTACCGGTAGACAAAGGTTGCATACCGGGTGCTGGTCCTTCTGCGCGTACTTGTGGTGGCAGTTACGGCAGAACTTGAACGGCATGTTGTCCATCATCGAGCGCTCAGGGCCTCCCTGGTTGCGTGTTCGTCGAAGATCTCGATGAATTCTTCTTCTCCTTTGCTGACTCCTCGTCGAAGTCTCCTGGAGTCTTCAGATGCCTTTTCTTGCAATTTCTCTATTTTCCTTTCTTCTTTCTCCAAAAATGTCTGGAGCCCAAACGGGAACGATCCAGACCCGACCGCGGAAAAAAAGAATCTGAAGATGGCGCCCAAGAGTGGGAGCTTCCGCAGGAAGCATGCCGACGTCACTGGAAATGCACCCAAGGAGGTGTGACGCCGACGCCCACCTGGGCTACAAAAAAAAACAACAAAAAAAACCAAAGAAAAGACTACGAATCCGGACCCAACCACAAGACCGCGGAATAATGCACAGCATAGTGAATCCAGAAAGATTTACGCTGCAAAACAGAGAGACTAACTCGACGTTCACCATCCCTGAGTTGAAGTCAACAGAGTATGTTGGTTCGAGGCGGATGGCCATCCTGATGATCTGTCTTGTGTCGACAGTGAACGCAAACTATAATCTACCACCGTCTTCAACGATGCAGGCTTTCAACACCATAGACCGCGGCGGAAACACCAACAGCGAGACCCGAGATGTCGACCTGCTTTTCTTCGCCGATGGAGGCATTTTTGAAGCCGAGTCCAATGCCGAAGAAAAGACCAGGATCTTACTTCTGGAGGTAGATTTGGTTCTCCTTTTCTTATGCTGCCAGCGAGATCTTCCTTTGGATGCTGTCTACATTTGTCTCCCCAAGAGACCATACAGGCGGATACTCGCTCTATCCTTGAGTGCACGCCTGGAAAGGTTCTTACAATGCTGGCAGGTCTCAGGAACATGCATCTCAGTGAGACAGAATACAGACAGAATGGGTATCTGTTTTAGCCTTCTTTTTTGCCACAAGAAGGGCAAGGATCAAACCGAGAAGTCATCCTTTGACGGTAAAAAATCCACATTCTGACAGAAAATGGTAGCTCCTCACTCCAACAGGTATAAGACATCGAGTGAAAAGGAATTAACAAGGCTTCAAGAAACTTTGACAAAAAAGCAAGAGCTGAAACTCCAGGTTCCGCACTTATGGAGCCGGAAAGAACAGTTGACCTGTCACCCCTGAGGTATGATGGGAGGCATGGCTTCCTTAAAGGCATGGTGTAAGTTTGTTCATTTTCTATGCTGTTCTGTGTTTTTCCAATGCTGCCTTATGGGCTAAAAACGCCCGTCCTTTTACGTTTAGTTCAATAAAGAGTACGAGTGTGTGTTTGCCTTCCTGTTTTTAATTCAAGTGAGTATGTAAGAGAATTAAAAACAGAATATGTGTTTATTGATGCAAATTCAATTCATGGAAGCATTGTCCAGCCGGGTCTTTATTAGGACTGCATCGTCTTACGTGTGGAAAAATTATATAAGAGTGAGTGTGTGTGTGTGTATGTATATATATATATATATATATATTTTCTTTTTTTATGTACTTCGTGGTCCCCGCACATGGGCTGGAATATTCAGTGCTTATGACTATTGATGAGGATCCCCTGGCACAGAGAAAACCATTTCACCAAACCATTCACAATCTAAAGTTAATTTAATTCAGAAGACACCGAAGAGGTGAGCATGGATATTTCACTGATTATCATTCGTGCCATAACGGATTATTTTAATCACACAAGTTGTTTTTTGTTTTTTTTAATAAACAGCAACGCATGACAGAGAAACAAATCTGGAATAAAGTGTTGTGAAGATGGAAGAAAACAAAACAAACAAGAGAACTGATGTAGCATTTGTGTGTCAAAATAAACCACCATTCTGCCAAAGACCTGCCCTCTTCTCGTACCTGCATCTGGGAGCCCACAACAGTGTTGCTGGAGATCTGCTCTGTTTTCCTGAAGGCCTCCAAGGCCGCAGCCTTCCGGATGGATTCTTTGGTGGCTCTGATGTGCCGTTCCAGTAGACTCTGCATATCTGAGCTGTATTGGTTCGCGAAGGCTTCCTCATACTGGTCCGTCCACAGACGGATCCGGTTCTCCCAGCCCTCCGTTGTGTTCTCATCCAGAGGCACCGTTTCTGTGGGAGAGTTCTGTAATGAAACCCAAGGTGTGAATAACATTCTCTCACTACTTTCTTCACAAATACCAAATGGACGTGGTTCATTCATACCAGAATGAGGATAAAACGTTTTACTGGTCTAACGAGGTACAAAAATACTGATGAGAAACCAGTGCTTCCAGGACCTCGCTCTTGGCACAAGATGTCGCCAACAAATTAAACAGGACAATTTGCTCTGTACGGTTTGTTTTCTTATCGAAGAACTAAATTCATTCGTTGTGAATAGATTATGGTGCAGTATTTCCTCCACTTGGGAGGCTGAGCTTAAGGCAGTGTGTATTTGACCACGGGTATCTTGGAGCCTTAAGAATAACCTGTTTATGAGAAAATGAACCTGACCTGCTATTTAGAACTGCTAGTTATACCAATAAACAGTCTTAGACCTTTATTTATTTTGAATGGTCTGAGTAATTTAATTACTGGTTTTTTTAAGCATCCATTTGACAAATTATGATATTACAAAGTGACGTAATCTCAAATGATGAACTGGTGGTGGTTGTTTTTGGTTTGAATGATCTGACTGGCATTCTTTAATTTTACCAATATTTCATTTGATTTATGCCGCATGTTTTGCTTATTAATCTTTGTTGATTCTAGAACACAGATTTAATTTTTGTGTGTCTTTTAGACAGGCATTTTGAAACAATGTCATAATTTGTCAAATGGATGCTCCAAAATGACAGTAATTAAATTACTCAGACCATTCGAAATAGATAAATGTCTAAGACTGTTTATTGGTAGAAACAGCAGTTCTAAATAGCAGGTCAGGTTCATTTTCTCATAAAAAGTTTATAAGGTCCCGCCTGACCCTAGTAGGACCAAACCCCCCTTGTTGTAAACAAAAAGGAATAAGCTGGGCTTGTTTATTAGCATGTATGGCCACCAAAGAGTGTTGTGTGAAGGCATGTATGATGGCCATGCGGCTGCACTGCAAAGGTCGTACACAGAGAGGTTTGCTCTAAAGGCTAGTGTGGCTATCTCTTTTCTTGTAGAATGTGCTCGGGTTTGCTATCCAGCATCTTCCCTGTAGGCGGTAGCATATTTGTATGTTCTGTACTATCCATGCTTCACATTGAGACTGGAACCCCCCCGTTTATAGATACCAAAAAGACTAAGAATGAACTCCACTTCTGAAATGTTCAGTTTCCTGCAAATAACATATTACAACTAGCCTGACATCTAACGAATGCAGTGGCCGCTCAGCCTATGTTTTTGGTTGCCGAAAAAATCTGGTAATTGTATATATTGGTTGACATGGGAATGGGAGCTCTCCTTAAGGGATAAATTGTGAAATAGAACTCATGACCTTCCTGTCCTTGAGTAGCTGAAGGTATGAATCCTGTTATAGAGGTGCTTGTGGTTGCGTACTCTGCATAGTGAGGTAGTGGCAATCAGGAATGTAGTCACAACGCAGTGCCCGTCCACAGCTCAGCTACCTCTCCATTTACTTACTGACTTCAAGCTCGCCTTTGGCCATGTACCGTGCT
This sequence comes from Lissotriton helveticus, assembly GCF_964261635.1. Classification (NCBI taxonomy): domain Eukaryota; kingdom Metazoa; phylum Chordata; class Amphibia; order Caudata; family Salamandridae; genus Lissotriton; species Lissotriton helveticus. The sequence goes on from NC_136070.1 coordinate 1,278,419,564, forward strand.
ACGCTGCCTTTTGGCTAGGTTTGTGCGATACACATACCATGTACATACACACACAAATACTTTTAAGTGTCCACAGGTGTTCTAGTTTAGGGTCAGGCTATGTTAAAGAAACTTATAAGACAACGATACCGTATAAAAGTGCCTCAGACTAAGATCCTAGACAAAGCTACTTGAACATAACTTGGACCTTGTTCATGCCTTCATTTCACAGCAGAGATCTTTGTAAGATAAGCAGCTGTGGTTGAAAGGGGTTTGGGGATGAGATAAGCCGTGGGCGGATTTATGAATTGGCTGACACTAAACAGTCTTTGAACATACATATGTTTCAAGGAACTAGAAGTAACTAGTAAAGCAGAGAGAACACCAGTCGAGTACAGCAGTAGGGCACTGCGTGGAATAGAGAAGATGACACTGGGCGATGTGAAGTCTAGTCAAAGGTACTCAACCCTTCAGTATCGACGTCATCGAGGTGCAGGAGTGGCAGACGAGGTTTGGGGACGTGCCTGCAGGAAGCGGCTCAATCTCTACAACGTACCTTGGCCTTCTTTCCTTTTGGTGCCGCTCGTGCCTTCTCCGTACTCTTCTTACGCTTCTTGGGCTTGGTTCTTCGAACCCGGTTGACGGTGAGCGTGATACTTGTGGGTGTGTGCTGTGTTGCCGTGTACAGCACTGTGGAAGGAGACAGTTCTTCATCCCAACTCTCCGTCGCACTGCTTTCCCCACCTGCTAGGTAGCGAAAGAAAGCTTAAGTAAAGGACACCGCTATGCATTAGGTTTTCCAGTGTCATCGCCCTATCCACAGACAGCCAAGTTCACAATTCCTAGAACACTCTTCAAACATTTTCAGTTTATTAAACGTGAATTCTTTATTAAGAAAGAAACACATAATAAATACAGCAATAAAGAAAGGTATGATATATTCCTGATATAGAGTCAGAGAAAAGATGTGTGAAGGCCAAATAAGACCTACATTTCTATCCCTAGGTCAGAAGAGACACATATTTGAGAAAAGAAACTCATCTAAGATGGAAAACCCTTCCAACACCCCCTACTTCACTGTGACTGGGTGTTCGATGATACAACCTGTCTGAGAATAAACAGTGCAGGGGACAATGCTCTTTACGCTAGATACAAGATTCCCTCTGCCTCATTCGTGAGGCACACCCGGCCTTCACTTCAGAATCCTTCCGTGGTTGATCAGACATGCCAGGCATAGGTCGGGCATTCGAAATTGGCTTGGCATCAGTGTGGCTGCCTTTGCTGTCACTTTTCAGCCCTCCTCTTGACAGCGATGTTGATTCTACACTGAAGGTGTCCTCATATAGAGCGCTTTACAATTAATCATAACAGCAACCTGGACATTCGTGTGACATATTGCTATTTGAAGTAATCACAGCCTCTACAGCACTCCAGAGCCAAATAGAAGCATCTTGCTCTTTGTATACATTCCAAACCTCGAAACAATGTGCTCAATGGTGCTGCTACAGACGTACTGATTGCAGTACAGAAATCCAGGCCCTCACAAGCTCTCTCTAGCTAAAAACAAAGTGGAGAGGACAAACCGAGCTGTTTATTTTGAAACCCCCCCCCACCAAAAAACATCACCTGAAAAACTGCAGCATTTTAAAACCTTCTCAAGTGAATTCATTCCATCAGACTTTAGAACAGTAGCTACTTTAAGATGTTAAGGTATCCTGTTTAGCCACAAAAAATGTATACCTGAATAAAATGTTAACATAACTGCACATTCGCTGTGAAAGATACCAAGCACCAGCATAATACACTCTAAGGACTAGTACATTATAAGCCCGAGCAATGGTATTCACTTGCAAGGGGACTATTTTTTAAATAGTATTTTCACCTTTGCCTATGTGGGGGTGCAGACACTGAAGCAACGTTGTCTGTCAAAAGGAAAATGTGAAACTGCACATTGACAAAGATTACCAGCAAGGAAGCAACAGCACTGGCTGAACTGTTGCGGAGGACCCCAGCAGGAAGAAAGGGCTGCCCAAATAAGATGGCGAAAAGCAAACCTTGACAAAACACTCACCTAAACATGAGTCAACCTCACGGGCAGGACACAGAGTACCCACTCATCAAGAAACAAACATTTAAGAGTACAACATACACAATCTTTCTTACCAGAGACATTGTCCTGCTTCCTACGAAGTCGGATCACTTTCCCCCTATTCACGCCCCTGGAAGTCAAAAATAGAAACAAGGAATGTGATTTCCATGAGTGCTTTGTACACTGATGCACTCTGCCCAAGGAATGTTGAAATCAAAAGTCCAATAAAGAAGAAGTCAGTAGCATGCAACATTTTGCTGATCATGGGTTTTTTCTTGACATGGTAGCAATGGAACAGTGTCTGAAAGATGCTTCGTCCTGTGGAGGCACATTATTTAGCAAGCACTTGTGAAAGGCCTGTGTGTACACCTTATCTACCATATTTTATCAATGCTAAGCGTAGATGTGGTTGGGTGTTTGTACTGGAGACCTAGGACTACGAACATCCAGATTACTTTTCCTGCATCTTCTAACAGGCTGGTCTGAGGGCCTAGTTTGCAAGAACAATCTATCATGCATATCAATAAGGGACGAAGCACATTAAACCAGGCTTCACACAAGCATTTCACTAATGACAGCGTAATCAAACTGTTTACCTTTCTGGAGAAGAATGCAGCTATTGCCACATGCAGAAGTCTATGTGAAAATCACCCGCGTGCACACCTACAACCCTCCCTGACAAGGCCTTGCATCTCAAAAGCCACACCAATGTCTAGACTTTTAATACTTTCATGAGGTAGGTGTCCTTTGATCGGACAGCGCACAGTTTGGTTTATCTAGGTATCAACTCCTTAGGGTTCAACTCTTGCAATTCCACCACCACTGGTAAAAATGCCAAGCCTTTGTCCTTCGATCTGCATCGTTCTTTACAACTGGTACATGATAGGGCTGAGGAGTCACCCCTCTGTTCCAGTAAGCCATGGATCAGGCAAGTGTGTGCAGAATGCACCCAAGAACTGTGCAATACTGCAAGGCAAATCCTTTCAAGAAGGCTGGTGCTCACATGTTCCTGCCTGATGTACTAATGACTACAAAGGAGATTCAATCATCTTCTTGCGCTTAGCTAAATATATAAACCCATACGGCTGAGAATGAAGACTCAGAAGAACTAGAAGGTATTATTGATCTTGACCAAATCAAATATCATCAATTGTACATGTAAACAGTCTGAGTTGAATCTCGCACTGCCACTTTAGTTGGCACTGCCCTGTGGTGAAACTACACTGGGTTAGGAAAAGAATGCCAGAACAGCCACTTCGGTGGTAAGTCTTTAGGCGGGAAACTAAAAGTGGCATTTAGAAGGTGGTTATCGGAGGGCACGCACATGTACGTATGACAGACCACACTCCAATGTGTCTTCAAATGTTTAACTCTAGAAGATTGACAGTGGCTAAGATGGTGAGGCCAAAAACCAGTTCTAAAACCAACACGGACGGAGAGCAGAACTCGGAGGTTTGATGCTCACTTTTGGCACGTATATGGGTCTATGTTTATAGAGGTTAAAAAATACAATTTCACCTGTAATAATGAGAAACAGTATTTAATGTCCAGAAAAACTATGTTCGATTTAAAACCTGTTCCCAATATATGACCCGGTGGCAAAATTGAGAGCTGCATGATCCCCTCCATTAGGTATGGGGTCTGGGCCCACTTTACCTGGAACAATGGTCGACAGGATCTTATGTTCATGAAAACTATGCTCAACTTGAAATGGCCAGTGCATCTCTTCGCCACCCCCTGAAGCCCACGAATATTGACCACTGTAATTCTAGACCTGAACCGGATTTAGCTTAGGAAGTGTACCCCAGCACCGCAATGGGAATCCTGGTGGTAAGAAAAAAGGCGAAAGGTCAGAGGATTGATGTTGAACCAACTGACTCTTAAGGCCTTTAAGAAAACTCGTAGGTGGACGACAATCTTAAATGAAAAGGCAAAGAACTCAAAAGCCGCGACACAAGATAAGAGGTTTAACTATCGATTCCAATCTCATGACCACCTGAAGCCGGAGTGTAAACAGTCTAAGGGAGTTTACTCTTATGGCTGTAGAAAGGATGGAAAAATTAGGCTCAAACTCCGAGGATTAACAAAAACACACACAAAACCATCAGAGCGACAGGTAGCCAGTGTGATGTGTAAACATACTGCAGAACAATCTCCATGCTGAGGTCACTGACCGAATCTAGCAACATTAACGGGTATCAAACGCTGTTGAATCAAGATGTTGGGGAAAATCTATATATACACAGTTTCCTTAATCTGGAAGAGATCAGTGAAGTAGGAATAGGCATGGTGAGAGTGTATCCGCTGGGAGAATGGGCAGAACATTCTCACAAGACCTAGAAAGCACAGGCACAGGTTTCTAATGCTGAAATTTGAGGAGTCATGGTGGGGTCAAAACCGTGAGACTTTCGACAGAAGAAACCATGCCACCTTAAACGGGTAAATGACTCCGACGGAACATTAATATTTAAAAAGATTTGATATGCGGTTTACTTCATGGATGTACGTTTGTGGGATGCTATGTCGAGAACTAACAGCAACTCGTGAAACGTTATAAAACGGCAGATAGTTTCCGGTGACAACTCCTGAGCAAACCGATATACTTCACTTGAGACCGCAATCCCCTGGTGGCAAATGGAGGTTTGGGTGAGAAAAAAGGTTGGGGGGACCAGAGACATTGATGAGCCTTCCATTAGTAGCTTATGGTTAAGAACATAAGAACCAACACGGTGTCTTGACGTTGGACTTATAGGTGTCCATGGACACTGATGGATGAAATGCTGTCCATGGACACTGATGGATGAAATGCTAAGTCGCACCCCTGGGCTTTGAACGCAGACCCTGACAGTGCTCAACGAGCACGGAACGTGGGCCTGAAGCCCTTGACCTCGTTTACTTGCATATGCATTTGGAGCTTAAGACTTACTATGAGAACCATAAGACAGAAACACACTCTTGAAGCCAGAAACACTGAAGGAATCAAACAAGTTCATTTTCTGAGCATGGTAAGGAGAGGAGCGGATACATCCACGTGCGCTGGTGGCCGCCCTGGGAGTAAAACAAGAAGATGCAGAACCTGTGATGATCTTATTAAGCTTCTTGCGATTATTCGCATCTGTAGAGCCCTTTTGAGAGACTTTGTCTTCCTTAATCCGCCTACAGGTCCTGGACCAAAACAGGATTAACAAGGGGTCTACAAAGATGCCTGGATGAACTTTTGATGATTCTGGTAGGAAAGAGGTATTCAGGGACCTGGAAAAGGCATCTTTCTAGAGTACTTGGAGCCGGGTTTTACCAAATCAAGGGTGAACACCCCAAACCCTACTCCCATGAAACCCTCAGCGAGGTCCTCTTCAAGGGAAGGGAGGGGCAGCAGTTCGTAGGCAAGAGAAGTGCTTGTTTCCAGCACATCGAGCCTTTGCCGACAGCAATTCCGCAACAGGTACCAGATCTTTTGAGAGAAAAGTCCTATTCCCCAGCTTGAGGAAGGTTGATTTGAAAGGAGAAGCCCTTTTTAAAAGCAGGTGAAGAGGATCTTGCAGAAATCAGATACCACGAGCACAAAGCTCAAGTACATGCAGTGTTGCAGTGGCACGCGCAGCCACTGCAGGATCAGGAAAAGGACCAACAGGCGTTTTTCACCCTTTGTAAAAACAGAAGCTTTAGGACTGAAAAATAACTAAAATTAAGGCACTGAACTCCACACGGAAAACAAAAAAAGTACAGGGCTACAAAGCAGGTTTGTTTCAAACACCACCAGCTTGTGGCCAAACAGTGAGCTTAGCTGGGATGAATGGTAAACGTACATGGAACGGTCTCAGTGTCTCACAAATTAACAGAGTGGTTTCTAACTCACTGAAGCCAATTCACACGCGTTGGGGACGGGAGGAGCATTGATGAGCAAAATATCTGGATTATAATCATTGAAAGCAGATGAAGCAACAAACCCACATGATTGCTGAGGCACATGGCCTTCGTCCTTGCAATGCTAATGTTTCAGTCGTTTACTGTACCACTGCCAAACAAACCAACCGGGAGCCATTCGTCATGAAGCTGTTCGCTCAGAAGTGTCCGCAACCGAAGGGGAATATAGATTTCAATGTTCCAAGACCACGGGACATGAATCAGTGGGGAAGAGCCTTCACACAAAACACTACAGCAGTCAAATTAAAAACCGTATTTTACATTCAAACCACATCAGAGAACTTTTGTTAAAATGTTGGAGACCTGCTCGGGGTCTCCTAGCGCAGGTTGTTTGGAAACCTACCGTAGAGGGGCAGTTTGGGCCTACACAAGGGTCTTTCAAAATCAGCCAATGCTTTACCTTAAGAATAAGTAGCACATGGAAAGGCAACAAACTGTCTGAGTGCTGTGTGTTTCATAAAGTGTGTGTTTGTGTGTGTGTGTGAATAATGTCCAAAAACCAACTATTCCATAAAACCCTGAATGGACCATGAATTCTAGGCAGGGCCCTGTGCATAGCCTGCTGTGCCTTTCTGCAGCAGTAAATAGACCTCCGAGGGTAATTTCTCACGAGGGATAGATACCGCCTCAAATTCTGGCAGCACGTTCAAACGCGCTGCACTGCTAAACATTTCTGAACACCCACAAACCATGGCTTTAGCCACTGTGAAAGTCTAAGACTGCATCAGTAACAGCTTCTCTTTCCAAACGGTCTTCAAAGCTGCAAATTGGACATCTGCCTTCCTCCCAATGACCTTCCACAACGCTGCAACCCCAGAGATCTTTACTCGCTTCTCTACAGCGCCATCTGCCTTCCTCCCAATGACCTTCCACAACGCTACAACCCCAGAGATCTTTACTCGCTTCTCTACAGCGCCATCTGCCTTCCTCCCAATGACCTTCCACAACGCTACAACCCCAGAGCTCTTTACTCGTTTCTCTACAGTGCCATCTGCCTTCCTCCCAATGACCTTCCACAACGCTACAACCCCAGAGATCTTTACTCGCTTCTCTACAGCGCCATCTGCCTTCCTCCTAATGACCTTCCACAACGCTACAACCCCAGAGATCTTTACTCGCTTCTCTACAGCGCCATCTGCCTTCCTCCCAATGACCTTCCACAACGCTGCAACCCCAGAGCTCTTTACTCGTTTCTCTACAGTGCCATCTGCCTTCCTCCCAATGACCTTCCACAACGCTGCAACCCCAGAGATCTTTACTCGCTTCTCTACAGCGCCATCTGCCTTCCTCCCAATGACCTTCCACAACGCTGCAACCCCAGAGCTCTTTACTCGTTTCTCTACAGTGCCATCTGCCTTCCTCCCAATGACCTTCCACAACGCTACAACCCCAGAGATCTTTACTCGCTTCTCTACAGCGCCATCTGCCTTCCTCCCAATGACCTTCCACAACGCTGCAACCCCAGAGCTCTTTACTCGTTTCTCTACAGTGCCATCTGCCTTCCTCCCAATGACCTTCCACAACGCTGCAACCCCAGAGATCTTTACTCGCTTCTCTACAGCGCCATCTGCCTTCCTCCCAATGACCTTCCACAACGCTGCAACCCCAGAGCTCTTTACTCGTTTCTCTACAGTGCCATCTGCCTTCTTCTCCATGACCTTCCACAACGCTGCAACCCCAGAGATCTTTACTCGCTTCTCTACAGTGCCATCTGCCTTCCTCCCAATGACCTTCCACAACGCTGCAACCCCAGAGCTCTTTACTCGTTTCTCTACAGCGCCATCTGCCTACCTCCCAATGACCTTCCACAACGCTACAACCCCAGAGATCTTTACTCGCTTCTCTACAGTGCCATCTGCCTTCTTCCCCATGACCTTCCTCAACGCTGCAAACCCAGAGATCGTACCCTCTTCTCTACAGCGCCATCTGCCTTCGTCCCAATGACCTTCCACAACGCTGCAACCCCAGAGATCTTTACTCGCTTCTCTACAGCGCCATCTGCCTTCCCCCAATGACCTTCCACAACGCTACAACCCCAGAGATCTTTATTCGTTTCTCTACAGTGCCATCTGCCTTCCTCCCAATGACCTTCCACAACGCTACAACCCCAGAGATCTTTACTCGCTTCTCTACAGCGCCATCTGCCTTCCTCTCAATGACCTACCACAACGCTGCAACCCCAGAGCTCTTTACTTGTTTCTCTACAGTGCCATCTGCCTTCTTCTCCATGACCTTATACAACGCTGCAACCCCAGAGATCTTTACTCGCTTCTCTACAGTGCCATCTGCCTTCCTCCCAATGACCTTCCACAATGCTACAACCCCAGAGATCGTACCCTCTTCTCTACAGCGCCATCTGCCATCTTCCCAATGACCTTCCACAACGCTGCAACCCCAGAGATCGTACCCTCTTCTCTACAGCGCCATCTGCCATCTTCCCAATGACCTTCCACAACGCTGCAACCCCAGAGATCTTTACTCGCTTCTCTACAGCGCCATCTGCCTTCCTCCCAATGACCTTCCACAACGCTACAACCCCAGAGATCTTTACTCGTTTCTCTACAGTGCCATCTGCCTTCCTCCCAATGACCTTCCACAACGCTGCAACCCCAGAGATCTTTACTCGCTTCTCTACAGTGCCATCTGCCTTCCTCCCAATGACCTTCCACAACGCTACAACCCCAGAGATCTTTACTCGCTTCTCTACAGCGCCATCTGCCTTCCTCCCAATGACCTTCCACACCGCTACAACCCCAGAGCTCTTTACTCGTTTCTCTACAGTGCCATCTGCCTTCCTCCCAATGACCTTCCACAACGCTACAACCCCAGAGATCTTTACTCGCTTCTCTACAGCGCCATCTGCCTTCCTCCCAATGACCTTCCACAACGCTGCAACCCCAGAGCTCTTTACTCGTTTCTCTACAGTGCCATCTGCCTTCTTCTCCATGACCTTCCACAACGCTGCAACCCCAGAGATCTTTACTCGCTTCTCTACAGTGCCATCTGCCTTCCTCCCAATGACCTTCCACGCTACAACCCCAGAGATCGTACCCTCTTCTCTACAGCGCCATCTGCCATCTTCCCAATGACCTTCCACAACGCTGCAACCCCAGAGATCGTACCCTCTTCTCTACAGCGCCATCTGCCATCTTCCCAATGACCTTCCACAACGCTGCAACCCCAGAGATCGTACCCTCTTCTCTACAGCGCCATCCGCTTTCCTCCCAATGACCTTCCACAACGCTGCAACCCCAGAGATCTTTACTCGCTTCTCTACAGCGCCATCTGCCTTCCTCCCAATGACCTTCCACAACGCTGCAACCCCAGAGATCTTTACTCGTTTCTCTACAGTGCCATCTGCCTTCCTCCCAATGACCTTCCACAACGCTACAACCCCAGAGATCTTTACTCGCTTCTCTACAGCGCCATATGCCTTCCTCCCAATGACCTTCCACAACGCTACAACCCCAGAGCTCTTTACTCGCTTCTCTACAGCGCCATCTGCCTTCCTCCCAATGACCTTCCACAACGCTACAACCCCAGAGATCTTTACTCGTTTCTCTACAGTGCCATCTGCCTTCCTCCCAATGACCTTCCACAACGCTACAACCCCAGAGATCTTTACTCGCTTTTCTACAGCGCCATCTGCCTTCCTCCCAATGACCTTCCACAACGCTGCAACCCTAGAGATCTTTACTCGTTTCTCTACAGTGCCATCTGCCTTCCTCCCAATGACCTTCCACAACGCTACAACCCCAGAGATCTTTACTCGCTTCTCTACAGCGCCATCTGCCTTCCTCCCAATGACCTTCCACAACGCTGCAACCCCAGAGCTCTTTACTCGTTTCTCTACAGTGCCATCTGCCTTCCTCCCAATGACCTTCCACAACGCTACAACCCCAGAGATCTTTACTCGCTTCTCTACAGCGCCATCTGCCTTCCTCCCAATGACCTTAAAGCTCACTTCCTTCCCTGAGCCTAGGCCATGCTCTCCTGCCTCAACTCACACTGTGGCCGCTTCCTTCCTGCTCCATCTTGCTGGTGGCACTTGAGCAGCCTTGAGTAAATTATAAAGATAAATCAATATCGGTCAACGATATATCAACTTCAGGGCTGTGTGCGCACTTGGCCTTCCTGTGCCTGGTTTGATTTGCACGGATTTCATGCGACATTCGAGGCACGTGCACAGCACTCATTCTGTCACTGGTATGGCTTTGTAGCGCTATCGTAGTAATGCTACTGTTTCACATTAAAAAACCCACCTGCATTTCTCACATTTAATGAGAAAGCCATCCTGGGAGAAGCTGCAGTGGCACCAGGCGGGGATGGTGTTTCCTGGTGTCGAGCTGTCACTGTCCCCGGAGTTGGCTTCATTCGGTGTGTGCAGGCCGTTCAGCTCTGCACGCGGGATGATGGCCTGCACCGGGGGCGAGGCGGGCGGTGTTGGAGGCGGCGGAGCACCATAATTGTGATCCTGCAAACGTACAGACAGTTTAGCTAGGCAATGCTGAAGGAAAGTACGGACACGTTACATAGACTGCTCTAGCAAAATACTGCACAGGAGGCGTTCTCATAATGCCAACCTAAACAAATCCAACTATCATTTCAAGAAGAAAACATTAGTTTCCGAGCAAGTGTCAGTGTTTGAATCACAGTCTCCCACACTTTAAAAAATCACAACAAATCACATTACAAAAGACATTCGAATTTATACTAATGTTTTATATTAAGTCCCATCGATGCTGCCTTCCGTCCACCAATTGACTCTTCAGTAAAGCAGCACCGCCTGTTTCACCACTCAGCGGCAGAAGTACAGTGCCTATAGAGACACCGCACTCTGGAAACGCGGTGCAGACCACTGCGTACACTGCACCAGTGACTGGATTGGCAGAGAGCAAAGTACATCATGTAGCAATCACTTTATCAAAACATAAGCACAGCACACTTGCACAATGGCTGCCCTGTGATAGCAAAGTGCAGCTGTAGTTGCATCGCTGGAGTCAAATCTACACCGCAGCCAATTCTAAGAGGAGAGAAATGTTCAAGGCAGTAGTCAGAGTGGCAGCACTTCAGCATGGTATGTGAGTGAGAGCAGAACACACACTGCATCAGTGGCAGCACAGGACTGCGGTCATGAGAAGCTGTGCACGGCTGAAGACAGCAGACCTCGCTCTGCAGCGCCATGCAGTGAGGACGCAGGGTATACTCACTGCATACGGTAGACCTCGGTAGACATGGCTCTGGGTGACACCATAGCTGTGACTAATGTAGGCCGCCTTCCCGCTGACCGCTGGACTGGCTTCCACTGATTCTGGGCTGCAGAAAACACCAGAAGTAGAAGTGGTGAGCACACTGGACAGCACACAGCAGTTATCTGCAACTCAAACATATCTTCATGCATTCACAACTTCGCAAAGCGTGCCCCTCGCCACACAGGGAGCGCACTGGCCTCACCGGGTGACCCTGGCTGGACAGGGGTAGGAAGTATGCCAAAGGACCCGCTGTTAATGGAAAAGCACTGTTGGGTTCTGGGGGCAGAGGCTGGAAACTAACATGAGTTTGGCATCTCGTATCCATCAACCTGTAGTTTGCCACGTCTTGACGGGCATCAAAGCATATTCAACAACCATACAGCACGCAGGCGCAGAGGGTCAGGCAGGGCTGTCAGGGGTGTAGCTGGAACCTCGGTGGAGCAAGGAACGAGCTCCACAGGTCGTTGCAAGAGCAGCAAGTGATTTACCTCTATGCATGATAGGAATATACTGCCTTCTAAGGCAGTGTGGAAACTCTAGACTAGATGCTTATTTCTTTTAGAAGCCAGTGCCTTCTATGAGAAGCCGAGAATACACAATCCCAAACCAACACCCTGGTTACAGTTCTGCCTGTGCTTTTTAAACCTCGGTGAAGTGAGGGACACACAGCGACATGGTCATGGTGTTACCTTGCACAGCTGCTCTCCACTGCTGACTGCACTGGTTAGAGGAGGCAGACCCTGAAGCAGAGGTCAGACCCGGGACCAGGGTTCAATTCCCGACGCGGCAGGGTCTTGAGCCCAAAAGTCCACGGACTCGATAATTCTCGCTTCGGTGCCTACTCGAATCACGGGTTCACACTCTGCAACTCTGGGCAATAGCTTGCTTAATCTGCACTACGCCCCCCCTCCCCCCCCCCGCGGCGGGATGCCTGGTTTTCACCTTGGGGATGCCCAGTACGGGTTATCTCACAGGGAAAAAGCCAGGACGGGTTCCCAAAGCAAGCACCTTGAGACCTTGTGGTGATAAGGCGCTATATAAGAACCTTTGACATTGACAATGTTGAGATGTTATTTTAGACACTTCTGGGTTGGGACTAAGTTACAGATTTTTTCTCTCGATGAGGTTTTTAGCAGTAGAATTATGTAATTAAGCTGTTTTGATCACCAAGTAGTCACACCCAACATGGCGCAACTTCGTGTCAGTAAGTAGAATTGACTACGACATCTAGACAAAGTTTTGAAGTTCAAGAGATAGCTGTGGAGAGCCGACGTTTATGGCAGTAAGGAGGTTTGGGTGATGGACTGAATGAGTTTGAGGGCTTGAAACCAAGAAAGGTGTAAGCACTGGTTATGCGGATTTTGCTGAGAAGTTCAATACTACCTATGATTGCATAATGAAATAATTTTAGTCTACATGGTTTTCAGGCGTGTTTCGTAACTGTCCTGTGAAGGGGGGCACCCCAAAACGCAGATTGCGATCACAGATTGTCAATGAATGAATAAATGAAGACTTTGACATGGATGACAAGTGAAAATAAAATGAAGATTGATTTCAGGAGTGAAAATGAATAGACAATTGGAAGCAGAATGCCATCACGTGCCCTTATTGTGGGTAAAGGACTTCATCCGACTGGTGACTGCCAGGCGTCCACGCCCAGGTCTGATGGAACCAGGCTCAGGTCAGACCCCCATCGCGAGAAGTTTCTATCTGCCCAGTGTTCTGCATCCCTGCTTGAATGATGGAAGCGGCCGCACTTCGTCCACAGCTGTATTCTTCAAGGGAGCGGACATCGAACACTGGAAGCCATCAGAATGTTTCAAAAGCCACCCTCCGCTAACAAGCGACAGGGACTAGTCTCATAGCACCGCTGGGCTTGGCTAGCACGAATACAAGCTCTGCATGGTTTTTTTTTCCCCAGAGTTTTATATAGCGCGAACTAGACCCGAACCAAATCAGGTATCAGAGCGCTTTACATAGCACCAGTTACGTCACATGATGACACACATTCATTTTAGGCACGGGGAGATTAAGTGATTTGCCCAGAATCACAGGAGGTTTTGGTGTCGTTACCGAGACTCGAATCCAAATCCCTAGGTCCGAGGTCGAGCGCCCTAGCCGTTTTCCACTCAGCACCAATGAGCGGACCCCTCTTTTATTCCTTTCCCTCTGTCCCCAGGGCTCCTCGCAGTGGTCAGAAGGCAGCAGACTGCCCTGCACAGGGCACAGAGGTGCCTGCTTCTGCTGGGCACTGGCTCATGGGATTTCGCGGAACCCCCCCCCCCATCTCAGGCCTGCTGGTCTGATGGACGAGGGTGTGTTTGCTGTTTAAAGTTCTGGAGTGGGCTGTGAACTGGTGCTCAGAGCGCCATGTTCACTATTCGAGGATTCAGTTCAGGCTGAAGTCTGAGGATATCTGCCAGCCTCGGGATTGCCGGGGGCCCTTCACCTTAGCTTGCAGGGGCCCCTCACTTGCCTGATAGCACAGATGGCCACTAGGGGTGCAGACAGTCAACGGAGGGAGGCTGATGAGACGCTGAGTGGGCCCTGCAGGCCGCACGGGAGGAGGGAAGCATCGCAGCGCAGACCCTTCTGCTCCAGCCATCCAGCAGCGAGACCAGAGCTGACCGCTGGGTGGCGCTGTCAGACCACGCAGCCGCGGATGCGCAGCAGACTGCAGGGGCAGAGCTGACCGCTGGGTGGCGCTGTCAGACCACGCAGCCGCGGATGCGCAGCAGACTGCAGGAGCAGGGCCACCCACACATGGGTTGATCACTGAGCTGCGCCCAGCAGGGCCGGCCAGGGGACAGAGCCCAGGGGACAGAGCCCGGGGGCTGCTGGGGGTCGGGGATGAGAAGAGAAGACGGCCCAAGAGCTCGAGCCCGGAGCCGAATAAAAGGCTAAAGAGGCGGAGAGTGCAGAGAAGCAGACCGAGGAGCTATGAAACCCAGAGACCGACTCCAGCCACGGACAAGCCGACTAAGGGGGGGCCCAGGCCAGTCCACAGGAGGCAGACAGCCTGGGGGCACCTCGGGGGTGCACAGGGCCCCAGCCCAGGGCGCTCTGGCTGCACCCGTGTCTGACTGCCCGGGCTCTTTAGATGACACCCCTTACTTATAGCGCTTAGAAACTGCTGAAACAGTGCATTGAGGCTTTGTTAATCGCTGGATACTTGCCCTGTACAGGCCGAGGCCCGGGCCTAAACGAGGTGCAGTTCACGCCACTGTCTGCTGGTGTGATATATAGCTATATATATATATATATATATATATATATATATATATATATATATATATATATATATATTAGATAGATAGATATACAATTTTAGAGGCCAGTTAACCCCAGACTCCCTGGTCAGCTCTAATGCAAGAACGAGGGCAAGCTCCCAAACATCAAGAGATGCACCCCTTCCAGAGAAAGAATCTAAACCATATTATATATATTGAATATGCTACTTACCAGTATGCATCTGTTCTTGGCATGTAGGGCTGCTGACATTCATATCTGTAGCATAGATCGCCGCCTAGTGTTGGGTCCGGATGATTGCACATTGTTGTCCTGGAAGAGTCTTCGAAGTATCACGAGATAGGTGGCTCCTCCCCTGGACTACAGTGCGCATGGGCATCGACTCCATCCTCAGATTGTTTTTAGCCATTGTGGCAAAGATGGAGTGTAATAGTGTAAGTGATGGCCATGCTAAGAGTAAGTGTAAAAAAGTCTGCAGCCGCTACAGGCGCCGAGGAGGAGGGCGGGCGATATGAATGTCAGCAGCCCTACATGCCAAGAACAGATGCATACTGGTAAGTAGCATATTCAGTTAGAGGCATGTGGGCTGCTGAATTCATATCTATAGCATAGAATACATAGCAGTCCCTCCATTACCGGCGGCCGCCTGTGCCAGCTGCAGACGTTTGAAAAAGCGTTTTAAGAACAGCCTGCCCTACAGCTGCCTGCTGTTTGGAGTGCACATCTACACAGTAATGTTTAGTAAATATGTGTGGTGTAGACCATGTGGCTGCTCTACAAATGTCTTCCAAAGGGATATTACCAAGGAAAGTCATGGAGGCCCCCAACTTGCGGGTGGAGTGGGCTCTGGGGGGGGACCGTTAAAGTGCGCTTAGCCTTGTGATAGCAAATCTGAATGCACTTAACGATCCACCTGGCTATACCTGCTTTGGAAATGGGGTTCCCTTTGTGCTGGGCTGAGAAGGCAACAAGAGTTGTTGTGTTTTCCTAAAGTCTTTTTTCCTATCGATGTAGTACATCAAGGCTCGTTTGACATCAAGAGTGTGGAGCATACTTTCGGCAACTGTTTCTGGGTTTTGAAAGAATGCGGGTAGTTCAATGGTCTGATTGACATGGAACTGCGAAACCACTTTAGGAAGAAATTTAGGGTTAGTGCGCAGCACCACCCTGTTGAAGTGAATTTGAATGAATGGCTCTTGTACAGTGAGCGCCTGTAGCTCACTAACACGTCGCAGAGACGTAATGGCAATGAGAAAAGCCACTTTCCATGTTAAGAACTGAATCTCACATGAATGTAGAGGCTCAAAAGGTGGGCCCATCAACCTGGTGAGGACCACGTTGAGGTTCCACACAGGAGCTGGCGGGGTCCTGGGAGGGATGACCCGCTTCAGGCCTTCTAGGAAGGCTTTAATGGCAGGCACTCTGAAGACGGAGAGATGCTGTCTGTTCTGGAGATAAGCCGCTATGGCGGATAAGTGTATCCTGATGGAAGCGTATGCTAGATTGCATTTGTAAAGATGTAACAAATAGCAGATGATGTTGGGAGTGGATGCATCTAGCGGGTTGATGTGTGTTGCACAGTAAATGACAAACCGCTTCCATTTTGCTGCATAGCAGGCTCTGGTGGTGGGCTTTCTTGCCTCCCGTATGATATCCATGCATTCAGGGGGCAAGTCAAGGTAGCTGAACTCTAAGACCTCAGGAGCCAGATCGCCAGGTTGAGCTGTTGCGGATCTGGGTGCTGAATGTCGCCATGGCTCTGCGTCAAAAGCTTGGGCGTGAGGTGTAGCCTTTGATGCGGTACCACGGAGAGTTCCAGGAACGTGGTGTACCACGGCTGGCGTGCCCACGTTGGAGCAACCAGGATGAGAGTCATCGAGTGTTGCTTTAGCTTTCTTGCCACCAGCGGTATGGGAGGTGCTGGGGGAAAAAGCGTACGCAAATCTGCCTGACCAGTTCATCCATATCGCATTGCCTTACGACTGTGGGTGAGGGAACCTGGCGGCAAAGCTTTGGCATTTTGCGTTTTCCCTTGTGGCGAACAGGTCTATTTGTGGATGACCCCACTGCTGGAAGCACGGGCGGAGTACTGATGGATGTATCTCCCACTCGTGCATCTGGTGGCTGTACCTGCTGAGCAGGTCCGCCATTTGATTGTCCGTGCATGGGAGGTGTTCCGCCATGAGGAAGATGTTCCTTTGAATGGCCCACTTCCACATGCTCTGAGCCAGATGAGACAACTGTGGAGAGTGTGTACCTCCCTGCTTCTGGATGTAGTACATGGCTGTCATGTTGTCCGTCCGGATCAACACGACCTTGTTGCACAGATGTACTTTGAATGCCTTCAATGCCATGAAGATTGCCATCAGTTCTAGGTAGTTGATGTGCATCTTCTTTTGCTGTATAGTCCATAGTCCCTGCACTGTGTAGTGGAGTACATGAGCTCCCCATCCCTGGAGAGACGTGTCCGCCGTTAGGATGATTTGTGGGACAGGCTCTTGGAACGGTCGGCCCTTGCAAAGGTTGTGTGGAGTCCACCAATGCAGAGAGTTGTATGCCCGACCGGTGACCAACACTAGGTCTTTCAACTGTCCCTGAGCCTGATTCCACTGATGCGCTAAGCATTCCTGGAGCGGACGCATATGTAACCTCGCGTGCGGGACTATGAAAATGCAGGAGGCCATCATGCCTATCAACTGCATGAACACTCTCGCAGGAAGCGAGTGTTGCGGTTGGAACTGTTGGATTAGCGACTGGATGTTGTTGATCCGCGCTGATGTTGGCTGAGCCGTGGCTGCCAGAGTATTGATTGTTGCACCTAGATATTGCCGCACATGGGCTGGCTGAAGGTGCGACTTTGGATAGTTCAGGGAGAACCCCAGACTGTGAAGAAGGTGAATGGTGTGGGACATGTCGGCGGCGCACTGCTGGGCCGACTTCGCCTGAACCAGCCAGTCGTCCAGATAAGGGTAGACATGGATGTGTTGTCTTCTGAGGTGCGCCGCCACTGTCGCTAGAGATTTGGTGAACACTCTGGGGGCCGTGGTCACTCCGAAAGGAAGGACCTTGAATTGATAATGCCGATTTTGAATGGTGAATCTGAGGTATTTTCTGTGTGATGGATGGAGTGGAATGTGGAAGTAAGCATCCTTGAGGTCCAAGGTTGCGAGGAAGTCTCCCTGATTGAGGAGCAGAAGAACCTGTTGCAGCGTTAGCATGTGGAAGTGTTCTGAGAGAATGTACTGGTTTAGGGGCCTGAGGTCCAGAATAGGCCTGAGGGACCCGTCCTTCTTTGGGATTAAGAAGTACAGGGAGTACACCCCTGTGCCTTCCTCCTCCACTGGCACGAGCTCTATAGCGCCCTTTTGCAGCATGACGAGAACCTCCTGCTGCAATAAGTGCAAATGCTCTGTGGACATAGGACGGTGTTTTGGTGGTATGTTGGGTGGAGTGGATGTGAGCTCCAAACAATAACCGTACTGGATAAAGTTTCCTCACCCACCTGTCTGTGGTGATGGTTCTCCAGACTGGCAGGAACTGCTGGAGTCTCCCCCCGACAGGTGTGGGATGGTCGGGGGGCAGTGACAGGGCGTCACTGTTTGTTGGAGGCGGAGGAACGGGAGTTGTTGTTGCCCTTGCCTCTGCCCTTGGCATTGTTGCCCCGATAACCTCCTCTATTTTGTTTGGTGTATGAGGATTGCGCCCCACCTTTATTGAACTGTGCTTGCTGGGACATTTGGCCTCTGGAAACACCCCTATTGCCTGAGCGACGAAAAGTGCTCCCCTGAAACTGTTGGGATTGGAGAGCGCCCATGGACTTGGCAGTCTCGGTATCCTTTTTTATTTTTTCCAAGGTGGTATCCACCTCAGGACCAAATAATCTGTCAGGGTTAACTGGCTGGTTGAGGATGGTAGTTTGGATCTCAGGCTTAAATCCAGAGATTCTGAGCCGCGCCTGTCGTCTTAACATCACACTGGTGTTAATCGCCATGGCTGCAGTATCGGCAACGTCCAGTGCACACTTTATGGAAGCGTTGGAGATGAGCTTCCCTTCTTGTATAAGCATCTCCGCAGCCTCCTTATATTGGTCTGGGAGATGTTGCAACAGGGTCTCTAGTGTGTCGTAGTGTGCCCTGTCGTAGCTGCCAAGAGTGCCTGCGTGTTAGAGATACGCCATATATTGGCCGCCTGAGCTGCTACTCTCTTTCCCGATGCTTCTAGCACTTTGGACTCTTTGTCCGGGGGAGGAGCTTCACCCGTGGTCTGCGAATTTGCCCTCTTGCGGGCATTAGAAACGACCAGAGAGTCCAATGGCAACTGGCCCTTGATGTAAGTGGGATCGCCAGGTGCCGGTCGGTATTTCTTTTCAATTCTAGGGTTGACCACCCTTGCCCGTGTGGGCTTCTTGAAAATGTCCGCAGCATGTTTGAGGACCCCTTTGAGCATTGGGAGAGTTTTCACAGTCTTTTCAGCTGCTGAAAAAGTGTCAAAGAGGAAGTCCACCTCCACAGGGTCAGCATGGAGTTTAACGTCGTGGTTCTTGGCCGCCCTTTCAATCAAGGCATTGAATGCCGCAGAATCCTCAGTGGGAGACGTTTTGATATTGTATATCTGAGGGTCGAGAGTGGGTTGCTGATCCCCCTTGTCACCCTGGTCACCCTGGTCATCCGTGTCCACCCATGCGTCCTGTTGTGCATCAGGATCAGCGTGGGTTGGGAAGCTGTATTCGTCATCTTGATCCCCAGCATCCTCGGCATCAGAATAAGTTGGCGAGGGCGTGGCAATTCTTTGAGTCCGAGGAGTCAATGGTTCGACCAAGACTGGTGCATCAGAAGCAGGCTTTTTGCGCTTTAAAGGAATGGTATACGACTCCAAAGGTGTCGTCGCCGTAATTTTTCGCTTGTAAAGCGTAAGCTTCCCAGTGTCGGCATCGATGAAGCGTTCAGACTGTTCCTCCAGTAATGGCGGTCGATGCGTTGAGCCCCCAGCTGGTAGAGTAGGCGTCGACCCCACAGCACTGTGCGTATTCGCTCCGGGCGCCGCCCGTGGTGCGAACGCCTTCGGTGCCACCTTCGGCGGTAACGTGAAGAGGAGTGGCGTCGATGACTTGGAGGTGGGGGTCTTCTGCCGAGGCTTTGTCCCTGATACGCTTGAGTGAGTCCGAGACCTGCTTCGTGAATGAAGCGGACGGTTTCGCCGATACGACAGACGACCTCGGTCCAGCAACGTGGGAAGACTCGATAGTCGACGACTTTGGCTGGTCGGTCCGAGGCGTGCCCGTGGCGGTGCCCTGGGCAACCTTTGGCTCGATGCCCCTGCCGGTCTTCGGCTCGACGCCCTTTGCTGCCGCGGCCTTGTTCGGCTTCGGCTCGATACTCGATCCGGACTTCGGCTCGACGCCCTTGCTGGACGGAGTCTGGACGACCTTTTTGGGCTGCACCTCGACGCCTTTAGTCTGCTTCAGCTGGACGGATTTCACCGACTTGGCCGGGTCGACTTGCTTCTTCGGCGTGGGCTGTCCCGACACCCCGGAGGACGAGGTGGTGGTGGTGTTAGTGGGATAGGCGATGGAATAGGGATGTGTAAAGGGCTAGCTGCAGCATCCTAACATCCAAAGCCTCTTCAAAAGTCAACTGTTTCTTAGAAGAGTGAGGTTTTGAAGGCTGAAGCACTTCTTAGTTCCAGGTTGAATATGGAGAGTCATTCTGCTTCGGATCGAGTCTTTCCAGCAGAACACTCCTTGTGTTTTCGATCTGAAAATGAAATATTTCGGTGGAGAAAGCTTCGATTTAAGCAGAGCTATAATCTGATTTAAAATAACAGGTTTCTGTTTGGATGCTAAAACCGAAGTATGAGGGGTTGAAGACCCAGATGTGCAGGAGGCAGGCCCTGCTTGCAGGCCAAACTTACAGAGCTGAGTCCGAGTGGGGCTTCCGACTCAGTTTTTCAGTGCTCCGCATGGCCTCTTTGCAGTGGCGGACGGCAGCAGTGTTCTCGGTGGGAACGAATGTTTTGGACTTTGGATCAGGGGTAAAAGTACTCACTGTCCGATGCTTCTGTGCTGGCTAAAGGATGGCAGAGTCCAGATCCGCGTGGGACTCCGAATCATGGATAGGGAGTCCTCTTGTGCTGCCGAAGCTTCTCTGCCTTCCTCCTGTTGTCAACCGAAGATGTCCAGTACATCGCCTGCTTGCCTAAGCTGCAGTTCTTGGCATCGAGCATGTCAATCTCGAAGAGCCTTTTCTGATCTAAAAAACTTGCAAACCTCACAGCTTTCCTCTCAATTGGATGAGAGGCATAGGTTGCAAACGGAGTGTTGGTAGGTATGTGGATACTTAGAGTGACTTTAGACAGATGCGGAACAGAGTTCGCTCCATTAGCATGTCATTCTCTGAAGGACATTGGAAGTGCAGGAAGGTAGCCGTGGGCCGCGGAAGCGAGCCGAACACCCGCTAATCAGAAGGGTGATCGCTCGGACGCAATGAAACTAAACGATCAACACATTACTGTAGAGTGGACAACTACCAGAGAACCGAAGGGAGCCTGAAGAAGTCTCAAACCGGAGCGTAA
This sequence comes from Lissotriton helveticus, assembly GCF_964261635.1. Lineage (NCBI taxonomy): Eukaryota > Metazoa > Chordata > Amphibia > Caudata > Salamandridae > Lissotriton > Lissotriton helveticus. The sequence continues at coordinate 1,278,440,627 of NC_136070.1, forward strand.
GAGATTACATCCAAACCAGTCAACGAAAAAAACACAATCTGAAGATGGAGTCAATGACCATGCACAGAATTACCAAGACGAGTCACACAGCCTTCTGACACCAAGAATAAATCTTGGAACAAAAACAACTTGTGATCATCTGAGCCGAACATTAGACGACGGACGTATGCAAAGCATGTGCATCCACAACACACATGCCTCAAACACACTTTTTGCAAAACTCTTGCTGGGCAAGGTGCTCGGCCTAGTTAATTAAGAAAAAAAGTGGCTAAATGTACAATAACTTTGGTCTCTAAAATGGCACATTGCCAGGATAGTCCCTGGCACGGAGCAAAGCTACTTTGTGTTGGTGAATGTGCTTCTTGTGATTGTGGCAGATGCTGTCACTCACAGTGAAGTTGGCCAATGGCTGAAGTGGGACGATACACTGCCCCATGCTGTAGGGGTTCAAAGAAAAAAGGTGAATGAGAACAGATCAATGGATGAAAAGAGCGGTCTGAAAGCTTACTTGTACAGGCTGAAATCCTTTAAATTATAGTTTAGGCAAAACCTAAACGTCTAGCTAATGCCAGATCTTTAAAAAAAAAAAAAATCAATAAAAAATGTTCCGTGGAGTATCCCACATAAAAATAAAATAAAAAATTAACATGAATATAAAAATTAGGGGGTTCAACCAGTTGGAAAAATATTTGAAGACAATCAGAGAAACAAAATACGATCTTAACATTTGATTAAAGTGACGGGACGAAATAGTTAAACAATTTAAGAAACAAAACTCCGCTTTCCTTTCATGATGCATCACTGCCTATGCCTTTTCACAAAAGGTGTTCCCTATCCAATGGTGTCAACGGCGTCCGGGCAGCAAGAGAAAGTGGTTGCTCAGAGGGCGGGAGACGTATAAGTACCTCTCCCTCTGCCCTCTCCTGCCCGGAAGTGACGCATGCCTGGGGGACCCTGGAGGTTCCCCCAACACTGGGAGGCTAACAGTGTGCCATCCTGTGGCACTAAGTGGGGCCGCCCTCTTAGGAAGGCCCCCTGCGTGGGCCCGGGGCAGCACTGTGTAGTGCCAATATCGGCAACACTCCCCATCCCTCCCACAGCAATACTTCAGAGAAAATCAGACACAACACATTTTTTAGTGGAGAAAATTGCTGCAGGTTTATTTGCATAAGAAATATGCCAACATGGTGGGTTATCTTACGGGCAATCCCAGGGCAGGCAGCCCTTCGCCGCCTGCCCACCTGATGAGCCAACCTACCCGGTGGCCCTCGCCAACCGGTGTTTGTCGATTTGGGGGAGGGGATAGCCCCTCCCACCGGTGGACTGCCAGTCCACCCCCTTACTCACGCCCCTCCCAGCTCAGGGGGGCAGAGAGTTGCAGGCAACCCCCGGTTGCTCAGGTCCACAACCGCCCAAAGGACTAATGGGGTGCCATCGCTCCTCCAGGGTCCAACGTGAGGACCTCTCTGGGGATTTTTGCCTTTCGCACCCTTACTGTGCTCCTACAGAGGGTACCCTTACTGTACCTTACAACCTCTGGATCACCCTGTAACTCCGCCAGGAGGCAGAGGAGGCGGACGAGGTGGAGGAAGGGGTGGTGGAAGAGGATTTGGTAGAGGTGGAAGAGGATTTGGTAGAGGTGGAAGAGGAGGCGGTGGTGGTTTCAGAGGCAGAGGTGGAGGTGGAGGTCGTGGATTCAGGGGCTACTAAGGCTATCTTTAGGCATTACAAATGTCCTGATGATGATTCGCATGATTCTTTAAAGCGAATCGAAACGCCGTCGAACACCCTTCCTACACCTTATACTGTATAAGCATTTGCATTTGAAATGTAAAGGTGTAATGGTTTATTGCTATGCTACACTTTGCCACTATTTAATTGGAAGTGTTGATAACCTCAAGCTTTTTGCCTAAAAAGCCCCCTTCTTTCTTGTTTTCCCTTGTGTACATGTAAATGTGTGATTTGTCGGATACAGGCTTGTGCCCCGCATTGTACATCTGTTGAAACTTTTTTGTGAAATTGATTAATAGTAAATATCTGACCACCGCCCGGCTGGGTAGGTCAACAAACCAAATATAGCTACAATTGCGTCTATATATAATTTTTGCTGTTTTGAATTACCTTACCTATGGACCGTTGTTGTTTATAAAGTATTAATCCCAAGGTCCTCGGTAGACTAATTTGGGTTCCCTTGTTGTTTAAACGCCATTAGAATAACAGCGGTTCTTTTCTAAAGAAACACCTTGCACCGATCTGTTTTGCATGCTTGACTCATTTACTTATTTGTATGAGTTGTTTTATTACTCACGTGATGGCTTGCAGCCACCTATTTGTACTATGTGATCTATTGATTTATTGTTTGACTATGTTCCCTCATGTACCCCTCTATGTAAAGCGCTCTGATATCTGTGAAGATCTTGTTCGCGCTATATAAAACTTTGAAAATAAATAAATAAAATAAATCTATTTTTCCTTTGAATTTTAACCCCTTCAGGGCTAATGACAAAGCCAGCTCGTCATGGGCGTTACCTGCGCTACGCGGATGACGAGCTGGCTTTGTCATAAACAAGCCATTTTTTAAATTCCAGCGCACAGCGGGAAAACGCGGTAGCGCGGTAGGGGTTAAACTGCTCCCTTCCTTAGCCTGGAGCTCCACCTTGTGGCCTGTTTCTTAACAATGCACCCACCTTGAGAATCTGTGCAGATTGATGACCCGATACTTTTGATCCTGAACCTAGCGATCCTCACCTTATGCAACCTTCCCCCCTCTCCGCTCCTACTCTTTCCAGCTTCTGTTCTCAGCCCTCACATGCCCTTGCCCTTTGTTCCCACCCTGTTTTTCTGTGAACCTTAGACAGACTTCCTTTCGTCTCTATGGTTGTCCCTTCCCTTATCCTCACTCTCTCTCCTCCCCTACCCCCCACTACTTTCTCTCGCCTTTCTCTCCTCCCCTAATTGCATTGCTGATTGTTTGATTTAATGTTTATTTGTTGATCTTCTAGTATATTGTTGAACCACATTGATGCACTTCCTGTCGTCTCTCCTATCGTCGCCTACCGCATCCTCCCTCTACTTAGGTCTCTCCCTCCCTCCTCTCTCAACGTTTTGAGACTGAACTATTTTGTCTGATGCCCGATGGAGCTACTTGGTTTAGCTATAGGAGAGATGGGCCGTGGATTCCCTCCTTGGTCGTCACCTACCCAGTCGGTCTTTAGACAGACTTCTTTTAGTCTCTCCTTATTGTCTTTTCCCTAGCTCCTATCCCCTCTCCCGTGAATCTCTCCCCTTGCCTGCTACTCTGCCTACCCCCTGTCCTTTTTGCCCTTTGACTAAGCACTCCTTCTCCCCTTGTTGGGGAAAGATCCAATATTTATACTCTGGAGTCTCAACGAACCCGCTGAGAGAGTCCACTGTGCCAAGGGAGCCACTCACAGCTGAGGTATGATATGGCGCCCCTTGCCAAAGCACTCCCTCTCCCCTTTTTTGGGAAGGATCCAGTATGTAGGCCTTGGAGTCTCAGAGACCTCTCTGAGAGAGTCCACTGCGTAAAGGGAGCCTCCCGCAACTGAGATAGGGAAGTGATACCACTTCCCCATGGATCACAGCTTACTGGACTTTCGACGTTGCCTTGACTCGTCTACCGGTTTGTGTCCCCGTCACCCTTCCCCTCTTCTCCCCATGCTGTCTCTCTCACCCTCCCCTCCCCTCCTCTTTCCCACCTTCATTATCTGTCTACTTCCCCTACCCCAACCCCCCCATAATCTCTCACCTTGCCGTCTTTTCCCCTTACGTATGTGTGCTTATTGTTTATCTCGACCTTACAAGTAACTATGTTGCCATGCTCTGTGAACTGTGTAACCTTTGTAGCGATGTAACCTGTAACTATGATCTGATGCTCATGTAAAGCGTTCGGATACCTCCGGGTCTAGCCAGCGCTATATAAAACTTTTAAAATTTAAATTAAAATAAAATAGATAAAGGACCAAAAAGCGGGGTGGAGTCTAGAAATGCATAGACAAGAATGCTTGTGTTGGTCGAAGCCAGGGTGTACCTGCCTGTTGGCTCAGTCCAGCTAAAAAACTCTTCCAATTGCTGGTCACCAGATCCATTGAGGACAGCCATGTTAACTGCCATAAGACACGTAGTGCGTTTCCATCCCTTCGTGCCCACAGCATCTATCGGTTTTAAACTCTACTCGTGATGGGGTGGGCTAGTGGTACCAGACAGCTGTGTTTAGTGCCTGCAACTACATAACAACAAAGGCACATGGGGCAGACCAGAATTCCCTCTGCCCCCTTGTGGTCATCGATCCTATCGAGGCCAGTGCCTTAAAACAATTCCGAACCATGCTGCAGGGCCCCTAATAGCCTCTGAGAACCGGATGCTTGCATGTCCGAGGGCACACTAGCTAAGGAAGCAGGGGTCATCTGTTTGAAGAACTGCATACCTATCCGGTAAGAGTAAAAGGGAGTGCTTCGCTCTCAGACTAGAAGTCACCCTAGATTCTTTCCTCTCTAACCTTGTCCATTCTGAACGCAAACATCATTATCTTCAATTGGGTATGGAATTGGAGCAACCTAAAGTGATGTAAGGAATCTATATGCAATGTTGAGAGCCTACGTAAGATGCAAATAGAACCTGCCATGTCAGCTTATTGGTTCTGCACCTAGCCAGATGCAGAATCCAGAGTGTATGAAGGTTTTTCCTCAGTTTCTTTGAATATTACAAATATTTGTTTTTTTCTTTTTCAACTGATAAGGTCATCCCTGAAGTCATCAGGCTTTCATCACTGAAATACATCCTACACAGAGGTCTTCATACAAACAAGTGCTCGATCTGCTATTAGAAGAATTTAAACTTTCAGAGAAACCGGTCTAGCACCCATGAATGCAAAGGCTGCAGGATACGCAACTCATATTTAAAGATAAAAATGTCTTTAATCATAAATTGAACTGGAATGGTGGCAGTGAAAAAGTGACCAAGCGCTTCATTCCATAGAGTGGACCCAACAGCGTCTCGAATGAGTTCTCATATGTACAAAATGAGTCGACTTGGACATCTTAAATAGTTCCAACACTTCCAGGACATTTTATATGCCAAAATAGGGGAGTTCATACCAGTGGCGGCTGGCATGGAACGGGGGTAGGGGGCGAGGGGGCTTTGAGGTTTTTTTTAATTAAAAAAATACTTTTTAGGTCTCGCCTGTCGATGCGCATGCGCATCGAGCTTGCGAGACTATTGGGGCTTAAACAGTCTTTAACTAACTTGCAAGGAATCGTGGCGATTCCTTGCAGTGCCCGTGAAATTCAAGCTCAATGCGCTTGCGCATTGAGCTTAAAAGCGCGTGCACATGCCCCCAGCCGCCTGCCACATCAAAGGTAGCCCAGCCCCCTCCCACAAGCTTTTCAGCGTGCTCATTCCCTAATTATTCACGGCCGGCCGGCCGTGACATGCCCCCAGCCGCCTGCCACATCAAAGGTAGCCCAGCCCCCCTCCCACAAGCTTTTCAGCGTGCTCATTCCCTAATTATTCACGGCCGGCCGGCCGGCCGTCTCCTTCATTGTTCACTTTCCTTTCTACACTAACCTGTAACATTTTGATGTATGAGCTTGTAGCACTGCTCAACATCATTTCTTGTCTTTATTTTTTAGACATCCGGTAATCTGACTCCTTTTTATTGCGACCCGGAGAGTCACAGTTTTTACCTTGATTAATCATTCCCTGCTCCGTGAAAAGTAGAAGTCTGTTTCACGTGCGCTTTAAGGTAAACGAGGTTTCATCTTTTGTACGCCTATGAAAGTGAAGCCTGTAACACTGCCCAACACTACCTCTCACATTTTTCCTAGTTCCTAGATTACAGGCAATTTAACTCTTCTCTATCCAGTACGGAGAGCTTTGAACTTCCAACCCATTTCTGCTCCGCTAAATAGAAACAGCTGTTCAATACGCACCTGCAGGTAAAACAATTTATCGCTTTGCTAGTTCATGCCAGCGAGGATACGCAGACAGGGGTGCAAGACAACAAACACAGTGTGATCTCTGTACCGACAACGAACTACTCCGTGTGAAAGCTCTACTCTGGATCACAACTACAAGGACACGGTTTACGCGCAGTCACTGGTTTATTATGACAGAGAAGATCATGAGTGAATGTTGTACCTTGAACACCGCGTTTTCCGTGCGTCTCCTCCCCCCTCCCCTTCTCTGCCTTCCCTCCGTCTTGTCTCTTTTGGCCCCCCTCCTCCTCCTACTCTCCTCTCCCCCCCCCTCCTCCTCCTACTCTCCTCCCCACTCTCTCTCTCACAGCCTCCCCCAGCTCCACCCCCTCACTTCTTGGTTGCACGGCCGCTAGGCCGTGCCTCCCCTACTCTCCTCCCCCCTCCTCCTACTCTCCTCCCCCCTCCTCCTCCTACTCGCATAGGAGCGTTTACAAAAGCAGAAAAAAACGAGCTCTTTACGAGACACCCACACGGGTTTACAAACTGAAATTAATGTATTTACCCTGCCTTCTACATTGTACAGCGCCTCGCACATTTATGGGGTTGAAGCACTGCTCTGCCAATATTTGCCGTGACTCGGGCTATTGTGTTATACAAGGCTAATAATAAAGCAGCATTAATGCGCTTATTTTGAGGTCTTGTCATGAGCTGCAGCGCGTGGATTCTGCTTTTCATTAGCGGATATTTGTTTAAAGATCTGTCGAGGCGACTCTGAACACACAAAGTAACCACAAACTAAGCAGCCGGTACGCAATCTGCGGGTTTTTGCTTTTCCTTATGAGTACCAAACCAACCAACAACAGGCAGACAGGGGTGCAAGACAACAAACACAGTGTGATCTCTGTACCGACAACGAACTACTCCGTGTGAAAGCTCCACTCTGGATCACAACTACAAGGACACGGTTTACGCGCAGTCACTGGTTTATTATGACAGAGAAGATCATGAGTGAATGTTGTACCTTGAACACCGCGTTTTCCGTGCGTCTCGTTACTAACTAGTCTCTACCCATCAGGTAAAGGAGAAACTCTAGTACGTGTGCATTCAGCCAAAGTGGCACTGTCACAGGGACATCATCAGCGTCTTGGATCAAGCAAGTGCATGCTTTGGTTTTTCATCGCGTGCATCAGCACACAGCTCCCGTGAGCATTTAGCCAGGCACTTCAATGGGTCAAGCAAAGTGCACGCACTGCTCTATGCAACCTAAATTAATGCATGTGAGGGAACATCCGGTCTTAGGTTAAGCCCTATTAGGATGCTTCGAATTCTAGCAAATAAAAATGGTAACAAATATAAAAGACAGTAAGTCCAAGACTCCCCTAGATGCAACTAAAAGCCTCGTAAAGAGTTTACCACTAGCTACTGGGGAGTTTATTTAAAACCCAGTCGCTGCCCGAGTCTCCTCCACCACCCCCACCCCCTCGCAGCTGTTCTGCCTTTCGCTTTACTCTCGGACTTTAAATGCAGGAGATTCTTGTCTGGCACCATACGCATCTCTTGGGGTCTCTTATTTGCGAAGGTAGTCACAGTCATGCAAGGCAGACGTGCATTAGGCTTTTTAAACAGTAACGATTATAACTTCTGATGAATTCGAATGACTACACATTTCAGGTGGGGAGTTTTTAAAGCTTCCACCCCCAAACACTGCAAACAGTGCCACCTCGTGGTAACTGTGCAGCACTCCAATATAAGGTATGTCAGGAGCTAAGACTCGCACTTCCCTTCCCAACCACTCTGGGTGAGGACGCATGCTGCTATATCCACGTTTCTGGTTATAAAAGCCTTTTTAGGTCTCGCCCCCTCCCTTCTCCAACCCCTCCCCACTCTCTCTCCCAGCACAGCACCATCAAAAAACCCCAGCCGACAGTGCAATAGGTCTCGCAGCATTTGAGTTAGAGCTTTTAGAAATGTTTATGGCTTTTTTTATTTGTAATTCTTTAGCATTGGCTACAGGAAACAAAAATGCTAAAGATTTTCAAAAAAACCCCATAAACAATTCTAAAAGCACTAACTCTAATGATGCGAGACCTATTGCATTTCCAATGCTTGTTTTAAAAGGCTGCCATTTCTCGGGCACATTGCCACTCTTCTTGAAGTCCGAACCAGGATGCACCCAGGCTTCCCAAAGCCAATCACAACGCTGCAGGCCGGCCAGCAGTCATGCACACTTGGACAGGGGTGGCACCTCGGGAGAGGCAGAGGAGCGTCGCGCCATTGCTTAAGCAGTGCACTGTAAACTAAACATACAATGATTATAACTCATGTTTTGTTCACTTTGCGGGTGGTCAGGGCTACTCTGCTGTCGGAGCAGGGCAGGGAAGTAGTGCTTTGGCCACTCCTAGGTGCGCAATGACTGTTTGGTCGGCCCTCTCGGGCCACCCAAACCAGTCATGCGCACTCCCCTGTTCTCCAATGAGGCTGCATTACAACCTGCATGGATAACATGCCCAGGCCCCGGTTCCCTGGTTGGGCATCAAACCTGCTCAAAACCAATCGCAACGCGGCATTGCGGTATTGTGATTGGTCAGGGCAGCCTGGCTGTGCCTCAGTCCTACGGCGCAGAAAGGTAAGTATATTATGTTAATTTTTTCACGTCGTGCACCATTTCCTCGCTTGTTGACACCCCCCCCCCCCCCCCCCGTCACCCTTATGCGCTCGCGCCCCACCACCCGCGTACCATTCCGACCACGACTGCACTTGGCGTGTGTAAAGCACAGCTCCCCCTGTGACCCCAGCCGCACCCCGCCCTAACCCAGCCCTGTAACAAAGAAAAATAAAATGATAATAAAGTTATAATTTCCTTTTTTTCTGCACTGCCAGCAGTGGGGCAACGCTCCTCCGCCTTATCGGAGGAGCCGCCCCTGGTTCATACATTAGATGTTGATGTTTCAACTTCCAATCTATAATCGGATCCGTTAATCATCAGGAATACATAAGTAGTGAGTTGTCATGATTCATGGTGCCGCGGAGGCAGTGAAAACTAAATATTAAGTCTTAGTAACATTATGCAGAAACCTAAACTCTCAAACGTACCGCACACTGCCAAAGAGGCGGTTTGGACAATGGAAGCAACTGGTTTAGTTCAGCAAATCTCAAAGACCTAGCTTCACAGGGCTGCCTTAGTTGCACAGTTGGTTAAATCAGCAGAGAGCTATGAGAACAAGTGTTTGGGAGAAAGCAGGCCTTCAAGAGGAAGGGTTCAGTCAGTAATTCAAATACAGCACCTACAGAGACAGGAAAACCCAAAGGCACCAACATCAGGGGTGAATTGCTTTGAAGAACCAACACTTCACCCGGATGAACTGTACAACACTCCCCAATCAGCTATGAATCTCAGCATTTAACCTGAATTGTGACACGGGGCCAGATCGACAATCCAAATAGATCTTCAATGCAACAACGTCAGAGACTGAAGACGCCACAAAGGGGCTTTAGCTGTGGGGGCGCCACCCCTGCACACCTGCACGTGTCAGAACAATGAAAACACAAGAGAAGGGTGTACTTACTCGGATCCTGCAGCCATGTCGGAGTAGGATGTATCTGGTGTGGTGACTCCCAGAGGGATTGCAATGCTCATGACGTCCGGCACTGCGGTCGGGGGGGATCAAGGGGTCGGAATAGCAGCGACTGTCCGCACCGAAGGCGGGGAGCCGCAGATCCTCGACCAACACTTCACCAACATGAGGATACCTATGAGAGACAACATCACCGTTCCCATTAGTCACAGAATTGTTGGAGCCGGTATAACAATGACACTGAGAAGTGTTGGAGCCTGTATAAAAAAAGACATTGAGAAGTGTTGCAGCCTGTATAAAAATACTATTAATGTGTTTGTGGAGGGGGGGGGGGGGGGGGGTACTTAGTTGCAGGGACGAGGTTTGTGGGTTGCACGGGCCATATCGAGTTTGAGGGCGCAACGATATATTTGTGAACGAAGGATGAGGTTTTCAGGCCACACACCCTTCACCTACCTCCCAACTCATCACATCGGCTCTTTCACTCGCTCATGCCACGTGAACATTAATTCAACCACGCGTAAGCATCATTCAGTGTCCACTAGAGTTCCGGACAGGCACCTGCTGTAGCAGCAGAACTGAACCCCTGCCCCAATGCAGACTATGCCTGGTGCTCATGCGAAACCAGACATGTGGAAGCATGTTCAGTGGCTGTATAGGATTTTAATTCTTGTATGGCATCTGCAGGAAGAAATGTGGATTAGCCATAGAAGGCCTTCTGGTTGGACTGAATTTAGAGACATTTTCAAGAACTAGCTGGAAAATGAGAACCTTTCAGCAAGACTGTGTGGTAGCAATTCAAAGCCACAGCACAGGAGCAAAGCGCTACATCCCCATAAAAGCAACAGCCCTCTCTAGGAATGACCCATCTGACACTTACCCTGTGGCATCAATAGTGCCCCTAGCCTCAGACTACAGTAGGAAACCAACCCCTGTGCGGTTTGCATATCCCTCTCTGTAGACTTAAAAAAGAATAACTGCAAAATCTCCGGCTGTGCACTGCAAGTCTCTCTTGTTCAAAATGGAACCAATTATAAAGTAGGCGGCTGCCAACTGGCCAGGATAAAAGCCTGTAAGAAGACAAATAGTCCCTTATTTAATGTAAACACTGCAGACCTGCAGGTTTCCACAGTCATGAGCCAGCCAAGCTTTCTCCAAATGCTGCACCAATTTGGCTCGATTGTAAGCAGGAGGGGGAGGGTGTGGGGGGGCTGGGGTGTTACAAGCTGCAGAATGGACTGCATGGCATATGTGGAGCCCACCAGGAACTGCCGGAAGGGCACGACATGGCAGCTTGGAATTCACAAGGAGAGCAGTGGACAAGCTGCAGTCCAGAGATGCTGCACTGGAGAAGGGGTTCAGCAAGCAATGGGATGTGTGTCCACCGAAGGCCAGCAGCCAGGCAGAGATTGGGTTCAACCAGGATGAGAGAAAGGACTTGGAAAATAGATCAGAATATCCCTTGTTTGTACACAGCTCTGCTGCCACATGGGGCACCCCAGGCCCTTCCCATTATTAATGTAAAGGCAGCGGGTTGGGCTTTTGATAAAGCATGTGCAGTGTGCCGGGTTTGATGGTTCTGCATTGGTTCAAGCTGATAGGATCAGGCGGCGATACAAACCTCTGCTTCAGCTAGGATCGAAAAAGACGACAGATCCTCCATGCCACGGACAGAGCCCGTTCCCACAAATAGTGATTCTTATAGGAAACCAACTCTTCGTAGAAGGCACAGTTCTTAAATCAGGGTGTGCTGCTTTCTTAGCTAAGAGCCAGTCCTACGCCCTTACATTTTTCTTCAGATGCAGGAAGACTATTACAAACATTTGCCGACCATCCCTCTCTGTATGTAAGTCTGTTAGTGTGTACTGTGCTAATGTTAGTCGGGGTATATGTGGGTCTATCTGCATGTGACAAACTGTCGGCCTCTCTGTGTGTTAGTTTATGTGTAGCGTGTCAAGGTAGTACATGTGTCTCAAAAATAGCATACGTACTATTAGTGGCACGGTTTTCTTTGAAAAGATGTATTTGTTTTAATCTGTGCCTTCAACAAGGTTGTACTTGCATCACAAACAACGCCTTGGTCTAGCAGTCTATGGCATGAGAAACTCCCAGCATAAAGCAGACCACAAGATCCTACAGGTTCAAGGGAGCAGAACAGTCAAACTTCCACATCGGTACATGAGATGGTGCCAAACCATAGCTGATGACAGGATCACATCCCCCATCCTCACCTCGTTGCACCATAAACCATGCTTTTTGAGGACAGATTTGCCATATCCCACCAAAGTCACTTTTTGCCCACAATAAACTGACCAACATTGCTCTCCAAATGCTCTTGTCCAAAAGTTAAACTTCAACTTTCCACCACTGGAAGTAAGGCACCCACATACCTTCCCACTCTGTTCCTCTTCGGGCACACAACAGAAGTGGACTCACCGAGGTAAGACAGAGGTCGATCCATTGAGCACCCTCTGCGCTCCTCACACACCTTAGAAGCTCAACGCGACACATCATAATCATAAACCCTGCCACGCCAGCAACAAAAGCGTCTACTCAACCTATGCAAAGGTGTTTGGTGGCTGTAGATACATATGCTCTGCATACTCCTGTCATCTAGTGTTGGATTTGGACTCACGAGATCGAGGTGTTTCTCCTCTCAGTGATACTGCACATGGGCATAGACTCCTGTGTTAGATCGTTTTCTCTACGCCTTCGGACGTGTGCACCTCTCCTCTGTGTAGGTCCCCATTCAGTACAAGTCTTCGGTCCTATTCTGTCTTTGTCTCAATCGCGCTTTTCCCTCACTGAACCACTTAAAAAAACTTTGTTGGTTCGGACACCGACCAATCACCGTTCAGGGCATCGCCCGCCTCGGGCCAATCATCTCGCATGTGTAGTCCATACAGAAGATGTGTTCTCGATGAAAGAAACACCTTTTTGATTTTGCCCACAGTACCTCTCCAAATATCCCCATAGTGATCAGCACTCCGTGTTACACACATTCACGCAGACTTCTCCCCGCCAGCAGGCATAGACTCTGCACCAACCACAAAGCATACACTGCCTATATTCTCCTGGTGTCTCTTTGGCAAAGAAAACAACCGTTCTCAGATCCCAAATACTAAGAAGGAAATGTGGATCAAATGCAAAGAAACAAAACAAGCTGCCTCTCAAGATCTGGCCACCACTTTTAAGTCATTGTCCTCAGACCTCTGGATCTCGGGTTATGACTGACTTCCAACACAGTAAATAAAACCGATTTTACCAGGCCCCTTTAGGAGTGTACATGCTTTAAAATAAGTTGCGTCACCTACAATACAATGATGGCCGGCACTCCCGCCTATATGGGTGCCAAGCTCCACATCACTAATACCTCTCTGCACACCTGCTTCCAGGAGGCCATGAGGCTGGAGACTAAGAAATGTCAAAAAGAAACCAACAAGGCAATAGGAAGTCTATATATAGACACCCAGGATCTGGGGAGACAGCCCTATATCCATCAGGAAAGCCTCAAAGGAGCTCCAATTTAGGGGACATCCGAATAGATCCCTTTTTAAAGAACCGTACAGAAGAATGACTAAACTATTCATTCTACCCTCAGACCGAGCTATCCTCGAAGCCTTCAACTGTATATTTTCCTGTGAGCCAGTACAGTGCTGTGCCGTTTGACTAGGTTCACACCACACAAACATACAAACCAGCACATCATTATCTGCTCACTAACCCCTCTCAGCAGTAAATGCCCTGGTCAGGCCACAACTGACCAGCTGAACAGACTATGCCCCCGAAGCTGTCCTTGCTCACAGGTTCCAATAAAGGTGGAGACAGCAACAGGCCTTATTTTTAAGGATCGTCTTCTTGAGCCTTACAATCTTTTGAACTTGTGTTCTCAATTACTCGCTACTTTTTGTGGCAAGGCGATTATATATTTTGTGTAAAATATGCATGTGGACTGAGAAAAACTTAACCACAAATCAATTTTGTAAGACTAACAATATTTGCGAAGCAACAAATGGTTTACACACAAGTTGAACTTGTGCCTGAATAAAAAGTTAAAAATAATCTTGCACGTTTTCTTCCAATTAAGGACTATTTGAGCAGCCAACAAATCAGTACTAAAATACCAGAAAAGTCAACACAAGAAAGACTGATGAAAAAGATCAAATGTGAGCTATGCAGCAACCATACGGCAAACTGAATTTCGATTATCTAAAGGATAAAACAGTTGATGACAATTAACTTTCAGGTCCCAAAGTAGTAGAAATGTAGGAAGATCAGATCCTGTAAATTTCCTCGAATCTTAGATTCCAAGAGTCTAATTTACAAATGTGTAGAACAGTGATTGCAATATGAAAAAGAACTGTATGAAAATAGCAATGGTCACCCTCAGTCAGCATTTTTCCAGAGGAATGGTTGATTAGACAGACCTCAATAGCCAATTCCATATTCACGTTAATCCCCAACAAACACAGAGAGACGTTGGGAAATCCCAGATCTCCCATTGGATGTATGAATAGTCAACGATACTACAAAGTTATCTACAGTGCATATAAACTATATTATTTTTCAGGGAAGACATGTTTATCTAATAAGCATGTTTTGAGATTTCACTTCATTATATGTTTCTAAAACGGAGACCACTGAAGTCGAGCATACTGCTAAAATAAATTATTACAGTCATAAACTGTAACTTACTTTTGTAAATGGCGACTATAAAGTGCAAAATTGTATTACATTCCAAAAAGTAGGGGTTTAAGGGGCTACAAAAAAATGTATTACTCTTGAAATAATATTAAACCAAACTACAAGGTCCTACAATTAACCACCAAGAGGCTTTGTGGGAGGACTGGCCCAGGATAAGCTACCAGGGCACTTTACCAGCCTCACACTAAGGCTTCTGCCAGGATTGGTGGAAAATGTACACTCGGTATCTGGCACCGGGCCAAACTATGGTCTCTGCCAATCATACTCTGCAGGGGGTCCAGTGCCAGGTCTGACCCTAGGCACAGATTACTGGCTGAACCGGTCCAGTGCCTCCACCGGAAGAGGAGGATCTCTTGAGGAGGTTCAGAGTTAACCCAGAGTTAAAAACAATGGTCTGCTCAACAAAAGTGGACATTATATTATCCAGTAGTTATCCAGCTCTGCCTCAGCCTTCCCTCACGTTCCTAAATTCCATCATTGGTCTCTGAAAGAGTCTCGATCACCGCTTATTTAAAACGACAAAGAAAACAGCTGACGTACCAAATCCTATTGTCTAAGCCATAGCCTTTTTCATGAACATATTAGCAGCTCTAAGGGCAAGAACAAGATTTTCTTATAACACAACCAAACATTCGCCCAAAGTAGTCTTCCCATTGATCAAGAGACTTCATACCTTTTTCACTTTTTTCGCTTTAAAGCAAAGTTGTTTTTTCGACTGGGACTTTTGTCATTGGAATGTGCAAGCCCAGAGGCTTTGTAAGACCACTGTATTCAGTTGTGCAACAGTACCACAGCCCACATGCCTAAAGAGTGCTGTTAATTTAACTTGTTTACATAAAAAGGATATTTCAAAAAGAAATGAATAAAAACAGCCTGTAGGCACCCAGTACACTCCGAAATGAGCACCTTGTCTAGGCCGGAAGGGCAGCTTTACTTGAAAGGGAAAAACAGATTTCTGACATCTATGGAGAGATTGGAAATCGAGAATATCATAAAATCACTCTACTGAATGAACCTGATCTTTCGCCAAATTGAACTTTAGGCTGTAGAGTCGCATGGAATCTATTCCTGAGAAGATCAAACCACAAGCGCCAGTTCTGAAGCGGGTACAAGTCTGTCAGAGATGCACAGACACCTTTCCTTGGGGTCTCTCAGGGTAGTGAGTCAAGCCGTCAAGGCTTACTCAGTGAGGTGGTGTGTGGTTAACAATTTGCTCAGCGCCTCACTTTAGGTCTACCTCTGCATGCCTCATTCCTCAAATAAGGAAAGCAATGATCAACCCGAGGTTCTTTCCCCGGACACTACGCGCAGGGAACAAATCGCTACTTGTGGTCCCACAATGCAATAAAGCTCGGCTAGGTGGGAAAGCTTTCTTCCACTTAGCCCCTACCTTCTGGAACCAACTACCAATCCATTTGCGGGAGTGCGCTGCTCACCTGCAGTTCCGTAGGCTTCTGAAGACTACATTGTTTTAATCTATTCCCCTTTCTCTGACCGACTAAGCAGTTCGCGAGCGCGGAGATACCCCTTGGTGATTCACGCGCTTTATAAATCCTAAATCAAATCAAATAAATTCCTTAACTCCAAGCTATGGACTAAGCTGCTCCTCTCTCTCCGTATCATGGCATCTCACCTGCTAGTTAGGAGACCCCAGAAAGCCTATCAGTAACTTATCCGTCTGATAAGTTTAGCAAGTCAAGTGTCACACCAGGACACCCCAACCTGGATAGCAGTGTGCATTAGAAAATTTTCAATCCTTCAGAATCAACGTATTACATTAAAAATCCGAGCAATTGGTTGCCTGGCAAAAGAAATTTACTTCATAAAGTAAAATATTCAGCAATTTAAAAGATTACCAAAGACAACCAGAAGTGCCTAACACCTCCTGGGGCAGAGTGGTTACCCCAAATGCATTTCTATCTCTTGCGGCGAAGTTTCTATTTTATTGTTCACTGGACTGAGTCCTAAGGCCAAGGACTTCCTATAGGGTTTTCTGTGTCGACCTGGGACTTTTCGGAACCATTCGAACGCTAAATAATGTCAACAGGAAACGATGCTGCCAGACTAAAAGATGTAATATTTAGGAACAAGAAGGATCTCTGCTTGATGAATGGCAGTGTCCCCTCCCTTGCATGTCCCAGTTGCATACACCTGTGATCCTGGGTTCTGGCTACACCACACATTAACCATGTGTGTGAGTGCTGCCCTAGGCCTGGTCTTTGACAATGATTTTTCTTCGCCTTGTCTATAGCCTGGAGGGCCGACCACGTGTACTATCGCAGTGACAAAGGACTACCACCCCAGCTGCGGGTTCCGTGGCAGAATACCGTGGTTGGTGAATTATACGAACAGGCCTTTATACCTGTGAAACATAAAAGTGCTCCAATACGCCGATCTAGCGGATGTTCTACTGCTCTCAATGAATCCTGAAGGCAGACATCATGTGTGCTGTATGTGTGCATGGACTGGGATTCAGGGGGAGAGACGCAGGATCTGTTAGGAGCACAGATTCGCGACTATCTTCCAGATCTTTGTGAGGAAATGGGTCATTGTAGCTGCTCTGCTCTGTACCTCTGTGGGGTGCCTTTCATCTGGAGACTGCCCTGCAGGGCAGAGCACCATTGCAGACAAAGGCACGACATATGAAAAGGGAACAGACTCAAACAGGTTCCAAGGAAACCTACATGGAATACATATTCTCCGGTTGAAAATCCGTATTAAGATGGAAGCCACAGACGCCAGTTTCGCAGCTGTGGGCTCTTCTACTGATGTGGGGGTGAAGCACTGACAGAACACTCCCAAAAGGGGAAGGAACATGGCCTGGAGTCCAATCTGAAGGAGGGCTTATTGGACTGTCCTGGATGCCAAGACATCCTGCCCATGAGCGAGGGAAGGAAGCCCCAAACTCGCAGGAGCTGCTGATGGTTTATGGGACGGCCGTGATTGACTCTTGGGTAAGGTCCATCCAACAGACTTGCTAATTAAGGGGCCCAAAGGAATCGCAGTACTGCCCCACCGGGTAGAGCGATCTTCGTTAGTTATCCATGCGGTTGCTACCAAGGCTTCTGGAGCGCAATGTCCCTGGTAGGCCTGGCTACTATGCCCGACCAAAGCTGGGGAAAGCGCCTGCTGGTGGCAAGTGTGTCGGCGGCATTTTTTAAGTATGTTGCCTGGTTAGCACTAGTCATCATACCCAATGACTTTAGAGGTGCCCCTCGAGTGCCGAGTGCGGCGTTGCGTTCCCGCCACGCCGAAGAATGGTCTGTGAGTGGCGATTGCACTCAAGAAACACCAAGTACTTACTGAGCGTCGGTGCGAGCCACACCATGAGTCGAGCAACCACCGGAGCGTCTGAGTGAGCTGTGATCTACAGCCAGCTACTCATAAGACCAAAGAGGCCACCAACAAAAGCCTTGACGCATGCTGCGACACGCAGACCGATGCGGTGCTGCTCTTTTAAAGACCGCTGTACGCAACCCGTGAGCCTCCTGCTACCAGCCAGATTCCGCTGCTGTGGGAGGAACGAACAAAGTCCGGCACTGTTCCTATGAACTGGACGAGTGTCCAAAAACAGGGTGGAGCACGAGTTGCACCTATAGACATTAGCTCAAACTCGGAGCCTTGAGGAGGAAAACCCAAAGGAACAGGTGGAGGGGTTAACTTAGTGAGACGAGGAGTTTAAAAGCACAGACTTGCACCGGTGAATTTAGTATTCGTGTTTTACTGAATGTGCAGTGGAATTCGAGGTTTTCTGTGCAATAAAGTATGTCTCTTCTCTAAAAGAGAAACAATGGTCTGAACATTGATCTTATTGTGCTGCTGTGGGGGGGTAGTTGTGATCCCGGGGCTTGAGTACCCCCACACTTACCTCCCCAAGAATCCTGTGAGTGCTTGCCATCACTAGCAGTGAAGAGTCAAGTGCTGAAAGTGATGCACATGCCACAGTTTGCAGAGCCATAGTAACACAGGCCTGTGACAGAAGTGACAAAAAGCCTTTACTCACCACAGTTGAGGCCAGGACCCCGCCTACCCCGTGGCCTCCTGAAAGGGGTCTGACAAGAATTATAAAATTGGCAGATGTTTGACGCCTACAAATCAAAGGCTGATATTGCACAGAACGTTTAAAATAATCTCAAGAATGCACCCAAGACAACCCACAGAATTATTGGTAAAATTCACAGTGGGAGGAGGTGGTGGGGGTAGTAACAGGAGGGTTGCATCAACCTGGTCCCTAATCATTGATGCTCGTTGGGAGGAATCAGTCCAGGGCGGACTAGGGTGCCCTTACACATCAAATGTACCTGGTGAGAGCGGGGTACATGGCCTCTCTCTAAAACACCTCCCGTCAATCAAGATTTCCACGGTGGAGGCGACGCTCCCAAAGAGCACCTTTAATCCAGGGTCAGTTGTGCTTTCAAAAGGGAGGTCTTTACCAGTGCTTCAGTCGGTGATTTCTTTGGGAATGCTACAGCTTGGAAGAAGGATGGGATAGTTACAGAATCAGGGCGACGTTCTCCGGACAAGGACATGGGGTCTATGTCAGGGATGGTGGTTAAGCAGTCAAGACTTCCAATCAGAGATTTATGTATAGACATGGCAAGTGCATGCGAGGGTCACACAGGCTCGCCCTCTTGATTTTGAAGGCTATGAAAGAGCATCAGCACCCAGAGGGTGTTTGTTGATGGTTCCCGTGTGTCCTGGGCCAGCTCATTCAGTCAAAATGTCCTCCATATCCTTCCTTCCAGTGAGCTGGCAGATCTGGTTACTTTTCCTGTAGGAGAAATTCAGCTTCTCAAGCAGGCTGGTCCAGCGGAAAGGAGACGCGACAAACATCCAAAGCTTGATCCAATCTGGAAGGAGAATGGCAGCCTAGCAGCACTCCCACTCTTGGCTCTAATGTGGGTCTCTCCCATGCATTGGTGCACACGTCCTCCTTGGTAAGGAGTTGAAACAGTGAAACACAGTCTGAGGAGGCCTACACTACCCCTCTTGTGAGGGCCAAGCCAGACAATCAGGACATTTGCACTTTTTGGATGTCTGGAAGATCTTTAAAATCCACAAGATGCATATTTCTGGTATGCATCATGGTTCAAGTAGATGCGAGATGGCTCAAGACTAAGAAACCATCTATCACAAATATGAAAAGGAGATGTAAGCTTCGCTCTGGCAAAGGAGCTCCGTAAAAGAAATGTGTCTGGAACTGGTGAGTGGGACAGAAGAGGCGTACATGCTTGTTCAATGTCCAACCACAAAGTCAACAAGCATTTGCAATGCAATAGCTCTCGCATTACTAAAAGTTTGAGATACTGGTGTTGCAAATTATAATGCAATGGCAATTGCTCAAACTTTCAGTAATGCGAGACCTATTGCATTGCAAATGCTTGTTTTTTAAATAAAAATACGCTTACATGCGCAAGGAACTGTATGAAGATGTCAAAACAACCCTCTACCGAATTGAAAATGCAACTTATGCCTGAAAGGGAGACGAGCTCTTTAACACATATGTTTTTGTGGGCCCTGCTGTCAAGAGTAACACAAAACAGATATCTACGCCAAGCAGGCAGAAAGCAAGAACGAACTCTTATATTCACAGAATCCTTACCGCGATGTTTAAATTTTTATATTTTATGAATTAATAAATGCTTTAATTTCTCTGTGTTAAGTGATTTGAATGTTTTTAGCTTCTTAAGGCTTTGAAAGAAACCATGGATAAAATAAACTTAAAACATATGGTGGGGGCACTGTAAGAAAAGTGTCAGCTACAATTTGTAAAATGTCCTGCCTTAGCGACCTGTTAGTGTCCAATGATGGCTAGCAGCCTTTGAGGGTCGCTAAAGTAAATTTGTGTAAGCTCACCCTATATCCCTTTACTTTCCTGCTGCCACGTTTTGGTATGCAGCGCTTTACCGGCATTAGAGTGCTTTACACAAGCACTAGGTTACGTTACAGAAGTTCAGATTCATGTCCACAGGCACGGGTAGATTAGGTATTTTGCCTGGAATCACAGGATGTGGAGCCAACACCAGGACTCAAACCTGGTTCCCCAGCTTCAGAATTGGCAGCTGTGGCCATGAGGCCACGCGGCCACAACCACTTTGTGCTGGAAGAGGCCCACACTATGCCCGGTCAGTGATAGAGCAGTATATTCAGACTTTGATATTCCTAGCCAGCTTCAAAAGCAGGAGGATTCTGCTAAGTCACTCTTAAAAACAAGCCTGGCGGCTGTCTGCATCAGAGTGAGCCTCACACCAATGCTAGCAGTAGATACGCAATGCAATAGATCCCGCATTTGCGAGAGTTTAAGCTATTGACATTGTAAATGGCAATGCCTATTATTTATCGGTTTTGATAATAAACACAAACAAAAGGCACTACCATTTACAATGCGAATAGCTCAAACTCTTATAAATGTGAGACCTATTTCATTTCAAACAAGCGGCCGCCATTGAAAGCACGCATGGCCCTCTGAATGTTGCAGGAAAGCATGTCGTGCCTGCAGTAGGAGAAACTCATTAAAGAAAATAATGCTTACTAGACTAGATAAGACATACTGTGCAACAACAGAAGTAAAAGGGCCAATCCTCATTGGAGGTTACAAATGAAGACAAGGCGGTAGTAAGGAGGGACTAACAAGCCTAGGAGCCAATCAGAAGCCAGCATTTACGAAGGACAATGACGCAAGCCAATGATAAATATGTGATGAGAGTGGGCGGGGCTTCAAGTCCATACTCTAATATCGTATATCTCGCAGAGCAGCGCATGCGCTGCTGGTCTCGACCTAAAAACCATTGTGCAACGCAGTGTTTCCAACGGACCCCAGCACTCCGCGATTAAGGCATACTCATGAACACACCACACATGAGCAGGGATCTTACCCACATGTCCGAAACACCATGAAGGCAAAGGACCACAGTTCATGGAGACCTGTACCCCAGAGAGGTAAAAGTAAAAAGCCTATGCCCTTGACCAGAGACTATGCGGAGACCCCTGTCAGTCTCCGTCAACTGGCTAGAGGGCAGTAGTCACTATCGCAAAGTTAAAGAGAAGGCAAAAAAAAAAAACAGTCTCGCTTTGACAACGCTAAGCAGGAGGCAAGACTAGCTTTGACATAACCAAATTGGCTATTTTAAGAGTACAGAAAGTTCTTTTAAAAACTTCCAAGAGAGCAAGAGAATTATCTGATACTGCATGTGCTGCAGTTTTGGAATTAAAGAAAAAATATTTTAAACATATTCTAGACGACTGCTGCATATCATGTGATGTAACAACGCAATACTTTGTGTCAACACAACGCGGCAACCATCTGGCAAGTATAGAAACAAAATGTCTGGCTGCCACTGTTGGCTTTACCAATGCCCATGGATTTTAAAGCCTACAACAAAGTCAATAAAGGCTACGCAATGACAAGAGGGGGGATGAGAGTAAAAAAAAAATTATAACATTAGCAGCAGAAAGATACATAAGGCAACCAAACAAAAAGCATGGCGGACAAGCTATGGTCTAGGGGTAGGGCAAACAGTAGGAAAGAACTCAGCCAATTTAAAACTACAATATTAAGGTAGACACGAGGGTCATCCAATGAAAGAAAAAGTATAGAATTCAGTGCTGCTTGCAAGAGACAGCCTAAGCGGCCTGTAGCAAGACTAAAACACTTGGGGAACCTCCAGTGGGACTGTGGGTTTGCAAGCGAACTGAAGGAAAGGGCTGGTCAGAAAATGGACAGGGGAAGGGCTGCCTAGCTTTTCCGTGCCATGCAGAGGACTTTCATCCCAACACTCATTTAAGTAGAACAAAAGACATGATTAAAAACGAGGTCGAGTCTGTCCATCTGTGAAGCTGCCCTCAAACCCCAACCTCCGACAATGCATCCTTAACGGGTAAAAATATGGTTTTGTCATTCACATTTCAGAAACTCATGGCAACCGGCTAATGTAAATAAAATGGAACAAATTATGTGTTAAAATAAAAAAAACTCTTACCAGATCCAAGGCCTTGGACCCAGTACTGGGCACTTTGGAACCTGCATGGCCCAGCGTCAGGAACCCCTCTGCCATGCCCTAGGAAAACAAATCCAAAAATCAATGAAGGAAAATGAAACTAACACATATGTCCCTAAGTGGGCGTTTTGGACACACACACATTGCTGAGACTGACTGTTAGTCAAGGATAACTACTAAAGGTACACGTCACAACACCACATTAAATCAGACAAAGAACAAAGCATTCTAACTAGGAGGGAAATTCAGAACAAACTTGCTCACTTAAAAAAATAACATTTTAAACAGGGTAACAAACACTGCTATAGTGGTAAATGGTAATGAAGCAGAGTATACTTTTGTCAATTCCAACCATGTTGCTGCTTCAGACTGTACTTTAAGAGGGCACATGGAGCTCCAACTCAAGACGGAAAGAGTGGCAGCGATTACGCAATAACCAATCAAGCAATTATGTAAACAATATATAGTAGGCGCCAAAGCAGCTCAAATGTAAGCTCTGTCCCACTATCATCTAAAACAATCTACAGAGGCCCCACAAGTGTGGGAAATGGGTGAGGTGATTTTCATAGTGGCTTTTAATTCTGTTCCAGCTAAATACACTACGTCTAGAACAAGCAGTGGCAAAGCCAACAAGTCTGGCATTAGCTATTAGCACAAGCAAACCCAGTCAGTAATAACAGAGCAAGCTCTCCTCTGCCAGAAGAGACAGTCTCTGATGGTGAGGACCGTCATGAAGCTGATGGGAATGATGGCTTCCCCTCCTACAAGACTACACATGCGACACGTACAGGAATGGATCTGCAGAAGATGACGGATGGTCCCAGTCCGCTGGGAGGATCTAGTGGTTGTCACATCAAGGATTAAGAAGGAGATAGAATGGGGCATCCCAACGAACGCAAGAATAGGGAACCTTTCAAGCTACCAGCTTCCCCTGTGACCATAACTGATGCGTCCCACAAGAGCTGAGGAGCGCATACGGGGAATCTTAAGAACAGAGGTCTCTGGAGCCCTGTGGATACCGTGAAAAACAAACTATCTGGAACTAAAGACGGTCACCCTAGCTCTGAATGCTCTTCAGGGGCATGTGAAGGAACGGAAAGTCCTTATTACACAACAAATAAGTTCCACCTCAACAAGCAAGAGGGAAAAAAGCTGTTCCCACTGTCAAAACTAGTGCAGGAGACAAGGAAGTGGGCGATATGCAAGAGCAGGGAAGACCTTACCACAGGGTGCACTCAACCAAAAAGAAGGGTGCAACCCTGGCATTTCTAGTAAACGCACCACTTGCCGACATCTGCACGGCTGTGACCCAGGCATCCCCACACATGTTCCCTAAACACTACTGTGTGAACATCTGATTTGAACAAAGAAGCACAGCGGGGGCAAAGAGTACTACAACACCTGTTGGTTAATTCACCCACATTGCAAACCATCCTTCCCAGGGAAGAAAAGACTGCTACGTAATCAGATGCACAGCCTGTGAATCCAGAAAAAGATTCATGCTGCAAGACAAAATGGTTACTTGCCAGTAAGAAGTCGTTTTGACGCCCGATTAATTTTCTGGATTCAAACATTCACTCGTCTGCTTCACATAATATGTTAGCCATTCCACTTTCAATTAGCAACAGCCAAACAGACTACTAATGTTCCAACATTATTACACTGAGGTTCAGAATGGAGCCTCATCCGAGGAAAGGGAAACTTGCATTTCAGATGGAGCTACGGAAAAATAAATACTCATCTACTCCTGGATTACGGTCAGGAGATGACATGGGTCAGCAATCGAGGGAACAGAGGTGGAAGATCAAAAGCTGAAGTTAGACGCTACTCAGGTGAAGAGGATTCAGGATCACAATTTCACCATCTGCAAAGGTAGTACATTTTGGGACAAGTGGTAGCCGCCCACTGCTGGCTCTAAGTCGAGACTCCCCTGCCTCTCGAAGCTTTCAGCAAGAAGCTCAATGTGGACAATTACTTAAAATTGTGTTCAAACTAAGATTTGCAAAGTAAATCTGCAACTCTCAATTCCCAGAGTCCATAAAAATGCACCGTATGTTGAACAAGCCATCGCTGACTGATCTTTCAACCAAAGGAGGGACTCTTTACGTTAACATTTGCTGGGTTAATCTGAGCAATGAGAGTGATCAGCAAAGAGGTTGCAACGCCTTTTGCTTCAGAGGACTAAAAATTAAGACATACATTTAAGGTGGGCTAATGCCACTGGAAGGCAAATTCGAGTGCTGAGAAGGTAGCCCACCTTTCCTTTTCAAACAAGTCCCTCAACCTGCAAGAGCTTTCAATGTTGCCAAAAATACACACTGCTCCCCCACAGAAGCAGCCACGACTAGCATTGCCTCGATATCTAGGCATGGGGAAGAAGGATCAGATGCGGAAAGGTCCTGAGAAACCACTCCTAAAAGTGTGTTTAAAGCAGCAGCAACAGAGGCAGCAAACTGAACAAAACGATTACATCAATGGCAAATAAACATTAAGTACGAAAACCAGAACAAAGTGTTAGAAAATTGAAATAAATTGTGATGAAGGTTATACTTCATTACCGTCTCAAGTTGTGTTTGGGGTGGATGGGGTGGTTTGGGGAGAGAATCTGAGGAGGATGCGAGAAGGGAACTTGCATTAAACATTCTAGAGAAGAACTAAGAGAAGGGGAGCAGAAGCTCATCTTGCACCAGTTAAAGCTGTGAATGCAGGCCTGCAGTCCTTGACCATCGCCACAACTGCTTGGTAGCAGAGGATTTGAACAAAGTACAAACGAGGTCAAAGACCTGGGTTTTTGGAGGATCGACACAGAGCCGTTGTTCCTAGTTGCACATTAACTCACAAAGAGATTTTAGCACAGAGAAGAAGCAGAATTTCCTTTCATGATCATGAAAATCCAGCAATACTGAAAAGATCACGCAAAGCTCATCCCCGTCTAACAATGGAATTAGCAATATCATTAGGAATCCTCTGGGATTGAAGGAGAGCGGCTGTTCCACCTGCAGCACTCCTTGGGGAGGACACAAGATCCTCGGCTGGTGCCATTGACTGCACGAGCTGGAGTGGAACTCCTTGGTTACCATCTCTGCTCGCTGTACTATGTAAACAAGAACAAGGTCCACCTCCCTGCGAAACACTGCCAAGCGCAAGGCCTACCTTTCACCGACACAAGGATGCTGCCCTGAACCAGCCAATCGCTGTTCGTGCCATTAGTAAGCACAGAAGATACTCGCACAAAAGAAGGCCCAGCCTCCTATTCTCATAAGTGGTACTTGGGTACACATTCATTACACTGCACTTTTATCATAGGATGTGGGAGCAAAGCAGGAAAATGAATATAGAGCAAAACTAGCTCTCATCAGACCCCTAGATGAACGAATTAGGAGTGAAATCAACAATATTAATTGTATTATTTCTGACCAATTACAGAAGAATACATAGCTAGAGTACGTGGAGGTGGAACGGCGTTGATTTTTTCAGTCCAACATGGCTGAGCCCTGCTCCAGATGCCAGGGTCCAGGAAATGGAGAGGCCGTTACCATGCGCGCTTCCATTTTGGGTCGCGCGCGCATGTTCCGCAGCCTGTATGGTGCATTCTTGCTTTCCATCGATCTCTGCTCGGTTCCTTCTGTCCACAGCTGGTTATCTGCAGTCTGGCTACCGACACCAGCCGAGAGCACCGCCCTCCCGCCTCCTTCTCAATCAATACTTCGCAAGACTCTGCGCTCTGCTGGCAGCCAGATAGGGCGACTGCTCTGGTCCTACTATGAAATTTATCAGACAGTGCTAGATCTGGGGACGAACCCCATAGCAGCCGGTCTCTCCTCACCATACCTGAAGGAAGCCCCTTAGCTCTCTAAACCACCTCCCCTCGCCTCTGTTCAAGCCTTCGTTCTCCATGTCTGCAGAAAGACGTGCCGCTATCAGAATAGGGTCCCCCAGCACCCCTGTAAAGGGTCTCACGCCCAGCTGCATACACCAGACGTTCAATGGACACAGGCACAACAATAAAGCATGCAGCGCTGGTTGCTTGTGGATTACCTTTACACTGGCCAGTTGTTGTGAACTTCCGATAGTCTATCTTGTGTGTGTTCTTGGCAAATCTAAGAAAAGATGGAACAAATGAAAATGAGGATTGCACAAAAAAAGGGAGAATAATTAGTTTGATAGTAACACTTTTGCTCGGCCACCTCAAATACAAACACCCGCATTATACAGGCCTTGACGTCACACAGTGCTGAGCTGCTAAGTAAACCATCTCCTGTTTAATAACCACCGGGTGCTTCATAGCTCCCCATAAGAGTTTATATATACATACATACACATATCGATCTATCTATAAAAAAATCAAAGGTTAACGTAGCATTCCATGCTCAGTCTTGTGATCGGTCACCCCTGCGCTTCTCATGTCTCCCCGTCCAGCCCCATGATTACTCCTCCTTTTGTATGTAGATCGCAAGCACACAAGTTATTTAAAAAATACAGGTGAACAAACCCGGCTTCAGATATCCTAAAAAACATGAAACATTTTCATAGCAGGAACTGAAGTCATGATTGCATTGTAGAGCCCTCCTTATGTAGCCATC
The DNA here is from genome assembly GCF_964261635.1 of Lissotriton helveticus. NCBI lineage: Eukaryota > Metazoa > Chordata > Amphibia > Caudata > Salamandridae > Lissotriton > Lissotriton helveticus. The sequence goes on from NC_136070.1 coordinate 1,278,467,425, forward strand.
CCACGTTGTTGGTAGTGTTTTATTTTAAAAATGTGCCTTTCAGGCATCAGACAGCGCGAGTATTTTTGTATATTAGGCACCGTCTCCCTCCAACACAATCCCTTTCTCTCAAAACTACCCAGTGAAGAGGTTCACAAAATTAAATGAAAGGGTATAAATTAGCGTTATCCTGTCCCCAGCTTTCACGTCACGCTTCCTGCCCTCTTTTACTTTGTTGCTAATAACTTTGGAACCGTTTGACGAATTTCCACAAAGCTTTCCAAAAAGGTGCTACTTTTTGACTAGTTTGTGCTTAGAACGTTTCGGCACAAAATCTCCATTTGTTTTTGATAGACAACCCTAAAACGGGCTACTGCAAAAACTGTTTTATGGAATTATACCATATTTGTCAGGAAGCTAGATCTTGGTCTGCAGATTGTGGCTTTTTGTCCCATTAATGGCCCCAAGGACCCCATTCCCCAGGGCCGGCACCAACTATGTCCCGGGGAGTTCAACCCTGGGATATAGCGGTCTCCCTGCCTGCACCGGAGCGAGATGGAAACCTGCATTTGCTCTTGCATTTTTAAAACACCCGCCAAGCGTTGCTAACACAAAGTCTGCCCCCAACGGGAGTGACCTTTGAAAATGCTTTTGGCCAATGGGAGCATACTTTGATCCATTTACCTGCCGGCACTGAAGTTGGACTGGGAAACGGATAAAAATATTGGTCCCACTCGGGAGGGAGCAGCATTAGTAGCTGCTCCCTCCAGGTGGGAGCAATGCCGGCTACCCCTGCATGCTGGGGCCGCCTGAGGCCGCGGGGCACTTGGGACCCCAGCTGCGGTAACCATTAACTGTAACGTGGGTGCCCTGGGTGTGCACCAGGGTATCCACCTGTCAAAACAAGCATTGGCATAGCCAATAGGTTTCGCCTTTGGGACTTTATAAGTATTTAGTTATCCAGCAAAATATCCTTACTGCATGAACATTAACTGTTGCATGGCGAAGCACTTATAAGGTCCCAAAGGCGAGATCTATTGGCTATGCCAATGCTTGTTTAAATATAATAATTGTTCGCCGACAGTATCAATTCCTATCTATGGGAAGAAATATAGACATGCTGCTGCGGGATTGAAAAAAGTGTATGGTGTTAAACGCAAACAAGGAAAGAGGGGAGACCACACCGGGACGACAGTGTCCTGCAATAAATTACACGCAGTCTAAAACAACCTAGAGACCCTCCGTGTGTAACCCTTCCCAGGGGAGGGAGCTGAATAAACATCTGATGGATTGACTGTGCCAGACGAGTGCTAAAGAACACTAACTAAACTATGAGGCATGTCTCGTAGCTATACTTTAGACATGTTAGCAATTACTGTGTATCACTAAAAACGCAGTACTCTTGTCCCTTTATTCTATAGCAATGCATGCTGGTACTTGTAGTCTTGCTTCTAATCAATGGATTGTAGTCCATTCTACAAAAACCACCGGAATTCACGTTATCCGTAATTACGTATTAAAATTCAGCAGGTGAAGATTTTAGTCTACAGCAAACTGGCTTATTGTTACGATCTACTAAAAATGTATTTACATCCATGTTCATGGTGTAATTAAAGCCTGGTGACTGCGTACACGACTAGTCTGCCTTTTAATTTTTCATAAACATAACTCGCGCTATCGGATGAGATCTATAGTACATTGTCAATGTTCTTTGCATTAACTGTGTAACACTCAAACACACTGCTATAAAGACATGTCGAAGTTTGCAGCTCACTTTCCGCCCACTCCTTAACCCAGGGCAGCTACTTCAAACATTTGCTTCTATTCAGAATATGAAAGCATTTAAAAACGATGATATTGCGGAGTGCATGCTCTTTTTACAGAATGTGTGTTCCAAGCTAGGGAGGGCGATCACCGAAGCCTCTGATTTCCAATGATTCTGAGACTGTCCAAGAGACACGCTACCACGCACCATCGGAGCTCTGGTTCCGCCCCGCATAGCTTAACATAAAGTAATTTCATCATTACGTACCAGCCGGCGCAAAATGAGCACATTGGAACAATTAAGAACTGCTAGCATTAACAACTCATCTGATGGAGAAAAAAACAATACCACTTAAGATTTATTTGGGTATTTTTAGGTCTCGCCTGTCGATGCGCATGCGCATCGAGCTTGCGAGCCTATTGCGGCTTAAACAACCTTTAACTAACAAGCAAGGAATCGTGGCGATTCCTTGCAGTGCCCGTGACTTTTAAGCTCAATGCGCATGTGCATTGAGCTTAAAAGCGCGTGCACATCAGTTCCCTCAGCCGCAATCGCCGTCTGTTCCCTCAGCCGCATTCCTCCGACACCTTTTGAAGTGAAGCTTAGCTTCACTTCAAAGGCCCCGGCTTCTTCACACCCACATGCCGCTCTCCCCGCTCCGCCCCCTCCCCTGCCCGCCGTGTCGCATTTCTTTTCTCCTCTTTGCGCCCCCCCCACCAGGCTCTCCCGCCCCCACCCGGCTTCCCTCCGCGCAGCCATCTGCCTGCCACACTTCTCCCCTCGTTCGCATTACTAGATAGTCAGCATATTACTAAAATCTGTATTTTGAAAACACTTTTTAATGGAGGTTTCATATCGTAAAATAACGCATTTCCCACTTATTAATACAACTTGATTTTATGTTTCATCTAAGGTGAATGTTATTTTAAATGCAGTTACCCGAAGGTGAAAGACCAACAAAACAGTTACGGAATGGGGTTTTCTTTTTAACCCATGCTCCTGTGTCGTTTTGCCCGCATCCCCATCCCTCTCGTCTCCCAGTCTTTAGTCCATGTTTCTATAGCACTACCTCTTCCTCCATCGCTCTCTCCTGCCTCTGCTTGGCGGTCCCTGCTCCCTGAGGTCTCTCGCCACCTTTTCACACCTGCACCCCTCTGGCCTTAGCTTCTCTTTCGTCGCCGTTCCCTCTCTCCGTTTGTGGTTTCAGTGCTGTACCTTTCCGTGCTGTATTCCTGCTTCTAGCTCTCTCTTGCACATATATATTTATTTCCTCTATTTGCCTCTTCCTCCATCTCTCTACCGCTCTCTCCCCCCCCCCCCCCGACTCTACTCCTCTCCCTCAGCACTAGCAGGCGCAGCGGCTCGCCGAGCCTAGCAGCTGTGCCTGTGAGGAGCCATTTCAGGCTCCGTCACTGCTTCGCTGCTCCCGGACTGTGGTCACCTGTGAAGGAGAAGGGCACCAGCTGACCCGCTCCCCCTGTTCAGAATGCGGATAGACACACCATTAAACCTCGTCTCAACCTGTGAAAAGCGCAACAGAAAACGGAACTGGCGGACTTTGCCTGGCAATTTCAGCACCGCAAAAATTATCACAATAAAAAACACAAAAACGCGATTCCGATTTTTCGTGTTTTTCTTTTTGGCAGCATAAAAATATGTCTTTTCTCTCTGTGATATAACTCCTTTAACTTACAAGATGTGTTCGGCCTGTTGAGGATTTGATCATTCTCTGTTCTGAACCCAGATGTTTCAGAGTGTCTAATTTGAAACAAACAAACACATAAATAAATAGATAGATAAATAAAACTCTCACCCACCCTCAAACACTCACACACCCACTCACCCTCACACCCCCTCACCCTCACACCACTCAGTGAAGAGGTCTTAAACGAAGCGCTGTTCACTGCAAACACTTCAAGAATATTCTTCAGCGCTATACATGCAGATACGTGAACTGGCGTTGCCAATAGGTCTCGCAGTAGGAAAGTTGGAGCTATTGGTTTTGTAAATGACAAAGCCCTTTATGTTTTGAAAATGAAAACAAAAAAAAGGCATTGTTATTTGCAATTGTAATAGCTCCAACTTTCCTACTGCGAGACCTATTGGCAACGCCAGTGCTTGTTTATAACTGTTGCCTAATGTCCGTTAATTATGTTCATGATATTATTTTTCTGATCGCAGTTTCCTTGGTATGCTTATTGCTTTCAGCGAATGCTGTCCTTTACGGTACTCGCATGCTGCAATGGTGAAAGAGAAGGGAGGGGGGGGCAGGGGGCGAGAAACCTGACACAGACAGAAGAAATCCGTGCAGACGCAATACTTAGAGATTAGGCTGGGGCGGCCGTCGTACTGATTATACAATTAGCGCCGGGAATGCGTATTTAATGAAGAACTCTCTGATTCGCGCGCATGCCCATCACCTATTTAACAACCCACCGGGGTCGGTGTGTAATTTTCATGCTCTCTGCACGCGCTGCACAAACATTTATTGCCGATATTTAGGGAATTTTAATATCGGATATTGAAGTCTAGGTTTGTTGACGTTGGCCAGGATTACGAGGAGAGACGGGCTAAAGAGCGAGAGGAAGTCCCGGAGAGGATTTAAAGAAGGGAAAAGGGGGCGATGAGGGAAAAAGATAAAGTGAGAAGATAAGGAGGAGAGAGGGTGGCGGGAAAGGAGTTAAAGAAAAGATTCATGAGACTTTGAGAAACGGGGTTCGAATTAGACAATTGGATGAAAAGGAGAGCGTACAGGAGCAAACACACAGGAGGGGTGGGTGCTCCAAGTTATTTCACAGACTCGAGTTAAAAAGGAAGTTTTACTTCACTCTGTCATCATTTTCGTATTCCGCTTCAGAAACAGGTCCCTGGAGCTAACTCGTCTCCTTTCCACCTCTTTCTCCTGTGTTCTGTCCACAATCCGCACAGCACAGCTGTTCGTCTTGCTAAGGCTGATTGCCCACTCTGCCCACCCCTCTTCCAAGCTTGAAGCGTCTGGATTCTGACTTTCCTTAGCTCAGCATTTTATTTGGAAATACGGAAGTGCGAGTACTCGCTATCGTTGGAAGTGCCGGTTATCTACCATTAACTGTATTGCAGCAGCGCTGAGAAGTACCATTACGTTCCCTCTCAAAATAATGATGTGGGTTTACACAGTACCTGCCCATCTCGTGCACTGCATTCGCTCTTTCTGTTTCACCGATATATTCCGTTTCACACTGGCTCTGTCCCGCACTCTCGTCAAATGGCAAACAAAAAAAAACAAGTCAGGTCCCGGGCCGGCAGCCAATCACAGCGCGGCCCGGGGAATGACGTCACGGGGGGTGTCCCGGGCCGGTAGCCAATCACAGCGCGGCCCGGGGAATGACGTCACGGGGGTGTCCCGGGCCGGCAGCCAATCACAGCGCGGCCCGGGACACACGGCAACAAGGGGCGGGACTTAAAAAAAAGAGTCAGAAACGCCCACGATTTGCGTTCTGACCGAGAAAAAGTGATTGACACTGATGTCTTCCAATGGCTAGCCTCCATTTATGGAGCTAGCCAATGGAAGAAGGGGCGGTTTCAAGTCCCCACTACTGAGATAACATTAGATTTCGCCCTGGGCAGAGCACTGCTTCGCAGTGCTACGGCCAGGGCCAAACCTAAAGAAACAAAACAATGTGGGCCCAGGGGGAGGGGGATCAACAGTGGCTCTGAGAGAGAGACCTCACAGCCCCTATCCATTTCATGTAAATGAATGGGCCTATGGCCAGACCATGTGGTCAGCCCCCCACCGCACATGGCCAGAGGCCGTGCGCAGCGTGGGGTTGGACGCATGCTAATTATTACTTTATGCTAAAAAAGCCCTAAAAATTCACTAAAAGAAAAAACAAAAGGTTAAAGTAATGCTATAGTAAGTGTGATAAAAAGGACTTTTTTTTTAAACTTAGAAATTCACTAACAAAGGTTAAGGCAACTTTAAGGTTTGGTGAATTTGTCAGTGACATTAACAATTTGAACTACTAAAAAATATGAAATTTACTAGTTATACTTAGCAGCGCTAACTATAACTTGAACGTCCAACATGCACTGCTAATGATCTCACATATGACAACACTCATGACTTGTTCGAAGACATCACGGATAACATTGACATCACTGCCTAATTTTGTACAGCCTGGGTCCAGCTAATCAATATAAGAGTTTACAAAACACATGTGCTCCTAATGCACCATAGGTGTGTAGAGGCAACGAACAGGTTATACATCTTTCTACTGAAGAGTAAGTGTGCGTGCAGGTGACAGCCGATTTGTGTTCATTATGTTCCACACAAGTTTTTTGTTACTCCAGAAAAAGTTTCCAGCACGGCAAAGATTCAACAAACCCCATTAACTATTATAAGCGGCCTTGGGTTATTAGACAGAATTGTCTCAGCATGACCTTTTCTACTTCACATAGAAGACTGTGTACACCAGGTATTGACCTATGTATATGTGCTTGTTTTGCTCAGACGTCGGGCTATTTGTAAAGATTTGATCACAGTATGAAGGCTGCAGGTAGTATCTTCTTTAGCACCTTGACATCGAGGTTATTTGAAGTGAATAGTTGATCTTTGGACAAGTTTTGTACAGAGTGTACAATGTTCTTAAATGATACTCAAACACTCTGGTGTATTTCTCACGAGTCCCACTGTCTGCAAACAATCTGGTACAGAGTAAACTCTCTGAATAGAATAAACAGTGTCAACAGTACCTACTTTTTTACTTCTATTCACTTCTTTCTCACTGAGGTTCAGTGACTGCCCGAGGCCTTACACAGGTGAAGCCTGTCCGTAGTAAGGCATTAATTATGTAACAGGGCTTCAGTCTCTGGAGGAACTTGGTTTTCCCTTAATAGTTATATTCAGATTGAACACATTGTGCAGGATAGGTTACCTTTCATCAGTGGTTCATAGTCAACATGAACTCAGCTACCCATAAAGTGTATGATATCGGGTCAATGTTGCACATAACACAAGCTTGCTTTACCTATAGGGGCTGTATGTATGATAGCAGAAATCACAATATTTGGAGTCATTTTGCACTTCTATTCATAGCCCTAATGCTATAGCCGTTTATAGAGCAATGTATACAAAAGTAGCTAGGATGATAGCAATTATGTAATTTGAGATATCAGTGAGGTCATAACTGATGTCATAGAACAGGTCATGTGTGAGGTCCTAAGCAGTACATGGCATGGGCGCAAGTTATAGTTAGCAGTGCAAACTATAACCGGTGCATTTAAGTTTTTTTAATTAAAACGTTAATGTTTTTGCTAACAAACTTACCTAACTAGAATGCCTCTTTAACCTGGTTTTTTTTCAAGTGAATTTCTAAGGGTTTTTTTTTTTTTTTAAACAAAAAGATCTGGTTATCACACCCAACTATAACCTTTGGGTTTTTTTCAGCGCATGTATGTGTATATATATATATATATATATATATATATATATATATATATATATATATATATATATATATATATATATATATATATATATATATATATATATATATATATATATATATATATATGTGTGTGTATATTTATGTCTGTGTGTAAGTATGTGTGTATATAGATATATATTTATGTATGTGTGCGCGCACACACATCAATGGTAATAGCCTGCTGCGACTACCTTCACCCAATCTTCATCTCCCTCTTCGCCCATTTCCTCCCCCCCTCACCACTAACACCCCACCCCCTCCTGCCACAATATACAATATAAATCAGAGGGACCCCAGCCTGGTGCAGCCAGAGGGCCAAGATATGCAGGAGCCGAGCTGATGAATTTTGTGGGAGGAGGAGGAGAGAAAGGCTTGCAGACACGATAAATCTCTGGGGGCTCCTGCGAAACCGAAGCACACCTGTAATTCTAAAGGGGAGGGGGCGAGGGGCACTGCAGATGTGCAGCAGACTGCGGTGCCAAGGAATGACTGAAGCTACAGGAAAATAATGGTGCCTGCTGGGAAACACCAGTATGTTCGATTGAAAAATATGCATTTTGTATTTATCATTTTATCGCAAGTATATGGTGGACTTTTCTTATTTCAGCGGCACATTCTTCAAAGAAAAAAAATGTATTCTTTTATTTAGAGCCTTACCACGACCACATCAATTGGCCGTCCGGGAATACAGAGTGCATGGTCCCTGAGGTCACGAGCTGCAGTCATTGTAGGCAACCACCTTGAATGAAGCCCAGTGAGTCATAAACCCTTACTGAAAGACATGGCCAAGCTCCCAGTGGAAACTGCAAGGCAACTACAAGTGGGAGAGCCGGTGTGGGCTTCCGCATAGAGAGTGGGTGTGGGAGCAGCACGTTTGAAGGGGTTGCGCTTGTGCGGCTCTACTTCTGTTGTTGTAGGCGAGGGCTGAAGAGCTCGTACGGTTGAGACGAAGGGATTATCAATGGTTCCCCTACAAAGAACGGCATAGGTGGTCTCTCCTTGCAAGCCTTCTCTAAGGCCCCAGCTTGCAGATGATGCGGTCAACCTCAATTCGATGATGGAATCCCTTTGTGGCATGCTGGTCCTATCTGCAGCTCAGAATTCGTACATGATTGCCCGAAACCCACTATTACGGAAGGGTGTGCGAAAGGGCTACCTCCGTAACGGAGACAGTGATCTTCTCCTATGGCTGCCAGTGCTTGAAGTTCAACAGGAGAACCCAGCTTCCATGGCTAAAGGGTCATGACCGCATCTACAGGTTCTGCAATTATGGCTTGTGAAGTCACGCGGTGATCTGCGCAGCCTCAAGAACACATTTGCCCAGTTTCCATTTTGGCTTCTGAATAATATCTTGCTCACATGGGGACTCCCTTAGTTAATGCCAAAGGGTGTTTTCTAGGTCCAAAAAAGGACAAAGTTCTACCCTGGAATAAGGAAGGCAAACCCGAAGGAGCAAGACAATGATGCTCCTCGCGGTCCTGCTCAGACACGAAAGCAGCCAGGGCTCCACTGTGATACTGGGATCGCCGGCAGATAACATGCTGCTGTTGAGCCTTCCAAGAATCAAAAACAGCCGCCATCTTGTCATGGTCTCGATTACACATATGCAGTAATATAAAAAACACTTTTTTGCTGCATAAGGATCCTCTGATTTGGATATCTCCACCAGGACTATTTCTCGAAGTGGTAGTTCTTCGTGTGTGTGTGTGTGTGAGCGCATCCAAGAGGCAGCTCTTTGTGGGGAAGGAGGCCAGGTGTACCTGCATGCCTTTCGGGACTAGCACATGTGGGTTCAGAATGCGCTGTGACTACTCCCCAGGTGTGCTGGTGCTACGTGAGCTGCACCCAATCAGGAAATGGCTCAATGAATATGATATTTGTTAGGGCCTTCCCGTTAAGTTCTACCTATAGCGCAGTGCGCATGTTATTAGGGAGGCAACTCTGAGAATGTCAGTCATCTCAACAGGCAGTGCTAGCGTATGATGCACCCCACAAATCCCTAAAATAAAGACAGGTGCACAAGCATCACGTTGAATGTATCTGAAGTCCATCAGCTGGAAAGGACATCTGCACTGTTAGGGTAAATGCATTGTGATCAGTCAAAGGTGCAACTAATTTGCCCCAGAACACTAACAATATAGGTGAGCGAGGAGCACGTCCCATTGGACTCAACAGGAGATGGTCACAGCATTCCCTGAAGTAGAGGCCACACAGAGCCATGGCCTGTTCTTACAGCTCTGTTTATAGTGCTAAATGGAGCTCTTTGTAAGGTTACACATGTCCCCAGACCCAGCGAAACGCATGGTTCCAGTGCATGTCTGCTTGTGGTGTGTATGGGTGGGTGGATATGGGGCAGGGGTTCAGGTTAGAAGGGAGGCAGGGCCTAAACGATTGCGCAGACATGGCTTCCAGAAAATAATGCAATTGTTGTCTCTTCTTGGTTTACTTACCAGGGGCACATGTCAGACAGTCCCTAAAGTTATATGAGATATAGGTTCAACAGTGATCTGAAGACATTTTATAGAAAAGGTAGCAAAAAAGATAGCGTGAAAGCGGAAAAGGCTTACAAGACCATGGACAACTTTGATATTTAGAGTCTCAATGAAAAATTGATACATATGAACCCTCCCCCTCACAGAAGACCACTGGCGGCCTCAGCCCCTTTTCTGGCTTCTGCGTGCATGAGCACTCACACAGCACTAATCCAGGAAGTAAAACAAACCAGCGTTGGCAATGCCAATGTGTCTGCCTTGTAACGGATATGGCCTCGTCAGTCACCGGTGAGTTTAGCCACATGCTGCCGTCGAACGGAGGAGTTTTATTAAGTCCACCACTGCAGGTCCTAACCAGCTAACTGTTATGACCGCTTTGTCTCCTCACAATGGCATCAGACATGGGATCATAGCAGGAAAGTCCATCCCAGCAGTTCTCCGATTCACATCTCCCTCCAGCCTATGCCCGCTCAGGACCATAAATTATTTTACAGAATTTTTAAAAAAAAGCTCTCTCAAAATGGACAACCTAGTGCAGCAACCAGCTCAGTGGACTATGAAAATAATAGATACCATAAGGGCTCTGCAGAGCTGCTCAAAGCTGCAAGGTACTGAAAACCATAACCTGCGTGCCCAGCGCTCACTTCATCTGACACACGGCGCCACCTAACACGATTGCCGCACTTTAGTGGTCACCACGCAGGACATAGAAACATTTCCAACATACGATCAAAACAAAGACATTATAATTCCATCCACACACCCTCCACAGTGCAGCGTACTACCTGTGTAGGTGAGCGCTTAGGCGCCTCACGGGGGGAGGTGGGTGGGGGGAGGGAGTAAGCAATATATAGTGTGTGTATATTATATATATATATATATATATATATATATATATATATATATAATATGTGTTCCACTATAATAATACATACAGTCATTCATCCTTCCATTCATGCATCCATTTATGTAACGCTTGACTCATTCTTGCACTCACCCACTCACTCAAACAAACTGGCATTTATTATTAAAATATTAAAAGTAGAAAGAAACAATGCTAGCACATAAACAGGAAAGCAATGAAAAGTAAGTACAAAGTGTTTTTAAAAAAAAGAAGCATGGCAGGGGTAGCCATAACTGAATGATGCTGTGCATAAAGTATCATAGCTGAACCCATCCCAGATGGCCACCTTGTTTTAAATAGGAGAGCCTTCCTAGGATCACGAAAAAACGATAAACTCTGGATAAAACTATTACGAGATGGCTGCCCGGTATAGCAGCAGTCGCGAGGTATGCAGTAGACTACAGCTAAAAAGATCCGATGCAGCACACCAGGTCTTCCCGAGGGTCCTGACCAACGATGTAAGTCTGAACCCCTGCCGGAATCACATGGGCCACTCGCTGCAAATCGCTAGCGAATGCTTTGAGAGGGAATCCCCTACTCACACACAGTGCACCTTAGCGCGTGCAACAGATTTTAGGTCAAACACGCATTTTAGTGTAGATCTCACATTTCACGTATTTAAGGTCCTGAGGAAAGAGAGTTAATAATTAAAGGCCTGGCTGAAACATGTAGACTGCCTACTGGATGCAGGAGTTCCTAACTACCACTGCACCTACATCCACTGCCTTTTTTTTAATACTACCAGAGGCCCATATATGAAAGGTAAACCCTCTGGGTAATGGAACCACTGGATAGTTTTTAAACTTCATTTTCACTTCACCGTCACTGCACACTTAGCAATATACCCACTCCGCTGTAATACAGGCGTTGTAGCACACCAAGTGTCACCGGGTGGGCCTGGTGATGAAGCATGCCACCAACTAAGTTGGTGGGTGAGGGCTTCATAAAAAAGAAATTAGAGTTTTTCTTATTACCCATCATACAGTTCGGAGTTCTGTTTCACGTAAAAATAGTTTAACATATACTTTCCATAAAATATACCTACTTCCTTTGTCTTAACCTCTTCATAATAAACAGAAGAGACTCATGGACATTTGATATTACTTTTCCCAAAGAACCAATCAGGCCTATATCCTTTATTTTTGGCTTGTTATCATAACCATCTCAAAGCCTTGTGTATTCGTCACAAACTTGCCCACAAGGCAATTAAACAAACATAACAGACCACGAAAGGCCGGTTAGCTTAAAGAGAAGTCAAACCAACTGCCTCAACTATTCATGATTTACAGATCATACCTACGACATCTGACATAATGCATATCGCATCGCTGGCTTGTCGCCATAATCAAGGCAGGTCCACTGCAGTAAACATTAGCTTCCTAACAAGGAATAACGTGTAATACAAGAACTATTTTTCAGTAGAAGCACGCATTCTGCCCAATCAACTGAATAATATACTCTTTATTGCTTGATTAATTAAAATCATTACAATCACATCTTACAACTCCAAGGAGAACACATTTACATTACACACAAAACATCTTCTCATCACATAATAAAAAAACTGTTCCATAAATACAATTTAAAAACTTATCGATAAACCCAAATCTAGCCACCTTACATCCTTAATTACAGGATATTATTGCACATTATACATTTTAAGGTGACGGTGTGCATTACATACTATTTCCATGTATATAACAGAGAAATATTCTGACAAATAACCATTCATTTCCACTATGAAACATTACACGTTATATTTCAAAGTGCTAATGGTAAGGTACAGAAATGTCTCCTGCAAAGAAGTTTTTTATACATTTCTTGACCCCCTTACCTTTCAAAGTGCTAATGTGCAATAATTGCAACAACCATCATACCAAGACAAAAAAAGTGCTTCAATTTGCTGCGATAACCCAGCTACTGTTACATTTCATATTAATACCCTCACAACAAAAATGATTAGGTGATAGAATTTATGAGCCGTTTAAACTATGAGCACCAAAGCCATAAAAATAGAGGGGATCTGCCCTCTTATATTAGGCATTTTTCAACTGCCATTAAAAATGTTACCAGTTGACATAGTAATGGAACCGATTCACCAGACAATGACATAATTAATGCTTGACGGGCAGATGTCACGCCACTGATCAGAAAGTAAGATCTCAAAACTAAACGTCTAAGATTAATCAACTTGGAGCATACACATTCTATATGTACAAGAGTTTCCTGTGGCCATCCGCAAAATATACAGTTAGAATCCAGCCACTATTTGATCCAAGATCGAGTGCCCTCCTTTGTCGGGTTTATTCTCATACGTAACCTTAAAAACATTTTTTTAAACTTTGCAGAAAAGAAAACATTCAGATACGGCTGAACACGCGGGGATTGGTATGAATTGATCACATACCATGCATAATTTTTCTCAGCTAATGCAATTTTATCCAATATAAACAATTCGGCTTTAATATGCTTTTTTAAAATTAACTTATGGTTGGGCATTTTCCGATCTGGCAGTTCACTTTGCAGGCCCATATCTCGTAGGGAAGTTAGAATAGACGATCTCCATTTAGCCCTGTAAACAGATTTGTCAATTTCTTGCCAACAAATATTCCCTAAAAATGCAGGGGCTGATGTTGACAATGCGACCATACATTTAAAAAAAAGCTCCTTTTGATACCAGGCACTGTCTTTGGAGACCAAATTCCATTGTTATTGCTGCTTGACACACTGACCTGGCAATCCCAAAGGTTGCTTTAAAGACCATAACAATCGATAGGTCAAGCACCTTTACATCTCTCCCTCTAATAATGGGGGAACCATAAATGAGGGTTGGTTGTAACTTGGCTTTGATTACTTTAAGAATAAACTCCTATGATTGACAGTTCAGTGATTGTTTTAAACATTTAAAAGCATGGATCAATGTCACAGCCTTGGCCCTTAAATCCTTAAAATGAAATTTAAAAGACATGCGATTGTCAAACATCACCCCTAAGTATCTGTACGTCTTAACATCAATTGTACCTGCTCTGGCCTTCCAGGAATTAAACTTCTGTTTAACTACAGCAATTTTCATCACTTTGGTTTTTTTAACATTCAGTTCAAGGCCATTGTGTTGTATATAGTCATCAAAGGCAGTAATACGTCTTTGTAGGCCGATAGGAGTATGACTCATAAGAATCGCATCATCGGAATACTGAAGGCAACTAATTTGCACCCCCCCAATCTAGGAACATGCCCATTATCAACATCCAAATGCTGAGAAAGATCTGGTAAAAATAAATTAAATAAGCAGGGGGCAAGGACACAACCCTGCTTTAGGCCATTGTATGCATTAATCTTCCTTGATAAATAATTGCCCTCCCCAAGCTTAACTTGAACCCAAGTGTCGGTATACAGAAGTATAATAGCTTTCAACAATTTCTTTGATATTCCCTGATCTGCAAATTTTTTCCATAACAAATTTCGTGGCACAGAGTCGAAGGCTGCCTTAAGATCAATAAAAGCAATGTATACGTTTTGTTTATTAAAGACCGCCTTTTCCGCAAGCAAGGTTAGAGCCAACAAATTTGTATTAGTGGATTGTCCTTTCTAGAAACCAGTCTGATTAAATAGAATAATACCCTCCTGGATAGCCCAATCTTACAATTCTGTTAGGAGTCAAGAAGCAAACACCTTTGCATCGACATCAGTCAACGTGATTAGTCGATAATTAGCGGGGTTTGACACTGGGCCGCTTTTATAATTAGGTTGCACTATGCTACCATGCCATGATTCTGGGACAACCCCTGTGTCAAAACTTCCCTAAATAAATTACGCAGAATGCCGGCCCACAGGTCAATCAAACGTTGCAGTTAAGAAATCAACATGTAGGCAGATCTAAAGACCCAATTCTCAGCATGATCTCAATTCTTGAATGATCACTTAAGATCACCTAAAATAAAGCAACATTTGCACTTTCAAGCCACGTTTAAAAAGTGATGTATGCAAAAGAAAACAAGCACTGGCAAAGCCAGTAGGTCTGCTCGTGTTTGTTTTGTTATGATTTTTGCAAAACTTTTCTACTGGGAAAATGGCCAGGCACAAATGAAACTTTTTTTTTTTTAAATAAAAAGACTAAGAAATGCTTCTTTGGTCTCAAAAGAACACATTGCCATAGTAGTCCTTGGCACTGAAGTAAACTACTTAGCGTGCAGATATGCTCCTTGTGAAAGAGCAGAACGTAGTTACTCACAGTGAAGATAGCAATAGCTGAATTGGGCTGCCCCACAGCACTAATATGTAGGGGTGGAAGAAAAATGTCAAACACAAATGGATGCAGAGGTCTCCGAAAGCCTCTAGAAGTATAGTAGACGCTAAATTTTTAGTAGCATTTTCTTGGAGGACACCAACACACCGGAAAAGAGCACTAACCTCTCACTGCCACTGACACACTAGTGCAGCGCTAACCTCTCACTGCCATTGGCGCAAATAGTGCACTAACCTCTCACTGACTCACTCGAGCAGCACGAACCTCTCACTGCCAATGACGCACTAGTGCCGCCAATCCAACGCCTGACACAGAACCACGGCCATGCACAGGCGGCATCTAACTCCGCAGACCTGGAGTGAATCACCTCCAGCCACTCTCTCCGACAATTTGAGGCACAAAAGAAGAGTAGGTGTTCTAGGGAGGCGCCCATGTAGACTGCCATGAATGTACTGGAGCCTGGCGGGAGATATTATTGGTGACCTCTCCAAATAATCCTTACTCAAACGGACAGCGAGTGCCCATGCGCAGCTAGGTGCTAGGACTTGGCAGGATCTCACTGAGTAGCTCACTCAAGTCCAGGCAACATCAACCCAAGACTTTCTTTGATGAGAGGCAATAAAGTATGTGCCTTTAAATGGAGTCCCAAGAAATGAGCCACCAAGTGAAAAAGAGCCTTCTTTTTCCCCTTCATAATGATCTACCTGGTTTCATTATTTGACACCTCCGGCACCTGCTTTGAAAAGCTCCCTAGTTTGCACAAATGAACTATATATACACACAAACATGGCCCTCTACGTCCCCAAGAACCTAGGCACATGATTGAATGAGAAGCTCACATTTGACAGCCAGATCACAGCTTTGCCAGCTTTTACTGGAAAGCTTCGGGTGATCAGTCAAGAAACGGAGGCCCCAAAGCCAAGTTTAATTTTCCCATGCATTTTCCAGAGTCGCCACCGCAAAATCTGCTGAATGGAATTACACCAACTTTGGCAGCTAGCTAGATCTTGCTTCGCAGATTATGTTTTTTGTGATTTGGTGCAAAACAGTTTAGAAGCTTTTAAAAAAGTATGGGTTCAAAATATTTGTATATCTGGACGATTGGGTCCGCGACAGTGTCACGGGAGCATCAACTTAAAAACAGAGCGTTCTGATTGGCCCAGGGAGCATTTTTTAGGCTGGGCCATCTCGCTCCTGCGAGTCAGACTCTCACAGGCATGAGGACTCCGATTGGCTGCAAGCAGCTTGAGAAAAATGCAGCTGGCAGCCACTGCTGGACTCAGACTTAGTCCCCCTGTCCTGAATTTAAAAAAAGAAACATTACCCCCGTAACCCCCCTGAAAAGGGGGGGGGAAACATTGTGTTTTTGTAGTGGGATTGTAGCGAGAAACAAACAAAAAAACGCCTGGCACTGTTTTATTTTTAAATATATGGGGAGGGGGATGTCGGTAGAGCCCCCTTCCGAAACAAATTTGGGCCAAGTACATTCGTTAAGGAGAGATGGGCATGCAGCCCCCCGTCCTGAGCCTTGAAATGCCCAGAGGATCCCTTTTCTGGGGCCAATTAATAAATAGAAAGGAGATTGGGTCTGCGAGCTGCTCCCACCCCCTTTTCTCGAGCCTTTTATGGACCTTGGGGACCCCACCCCCTTGGGCTGCCATTTTTAAATGCTTTAGCCGGCTGGGAGCAGGCTTGTGTTCGGTTCCGCTGCCTGCACATATTGCTCCAAAAGCAGACAGTAAGCATAGATAGTTGCTCCCTTCAAGCAGAAGCAATGCCAGCTCCCGCACCATGCGGGGAGCCTGCTGGGACCCCAGGACTCCCCCCACGGCCTCAAAAGTGTTGGCTGATGGGTGCCGCGGCTGAGCACTCACAAATTAATGGAGGACCCGGGGGATGGGTTCCCTGGGGTCAAAATAGGTTTGGGCTTTCCCTTTTGTAGTAAATGTGGCCCTAGGGATAGGGTTCCCAAGGCCTATGAAGGCCTGGGAAGGGAGACCCAGTGGCCCCTCTCCTCTAATTAAATTTGGCCCCATGGGATGAACTCACCAGGGCCTCATGATGCTCGAAGAGAGGGGCATTGTTGCCCCTCCCATATTTTTGAGGATTTGGCCTAGAGATATGGGGTTAATGGGGCATATTAAGTTTGGGGAGGGATGCTGCACCTCTCCCGTCCCTTAACACAAATGCCAACCATGCATCACCAAAGGCAGTGCACAGACTGGGGTTAGCTGGGTAGGGGGCACAGGTTATGGCCTGCAGCCACCCTTGCATCATGGGCTGGCTGCCTGCAGGGGGTTTGAAGCAGTATTAGTCCATAGGCCAGACCTTGCAGCCTACCCCTGCCGCACGTGCCAAAGGCATGGCGGGGGGCTGGCTTTACACGTTTGATAACAAAATATTACTTCACGTTGAAAAAAACCTAGAAATTCAATGGAAAAAATAAAGATTAAAGGAATGTTATAGTTAGATGAATATGTCTGTGACAACACTAACAATTTGAACTCAAAAGGATGTAGAACCGTATTCAAAAATTCTGAAAATCATCACTTATAGCTTGCACTCCCACCATTCACTGCTTCTGACCGGACATATTACATCACACATGCCATGCTGCATGACGTCATTTATTACAGTAGGAGCGGTGGGCTGGAATCTGTTCACCTGCCCTGGGACAGCACAGGTGGAGTCTGCAGCATGTGAACGGCGAGGGATGCTTGGAGCTGAACCTCTTAAGGCTCTGGAGAGGATTACAAAGGTGGTGGGAGTGACAGCGGCTCTAATCTCAGTCACGGGGAGGCTCTGAAGGGCGAACAGGGAGCTCAGAGTGCAGCCTTCAGCCAGACCCGCTGCCCCTTGAACCAAGGCAGCAGGCTGGCACTGGCCCGGTTCAGAGCCGGAACCGAGGGGATCCCGCCGGAGCCGACACCGGTTACGGAACAGGATCCGGGCTGAATTCATCGACACCGGGACATAGTCAACAGACCCTGATCCTTGTCTGCTTTCCGCTCCCAAGAACAAGCTGCAGGCAGTGAAGGGCCCCAAGCAAATGCCTGATTTAAAGAGAAGGCCAGCTAAGCGGAGGGAAACGGACAGCTCATGACTTTCACAAGCACAAGAAAGGTGATGGTTTGTTAACTCCTTTATAAGAGATACTTGAACAGTAACCGTGTTGGACACAACGGCCTGTACGAGCAGTCGCACAAACCAGGATAGAAATACCACTTACTATTTCATTCATCATTTTCCAATAGAGCCCCTCAACCCACAACAATAATGTGTCAAAGCGCTTTAAATCCAACACTATACAGCAGAGGTCTTCAAACTTTTGGAAGCCGAGAATCCTGGCAAATTTTTCAGGCGGAAGGACCCCCCCTCCTGACAAAAATGTCTAAACCTGTAAACAGGGCGACTGGAATTATGAGGCAGATGACTAAATTGTGTGGGAAGAAAATGTCAATAATGGTATGTGATGCGTATTTTGGGATAGCATTACTTCATTATTTTGACACTTTTTACACACAGTAACACAGAGGAAAGATTTCACCCCATCAGTACCAGTTCATAACCAAAATACAGCAATTAACATCAGAAAGATGTCTAGTCAACTTTAAATTGGTCTGCCTCGCTGTTTTGCTGCAGGCCGCCCACTTCTGAAACTTGCACCGTATATGGTACCATTGGTACATGAGAGAATCTCAGCTACAAGGTGTGGGAGGTAAGTATCGTCCTTACTAGTGGGCACGGGATGGTAGGAGCGCATGGTCAGAGTTTAAAGAGTCTCACGGTATTTGGGGGTTCTCTGCACTAATCAGACTTGAATAGGCCAAAGGAACCCCAACAACCTTCGAATACTGACAGATCGAACAATAAAACGAAGGTTCAAGCATTTTGCATGCAGCTCCTCGAGGCCGGTCCATGGCTCGGTGTGCTATATTAGAAGGATGCAACATATGAACGGTAAGTAACAAGGATCTCTGTCAACAGAAGTGACACACCTACCTACCTCCATCAAATCAAACCTGTGACCTGCAATCATTCTGAAACCCGGTAAGAACCCTCTTAAATGTGAGTCATATCGTCCAATATCTTTACTAAACACAGACTATAAAATATTTACTAAAATAATGGCAGCTCGACTAGGGAAAGTACTATCAAAATTACTACACCAGGACCAAAAAGGTTTCATTAAAGGAAGATATCTACATGAAGTAACACAAGAGCTCCTAACCGCAATAGATATCGCAACAAGTGAGAAAATTCCACTTACCACACTCGCTATTGATGCCGCAAAGGCTTTTGATAGAGTTAATTGGGCCTTTCTTGAGAAGGTTATGGTCAGGAACAATTTTGGACCTCACTTTATCAATATGGTAAGCCAGATTTATAAAGATTTATAAAGATCCAAGATCAAAGGTCCTAATAAATGGTAGCCTAACAGAAAAAATAAAGATAACCAGAGGAACGAGACAGGGTTGTCCACTCTCCCCCTTATTATTCAATTTATATATTGAACCACTGGCAAACAAGCTAAGAAATAACAGCAAAATCACTCCATTCAAATATGGTACATGGGAGAAAAAAAATCGCTCTTTACGCGGACGACTTAATGATTTTTACTGAAGACTACTCAAAAGCCAAAGCAAGTATCGAGAAAACTTTAAAGACATTCGGAAAAATCTCAGGATATCTGGTGAATCAAACAAAGACTGAGATCATGACATGGAATACGACCTTTCAAAGCAATTTTATAAAAAACGAAATAAGGTACTTAGGAATTCTAATAAATCATGATATAGCGAAGATTGCAAACAGAAACCTAAATAAAGTTGCCGGAGATGTAAGAATACTACTTGAGACATGGGCCTCTTTACCGTTGAGTTTGATTGGGAGATCGAATATAATCAAGATGACCGTCCTGCCAAAGTTTACCTTTTTATTTAACGCGATACCAATGGAATTTGGAAAGACGGAAATAGCTCGAGCACAGAGAAACATAACAAGCTTTATATGGGCAGCAAAAGGATCAAGGATTGCATGGAAAAAGATCAGGAGGAGCAAGAAAGATGGTGGATTGGCAAGTCCAGACTTGGTGGAGTATTGCAGAGCTTTCCAGTTCAAAAATATTAGAGTATTACTAAAAAACCACGAATACTATCCTGCCCACTTTAAAGCAATCACAAAATCAGAGGATCATGCGTTGTTTAAGTTTGGACACCCCAAATACTTCAAAAAAATAAAGCTCAAGGTATTAAGGGATGCAGCAAAGATGTGGACACAAATTAGAGGCATTCTAAAAATATCATACTATAGCAAGTGGGCTCCTATCTGGGAATCTTCTGGAACCCCAGAATGCTTAAAAGACACTCTCGCTCTGGCATTAAAAAGAGCCGATATCAAATATTGGGGACAAATACTAAATGGCCCAAACTTAAAAACATGGTTAGAGCTACAAGAGATGACAAACAATTCTCTATCTAAATTCAAATATTATCAAATGTTAAGCTGGTCTAGAACTTTGCCCAGTATAAACGGTAATGAAAAATTGGAAGATGACATGATCAAAACAGCACGAATACCAAAAGAAGTAGCAAAGTGGTACTGGGCTCTGATAATGGCCAATGATACAAACGTCAATATGGAAACCCAAATATGGGGGAAAGACATTGTAACTATGGACTTGGACCAAATTTGGGAAAAATCAGTAGATAAATGTTGGTCCAACTTGAAATCCGCGGCTTTGAAGAGAAACCATCTGTATACAATCCATAGGGTGTACTGGACACCAAAAAAAACTCTCCAAATTTAAAAATGCTGGAATAAAGAAATGCCCCAAATGTGGAGAGGAAAAATCAGATGACATCCACATGTTTAAAAACTGCCCTCAATTGAAAGAGTTTTGGGATCAAGTCGGTAAGACCCTGAGCACTATCCTGTCCAAACAACTAACTGTGAGTATTACTCTTATTCTTTTTGGAATATTAGACTCAGGTAATGAAGGGGGGCTTACTAAGGAGCAGGAGAATCTCCTCTTTGTACTAATAGTTCTGGCTAGGAGAGAAATTTGTATCAAATGGATAGGATCCTCTTGCCCAACTCATGCAGAATGGCTGAACTCGGCAATAAAAATTAACAAACTTGATAAGCTCAGAAATGTAAGCAAAAGATTTAAGTTTTGGGATAGTTTTGAAACCTTCTTAAACCCCAAATAAATATCATACTTAAGTCCTATGATTAAAGCGATACATCTTCTGGTGGACAAGTATGGTACTTGCCGAGTAGCCAAGTTGGTTAGCTCCCCCCGATCCAAGCCAGAAGCATTGATATGTTACGAGTAAAGGAAACTCCTCAAACCAACAAGAGGTCAAAACTCCCCAGCCTAGAGAGATCAAGGGGCAGTGTCGGAAAAGAGCAAAGAGGCAGACACCTGATACTCCGTACACATACAGAAATCGCAAGATGAGGACAAAAAAAAACAACAAAAAAAAAACAAGGTGTGGGAGGTAAGTATCGTCCTTACTAGTGGGCACGGGATGGTAGGAGCGCATGGTCAGAGTTTAAAGAGTCTCACGGTATTTGGGGGTTCTCTGCACTAATCAGACTTGAATAGGCCAAAGGAACCCCAACAACCTTCGAATACTGACAGATCGAACAATAAAACGAAGGTTCAAGCATTTTGCATGCAGCTCCTCGAGGCCGGTCCATGGCTCGGTGTGCTATATTAGAAGGATGCAACATATGAACGGTAAGTAACAAGGATCTCTGTCAACAGAAGTGACACACCTACCTACCTCCATCAAATCAAACCTGTGACCTGCATGTTTTAGGACTGGCTTTGGAGCAGGCACATCGACCCGCGGTGCTACTTTATTGTTAACAGACAGATCTCGCCAGCAGTGCACGAATGACCAGAGACATCGCCTTATCGTTAGCCCCTCAAAGATGGCGGCAGCAGGTGCCTGAACCCCGAGAGACACTTTAGAATCCAGCAGCACGTCTATTGGCCCCTGCCCCACCTGAAGGATACTGGGGTGCCTGAACCCCGAGAGACACTTTAGAATCCAGCAGCACGTCTATTGGCCCCTACCCCACCTGAAGGATACTGGGGTGCCTGAACCCCGAGAGACACTTTAGAATCCAGCAGCACGTCTATTGGCCCCTGCCCCACCTGAAGGATACTGGGGTGCCTGAACCCCGAGAGACACTTTAGAATCCAGCAGCACGTGTATTGGCCCCTGCCCCACCTGAAGGATACTGGGGGGCCTGAACCCCGAGAGACACTTTAGAATCCAGCAGCACGTCTATTGGCCCCTGCCCCACCTGAAGGATACTGGGGTGCCTGAACCCCGAGAGACACTTTAGAATCCAGCAGCACGTCTATTGGCCCCTACCCCACCTGAAGGATACTGGGGTGCCTGAACCCCGAGAGACACTTTAGAATCCAGCAGCACGTCTATTGGCCCCTACCCCACCTGAAGGATACTGGGGTGCCTGAACCCCGAGAGACACTTTAGAATCCAGCAGCACGTCTATTGGCCCCTACCCCACCTGAAGGATACTGGGGTGCCTGAACCCCGAGAGACACTTTAGAATCCAGCAGCACGTCTATTGGCCCCTGCCCCACCTGAAGGATACTGGGGTGCCTGAACCCCGAGAGACACTTTAGAATCCAGCAGCACGTCTATTGGCCCCTACCCCACCTGAAGGATACTGGGGTGCCTGAACCCCGAGAGACACTTTAGAATTCAGCAGCACGTCTATTGGCCCCTGCCCCACCTGAAGGATACTGGGGTGCCTGAACCCCGAGAGACACTTTAGAATCCAGCAGCACGTCTATTGGCCCCTGCCCCACCTGAAGGATACTGGGGTGCCTGAACCCCGAGAGACACTTTAGAATCCAGCAGCACGTCTATTGGCCCCTGCCCCACCTGAAGGATACTGGGGTGCCTGAACCCCGAGAGACACTTTAGAACCCAGCAGCACGTCTATTGGCCCCTGCCCCACCTGAAGGATATTGGGGTGCCTGAACCCCGAGAGACACTTTAGAACCCAGCAGCACGTCTATTGGCCCCTGCCCCACCTGAAGGATACTGGGGTGCCTGAACCCCGAGAGACACTTTAGAATCCAGCAGCACGTCTATTGGCCCCTGCCCCACCTGAAGGATACTGGGGTGCCTGAACCCCGAGAGACACTTTAGAATCCAGCAGCACGTCTATTGGCCCCTGCCCCACCTGAAGGATACTGGGGTGCCTGAACCCCGAGAGACACTTTAGAATCCAGCAGCACGTCTATTGGCCCCTGCCCCACCTGAAGGATACTGGGGTGCCTGAACCCCGAGAGACACTTTAGAATCCAGCAGCACGTCTATTGGCCCCTGCCCCACCTGAAGGATACTGGGGTGCCTGAACCCCGAGAGACACTTTAGAATCCAGCAGCACGTCTATTGGCCCCTGCCCCACCTGAAGGATACTGGGGTGCCTGAACCCCGAGAGACACTTTAGAATCCAGCAGCACGTCTATTGGCCCCTGCCCCACCTGAAGGATACTGGGGTGCCTGAACCCCGAGAGACACTTTAGAATCCAGCAGCACGTCTATTGGCCCCTGCCCCACCTGAAGGATACTGGGGTGCCTGAACCCCGAGAGACACTTTAGAATCCAGCAGCACGTCTATTGGCCCCTGCCCCACCTGAAGGATACTGGGGTGCCTGAACCCCGAGAGACACTTTAGAATCCAGCAGCACGTCTATTGGCCCCTGCCCCACCTGAAGGATACTGGGGTGCCTGAACCCCGAGAGACACTTTAGAATCCAGCAGCACGTCTATTGGCCCCTGCCCCACCTGAAGGATACTGGGGTGCCTGAACCCCGAGAGACACTTTAGAATCCAGCAGCACGTCTATTGGCCCCTACCCCACCTGAAGGATACTGGGGTGCCTGAACCCCGAGAGACACTTTAGAATCCAGCAGCACGTCTATTGGCCCCTGCCCCACCTGAAGGATACTGGGGTGCCTGAACCCCGAGAGACACTTTAGAATCCAGCAGCACGTCTATTGGCCCCTGCCCCACCTGAAGGATACTGGGGTGCCTGAACCCCGAGAGACACTTTAGAATCCAGCAGCACGTCTATTGGCCCCTGCCCCACCTGAAGGATACTGGGGTGCCTGAACCCCGAGAGACACTTTAGAATCCAGCAGCACGTCTATTGGCCCCTGCCCCACCTGAAGGATACTGGGGTGCCTGAACCCCGGGAGACACTTTAGAATCCAGCAGCACGTCTATTGGCCCCTACCCCACCTGAAGGATACTGGGGTGCCTGAACCCCGGGAGACACTTTAGAATCCAGCAGCACGTCTATTGGCCCCTGCCCCACCTGAAGGATACTGGGGTGCCTGAACCCCGAGAGACACTTTAGAATCCAGCAGCACGTCTATTGGCCCCTGCCCCACCTGAAGGATACTGGGGTGCCTGAACCCCGAGAGACACTTTAGAATCCAGCAGCACGTCTATTGGCCCCTGCCCCACCTGAAGGATACTGGGGTGCCTGAACCCCGAGAGACACTTTAGAATCCAGCAGCACGTCTATTGGCCCCTGCCCCACCTGAAGGATACTGGGGTGCCTGAACCCCGAGAGACACTTTAGAATCCAGCAGCACGTCTATTGGCCCCTGCCCCACCTGAAGGATACTGGGGTGCCTGAACCCCGAGAGACACTTTAGAATCCAGCAGCACGTCTATTGGCCCCTGCCCCACCTGAAGGATACTGGGGTGCCTGAACCCCGAGAGACACTTTAGAATCCAGCAGCATGTCTATTGGCCCCTGCCCCACCTGAAGGATACTGGGGTGCCTGAACCCCGAGAGACACTTTAGAATCCAGCAGCACGTCTATTGGCCCCTGCCCCACCTGAAGGATACTGGGGTGCCTGAACCCCGAGAGACACTTTAGAATCCAGCAGCACGTCTATTGGCCCCTGCCCCACCTGAAGGATACTGGGGTGCCTGAACCCAGAGAGACACTTTAGAATCCAGCAGCACGTCTATTGGCCCCTGCCCCACCTGAAGGATACTGGGGTGCCTGAACCCCGAGAGACACTTTAGAATCCAGCAGCACGTCTATTGGCCCCTGCCCCACCTGAAGGATACTGGGGGGCCTGAACCCCGAGAGACACTTTAGAATCCAGCAGCACGTCTATTGGCCCCTGCCCCACCTGAAGGATACTGGGGTGCCTGAACCCCGAGAGACACTTTAGAATCCAGCAGCACGTCTATTGGCCCCTGCCCCACCTGAAGGATACTGGGGTGCCTGAACCCCGAGAGACACTTTAGAATCCAGCAGCACGTCTATTGGCCCCTACCCCACCTGAAGGATACTGGGGTGCCTGAACCCCGAGAGACACTTTAGATTCCAGCAGCACGTCTATTGGCCCCTACCCCACCTGAAGGATACTGGGGTGCCTGAACCCCGAGAGACACTTTAGAATCCAGCAGCACGTCTATTGGCCCCTACCCCACCTGAAGGATACTGGGGTGCCTGAACCCCGAGAGACACTTTAATCCAGCAGCACGTCTATTGGCCCCTACCCCACCTGAAGGATACTGGGTACACATTTCCCGGTTCCAGCACCGGCTCAGTTTAAGAGAAAGGCCCTCGCAGACAAGAGGCTGTGGAGGAAGCAGCTGCACTCGGAGAAAGCAGGGCTGGGAGGCCTCCAAACAAAGGTGAGGCTTTCAGTGGCATTCAACCCCCCCCCCCTGCACAGGAAGGAGGGACGGGGGGGACGGGGGGAGGGCGCATCCGAGGCGAGGGCCTTTGTACCGGGCTCAAGAGCTGGCAGGCCTCGGACGGATGATGCAACCGAGGCAGACAGAGGCCCGGCTCCTGAGGATACAGCGCCCTTCCTCCCAGAGTATCCTGTTCCATCAATAATGGAGGGCCGGGAGCCCAGGCGCCCCGAAGGCAGATCCGGTTCCATCAGTGAGTGAGTGGAGGGCAAGGGGCCCTCGGGCACAGACAGCGCCCTCAACAACAGAGGGCATGGGGCCCTGGGCACAGGCAGCTCCCTCAATAACAGAGGGCATGGGGCCCTCGGGCAAAGGCAGTTCCAACAACAGAGGGCAAGGGGCCCTCGGGCACAGGCAGATCCATCAACAGGGCATGGGACCCTCGGGCACAGGCAGATCCATCAACAGGGCATGGGACCCTCGGGCACAGGCAGCGCCCTCAACAACAGAGGGCATGGGGCCCTCGGGCACAGGAAGCTCCCTCAATAACAGAGGGCAAGGGGCCCTCGGGCATAGGCAGCGCCCTCAACAGGGCATGGGACCCTCGGGCACAGGCAGATCCCTCAACAGAGGGCATGGGGCCCTCGGGCACAGGCAGCTCCCTATATAACAGATGGCATGGGGCCCTCGGGCACAGGCAGCGCCCTCAATAACAGAGCATGGGGCCCTCGGGCACAGGCAGATCCATCAATAGAGGGCATGGGGCCCTCGGGCACAGGCAGCGCCCTCAATAACAGAGGGCATGGGGCCCTCGGGCACAGGCAGCTCCCTCAACAACAGAGGGCATGGGGCCCTCAGGCACAGGAAGCTCCCTCAATAACAGAGGGCAAGGGGCCCTCGGGCATAGGCAGCGCCCTCAATAACAGAGGGCATGGGGCCCTCGGGCACAGGCAGATCCCTCAACAGAGGGCATGGGGCCCTCGAGCACAGGCAGATCCCTCAACAGAGGGCATGGGGCCCTCGGGCATAGGCAGCTCCCTATATAACAGATGGCATGGGACCCTCGGGCACAGGCAGATCCCTCAACAGAGGGCATGGGGCCCTCGGGCACAGGCAGCTCCCTATATAACAGATGGCATGGGGCCCTCGGGCATAGGCAGATCCCTCAACAGTGGGCATGGGGCCCTCGGGCACAGGCAGCGCCCTCAATAACAGAGGGCATTGAGCCCTCGGGCATAGGCAGCGCCCTCAACAGGGCATGGGGCCCTCTGGCACAGGCAGCTCCCTCAATAACAGAGGGCATGGGGCCCTCGGGCACAGGCAGATCCCTCAACAGTGGGCATGGGACCCTCGGGCACAGGCAGATCCCTCAACAGAGGGCATGGGACCCTCGGGCACAGGCAGATCCCTCAACAGTGGGCATGGGGCCCTCGGGCAAAGGCAGATCCCTCAATAACAGAGGGCATGGGGCCCTCGGGCACAGGCAGCTCCCTCAATAACAGAGGGCATGGGGCCCTCGGGCACAGGCAGATCCCTCAACAGAGGGCATGGGGCCCTCGAGCACAGGCAGATCCCTCAACAGAGGGCATGGGGCCCTCGGGCATAGGCAGCTCCCTATATAACAGATGGCATGGGGCCCTCGGGCACAGGCAGCGCCCTCAATAACAGAGGGCAAGGGGCCCTCGGGCACAGGCAGATCCATCAACAGGGCATGGGACCCTCGGGCACAGGCAGATCCCTCAACAGAGGGCATGGGGCCCTCGGGCATAGGCAGCGCCCTCAACAACAGAGGGCATGGGGCCCTCGGGCACAGGAAGCTCCCTCAATAACAGAGGGCAAGGGGCCCTCGGGCACAGACAGCGCCCTCAACAACAGAGGGCATGGGGCCCTGGGCACAGGCAGCTCCCTCAATAACAGAGGGCATGGGGCCCTCGGGCAAAGGCAGTTCCAACAACAGAGGGCAAGGGGCCCTCGGGCACAGGCAGATCCATCAACAGGGCATGGGACCCTCGGGCACAGGCAGATCCATCAACAGGGCATGGGACCCTCGGGCACAGGCAGCGCCCTCAACAACAGAGGGCATGGGGCCCTCGGGCACAGGAAGCTCCCTCAATAACAGAGGGCAAGGGGCCCTCGGGCATAGGCAGCGCCCTCAACAGGGCATGGGACCCTCGGGCACAGGCAGATCCCTCAACAGAGGGCATGGGGCCCTCGGGCACAGGCAGCTCCCTATATAACAGTTGGCATGGGGCCCTCGGGCACAGGCAGCGCCCTCAATAACAGAGCATGGGGCCCTCGGGCACAGGCAGATCCATCAACAGAGGGCATGGGGCCCTCGGGCACAGGCAGCGCCCTCAATAACAGAGGGCATGGGGCCCTCGGGCACAGGCAGCTCCCTCAACAACAGAGGGCATGGGGCCCTCAGGCACAGGAAGCTCCCTCAATAACAGAGGGCAAGGGGCCCTCGGGCATAGGCAGCGCCCTCAATAACAGAGGGCATGGGGCCCTCGGGCACAGGCAGATCCCTCAACAGAGGGCATGGGGCCCTCGAGCACAGGCAGATCCCTCAACAGAGGGCATGGGGCCCTCGGGCATAGGCAGCTCCCTATATAACAGATGGCATGGGACCCTCGGGCACAGGCAGATCCCTCAACAGAGGGCATGGGGCCCTCGGGCACAGGCAGCTCCCTATATAACAGATGGCATGGGGCCCTCGGGCATAGGCAGATCCCTCAACAGTGGGCATGGGGCCCTCGGGCACAGGCAGCGCCCTCAATAACAGAGGGCATTGAGCCCTCGGGCATAGGCAGCGCCCTCAACAGGGCATGGGGCCCTCTGGCACAGGCAGCTCCCTCAATAACAGAGGGCATGGGGCCCTCGGGCACAGGCAGATCCCTCAACAGTGGGCATGGGACCCTCGGGCACAGGCAGATCCCTCAACAGAGGGCATGGGACCCTCGGGCACAGGCAGATCCCTCAACAGTGGGCATGGGGCCCTCGGGCACAGGCAGATCCCTCAATAACAGAGGGCATGGGGCCCTCGGGCACAGGCAGCTCCCTCAATAACAGAGGGCATGGGGCCCTCGGGCACAGGCAGATCCCTCAACAGAGGGCATGGGGCCCTCGAGCACAGGCAGATCCCTCAACAGAGGGCATGGGGCCCTCGGGCATAGGCAGCTCCCTATATAACAGATGGCATGGGGCCCTCGGGCACAGGCAGCGCCCTCAATAACAGAGGGCAAGGGGCCCTCGGGCACAGGCAGATCCATCAACAGGGCATGGGACCCTCGGGCACAGGCAGATCCCTCAACAGAGGGCATGGGGCCCTCGGGCATAGGCAGCTCCCTATATAACAGATGGCATGGGGCCCTCGGGCACAGGCAGCGCCCTCAATAACAGAGGGCATGGGGCCCTCGGGCACAGGCAGCTCCCTCAACAACAGAGGGCATGGGGCCCTCGGGCACAGGCAGCTCCCTCAATAAGGGAGGGCACGGGGACCTCGGGCATAGGCAGCTCCCTCAATAACAGAGGGCAAGGGGCCCTCGGGCACAGGAAGCTCCCTCAACAACAGAACATGGGGCCCTCGTGCACAGGCAGCTCCCTCAATACCAGAGGGCATGGGGCCCTCGGGCACAGGCAGCTCCAACAACAGAGGGCATGGGGGCCTCGGGCAAAGGCAGCACCCTCAACAGAGGGCATGGGGCCCTCCAACATACCGAGCTCCCTCAATATTAGAGAGCACCGGGCGCGCCGACATATCCAGGTCCCTCAACAACAAAGAGCACCGGGCGCGCCGACATATCCAGGTCCCTCAACAGAAAGCAACGGGCCCACCGACATACCCAGCTCCCTCAATATTAGAGAGCACCGGGCGCGCCGACATATCCAGCTCCCTCAACAGAAAGCAACGGGCCCTCCCACATACCCAGCTCCCTCAATATTAGAGAGCACCGGGCACGCCGACATATCCAGCTCCCTCAACAGAAAGCAACGGGCCCTCCCACATACCCAGCTCCCTCAATATAAGAGAGCACCGGGCCCGCCAACATATCTAGCTCCCTCAACAACAAAGAGCACCGGGCGCGCCGACATATCCAGGTCCCTCAACAACAAAGAGCACCGGGCGCGCCGACATATCCAGGTCCCTCAACAACAAAGAGCACCGGGCGCGCCGACATATCCAGGTCCCTCAACAGAAAGCAACGGGCCCTCCGATATACCCAGTTCCCTCAATATTAGAGAGCACCGGGCCCGCCGACATATCCAGCACCCTCAATAATAGAGGGCAACGGGCCCACCAGCATATCCAGCTCCCTCAATATTATGGAGCACAGGGCCCACCGACATATCCAGCACCCTCAAAAACAGTATGCACAGGGCCCGCCACAATATCCAGCATCCTCAATAAAAGTATGCACCGAGCCATCCGACACATCCAGCTCCCTCAATAATAGGGAGCACCGGGCCCGCCGACATGGCCAGCACCCTCAACAATTTGCACCGGGTCCGCCACAATACCCAGCTCCCTCAATAATAGAGAGCAATGGGCCCTCCAACATATTCAGCTCCCTCAATAATAGAGGGCATCGGGCCCTCCGGCAGAGGCAGCTCCATATCATGCTCACCCAATGTACTTGTGTTGGGTACCCTCTTGCAACTTGCACACACCACTTTGCCCCTGTAACACACGGTTTACTTCCTCTCACATGTTTTTTTACCTTTGATAAGTGCCACCTTTGCCTACGTAACGTTTGTTCTTGTGCCTGAGTGTCTAGCATATATTGCAGTATTATACCTCAAATTATACTTTGTTTTCTCTTGTAGCCTGCACACTTGTCACTTTTTCCTCCTGTGCACTTTTTACTACCTCATGTATTTTTGTTTGCTCACAATTATCACTTTACCGTATGTAACGTAACGTTTGCTTTTGCAATTTTTTGTTCGGTAATGTTCTGAGTTTGTATCATTTCTGTTCCGATTGTGAAGCGCTCTGACGCCTTCGGGTAAAGTCCGCGCTATATAAAATTGCATAAATAAATAAAAAAACCATAACAGGGGCACCACGGCCTTCCAGAATGTACGGTTCCATCCATAACAGGGGCACCAGGGCCTTCCAGCATGTCCTGTTCATCCATAACAGGGGCACCAGGTCCTTCCAGCATGTCCTGTTCATCCATAACAAGGGCACCAGAGCCATCCAGCATGTCCTGCTCATCCATAACAGGGGCACCAGTGCCTTCCAGCATGTCCTGTTCATCCATAACAGGGGCACCAGTGCCTTCCAGCATACCCTGCTCACTCATAACAGGGGCACCAGTGCCTTCCAGCATGTCCTGTTCCACCCATAACAGGAACACCAGGGCCTTCCAGCATGTCCTGTTCATCCATAACAGGGGCACCAGGGCCTTCCAGCATGTCCTGCTCATCCATAACAGGGGCATCAGAGCCTTCTAGCATGTCCTGTTCCATCCATAAAAGGGGCACCAGGGCCTTCAGTATGTCCTGCTCATCCATAACAGGGGCACAAGGGCCTTCCAGCATGTCCTGTTCATCCATAACAGGGGCACCAGGGCCTTCCAGCATGTCCTGTTCCACCCATAACAGGGGGCACCAGTGCCTTCCAGCATGTCCTGCTCATCCATAACAGGGGCACCAGGTCCTTCCAGCATGTCCTGTTCATCCATAACAGGGGCACCAGGGCCTTCCAGCATACCCTGCTCACCCATAACAGGGGCACCAGGGCCTTCCAGCATGTCCTGTTCCATCCATAACAGGGGCACCAGGGCCTTCCAGCATGTCCTGTTCATCCATAACAGGGGCACCAGGGCCTTCCAGCATGTCCTGTTCCATCCATAACAGGGGCACCAGGGCCTTCCAGCATGTCCTGTTCCATCCATAACAGGGGCACCAGGGCCTTCCAGCATGTCCTGTTCATCCATAACAGGGGCACCAGGCCTTCCAGCATGTCCTGCTCACCCGTAACAGGGGCACCAGTGCCTTCCAGTATGTCCTGCTCACCCGTAACAGGGGCACCAGGGCCTTCCAGCATGTCCTGCTCACCCGTAACAGGGGCACCAGGGCCTTCCAGCATGTCCTGCTCACCCGTAACAGGGGCACCAGTGCCTTCCAGTATGTCCTGCTCACCCGTAACAGGGGCACCAGGGCCTTCCAGCATACCCTGCTCATCGATAACAGGGGCACCAGGGCCTTCCAGCATGTCCTGTTCATCCATAACAGGGGCACCAGGGCCTTCCAGCATGTCCTGTTCCATCCATAACAGGGGCACCATATCCTTCCAGCATACCTCACCCATAACAGGGGGCACCAGGGCCTCTCCGCATGTCCTGTTCTATCTATGACGGGGCACCAGGGCCTTCCAGCATACCCTGCTCATCGATAGCAGGGGCACCAGAGCCTTCCAGCATGTCCTGTTCCATCCATAACAGGGGCACCAGGGCCTTCCAGCATACCCTGCTCATCGATAACAGGGGCACCAGGGCCTTCCAGCATACCCTGCTCATCGATAGCAGGGGCACCAGGGCCTTCCAGCATGTCCTGTCCATGGGGAGAGGAGTTGGCCTAACGGCTAGGGCGCTCGGACCTGGGGATCTGGGCTCGAGTCTCGGTAACGACGCCAAAACCTCCTGTGATCCTGGGCAAATCACTTAATCTCCCCATGCCTAAAATGAATGTGTGTCCATATTCATGTGACGTAACTGGTGCTATGTAAAGCGCTCTGATACCTGATTCGGTTCGGGTTAAGTTCGCTATATATAAAACTCTGCAAAAAAAAACAACAAAAAAAACACGTCCTGTTCATCCATAACAGGAGCACCAGGGCCTTCCAGCATGTCCTGTTCATCCATAACAGGAGCACCAGGGCCTTCCAGCATGTCCTGTTCATCCATAACAGGAGCACCAGGGCCTTCCAGCATGTCCTGTTCACCCATAACAGGAGCACCAGGCCCTTCCAGCATGTCCTGTTCATCCATAACAGGAGCACCAGGGCCTTCCAGCATGTCCTGTTCCATCCATAACAGGGGCACCATATCCTTCCAGCATACCTCACCCATAACAGGGGGCACCAGGGCCTCTCCGCATGTCCTGTTCATCCATAACAGGGGCACCAGGGCCTTCCAGCATGTCCTGTTCATCCATAACAGGGGCACCAGGGCCTTCCAGCATGTCCTCTTCCATCCATAACAGGGGCACCAGGGCCTTCCAGCATGTCCTGTTCATCCATAACAGGGGCACCAGGCCTTCCAGCATGTCCTGTTCATCCATAACAGGGGCACCAGGGCCTTCCAGCATGTCCTGTTCATCCATAACAGGGGCACCAGGGCCTTCCAGCATGTCCTCTTCCATCCATAACAGGGGCACCAGGGCCTTCCAGCATGTCCTGTTCATCCATAACAGGGGCACCAGGCCTTCCAGCATGTCCTGTTCATCCATAACAGGGGCACCAGGGCCTTCCAGCATGTCCTGTTCATCCATAACATGGGGCACCAGGGCCTTCCAGCATGTCCTCTTCCATCCATAACAGGGGCACCAGGGCTTTCCAGCATACCCTGATCCATCCATAACAGGGGCACCAGGGCCTTCCAGCATACCCTGATCCATCCATAACAGGGGCACCAGGGCCTTCCAGCATGTCCTGTTCATCCATAACAGGGGCACCAGGGCCTTCCAGCATGTCCTCTTCCATCCATAACAGGGGCACCAGGGCCTTCCAGCATACCCTGATCCATCCATAACAAGGGCACCAGGGCCTTCCAGCATGACCTGTTCACCCATAACAGGGGCACCAGGGCCTTCCAGCATGTCCTGTTCATCCATAACAGGGGCACCAGGGCCTTCCAGCATGTCCTCTTCCATCCATAACACGGGCACCAGGGCCTTCCAGCATGTCCTGTTCATCCATAACAGGGGCACCAGGGGCACCAGGGCCTTCCAGCATGTCCTGTTCCATCCATAACAGGGGCACCAGGCCTTCCAGCAGGTCCTGTTCACCCATAACAGGGGCACCAGGGCCTTCCAGCATGTCCTGTTCCATCCATAACAGGGGGACAAGGGCCTTCCAGCATGTCCTGTTCATCCATAACAGGGGCACCAGAGCCTTCCAGCATGACCTGCTCATCCATAACAGGGGCACCAGGCCTTCCAGCAGGTCCTGTTCACCCATAACAGGGGCACCAGGGCCTTCCAGCATGTCCTGTTCCATCCATAACAGGGGCACAAGGGCCTTCCAGCATGTCCTGTTCATCCATAACAGGGGCACCAGGGGCACCAGGGCCTTCCAGCATGTCCTGCTCACCCATAACAGGGGCACCAGGGCCTTCCAGCATGTCCTGTTCATCCATAACAGGGGCACCAGGCCTTCCA
This sequence comes from Lissotriton helveticus, assembly GCF_964261635.1. NCBI lineage: Eukaryota > Metazoa > Chordata > Amphibia > Caudata > Salamandridae > Lissotriton > Lissotriton helveticus. The sequence goes on from NC_136070.1 coordinate 1,278,501,380, forward strand.
GCAGGTCCTGTCCATCCATAACAGGGGCACCAGGCCTTCCAGCAGGTCCTGTTCACCCATAACAGGGGCACCAGGGCCTTCCAGCATGTCCTGTTCCATCCATAACAGGGGCACAAGGGCCTTCCAGCATGTCCTGTTCATCCATAACAGGGGCTCCAGACCTTCCAGCAGGTCCTGTTCACCTATCATAACAGGGGCACCAGGGCCTTCCAGCATGTCCTGTTCCATCCATAACAGGGGCACAAGGGCCTTCCAGCATGTCCTGTTCCACCCATAACAGGGGCACCAGGGCCTTCCAGCATGTCCTGTTCATCCATAACAGGGGCACCAGGGCCTTCCAGCATGTCCTGCTTATCCATAACAGGGGCACCAGGGCCTTCCAGCATGTCCTGTTCATCCATAACAGGGGCACCAGGGCCTTCCAGCATGCCCTGCTCATCCATAACAGGGGCACCAGGGCCTTCCAGCATGACCGGCTCATCCATAACAGGGGCACCAGGGCCTTCCAGCAGGTCCTGTTCACCCATAACAGGAGCACCAGGGCCTTCCAGCATGTCCTGTTCATCCATAACAGGGGCACCAGGGCCTTCCAGCATGTCCTGTTCACCCATAACAGGGGCACCAGGACCTTCCAGCATGTCCTGTTCCATCCATAACAGGGGCACCAGTGCCTTCCAGCATGTCCTGTTCCATCCATAACAGGGGCACCAGTGCCTTCCAGCATGTCCTGTTCCATCCATAACAGGGGGCACCAGGGCCTTCCAGCATGTCCTGTTCATCCATAACAGGGGCACCAGGGGTTTCCAGCATGTCCCGTTCCATCCATAACAGGGGCACCAGGGCCTTCCAGCATGTCCTGTTCCATCCATAACAGGGGGCACCAGGGCCTTCCAGCATGTCCTGTTCATCCATAACAGGGGCACCAGTGCCTTCCAGCATGTCCTGCTCACCCATAACAGGGGGCACCAGGGCCTTCCAGCATGTCCCGTTCCATCCATAACAGGGGCACCAGGGCCTTCCAGCATGTCCTGCTCACCCATAACAGGGGCACCAGGGCCTTCCAGCATGTCCTGTTCATCCATAACAGGGCCACCAGGGCCTTCCAGCATGTCCTGCTCACCCATGACAGGGGCACCAGGGGCACCAGGGCCTTCCAGCATGTCCTGTTCACCCATAACAGGGGCACCAGGGCCTTCCACCATGTCCTGTTCCATCCATAACAGGGGCACCAGGGCCTTCCAGCATGTCCTGTTCATCCATAACAGGGGCACCAGTGCCTTCCAGCATGTCCTGTTCATCCATAACAGGGGCACCAGGGCCTTCCAGCATGTCCTGTTCATCCATAACAGGGGCACCAGGGCCTTCCAGCATGTCCTGTTCATCCATAACAGGGGCACCAGTGCCTTCCAGCATGTCCTGTTCATCCATAACAGGGGCACCAGGGCCTTCCAGCATGTCCTGTTCATCCATAACAGGGGCACCAGTGCCTTCCAGCATGTCCTGTTCATCCATAACAGGGGCACCAGGGCCTTCCAGCATGTCCTGTTCCAGCCATAACAGGGGCACCAGTGCCTTCCAGCATACCCTGCTCACCCGTAACAGGGGCACCAGGGCCTTCCAGCATGTCCTGTTCACCCATACCAGGGGCACCAGGGCCTTCCAACATACCCTGCTCACCCGTGACAGGGGCACCAGGGCCTTCCAGCATGTCCTGTTCACCCATACCAGGGGGCACCAGTGCCTTCCAGCATACCCTGCTCATCGATAACAGGGGCGCCAGGGCCTTCCAGCATGTCCTGTTCATCCATAACAGGGGCACCAGGGCCTTCCAGCATGTCCTGTTCATCCATAACAGGGGCACCAGGCCTTCCAGCATGTCCTGTTCACCCATACCAGGGGCACCAGGGCCTTCCAACATACCCTGCTCACCCGTGACAGGGGCACCAGGGCCTTCCAGCATGTCCTGTTCACCCATACCAGGGGGCACCAGTGCCTTCCAGCATACCCTGCTCATCGATAACAGGGGCGCCAGGGCCTTCCAGCACGTCCTGTTCATCCATAACAGGGGCACCAGGGCCTTCCAGCATGTCCTGTTCATCCATAACAGGGGCACCAGGCCTTCCAGCATGTCCTGTTCATCCATAACAGGGGCACCAGGGCCTTCCAGCATGTCCTGCTCATCCATAACAGGGGCACCAGGGCCTTCCAGCATGTCCTGTTCCATCCGAAACAGGGGGGCACCAGGGCCTTCCAGCACGTCCTGCTCACCCATAGCAGGGACACCAGGCCTTCCAGCATACCCTGCTCATCGATAACAGGGGCACCAGTGCCTTCCAGCATGTCCTGTTCATCCATAACAGGGGGCACCAGTGCCTTCCAGCATGTCCTGTTCATCCATAACAGGGGCACCAGTGCCTTCCAGCATGTCCTGTTCATCCATAACAGGGGCACCAGTGCCTTCCAGCATGTCCTGTTCCAGCCATACAAGGGGGCACCAGGGCCTTCCAGCATGTCCTGTTCCAGCCATACCAGGGGGCACAAGGGCCTTCCAACATACCCTGCTCACCCGTGACAGGGGCACCAGGGCCTTCCAACATACCCTGCTCACCCGTGACAGGGGCACCAGGGCCTTCCAGCATGTCCTGTTCCAGCCATAACAGGGGCACCAGTGCCTTCCAGCATGTCCTGTTCATCCATAACAGGGGCACCAGCGCCTCTCCACATTTCCTGTTCATCCATAACAGGGGGCACCAGTGCCTTCCAGCACACCCTGCTCATCGATAACAGGGGCGCCAGGGCCTTCCAGCATGTCCTGTTCATCCATAACAGGGGCACCAGGGCCTTCCAGCATGTCCTGTTCCATCCATAACAGGGGCGCCAGGGCCTTCCAGCATGTCCTGTATCCATAACAGGGGCACCAGGGCCTTCCAACATGTCCTGTATCCATAACAGGGGCACCAGGGCCTTCCAGCATGTCCTGTTCCATCCATAACAGGGGCACCAGGGCCTTCCAGCATGTCCTGTTCCATCCATAACAGGGGCACCAGGCCTTCCAGCATGTCCTGTTCCATCCATAACAGGGGGCACCAGTGCCTTCCAGCATACCCTGCTCATCGATAACAGGGGCACCAGGGCCTTCCAGCATGTCCTGTATCCATAACAGGGGCACCAGGCCTTCCAGCATGTCCTGTTCCATCCATAACAGGGGGCACCAGTGCCTTCCAGCATACCCTGCTCATCGATAACAGGGGCAACAGGGCCTTCCAGCATGTCCTGTATCCATAACAGGGGCACCAGGGCCTTCCAGCATGTCCTGTATCCATAACAGGGGCACCAGGGCCTTCCAGCATACCCTGCTCACCCGTAACAGTGGCACCAGGGCCTTCCAGCATACCCTGCTCACCCGTAACAGGGGCACCAAGGCCTTCCAACATACCCTGCTCACCCGTGACAGGGGGCACCAGGCCTTCCAGCATGTCCTGTTCATCCATAACAGGGGGCACCAGTGCCTTCCAGCATGTCCTGCTCATCCATAACAGGGCCACCAGAGCCTTCCAGCATGTCCTGTTCATCCGTAACAGGGGCACCAGTGCCTTCCAGCATGTCCTGTATCCATAACAGGGGCACCAGGGCCTTCCAGCATGTCCTGTATCCATAACAGGGGGCACCAGGGCCTTCCAGCATGTCCTGTATCCATAACAGGGGGCACCAGTGCCTTCCAGCATGTCCTGTATCCATAACAGGGGAACCAGGGCCTTCCAGCATGTCCTGTTCCATCCATAACAGGGGCACCAGGGCCTTCCAGCATGTCCTGTATCCATAACAGGGGCACCAGGGCCTTCCAGCATGTCCTGTATCCATAACAGGGGCACCAGGGCCTTCCAGCATGTCCTGTTCCATCCATAACAGGGGCACCAGGGCCTTCCAGCATGTCCTGTTCATCCATAACAGGGGCACAAGGGCCTTCCAGCATGTCCTGCTCATCGATAACAGGGGGCACCAGGGCCTTCCAGCATACCCTGATCCATCCATAACAGGGGCACCAGGGCCTTCCAGCATACCCTGATCCATCCATAACAGGGGACCAGGCCCTCCAACAAATCCTTTTCCAGCAATAATTGGTCCTCCAGCAAATGCTATTGCATCAATACATGAGGGCGCTGGCCCACCAGCATAACCGGTTCCCTTAGAATCACAAACATGGGGTCCTCACAGGGCACAGTCTATATGTACAGTCTATGCCCTTTTATGGCCTGACATTTACTATTCCAAAATACTGTGCTTTCTGTCAATAGCATAAGTAAGGACCTCCAATCTGTGCAGAACACACAGAAACCGAAGCACAGAGCACTGTGCACAAGGGTCCTGCAACATGGAACTTGTGAGACTAAGTAATATTCGCAAGCGCAGCCCATCTATACATCTAGACAGTGCTCGATCACATACCCTGGGATCCCTTCGCCACGCGATCAGCACCCAGTAAGCCAGCTAACATGGAGACTTCTTGGGATTAACCGGTGCATGAAACAGAGATAGCTCGTCTAACTAGAGCTACCCTGTGAAAAACACATCAAAGGGTCATGTGAGAAGATTATAGTGAACAGCTGTTTCATATTCAACGACTCATGGCAAAATACATTTAAGTGATATATTGACTTAGGACTTCATCACAAGCTGGACTATGGACTGCCAATCCTACTATTCTGAATGCAATGATTCGATACTCTACAAATGCAGAGTGCACAAATAAAACCATCCCAATAGTAGCCAAGCACCTTTGGGATCTATTGGCCTTGCCAATCCCATTATACTTTTAGCTATGCAGTGCAGCACCGGCAAAATGCCGTGTAGCAAAGTGAAATCCTTAAAAAAAAAAAAAGTACATTAAAAGCATTGGCCAAACCAATAGGTCTCATCTATGCGGCGAGACCAATTGGCATTCTCAATTTTTTTATTTTTTTTAAAGATGTTGTGCAGAGCCAGTTGGCCAAACCAATAGGTCTCATCTATGCGGGGAGACCAATTGGCGTTCTCACAATATTATTTTTTTTTAAAGATGTTGTGCAGAGCCAGCTGCTATGCAACATGGCTGAAAGCAAATAAACAAAATTCTATGCCGCGGCAAGCGTTAACCGCATCGTAGATCTGTGTTCCAATTTATTTGAACCATGTTGCACAGTACTCTGTGCTGCTGTGAAGTATCTTAAAAAAAATAATTAATAAAGCCAAATCGGGGACAGGGTTGTCCACTGTCCCCCCTACTCTACGCCTTTGCAACTGAACCCCTGGCGGGGTGGATGAGGGTAAATGCCATGGTCAGAGGGCTAGAGTGGGACTCTGGGTCTCAGACAGAATAACGCTTTATGCTGATGACGTTCTGATTTTCCTAGATGACCCTCAGGAGTTGGGTCCCAAAGTACTCCAGATCCTTGCCATTTTTGGCTAAATCCTCGGTCTACCCCATGGCCTGCCCTCCACCAGCCTTAAGCTGAGCTACTGAACTGCTGCTCATACCTGAGGTGTATATTACCAGAGATCCCCGTCTGGCCTGGACATGCAATATCCAATTCCAATTAGACCGCTTCCACAGGAAACTGGAATTCTGGGCAACATTACCACTCTCCATATAAGGGCGCTCTGCCACCTACAAAATGGTAGCCCTCCGCAGGATTCATTACGAGCTACAAAGCTACCCAGTTCCCGTACCTCTGGTATGATTCGCTCTTGCACAACTTATTGTGGGGCCATGGTACCCCCAGAGTCGCCCTATCCATATGCTAAAAATCCATATATGATGGTGACAACACAGCGCCATATATAACCTCATATTACAAGGCACCACATCTCATTGTTGTGAATGAGTGGTGGTTCGACACGGGTACTGACCCAGCATTTGTAACCATAAAATAGGCAATGCGAGACGTCTCTCTTGCCTACTTGTATGTGGGGGAAGCCTCCTGCTGACCTACCTCCAGTGACATTCTTGACACTAAAAATTTGGAATACCGATAAAACTCTAGGTTGGGGAGGAAGGGGGAATCTAAGGAAAGTAGCACCACAGTGATAAAGACTAGGATGCCGCAAATCGCCAATCTTTGGGGTTTCAAATCCTGGGAAAATGACAGGCGTTTCTAAAGTGGGAACTGTTGAAACAGGCAACACTTTGACATCCTTCATCAACCTTTAAACAGAATATGAACTACACTGCATACAATTTTTTGTAAATATTCACAGCTTAGATACGCCCTCTTGTTCAATATGGCAGAGCTCGGAGAGATACCGGACCATAGCCCCCTAGAGGCCAAAATCCTTTTAGGCGCCCTCACCACACAAACTCTCCCAGTTATAACAATCATTATTGATTAACACATCAGACACCTTTAGTCACCTACAAGAGACCTGGGATAACTCTGTAATGATGACTGGAGGGAGGCTCTGGCCTCCCCCCGCAAGCCTGCTACTGCCTCCAGGTTCAGACTCCTACAATGGGATACACCGGAAGTGGGGTATACCTTCTACACACACTCTGGACCTGTCCGAAACTGAATCCATTCTGGGAAGGGGCGATGGTGACAACGGGGCCGGTGTGGGCTGTACTTTACCCTCCTTCATATAACGACAGGGGTGGATACTGACAGATACAAGGCATCATTGCTGTGGTTGTGTCTAGAGGTGGCAAAGGAGGACATTGCCAGTGCCTGGAAGAGTGAGGACCCCCGACGTTCGAGAAATGAAAGCGAACGTTGGACATGTTAGTCACTAGAAACCCCAATTTAGAGAAACGGGGGGATGTCCGCACAAACATTTTGAAATATAGGCCGCCTAGTGCAGCTACAGGGGTATTACCCTCTAAAGACAGGCAGATGCACGAAGGGTCCTAGATGAGGCACTCCAGATTTGCATTACGGACTGGTTAACTACAGGGCGAATCAGAGCTGGGGGGCACAACTAGTAGAACTGTCCTGATGGATGCAGCGAGTTGTGATGGGAGACTCACTTGGATATAGCTTATAATCTTTTAATACTTTCTATTATGATGGCAGTCTGCTTTTTCTGTGTACCACTCATATGATGAGAAAATCTATTAAAATATCTTGTAAATAAATAAAATAAAGCTAAATAGGCTGCTGTGTAACACTGTACATAGTAAATAAACAAATCGCGAGGGCGCGGCCAGCGTACACCACATCATAGCGCTTTGTTTTTAATTACTTTAAGGCGTTGCACAACGGCCCTTGCTGTTGTGTAATGTGCCTTAAACAGCGAGGGGATGGCAAGCAACCCTCTCCGCTGGGTAGAGGATGTAGGTAACGGCCAAAGCTACCCACTGTGGAACTAGGGAACCACATTCCAACGTCAATGTCGCCTCATCCTGTGGTTCTGAAGAAAATCACCTAATCTACCTGGGTGCAAAAAAAAATGAAAGTGTTCTTGTGTAATGTAACTGGTGCTCGTGTAAAGTACTCCAACACCTTTGGGCCAAGTTTGCGCTATATAAATCTGCAACAAAAAAAGCAACCATAGGTAGAATGGTAGAGGGAAAAAAAGAACGTGTAGCGGGAGGCAGAAGGGTGGGTGGGTTATAAAGAGAACGACGACTGGGAAGGGGTGGGGTAGTGCCGAAAAGTATAAAAGAGTACCTGAAGGAGCCTGCAGCCAATGGAAGGACCCAGGTCACAGGAAGCAGCACTTGGTCCATGCTCCACAGCAGGGAAGAGGACTGAAACCCATGAGGAAGCCAGAGGCAAAGAGGAGGCACCAACCAATAGGAAGCAAGGAAACAAGAGTGACATGGAAGTCAACCAATGGTAAGTACAGGTAAATAATGGGCTGGTTCTAAACCCCTAATAACATTTTTTTTTCACCAGAGATTTTGCAGAGTGCAAACGCTGTGCAGGCGAAACCTAAAAAAGGAGGCACAGCATTGTTATTTTGTAGACGAGTGTGATATCTATCACACAAGCAAACATATGGTAGGGAGTGGCGAGGCGGGGTAATGGGTGCAGAGGGAAGCAGAGACCAAGAAAGCACAGTGGGGGAAAGGCACACGAGGGAGAGCGCAACACAGAGGAGTCGGAGAAACATGACAGAGACCAGCAGGAGGTCGGACCAAGAGGCATGCTGATGGCAGGTGTGCTTTTAAAGCACCCAGAGGAAAAGGGGAAAAAAAAACACAATCATTGGCAAAGCTAATAGGTCTTGCTTTCTTAATGCGAATGGAAAGCTACCGGCTTTGCCAATGCTTATTTGTAAAGTACTGCTTAACCAAATAAAACAAAAAAACATTTGTAAATTCCGGAGGAAAAACAGGGTCTCTCAAAATTACACATTGAATTCAATATTTTTGAACTTTGTAAATGACTGGCTTTATTTTCCAAATCCGTTTCACTCAGGAAACTGAACATAATTGAAAAACACTGACATACTAGAATTCAAATGAAAGGCGTGCCAGTGCCTAATTTAATTGTAACAGGACTCGTGCATGCTACACCACTATGGAGAGCTGCAGAAGAGGCTGGGCGTCCACCCCCTGAGCCGCGTAGGAGTCCTCGAGGCATCCGTCAGGGTCCACACTGGGCACCATGAGGGCACTCCGTCGGTCATGGGGACCCCTAGAGGTCGCCATCTTAAGGCCCCAACTGGGCACCATGAGGGCACTCCATCGGTCATGGGGACCCCTAGAGGTCGCCATCTTAAGGCCTACACTGGGCACCATGAGGGCACTCCATCGGTCCCTGGGGACCACTTGAGGTCGCCATCTTAGGGCCCAGGGGGGTCATTCGCCCACAAGCCCTTCCGGCGAGGCCTGGCTCACCAGAAAGACGTCAGCCAGCACCCTTGGTATACTTTGCAATGGCAGCGTGCGGAAGGCGGGGCCAGGATAGGCGAGTCTTTGATTTCCTAAAGCAAGAGTAGGTTTAAGTCAACATTAATCGCATAGAAATGTAGATTATGTTGATAGCTTTCAAAACCTGGCGCGATCCGCTGGACACCGCTGATCCAGTACACATGGAGCAAGCACATCACCTTCAGCCACTCCACCGGACTTCACTGGACCGACCACAGCTGCGTCCACTTCAGCTTCAGAAGAACCATGACCCACCACCACCCGCAACAGGTTCCTCACAGTAGCTGGAGCAAGATCACCGCCGAGCAGCTCACCACCTCCCTCAGCCAGAACCCACCCGCCAGCACAACGGACCCCAACGAAGCAGCCCACAACTTCACACAGTGGCTGACCGCCTGCGCAGACGACCTCGCGCCACTGAAGAACCCTCCCAGAAGCAAGAAAGCCACCTGGTTCACCGACGAACTCAAGGACTCCAAGAAGAACTGCCGAACCCTCGAGAAAGCCTGGTTCCTCGACCAGACCACAGACACATGACCGCCCTCAAACAAGCCACCCGCAAGCACCACCAGCTGATCCGCACCACCAAGAAGAAATCACTGAAGGAACGACTGGACAACAACGCCCACGACAGCAAGGAACTCTTCAGCATCGTCAAGGAGTTCTCCAACCCCAGCACCGGTAACAACGACATCACTCCTTCACAAGACCTCTGCGACTCTCTCGCCTTGTTCTTCCACCGCAAGATCGCCGACATCTACAACAGCTTCGGCGCACCATCCACGCACCCAACCACCGAACCAGCGCACCCAACCGCCACCCTCCGCACCTGGACCACGGGGACCACCGAAGATACAGCCCGCACGATGAACACCATCCACTCCGGATCTCCAACCGACCCCTGCCCCCACCACGTCTTCAACAAGGCCGACTCCACCATTGCACCCCAACTCCGGGACATCATCAACATGTCCTTCAACACCGCCACCTTCCCGGAGAGCTGGAAGCATGCCGAGCTCAGCGCCCTACTGAAGAAACCAACAGCGGACCCCACCGACCTCAAGAACTTCTGCCCCACCTCGCTCCTCCCTTTTCCTGCCAAAGTCATCAAGAAGACCGTCAACAGACAGCTTGCCGCCTTCCTCAAGACGAACGGATCCCTCGCAGTCCGGTTTCTGAGCCAACCGCAACACCGAGACCGCCCTCATCGCAGCCACCAACGACATCAGAACCCTGCTCGACAACGAGTAAACAGCGGCCCTCATCCTCCTGGACCTCTCTGCAGCGTTCGACACGGTCTGCCACCACACCCTAGTCCAACGCCTCAGCAATACAGGTATCCAAGAGAAGGCACTGGAGTGGATTATCTCGTTCCTCGCCGGAAGAACACAGAGTCCGCCTCCCCGTTTCGATCCGAGGCCACCGAAGTCATCTGCGGCGTACCGCAAGGATCATCACTCAGCCCCACCCTCTTCAACGTCTACATGAGACCCCTTGCAGCCATCGCACGCCAACACAACCTCAACATCATCTCCTACGCCGACGACACCCAACTGATCCCCTCCCCCACCAGAGACCCCGCCACCGCCAGAACTAGCCTACACGAAGGGATGAAAAACGTCGCCGAGTGGATGAAGAACAGCCGCCTGAAACTGAACTCAGACAAGACGGAAGTCCTCATCCAGGGACCATCTCCCTCCGCCTGGGACGACTCCTGGTGGCCCCCCCGCCCTGGGCACCACACCCAAGCCAACAGACCACGCACGCAACCTGGGCTTCATCCTGGACTCCTCCCTCTCGATGACCAGACAAGTCAACGCCGTCTCCTCATCATGCTTCAACACCCTACGCATGCTACGCAAAATCTTCCGATGGATCCCGACCGAAACCAGGAAGACGGTCACCCAGGCACTCGTCACAAGCCGACTGGACTACAGGAACACCCTCTACGCCGGAACCACAGCCAAGCTACAGAAAAGACTCCAACACATCCAGAACGCCTCCGCCCGACTCATCCTGGACAACCCCCGACGCAGCCACATCTCCGGCCACCTGAGGGACCTGCACTGGGTCCCCGTCAGCAAGAGAATCACGTTCAGACTCCTCACCCACGCACACAAGTCTCTCCACGACCTGGGCCCCAAGTACCTCAACGACCGCCTGACCTTCTACACGCCCACCCGCCAGCTACGTTCTTCAAGCCACGCCCTCGCCGCCGTACCACGCATCCGAAGAGCCACCGCCGGAGGAAGATCCTTCTCCTACCTGGCGGCCAAGACATGGAACTCCCTCCCCATCCACCTTCGGCTGACCCAGGACCATCTCGCCTTCAGGAGACAACTCAAGACCTGGCTGTTCGAGCAATAGCGGACCCCTTCCCCCAAGCGCCTTGAGACCCTTCCGGGTGAGTAGTGCGCTATACAAATGTTATGATTGATTGATTGATTGATTGATGCAGGATGTGTATATAGGGGTGAGGGCATTAGCACAGAATAAGTCATACAGATAAGGTGAAAATAGAATGAATGAAAAACCCTGAACATAGACTCACAGACACTACCATCTCCATGAACTGCAGGTCTCCAAGCTCCTCGACAGCAGCGCAGAGGCGGGCGCACTCACACAGGCGCAGAGGTGCGGACACACAGGTACACACATACACAGGCGCACACACACAGGCGCAGAGGTGCACAGGCGTGCGCACACACAGGCGCAGAGGCACACACAAACAGGCGAAGAGGCACACACACATACATACATACTGCACAGAGGCACACACAGGAGCCGAGGCACACACCACCCCCCCCACCCTCCAAGACGCACACGAACAGCTCGGTGAAAGCAGAAGCATAGCTTCGATCACATCAAACCGCATCTGCAGTGACTTGGATGGCGGCAGGCCGATGGAAGATTAATGGTACAGCACGGAGGTAGTGGCCCTGGTTACCATGGTGATAGGACACCGAAGGTGGCGCTCATCGGGGTGCTCAGGATGCGCCAGCAGGCTCACGGGAATGGCGAACAATCTTCCCTCGATGAACCTACTGCACTGGTGCACCCTGTCAGACTGGCGATGGGTCACCGAGCCAAAAGAGCACAGGGGTCACAGCATCCAGGCTGCACCAGCGAGGCCCTCCCACCTACAACTGCACTGGTACACTCTCAGACCGGAGATGCCCCACCGAACCAACAAGGCACAGGGGTCACAGCATCCAGGCTGCACCAGCGAGGCC